>NC_080704.1:61032354-61698007 GCF_030445035.2 Dasypus novemcinctus | reverse complement strand
TTACATAGCTCTTACTAAGGGCCAGATATTGTCCTAGGCCCTTTTATTCCTATACAGTTGTTAACTCATTTACTCCTCACAACAATACTACAAGATAGGTGCTTTGATTATACCCAGCAAACTGGGGCACAGCAGTTAAGTAACTTGTCCAATATGATTCAGCTAGGAAATAATGGAGCAGAGTCCATCTTCTGGCTCCAGAGTCTGCTGAAAAATCAGGGAGTTGAATTGTTGGACTACTAAGGGGAAAAGGGGTTAAGGGTGCTGGTGAGAATGAGTGAAGAGAAAGAGGGAATGGGAAAGGGTCTGTGCTCACCAGAAGAAGAAATTAAGGAAAGTAGGAAGAGACTGCTAGGCTGGAAGAAAGACCCATAGAACAAGGGGGTTAAAATGATGAAAGATCCAACGTGGATACCCTGGGAAGTCACTCTCCCTGGACTTTGTCCAGGTGGCACAGGGGAGCATAGAGTTCTGCCCAGTGATGTACCGTCCCATTCCATGACACTGGAGATGAATTCGGGTCTTGAGCCTGCACCTGCATATTCCTACAGCTTCTCAGAGTCCTGCCGACAAGGACCAAGGAGACAAACCATGCAGGAAACAGCCCCCTCTAGCATCCCAATCTGGATCTAGATTCAGTCCAAGAGAAGTGCAGTTTGTTTTAATCTACTGGTGAATTACACCTACACTTTGTACCTTTGTTTCAGAGAATTCTCAAAAGAATTCAGAAATACCCCAGATTTGAGGAGAGAAGAGGAGCAAAGCTTAACATTAAAATACAAGATGGGAAAGTGGGTGCTACACTATCTTGAAGATGATCATGGAGGGTTTGAAAATTGGCAAACATTTGCCTCTAGGTTTGGCTTTTTAAAAAACTGAGTAAATCAAAGAATTCCAGCCTTAAAGACGGAATCACAGGAGTTGACTAGAAATGCAAATTTTCAGGTCATTCCAAAACCATATACCGGTTTTAATTTCTAATGTACTAAATATTATAACCCATGTATTCTGAGACAAAGAGCAAAGTAGATTAGCCTATTAAACTAATGTATTTATGAACTGAAATAAAGATGATTTTGACAAAAAACAAAAGATGAAAGAAGTGGTAGATGGGAAGAAGCCCAGGAAGACTGGGAGGACATGGTCCGAGTGAGAGATAATTTGTGTAGATGCCCAGGACAGTTGTTCTAGTGGATGACAAGGATGATGAAGTTGCCTGGATAGACATGGTTAAAGCAGAGAGGAGGTGAAAATCCCTAATGCTGAGCTGATGAAGGAATCATGAAGTTGGCTGACAAATTCTCCCAAAATATATTCACTTGTTTTCAATACATTTGTATTATTGAGTGTCTAGTACATGCCAGGCAGGTTTCTTGGCATTGGGTAGCCAAGAGGTAATCCAGCCAGACAAGACCCTAATGCCATGGGGCTTACCTTCCAACAGGGGTAGAAAAACACAAACATCCAAAGAAAAGTTAGATAAGAGTACAGGCCCACAAGCCTTTAAGGTACAATTCTGCAATGCCAAGAGTTCTGAAAATCATAAGGTTGCTTTTATACTTTGGAGCCCAAACTCATCAGGTGATAAAAACCTAACCTAAAATAACATGAGGCTACCTATAGTCTTTATTCATATTTAATGTGCATTTTCATGTATTTCACTTTAGAAATAGTAATGTTTAGCTATAGGTGAAGTTTCCAACCTTTCTTGGTAGTTATATAATTTAGAATATATGCACTCTACTTCCTTTCTAAAACTGAAAACGTTCTCAATTCCAAAACAATTCTAGGAAATGTGTGAGTACTCATTTTGTCATAGTGGGTTATATCATTGGGTGGAGACCCGGACAATGAGAGTGAAGGTATACCCACATCCTGGGGAGGACTGATGTTCTCAAATAGATGGAATTGTATCTCTCGAGAGAATTGGTGGCTCCCAACGGGTTAAGCCAGTCAAGTATGTCGAGCCCTCAACATTGTTGCAAGTATCTCTGAATATGGTCCTTCAAGTAATGAAGATTGATTGTCACTGTGGGCCCTGAGGGAAGGATATTGAATAGATGGAATCAGTGAAACAGTGGGGCAATGGAAGTGTTCCACAAGGTAATGCAATGATGGACACAGGGCATGTTAAATTACACCAAAAATGTATAAAAGTCTATAGGCTAAAATGCAAACCATAATGTAAAACATAAGATATCTAAAAATTTGGAAAATTGTATAGTCTAAAATATAAACCATAATGTAAACCCAAATGGAATCATGTTTGAAAGCTATTGTCTCAATATCTGTACATCAGTTGCAGCAAATATAATATGAACATGTGAAAAGATCATTGCTGGGGAAGGGACAAAGTGTTCAATGTTGGATATGTGGGAGTACCATATATTGTATATGTGAATTACTGTGATCTAAAACTTTTTTGAAGACAAACTTAGTAATTAGAAAAAAAAAGAAAAAGAAAGGATGTAGACACTGAGGAAGAAATGAAAGAACTTGCCTTGCCACAGTACATACAGGGCAACACCTATTGCAGTGATGAAAGGCAAAACGTCAAAAACAAAGCTTTTTCATTTTTTGATTCGCCAATTTATTTTTATTTTATTTTTTTTCTAAATTACTATGTATTTGATGTCTAACCTTTAAACCCATCACTAGCTTCCATTTTACTATTAATGGAACCTGGCAATATAGTAGGCTTCATTTTTGAGGAAGTTTTGGACCACAGAGAGGTTCAACTATGGCAGGGGAGGAATACTGGTGTGGGGTGTTATTGATGGGGGGCACATGGTTGGGAGGGCATTCTCCAGGGCATGTATACAGGGTACATAAAAATGTTTGGATATTTTCATAGTGGTTACATTTAAAAAGGACAACGGAGGGAGGGCTGAGTTCCTAGCCAGGGGAGCTCTATTACATTCCTCAATGGAACAGCAACAATCCCCCAAGTACAATGGCAAAGACCAATAAAGAAGATTGGTCCAACAATGAGCCCTTGATACTAATGACTATGCTTATGGGTCTGCACGCCTGAAATATGAAGTAGACCTAGAGCCGCAGTGTGCCAAAGAGTTACCTCCTGAGAGCCTCCATGTTGCTCAAATGTGGCCAGTCCTGAAGCCAAACTGAGCATGTAAATGCATTACCTTCCCCCCAGCGTGGGACATGCCTCCCGGATGAACCTCCCTGGTGCCGAGGGATTACCACCAAGCACCAGCTGATAACTAGATAAAGACATTGAATAAAAGGGTCAACTCAGATCAGCAGAATATCTCAGACTACATGTAATATCAGGTCTTAAAAACTGCTTTTGAACTTGAATAAAAGGGGGAAATGGAAAGGACAAGTGAGTTTATATGGCTGTGAGTCTCCAAAAAAGAGTCGGGACGTCATCAAGGGGGTCGTGCTTACACATGCCTCAGCACGGTGCCAGAGACAGCCAAAGTAGATAGAAGCCCAGGTACTGGTTCTTCTGAGGGCTACAGAGACCCACAGGTTCTATGGTCATGGCAGATGGCTCTGGAGTTCTGTGCCATGTCAGTTGGCCCTACTTTGAGTTTGTGTTCCTGGGTGTGATGGAGCTGGACTCAGATGTGACCTTTCTATGGATGCCTCTTCTGTCACATTTACTGGACCTGTGGTTAGCACTGGGGCTGGAGTATACTGAGGAGACCTAAATCTCTGGACTGTCCATGTGACAGCCAGGCCCTGAGCCTCAGAGACTTGCAACTCCTACCCTCCACTTTATTGGACTTACCCCGGCCAGCTAACAGGGAGGTGAAGAAGGTCAACCACCACACCAGGGAGCCGAGAGTGCCTACAACTGAAAGCAGGAGAACTGCATCCATCATCTATGTGGAATCCAAGCCCACTCTTGATATAGAGGTGGCGTGGACATAACCATCCCTGGGTCCACAGGATCGAGGAATAGAGTATAGATTAGATATAGATACAGATATAGATATTCTTCTATGGAACTATTGTGATTAATAATGGAAGAAATTGTAGCAGTGATGTGGAGAAAGTGACCTCGGTAGCTGCTGAGGGTAGGAAGAGGGAAGAAGAGATATGATGTGTGGACATTTTCAGGACTTGGAGTTGTCCTGGGGGGTATTGCAGGGACAGCTGCTGGACATTGTATGTCCTGCCATGGCCCACTGGGTGGATTGGGGGAGAGTGTAAACTACAATGTAAATCATTATCCATGTGGTGCAGCCATGCTCCAAGATGTATTCACCAAATGCAATGAATGTCCCACGATGATGAAAGGGGTTGTTGATGTGGGAGGAGTGGGGTGAGGGGGGTGGGGGGTATATGGGGACCTCTTATATTTTTTGAAAATAACATTAAAAAAAATAAAGTCAGGGAAAAAAAGAAAAGAGAAAAAAGATAAATAAATAAAATATGTAACTATATATTATAATTACAATTAAGTACTAGAATGATCTTTATTTTTGAAATTAATCAAAATAAATTAAAGGCAATCTAAAAAAAGAATTAACAAATAATTATGATTCCTCAATCATTATATAGATGCCTTTATATTATAAAATAGGAAAAGGTTAATATAAATTACTGAAGCTGGTTAGAATGGTCTCACTCCTGTTTATGGTTGATTTACACTCATTCTTGTGTATACTCACTATTGGGTTGGCAACCACTCTGCCCACCTGTTTAATATCCATATGAAATATCATGTAACTGACCTTTGTTCTGTATTTCCCTATCCAAAATCCTTTTGAATGATCCTGGTTTGCTACCTCACCTGCTTCAGTCTTGTTCAGCCCTTTAATGTTTATTAATGAAGGAAACTGCGTTTAGCTCCACCCCAATTATTCATTAGCAACCTGGTGTTATAAAATATTAGAATTTCTGCAGATCAGGGAAGCAGTTTTGGGCCAGAAGGCCACTGTGCTCCATTGCATGTACAACCAATAAAATTCTCTCTTTTTAAAGGAGGTATTGAGCCTGGGATCTCTTATATGCAAAGCAGGCACTCAACCACAAAGCTACACCCGCTCCCCTCTTTCTCATTTTGAAGTCAGTGTCTCAGGAATTGGCTTTAAAGATGCATCCAGGAAAAAAGAACCTGCTTTTACTTTTACTGGTGTCAAGGTTATATTTAAGCTTAGCTCTGAATGCAAAACAACAACAACAAAAAGTCTGTTACGCATATATCAGGGGGAGAGCACGCCAGGCAGAGGGAACAACTTGTGCAAAGATGCACAGAAAGAAAGAAGGCCTTGCTGGGGTTGGTGTATGCTCAGAAGACTTGTGTCTCCGGACTGTCAATGTGCCAGCTGGACCCTGAGCCTCAGCAGAGTTGCAACATTTACCCTCTGGTGCACTGCACTTACCCAGGTCAGCTAACAGGCAGGTGAGGATGGTCAAACAAGCAAACCGAGCTGTCTCAGAGAGCTAGAGACTGGAAGATAGGCTTAAAGGAATTGGGGGGGGGGTGGTGGAGGCGGAGGGGAGAGGAATATTGCGAGCTGATGCCTACATGGGTGGAGTCTATAAGCTGAAGGTAAGTATTTGCACAGGGAAGGGATAAGATGGGGGCATAGGGGTACCTTTGGGTGGGGCTTTGTGGGCTTGAGGAGTTCTAGGGTTGGGAGGATGTGTCAGATTGCCCAAGGAATTGGGGGGAGGGCTGGGGGGATCAGTTGAAAGTAGGAGAATGTCAGGTATATGTTTGAAGCTATAATGTTGAGAAAACTCTTTAGAAACTATAATAAGGAAGGATTACGTGTTTAAGGTGCTTGGGGGGGGGGCGCGGTATCTGGTACAGGGCAAGCTCCTAGGGACTGTGTGAGTGCTCATGTTGTCATAGTGGGTTATATCATTGGGTGGAGACCCATACAATGAGTTGTGAAGGTATACCCACATCCTGGGGAGTCCTGATGTTCCCAAATAGAGGGAATTGTGTCTCTCGAGAGAATCAGTGGCTCCCAGTTAGTTAGGGCAGTCTAGTATGTCAAGCCCTCAGCATTGTTGCAGTATCTGTAAATCTGGTCACTCAAGTAGTGAAGATTGATGGTCACTGTGGGCCCTGAGGGGAGGGGGAGAGAGGTATAGAATAGATGGAAGCAGGGCAACTGGGGGGCAATGGAAGTGCTCCACAAGATCATGCAATGATGGATATAGGACATGCTTATACCAAAAGTGTATAAAGTCTATAAGCTAAAATGTAAACCATAACATAAAACATAAGGAAGCTAAAAAGTTGGAAATTTGTACAGTCTGAAATATAAACCATAATGTAAACCAAAATGGAATCATGTTTGATAGCTATGTTTCAAAATCTGTACACCAGCTGCAGCAAATATAACATGAACATGTAAAAAGATCATTGCTGGAGAAAGGGGGAAAGGGCTTGATGTTGGATATATGGGAGTCCCTTATATTGTGTATGTGAATTACTGTGACCTAAAACTTTTTTGAAGACAAAATTAAGAATTAGAAGAAAAAAAAAGAAAGGATGTAGACACTGAGGAAGAATTGAAAGAAAGTGCCTTGCCACTGTACATACAGGGCAACACCTATTACAGTGATGAAAGGCAAAATGCTTCAAACAAAGCTTTACAATATTTTTCACCAATTTATTTTTACTTTATTTTAGTATTACTAAATTATTATGTATTCTATTTCTAAACTTTAAACCCATCACTATATTTCAATTTCCTATTAATTGAATTTGGCAATATATTAGGCTTCATTGTTGAAAAAGTTTTGGACCACAGAGAGGTTCAACTATGGCAAGGGAGGAACTCTGGTGTGGGGTGTTATTGATGGGGGGCACATGGGTGGGGGAGAGTTCTCCAGGGCATGTATATAGGGGACATGAAAATGTTCTGATATATGTTGTGTCGTAGTTACAGTTCCAAACATCAAGTGAGGGAGTGCCGAGTTCCTACCCAGGGGAGCTCTGTTAAATTCCCCAACGGAACAACAATAATCCCCCAAGTGCAACGGCAAAGACCAACAAGGAAGGATGGTCCAATAATGAGCCCTTGATACTGATGACTATGCTTAAGAGCCCGTGTGCCTGAAATATGAAGTAGGCCTAGAGCCGCAGGGTGCCTAAGAGTTACCTCCTGAGAGCCTCCATGTTGCTCAAACGTGGCCACTATGTAAGCCAAACTCAGCATGTAAATGCATTACCTTTCCCCCAGCATGGGACATGACTCCTGGGGAAGAGCCTCCCTAGCGCCAAGGGATTACTACCAATCACTAACTGGTGATGCAACTAGAAAGAGACCTTGAATACAAGGGTCGACTCAGACCAGCAGAATATCGCAGCCTAATATTGTATCAAGTGTTAAAAACTGCTTTTTGACCTTGAATAAAAGGGGGAAATGGCAAAGACGAATGAGATTATATGGCTAGGAGTCTTCCAAAAAGAGTCGGGGGGTCATCACAGGGGTCACGCTTACGCACAACTCAACTCAGCAGGACCCCAGAGAGAGCCAAAGTAGACAAAACCCTAGGTGCTGGGTCTCCTGAAGTCTGTGGATATCCACAGGGTATATGGTCATGGCAGATGGATTTGGAGTTCTGTGCCACATCAGAGGGCCCTACTTCGGAATGTGTGCTCCTGAGTGTGATGGAGCTGGACTCAGATGTGACCTTCCTACACTGCCTCTTGTCACTTTTACTGAACCTGTGGTTGGTGCTAGGGATGGTGCATACTCAGGAGACTTGAATCTCTGGACTGCCCATGTGCCGGCTGGGCCTTGAGCCTCAGCAAAATTGTGACTCCTACTCTCTGGTTCATTGGATTTACCCAGGTCAGCTAACAGGGAGGTGAAGACAGTCAAACACCACACCAGGGAATCAAGAGTGCCAACAACTGCAAACAGAGGAATTGCATCCATCATCCATGTGGAATGTAAGCCCCCTCTTGATCTGGAGGTGGAGTGGACATCACCATCCTAGAGTCCACAAACGGAGGAATAAAATATGGATTAGAGTGGACTTACTGATATTCTACCGTAAAACGATTGTGACTAGCAATAGAAGAAATTGTAGCATTGAGGTGGAGAAAGTGACCACAATAGTTGCTGAGGGCAGGGAGAGGGTAGAAGAGATGTGATGTGGGGGCATTTTTGGACTTTGGGTTGTCCTAAATGATATTGTAAGGTCAGAGGCTGAACTTTATATATCCTGCCTTAACCTACTGAATGTACTGGGGGAGAGTGTGAACTAGAGGGTACACTATTATCTATGTGGTGCATCAGTGCCCCAAAATGTGTTCACCGAGTGCAATGAGCGTGCCACAACGATGGAGGAGGTTGTCGGTGTGGGAGGAGTGGGGTGGGAGGGTTGGGTATACAGGAACTTCTTATATTTTTTAATGTAACTTTTTTCGTGTGATGTATATATCTTCAAAAAAATACAATTTACAAAAATGATGGGGTGGGGGGTGGGGAGTGGGGTATATGGGAACCTCTTATGTTTTTTATGTTTTTTAATGTAACATTCTTTGTGATCTACTAACCTTAATTTCAAAAAGTGTAGAAATTTTTAAAAAATGTTTGAAAAACAATGTATTTATCAAATGATTGTGCCACACTGATAAAGAGGCTGTTGATGTGGGAGGAGTGGGGGGATGAGGAGCGAGGGATACGGGAAACCCATATTTTTTAATGTAACATTTTGTGTGATCTATGTATCTTTATAAAAACAATAATTTATAAATTTTAAATAAATTAATAAATAAATAAAAAGAAAGAAGGCCTCTATGGCTTGAGCATATTGAGCCAGGTGAAAAGTGGTATGACTTAATGCAAGGATTTCATGTAGACACATAGATTTTCAACCTGGTACTAAGTTCTTTGAAGAACACATTGATACAGTGTAGAGGTGTCCATGAATGTAGTGCTAGTTAATTAGGAGAGCTTCCTGGGAGCAGGTGGGGAGATAATTCAGACAGAGGAAACCTAAAGCAGTATGGGGCTTGTTTTAGTTTCCTTGGTTGCTCAAGCAAACACCAGCCAACGTTTTGGCTTAAACAATGGGAATTTATCGGCTCATCATTTTGAGGCCAAGAAAAGTCCAAATCAAGGCATCATCAAGGTGATGCTTTCTTACCAAAGACTGGCATTCTGGGGCTAGCTGCCGGAGATCCTTGGTCCTGGGCTCCTCTGTCACGTTGCAATGCTCATGGCAGCCTCTCCTGGCCTTTTCCTTTTCTTCTGGCTTCCATTCATGTTCAGCTTCTGACTTTTTGTTCTATGGCTTTCTCTCTCACTCTCTGAATTTCTTTGTTTTTTTTTTAAGGACTACAGTATTGGGATTAAGACCAATTTTATTGGGTTGGGCCACACTGTAACTGAAGAAACCTCATTAAAAGTTCTACCTAAAATGGGTTCACTCCTACAGGAATGGATTAAGTTTAAAAACATGTTATTCTGGGGTACATAGTTCCAAACCACAATGGGACTGAAAATGTAGACCAAGATGAAGGCATGAAAAACCTGAATTGAGGGACAGTGTGGAAGGAAGACAGAGTAGATGTCTGGTGCACTGAACATTCTACATGGGATGCTGGTTGAAAGATGTTCTAAGATGACCAGAAACCTGGGTTTTAAATAACAGTCTCTGGTTGAAGTCCAATCTGAAATATGTGATCTGGGCTTTGGGGCTTAAAATAGGTTAGACACAGACGGGGGAGAGTAGCAAAGGCTGAGGTGACGAAAGATGTTTTAAAAAATTTTATTTCTCTGTTGCTGCCTCCCTGGGTTCATGCTTCTCAGCAGCTCTGAGAAATTCTGTTTCCTAATCTCTGTCTCAGTGGCTCTCCACATCCATACCTCTGTGGTCCTGTCTCTGCGTCTCTGTTCGTCTCTCTACCTATCTCTGTTTCAACATATTTCTCTCCGTGTATCTCTCAGTATCCCAGAATGTTCATCTTTGGATCTCCAAGTCTGTGTTCCAGAATCCGGTTCTCTGTCCCTTCTGTTGGTACTATAACTGTCTTGCTCCAACTGGGAATATTCCTCAGATTCCTGCACGGAGTCCGGCATATGTTTATACGCAGATGGAGACTTTATCTGAGGGGAAAGGAACTCTCAGGATTCCGTTCCCCTCGCGGAGCTGGCAGCCTGCAAAAGGCCAGACAGGAAACAGGGCGGAGGCTGTGGTGGTATTGCGCCGCTGCTACCTGGTTCTTTCCGCCCACCAGCCAGAGGCTCGCTCACTCGCTAGCGGCCGAGCCCGCAAGGACAGACCCCGACCTCTGCAAAGCCGGAAGGCCCGCCTCCTCCGCCCTGCGCCACGCCGCCCAGGCGTTCCCGCCCCTCTCTTTGGCCAGTCAGCGCCTGCGCAGACCTGGATGTGAGGAAGCTTGGCGTAAGATGGCTGCTGCGCGTCGGGGTGTGAAGGTAGACCGGTCGTCGTCCCTGCCGTTCGCCCGGTGGGGACCGCGCTGCCCTGCAACTCAGGGGGAGAAATCTGTGCAGGGAGAAAGGGTCGTGCTCATCGAGGCCTGGTAGTGTGGCGGTTGGGTTCAGGAGGTGGAGGTCAACACTGATACATGCGTGGTGTGATGCATGTGCCGTCGGGGGATGAGACCCCCACAGGTCCCGTTGGTGAAGGATTTGGGTCACACCGCAGGCGTGACTAGAAGCCTAGAGAGCGAGCAGTTGAAAGGGTGGAAGTGGTCTGGGAAGTGCAGCAGCTCATCCTGTCCCTCATCGCAGGGCCTGGTCGCAGTGATAACGGGAGGAGCCTCGGGCCTAGGCCTGGCCACAGCAGAGCGGCTGGTGAGCCATGGGGCAACTGCTGTGCTTCTGGACCTGCCCAACTCGGATGGGGAGACCCAGGCGAAGAAGTTAGGAAACAGCTGCACCTTCACCCCCGCCGATGTAAGTGGGGTCATCTGTCCTCTCACAGGTTGTCTGAGGTCAGGAACACCTGCCTGGGTACCGGTGCCCCCACACTCACATAAGGGTGCCTGTATGTGACCGGTGGGCGCATGTCCTTGTCCCTTTCGGCCTGAGTGTCTAAGCATTGTGGGGGCTCCTTTGGTAGCATTCTTTAAAGTCAGGATTCACAGGAATGAAGGGTGGGAATTGGACATACTATGATATCCTGGAGGGGGTACCTGTAGTTAGACAATACATATTGTGTCCTGTAATCTTACATTGAGAAAGTAGAAAAACGTGTTTTCGTGAAACCAACTGCAGAAAGTAAAGCATGGTGAAATCATCTTAGCAGGTACAGATACAAAAAAAGTCGTTTATTTTTATATCGGTAATTCTCAAAACGTTAGTGTATAGTTGTCCCCATCCACAGCAGTGGACACTCCTCAGGGTTATGTGTCTTTTTCAAAAGAGGCTGTGGGTTTGAAGAATATTTGAAACACTGCCCTATGGGACCTATCACTTCCACCTTAGCCTTACTCTCCTTAAGTTCCACCACAACCCTTTCTCTTGGCTTCTCTCTTGCTTAAGATGCAAGTTTTTGGCGTACCCACCCTCACCCCACCCCCACCCCCCCCCCCAACCAGGTTTACCAGAGAGAGAGAGCCTGTGTACTGGGAGATACAGTACCTTCACCATTTCTCCCTTTGAAGGTGACCTCAGAGAAGGATGTGCAAGCAGCTCTGACCGTAACAAAAGAAAAGTTTGGCCATGTGGATGTAGCAGTCAACTGTGCAGGCATTGCAGTGGCCCGCAGGACATACAACCTAAAGAAGAGCGAGGCCCATTCCTTGGAGGACTTCCAGCAAGTTCTCAGTGTAAGGCTTTGGAGATTCTCCTGGGTAGGAGCAAGATATATATGTCTGTGGGTGCCTCCAAAAGCTTTTAGGGGACAGAAAGCTGCCTATGTCTCACATCTTACACCATGATTCTTCCTGTCCTCCAGGTGAATCTTATAGGTACCTTCAACGTGATACGCCTGGTGGCTGGTGAGATGGCCCAGAATGAACCAGACCAGGGAGGCCAGCGGGGGGTCATCATCAACACTGCTAGTGTGGCTGCCTTTGAGGGCCAGGTGTGTGGGCAGGGGCAAGCATTCTGCCCTGCAGTGACTTCTTGAAGCCCTCCCATCTATGATTCACTCGTTTTCCAGGTTGGACAAGCTGCATACTCTGCTTCCAAGGGGGGCATAGTGGGTATGACACTGCCCATTGCTCGAGATCTGGCTCCCATAGGCATCCGGGTAATGACTATTGCTCCAGGTAGGCATATCTTCTCTGCTACACCTGGAATTGTGTAGGATCCATGGGCAATTGAGAGGGGAAAGCAGCCTACTTAACAGTATCTCTCTGTGTCTGGGCACTAGGGAAGCACCAAGAAGTAGGACTAAGGTGAAGAAGAACCAGGTGAAAGGAAAACAAGGGTGGGTCTCTGACTCTGGATTTTTTTTTCAGGCCTATTTGAAACCCCACTGCTGACCAGCCTCCCAGACAAAGTGCGTAACTTCTTAGCTAGCCAGGTGCCCTTCCCTAGCCGACTGGGTGACCCTGCTGAGTATGCTCATCTGGTACAGGCTATCATTGAGAACCCATTTCTCAATGGAGAGGTCATTCGACTGGATGGGGGCATCCGAATGCAGCCCTGAAAGAAGAAGGTACAGAGCACACATTCTCCTCTGCCCTGCCTTCACCTGGAGTACTACCTACCAGTTTGGAAGGAAACCCAGTCTCCATGTTGTCCCTCTGCCCACCAGTCACTCTCTGTGCCTAATAAAGTCTGTATTCCTTACAGTGAGTGGACAGAGCTATGTGCTGGAGGGACTGGCATGGGGAAGAAAAGTGAATGGGTGAAGGCTCTGACAGGGTTGGATGCTCAGAGTCCTGGGGTGGGAGAAGCATCTTACTGCAACATGTGGCCTTAATTTCAGTAAGTTTTTTATCTAGGATAGAAGGTAGGGTTACTGGATCAGTTCCCTCCTACTGGGAAATGGATGGGGGTGGGAGTATGCAGCATTTTCCTCTTGACTGAGCTTGATGGAGAGAAGGGGGAGATGACCAGTTTGAGCTCAGCGACTGCTGATGTTGAATTCAGAGAACTGAGTCGTGGGTTTCGAGATGACCCTATCCTTCTTTTTGTCTTTTTTTTTTTTGATGGGGAAATTGAACCCAGCATCTCATACGTGAGAAGCCAATGCTCAACCACTGAACCACTCGGCTCCCCGAAGTTCACGGGATTGTTTTTGTTCTTGTTTTCAATTATTTGTATTTATTTTGTTTGTTTGTTTCTAGAAGTCACTGGGAACCAAACCTGGGACTTCCCATGTGGGAATTAGGGGCTCAACCACTTGAGCCACATCTGGTCCCTAGACCCTTCTTTATTTTTTAACCAATTTTATTGATACATATTAATAAAGCATACAATTTATCCAAAGTGTACAATCTATGGTATTTGGTATAATCTCATTATTAGATTTAAATGATACCCCTAACATTTGTTAAGCAATTTGCCTGTTGCATTCTCTTTCATGTGTTTATTTTTTTAAACTTTATTTTGTACATTTAATAATTGAAAATAAAAACAATAATTTAGAAAGCTATAGTTGAATGAAAACATACATTTCTTAATTAAATGTACTGGATACATATAAATTTTTTTTGAATCAATATGTTACACAATATATTTGGTTCATAGTAACACAATCATATAGTATTTGTTCTTTTGTGTCTGGCTTGCTTCACTCAACATAATGTCCTCCAGGTTCATCAATGTTGACATACACTTTACAACTACACCACTTCTTACAGCTGCATAATCCATCGTGTGAATATACCACAGTTTGTTTATCCATTCATCGGTTGATGGATACCTGGGTTATTTCCAGCTTCTGGCAATCGTGAATAATGCCACCACAAACATTGGTGTGCAGATGTCTGTTCGTGTCACTGGTCTCAGTTCTGGGTATATACCCAGTAGTGGTATTGCAGACCCTACCCTACTTGACCTCATGGAAAGGTGCAGATCCTGCATGGATTTTAGTGACCCTTAATGTTTGGAAAGACAGAATGGGCAAGGAACTTCCTGCCCTCAGGAATCCCTTAGACTAAGAGGCTGGGATGGTTAGATAATGTACTGGTATCAAGTCATCCTGAATATGGAGGTGGGGAAAGATGCATCTTCTGCCCTAAAGGAGCCCTCGGGTGAAGGAGTCCTCAGGTAAATGAGAAAGTGAGGTTGTGAGGGGAAGGATGTGGCTAAAGTTTCCTAGGACTTTGTTCAGGAGGTTGAGGGGAGGGGACACCGCACTGGATGGCTTGGGCAGTGCCTGGGCTTTGTTGATATTGGCCATGGTAGACATAGCCATGCATCAGGACTCCTCCAACTTGGCCAGGTAGGTGGCCCTCATGTCCATGGCTTGGCATAGCTGTTACTGAGTATGTGTATACAAAGAAATATAGCCAGGTCATTGCACTTGCCTGCTCCATTTCTGATTCACTCATTCAGCCTTTGTTCAGCCAGTTTTGTGTATGTGTATGTCTGTGATTAGGGGAGGAAGTAGTTTTGGAGTTGTAGGAATGTTGAAGGGGATAATCTTTGGTGCTAAGGATAACCAAAGTGGCAGCAACAAGATTTCTCAAGTTTCTAACTGAAAGATGTCTTCAATTGACGTGAGTCCCAGTGCCAGCTCTGTTGCTTCTGAGCTGTGTGACCTTGGGTAAATAATTTCATCACTCAAGCCTGTGTACTCTGATGTGTTGGACTCAGGATATCACTTAATCAGATCCTGTCCTTAGGGTGCTTCCAGTCCAGTGGGGGAGCAGATCAAACATAGATAATGATACCACAATGTGGTAAGGACAATGACACAGATGTGTAAAGGGCATTAAGAAAGATTTGGTGGTGGGTGAGAGGATGGCTTCCTGGAGGACGTGATCCTTAAAATACATTTTACATACAGGCAAAAGGAGCAAATGACATTCCAGGCTGAGGGCACAGCATGAGCGAAGGCACTGAATGAAACTTTTACTTTTCCAGCCCCACTGGTCTCCTAGTCCCTCGATCTGGCCAGACCCTCCTCCTGCCTCAGCGATGTGTAATAGATGTTGATTTGTCATTAGCAGAGACCATACACTTGGTCCATGCCCTCCTCACTCCTTCAGGTCTTTGCCCAAATGTTACCTTCTCAGTGAGGTCTTCCCTGGATGCCCTACCTAAAATGGCATCCTGCCTATGCCCAACATTTATACCCTTCCCAGATTGGTAGGCGGACGTTCAGTTGAGCCACAACTGCTTCCCAGTATGTATATTTTAAGTCTTTTCATAGGGTCAGTGCCCTACAGTCAAAGACCAGGAACATGAACATGCCCTATAGTTGAGCAAGTTGGGTTTATTACTCTTTGCAGGGAGGGAGAATGCACACCATGGGGAACTGTGGGGCGTCTCAGTGAAAGGATGTTAGAAAAGATTCATTATAGGATCTGGGCTTGTGTTAGGTAATTTGGGGGAGGTTTAAGGAAGTGGGGCTTTGTTCTAGATTGAATACTATCAGGAAGTGGGAGTAATATTATGACTGGGTATGTTCATAAATCTTATCTATAAAGAGGCAGACTAGAGAGGCTAACACCATAATTTGTAAAGAAGTAGCAGTCAGTCACTCATAACAGTCCAGATAGGTGGATGTTTGGTGATTTTTGTGATTTGGACAACGTTCGTATTTTATCTGTGTTCAGGTGAGATTGTGAAGTGGTCTCGTTTTTGTCTTGATCCATCAGGGTCAGAGTGACCTTGTTTGATGTCGATGTTCTATAAAATTATGTTCAACAGAGAACACCAAGACCTAGCTGTGAGTGCCAGGCCAGCTCCCCGATGCCAGGGGCTGCTTTTACTTTTCTCAATAGATATTACAAATTTGCACCTTAAAAAGTTAGTGCAAGTTTCTCAGCTGTGTATGAGTGGTTTTTTTTTTTCACATTCTCTCCTACCCTCATTAACATACTCGCACACACAATTGGTTGTCATTGAGATTTTAATGGATTTTTTCTTTTTTCAGGTACCAGGGTCCAGAATTGAACCTGGGACCTCACATGTGAGAAGCCAACATTCAATGTTCAACAGTCACATCAGCTCCCCTGGGTTGTTTTTTTTTTTTCATTTGTTTGCTTTTTGGCACCGGAGGCCGAATCTGGGGTCTCTCTTGTGGGAAACTGGCACTCAACTGCTTGAGCCACATCTGCTCCCCTTAAGATACCTTTGTCTATTGCAGAGTTTGAACATTTTTATAAGATTAATGCTCATTTTTATTTCTTCTTTGTTAATTGCCTTTTCATGTCCATGCATGTTTTACTGTTGGTGAGTTTGTCTCTTAACGAGTCATACTTTATATATATATATATATACACACACACATATATATACATATATATGTATATATACGTATATATGTATATACGTATATATATGTGTATATATATATAAATCCATTACCTGTTAGAGTTGCATTTTTATTCTAGACCTTTATTGCCTTCTAATTCTGTTTATGGTGTCTAAATTTTTAGTAGTCAAATATAGCAATCTTTTAAATTCTGCTGTCTTAGCCTTCGAGAGGTTTTCTATATTCCAAGATGAGTTATTTATTTGCCTATAGTTTCCTTTTGTGCTTTAAAAATCAATTCACGTTCTTCAAGATTGAATCTTCCATTCAGGATTTATTTAGTCTGAAGTGCTGAGCTAACTTTACATATTTTCCTCTCCTAATACTTAGGCAAGTTTCCCAGCTTTAATACAGATGAAGCCATTCTTTCCCCAGCTCGTTTTTGGTGCTTCATTTTCTGTTTAGAGTTGACCACAGCACAACAAATCTTCAAGGCTGAGATTTGTTCTCTGTTAGGCCTGCCCATTTCGGCTCCCACCTTGCTTAGCATGTTTGTCAGTTTGATCTCAAAAGTATTGAGGCCAGCTGTAATTGTATTTTTATGTAATGAACACATTATTTTTTTTTACATTTTTTTAATTGACTTTGTAATAATATTACATTAAAAATATATATGTGAGGTCCCATTCAACCCCACCCCCCCACCCCCCCCCTCCCCCCCCCAACAACACTCGCACATTAAGTCTCCTTATTTGTCTCTTTTTATACTTCTCACAAGTTTTGTAGTTTTCTTTTTCACACAGATCCCAAACATTGCTTCTTAAGGTTATTCTTAGTACGTTATGCTACTTCTGTGAAGGGAATCCATTTCCTATTATGTTTTCTAATGAGTTATTGCTTATATTTAAGAAAATGATTAATCCTGCTATCCTGCCTATTAAGTTCCTTTGTGTGTCCATAGCCCCGTGTACTTTCCTCTTAACACCTTGTCCTGAAACTGTATGGACCTCCTTCAGCTCGTGAGTTTTGTGAGAGCAGAGATTTCTTATTGTCAGTGCTGTCAGCACATGGTTAATTGCTCAATAATATGGGTAATAATTATGATTTCCCAGTCAAAACAGATAGGCATAAGAATAGTCATATATCCCACTTTCTCTGGTTTATACTTGTTGCCCAGCATAATTACTAATAACATCCCTTTTTAAAATCTTTTTTTTTAAAGTAAGCTTTCAATTACATAAATGTTATATGAAAAAATATAGGGAATTCCCATATACCCTCCTCCCCCTCCCACACTTGCCCATTAACATTAGTGTGGTACATTTGTTACAATTGATGAACACATATTGAAGCACTGCTGCTAACCACGGTCTATAGTTTACATTTTAATTTACATTTTGCATTGCACAATTTTATAGATGTTGACAAAATGTATAATGGCCTGTATCCATCACTGCAATGTCATGCAGGACAATTCCAATGTCACCCACATGCCCCATGTTATTCCTATTCTTCCCTCCCCCACCCCTCAGAACCTCTGGTGACCACTGCCTTTATATCAATGATACAAGTTCTTCCATTGCTATAATAATGTCTACTTTAGCCCAAAGTTGCTGTCCCCCCCCCCCTTATGTTCATTCTTTCCTCAATCTTGAGGATTTGGGGATGGTGATGCCCACTTTGTTTCTGATCGAGAGGGGGCTTACATCCTATTGGGCAGATGGTGGAAACTGTCTTGCTTGCAGTTATAGATACTCTGTCTTTGGGGATGGGCACTGTCCATCATCATCCTTTTGTTAGTTGTCCTGGGCGAGTCTGATGAACTGGAGAGTAGGTGTTGCAACTCTGCTGAGATTTAGGGCTCACCTGGTGTGGCAGTTTGACATTTTTTATGAATTCCCCAAATAGATGTTGCATTATGTTTGTGAACTGGTCTGCTCCTCTGGGCATATTAGATTGGATTGGATTCAGAGGCTCAGTCTTACTTGATTAAATTAGATTTAAGGCTTTGATCGGGCCACATCAGTAGGATGTTGAGTCCCTGCCCCCTTGGTGGGCGGGGACTCAACAGAGAAAACATGGCAGAGAAGGACTTTGGAGTTTTGATATTGGAGCCCCAGGAAATAAACACACAGAGAAGCAGATACATGAGGAAGGAGAGAAGGCTCCATTAGACATGGCAGAGGGCCCAAGAAGAGAGAAAAGCCATTAGCCTGATAGTCTCTAGCTGGCCTTGTGGCAACAGCAGAGAAGCTGAGTCTGGAGAGAAACTAGCCCTGAGAGAGAAAGAGAGAGAGAGGAGACTTATCCCAGCCTACAGCTGATCTTGGAAGAAGCTGTGACCATGGAGCCTTAAGAGGAAGAGGAAGCCTGAAGCCTTACAGATTTTGGCAGCCGTCTTGCTCCAACACATGGCAACAACTTTGGTGAGGGAAATAACTTATACTTTATGGCCTGGTAACTGTAAGCTTCTACGCCAAATAAATACCCTTTATAAAAGCCAACAGATTTCTGATATTTTGCATCAGGACCCCTTTGGCTAATACACCTGGCATATGAACAGACCAAAGATTTAAGTCTCTGGGACATTAATGAGTATAGTACTAATAATAGGCTCTATAATGGGTCTAACTCTGTTATACTGGGGAACACATACTCCAAGGTAAGGCCCACTGACAGGGTGCCAAATTCCTGAGCCTGTCTGCCCTGCCTAGTGTCTAGATGTCTCTAGAGCCCTCAGGAGACTCGCTGTTTGAGGCAGTTTACTGTGGCAGTCAATGAGATCCAGCTGAGAAGTGTATAACCATAACCTCTGGAATGACCACCCAACTCACTTTGAAGTCTCTTAGACATAAAAACTCATTTGTATTTGATATTTCCCCTTTCTGGTCAAGGTTTTTTCCCAAGTTCATCACTAGCTGGTGCTTGGTAATAATCCCTAAGTGCCAGGGAGGCTCAACCTCAGGCGTCATGTCCCATACAGGGTGGTAGTGTGATTGTATGCTGAGTTTGCCTTAGAGAGAGGCTTTCAGGCAGTAGCTTTTATGCAACATATAATACATGGCTAACTTTCAATTTCACAAGAAAAGGTTCATAAGTATAAGCATCAGTATCAAGGGCCTGTCATAACGATATTTTGGGTTTTTTATTTATTCATTTACTGCCCCCCCCCCCCCCGGTTGTCTGCTCTCTGTGTCCATTTGCTGTGTGTTCTTCTGTGACGGCTTCTATCCTTATCAGCAGCACCAGCAATCTGTGTTTCTTTTTGTTGCATCCGTCTCGCTGCGTCAGCTCTCTGTGTATGCGGTGCCATTCCTGGGCAGGCTGCACTTTCTTTCATGCTGGGCTGCTCTCCTTACGGGGTGCACTCCTTGCGCGTGGGGCTCCCCTACACAGGGGACACCCCCACGTGGCATGGCACTCCTTGCACGCATTAGCACTGCACATGGGCCATCTCCACACGGGTCAAGGAGGCCCAGGGTTTGAACCACAGACCTCCCATGTGGTAGGCGGACACTCCATCCATTGGGCCAAGTCCGCTTCCCATAATGATGTTTTCTTCCACTAGGCACTGCCACGTATTCTAGGGGTTCTTGTCACTCTATTAGAGAATGTAGCAGGACTTCTGAGGATGGGAATTCAATATTCTTTTGGTTATTGTGTGGGTCACCACCCAGTGAAACAATGTCCCATGACCACTTGAACATATTCATATGCCACAGAGGCAATAACATCCCTTTTTATTCTTAAAATTGTTCAACTATGGTTGATACATTATATGGTCATCCTAATCAGAAAAGGGGGCTGTTATAATAAAGAGACAAGCCATGTAATCATAATGCACAAACAGATCAAGGAAGGGAATTAAGGGGCAAGAGAAGGCATGTTTAATCATATCATGTAAGGAGCTATTAATTAGCTTTCCTGTAGAATTAGACCTGTTATTGAATTAGTGGCAGAAATGAAATCACTCCGAACATTGTCACTTATATTCTTTCTGTCAGTGATTAAAAAATACTTTTTTGGGAAGCAGATGTGGCTCAGATGGGCAGCCACCTACCATATGGGAGGTCCTGGATTCTGGTCCTGGTGCATCCTAAAGATGGGCAGATACTGCACTCACTGCAACGAGCAGATGCCACAAGCCAGCAGGTTCTGCAGCCCACAAGGAGCGAAAGTGGCTCAGGCTGTTGGGCACTTGCCTCAAATGTGGGAGGTCCTGGGTTCGGTTTCTGGTGCCTCCTGGAAAAGGTGAGCAAACAATGGGCAGATAGATGAGAGAACCACCTGGGGGAGGGGTGATAAATGAAAAAAGAATAAAAAATAAGTGAATAAATCTTTTAAAAAATTATTTTTGATCCTTGACTTCCTCATCCTAATTTAGGACTGCTATCTCCCGCTACCTACCTCAAATACATTGTGAAATATAATAAATTGTATATCTCAGTAATGTATTATGCAGTATTTCAGATATAAAAATTATATACAATATAGAAAACCCTCATACCCAGCTTAATATACCACCACCAATCTAGTTGAAACCCTCTGCAAACCTCTGCCCAACTGCATCCCCTCCTGTCCACTCTCATCTCCCCATAACTTTATTCTAAATGTAATACACTATTTTGTCATTCTTGTGCATGGTTTTGCACTTTTCCTACATATGTACGTGGTATTTAAACTCTTGGCACATTCGTATGCAGTATTGTTTTGCAACTTCTGAAGTGTCATACTGTATACACATTCCTGAAAAGTTTTCTGCTTGTCATTGAGACTGTGCACACCGATACATGTAACTGATACTTTTACTGCTGTACTGGATTCCATTGTATGACTCTATTATACTTCTGTTGACAATGAATGTTTTACGTGAATGATTTGTTCATTATAACCAGATCTCTTGCTGAACTCAGTAAGTTCTAATAACTTCTCTTAGCTTAGCAAATTTATCTTCATCAGTTGTGTGTTGTTTCCCATTTCCTTGAATTGTTATATCTCGTGTAACAGTGTTAATTGGCCACCCTTCAAGTGTGATGTTGGCTCTTGGTTTCAGACTACCTTATCAAAACAGTGTAGTATTTTTACCTATACTGTTATCTATTGACAAGGATTTCCTCGTTTGACATTGAGGTAATATATGTTCATCACACCATGAACATATTCCACAGGCAAATTACACCTGTAGATAAAATCTTGTAGTATGCCATTGAATTCAATTTGCTTTTTACTTCCATGTCTTTATTCCATCTGTACTCCCAGCTTCCACACCTAACCTCCAATCTGTGCACCCTTGTCAAACGTATTGTGAGAGCTTTGATTTTTAAAAGAATCCGTTCTTAAGCTTATTAATTCTGCAGATTTCTGGTTATTCTCTCCATTTTAAAGCCATGATAGGCTCCCAGCCTTATCTCAGGCCACCACCCTTGTTCTAGCCAAGCCATAGCAACCGCATTCCTGCTACCCTGACCGAGTTACCCTTCCCTCCCCTCCTATAGAAAGCCTTCCCTGACCCACCAGGTCTGTGAACAGAGAGACCGCTTTACAGATCACTAAACTGACCACTGTCTCCTCCCCTTGACTAGAAGCACAATAAAAGGAACAGGGTTGACTGTTCTCTGTCTTCTCAGTGGCCAAAGCAGAGGTGTGAATATTGAAAGACAGGGAAAAATGTCTAGCAGCCATGTGCACCAGGACCAAGGGATCGGGTTAAGGACACACTCCTGCTTTCCTAAACTCATCCTTTTGGGACATGGTCAAGGGAAAGTTGGTCAAGAAGCCTCTGAGAATGAGAAAAATCACACAAAGCAAGCACCGTTTTGGGTTATTAGCTAACTGAACTTTTATTAAATTATGTTTCTTCATAGGCTAGGCCCATCAAAGGCCTTAGATGAGCTTTAAGTGCTGGATGAAGAATCACAAGACTACTAGATGATCTGCAAACAGTGGCAGACAGGCAGGCAGACGACAAGAGGGAGAGACAAAACAAAAACGAACAAGAATGGGAAAACTGTTCTTCTGGAGAGCTAGTCAAATTATTTCCTCAATAAAATACATTAGAAATGAACTAAAACATGAACAAATGAAATAAAAAAATTTAACACTATATTATAGAAGCTCACCAGATAAATCCCTCCGTTGAGTTCTCTGAACCTTTTGTACAACCTGCTGCTTTTCCTTTGAACGAAGTGATGCTTTGTCCTTGGCTGACATCTCCAACACCAGCACCACTCCCAAGCACAGATTCCATTCTAAGAGTCAGATTTCCCCCCAATTCTTGGTGGCTGCTTATCTCTGCTGACTTCGGGAAATCAGCTTTGAATGAGGAAGATGCACTGTGGTAGCGAGTGAGCACGACAGAGACAGTTTTTGGAGGGGCCACTTGGATCTTTTCTCCAGATGTCTAGTATGTGTTTAAGACTTGGTTTTTTTAAGCTTGAAAAAAGTCCATTGTGAAAAGTAAGTTATGAAAAGTGCTCTTTATTTGAAACTTCCATAACACAGACGCCAATCTTATCTCGCAGTGAATCATTAGCTGTGCACATCAACACATTCCAAGCACAAATTAAGAAATGCAAATAGAACAACAACTATATATATATATATAAAATTTTTCCCCTATCCAAAGGTTTCAAGTCTCAATGCAGCAAATCCTTCTGAACACATAATCTGAGGAGCACATTGTTCAAACAGTTGGGACAAATAGGTCCCTGCCAAGGCTACTGCCTTTTAAACATATGGGGAAGGGATCATGGACGGCACAGAAAGGGGGGCGGGGAAGAAAGAATGAGCAGGAGAGGGGGACAGGTTTGCGCTAGGGAAGATGGGGCAGCTGGAACACACACAGGATGAGTTCGTGGATTTCATTTATTGGTTTTTGACACTTTCTTTCTGGTTCCTTTCTGTTTTTATTCGCCCCCACCCCAGGTCCAACAATGGTGGAAAACCCCCCAGAGAGATGGGCAGAGCCTTATTAGGCCAGCCCAAAGCCTTCAGAGCACTCCTGGATGGCCAACAGTAGCATGTGGCGGAGCTTCTCAAAGCTCTCATAGGCAGGCAGATCCAGCTGATTAAAACTAGGGGAAGAGGAAAGATCTGTTAATGAAAAAGGACTACAACCAAACCTGCACTCCCATGGTACTCACTCATGGACCTCTCCTCCCTGAGGAACCCACTTCTCATTTCTTGCTGACTTCCAATCCTGTCCTAGCCCAGACTACACTCTTCTAATCTGGGCCAAATACCGGCCAACAGTCATCTCTCTAAAACAAAGCCCTGCCACTCTTGCTTAAACACCATGGCTTCTCCTTGCTACAGAATAAAGAGCAAAACTCTTATGAGATGTTCAGGGTCATCGGTGATCCGACCTCTGCTGAGCTCTTTAGCTTTTTGTTCCCCGCAACGTTGCCTTGCTCTACTCATGCTGAACCCTAGAACACGTCAAGCTCTCCTGATCCTCAGGCCCCACAGTGGATAGCCCAATTCCCAGTCACATATCAAATACCAATGAACCGCCAAATTTTGAGTTACCTAAGGGCCAGGACTGAACCAGATCTATGTTCCCAACCTTGAATAGGGGCCTTAGAGTGTGGAAAACACACAAACTAATTCTGAATGCTGGAAAGCAGAACTTTACTCTTACCATGTGTGAGCTGAAGGCAGGCGATCTGTGGACCTGTCATCTCGATGAATCTGAAACTTCTGAATGCCATTCATACCTTCGAGGGCAGCAAAGCCTTGCAAGGGCACCTTGGAAGTACTCGTGACAAACTGGAGGAACTTGGCAAGGTCAGCTTTGTCAAAAGAGCATAATGCTCTCCAGAACCACTGAATCTGCAGGAAGAGACACAGACCTGGGGCGCTTTCTGTCCGCTTTTCTTCTTTCCAAGATAACCTTCTCCCTCAGGGTCAATGTAATTAGCATTCAAAGAGAATTTTATCTGACTTCACTGTCTAGAAAAAGATGCACTTTCTTTTTCAGTAACCAGTATCTTGCTTTTTAGACCAGAGGAATAAGAAGGAATTTATGTATTGGTTTTTAAAATATGTCATTCCTCTGACATATTTTGAAATCTCAATTTCATGATTTTCATTTTTTGACCACAACTGCCTCTCTTTCCAGCTCACTTCTTTCAACCCCTTCAGGGCCTAACAATTTATTGACCTTGCTCCCTTTTCTGTTTTCCATACCCTCATGTCCTCATTTCCCTCCTTACCAGTGTAAATTCTTCGGTCCATAATTTCAGTTCCTCTTTATGATTGACCCTCTCTCACTTCATTTTATTCAGCAGGCAAAACTCCAGTCCAGCTCCTGAAGAAATCATGGGTCTAGGCAATGATGATCAATGGTTGTCACAACCCTAAAAGAGAGACACTGGATATCACTGACTGTGCATGAGGATATCCTCTTCAGTGTGTCTGTATCTTACAGCGTGTTTTAGAATAATTTCTGGGGCTGTGTCTGGGTATGTGTTAACCTGTCTGTATGGCCCTCTATTCCTCAGTATGTCCGCTTCTGTGTGTGTATCTGTGTGGCTATGCCTGTATTGGTGTGTGCCTTGGCCTGCACATGTCTGTTTGGAACTGCTGTATGTCAGCCTGTGTGTGGCTCTTCCCATGTCTGTATTCATTGGCTGTGTGGCTGTGTATCTTCACAAAATGTGGGTCTCTATGCA
The DNA here is from genome assembly GCF_030445035.2 of Dasypus novemcinctus. NCBI lineage: Eukaryota > Metazoa > Chordata > Mammalia > Cingulata > Dasypodidae > Dasypus > Dasypus novemcinctus. The sequence goes on along the minus strand of NC_080704.1, from coordinate 61,673,042 downwards.
ATTTGTGTCTCTTTGTGAGTGACTTATGGTCACTGTACTGGTTGTCTTCAGGTGACTTTGTCTGCATGTGTCTCTCTTTGCTATTGCCATATGTCAGAATGTGTGTGCCTGTGTCTGTATGGGTCTATGTGCATGAAACATGGGTGTCTCTGGGTGACTCAGGGGCTGTGCCTGTGCTGGCCTCTTTTTATGTATCTTTCTCTGACTGAAAGCAAGGAGAGGTAACAAGAAAACCCTGATCTAGGAACTTATCCCCACCCACTCCTATTGGCCAAGGCTGCCATCTTACAAAGCTCAGATATGCACTAGAGAAGTCAGGCAGTCCACTGGGTGAGAGACCTTCTGCTATCTGCACCCAGGGTTTTTATATGTCTTTTCTCTAAACATTTGAGAGTAGGTTGTAGACATCATGCTCCTTGAACACATAACACTTTCATGTACATTTCATAAGAACAAGGATATTCTCTTTAGTAAACACCTTAAGTGCAGTTATCAAGTTCAAGAATTTTAACATAAAATAAAGAATAAAACCTACAGTCCATATTCGATTTTTTCATATGTCCCAATAATGTCCTTTTGAACCCTTTCTGCTCTATTATTAGGTCCTGTCCAGATCATGTATTGCATTTGTCATGTCTCCCCCCTACTCACCAAGATGGTTCCCTAGTCTTTCTGCTTATTGTCTGCTTGCCATCTCTGCTCATTGTGTCTGCTTACGTCTTCTCATCATGTCTTCTCATCTTCTTTATGAGGCACTGGGAACTGAACCTGGGAACTCCCATATGGGAGGCAGGTACCCAACTGCTTGAGCCACATCTGCTTCCTTGTCATGTCCCTTTAATTTCTTTTTTTTTTTTTTAGGCAAGGGAGTAAAGAGTTTATTAAGAAATGAAAAAAGAGATAAGTACACAACCCAAGACATGGGTGCCAGCATCCTATAGAATAAGATGTGTGTGTGTGGGGGGGGGGGCAAAATTAGGCCATTTTAGTACCTTTCCTCCTTCCCTTTCCTAACGTTGGGGACGGGCCCCAGCTGTTTGCTGTTCTGATTGGTTTCCCCACATGTTAGCTCTCAGGGGACCAATAATGAGGCCTTTTGTTTGGAGTCATCCAGGGCTTCACCTTGACCCTAGAAAGAGTTCCAAATGGGACCTCATGGCCAGCATCTAGGCAGGGGGTTTCTGGGTAAGGTCTCACAGCCACGTTCTCTGCCAGGTCCCAGCCACCTTCCCTAATTTCCTAAACTAACCTGCCTCAACTCCCCCTTCAGAGAGTTTACATCCTTATTCTTAAGGAGGAACTGAAGGGTGATGGTCATTCTTCTGTAGCTGCTTCTGTCTGGTTAGGGGGCATAGTACCTACCTGACAGGATGTAAAACCCTCTGTCTTTTCTATTGAGGTTGAGGGAAGACAGGTCAGGCACCATTGTTGGAACTGATGAAAGCTCCACTAATACCTTGTTCTTGAAGGTGTTGATTCTGGAAGAAATAAATTTAGTTAGAATTTTGAAGATAAATTGCCCCACTAAAAGGAAAAAGAAGATTGGTAGCATGTGGGCCCAAAAGGCAGGCCAGCCATGATATACTGGACCATGGAAACAAGAAAGGCCAGGTGCCTCCAGAGGCTGCATCCTCCCAAAGTTTAGGGGAAATAGCATTCTTCCTTGAGTTCTTTTATGCTGTTGGTTAACCTAGGGAGAGATTGTGGTAGACCTGCTGGGTTTTCATATAAACTGCCAACCCCAGATCCCATGGCGATGGTTATGTGTAGGTCTGCTAGGAGAGGTATGGGGAGAGGCACTGGCCTAGACATAAACTCACAAATACAATATAGGCAACAACAAGTCAAGCATATGGCAAGAAAAATAAAGACAGTACTTGAGAGCCGTTCCTTTATCTTATAGACACATTCATTAACAAAATTAGAAAATGAATTAAATTTACCAGAACTTATAACATGTTCAAATCCTCTGTGTATGATCTAGAATAGAAGAGATATTATCAAGCTCCTTTGATTTTAAATTGTGGAAACTTATATACACATAAACTTTCCAAATTCAAACCACTTCCCAAGCATAACATTCAGTGGGATATATCACATTCACAATGTTTCACTACCTTCACCACATCCATTAGCAGAAACTTTCCCATCACTGCAAACAGAGTCCTTATGTAAATTATACATTAATTTCCCCATTCTCCCTCCCAACCTCTGCCCCAGATTGCCTTCATTCTACATTCTGTCCCTATAGGTTTGCATATTCTATTTCTTTAAGTGGAACCTTAAAATATCCATCCCTTTGTGTCTGACATTTCATTTAACATGATGTCTTCCACAGTTCATCATGCAGTGGCATGTGTCAGAACTTCACTCCTTTTCAAGGCTGAGTAATATTTGATTCCACGTATATACATTTGCTTATCCACTCGTGCTGATGGACATTTGGGTTGCTTCTACCTTTATTGTTCTTCAATTCTTACTTACATTACCACCTATTTTTGTATTTAGTTTATCTTTTGTAGTGAACCCATTAGAATCCTTTCTCATTTCCTTCTGTGAGTATTTTTCTGAAATTTTCTTCAGTTACAACAAGGCAGAAATTTAGCATCCTAAATCTATAACATTCTCACATGACTTGAGACCAAATTAACTTAAAAATCATACACAAATTATGATCCAATATCCCTCCATCCTTCCACCTTTACATAGTTCATCTCACTATATATATATATAATATATATATATTTATACATTATGAGTGCAAAACAATTTATGTACCATTACTTTTTTATATTTTACTTGTTTATTTTCATTGTTTGCTTATTTTTTTTATTTCTTCTTTACCATTACTTTTTTTTTAATCTTTGGCTTATTTTTCCCCAACCCTATTATTTTTTATATCATATATTAACATACATAAACAATAGATGGTATAGTAAGAGTTGTAAACTTACAAGCAAACATGCATAACATCATACAGGGGTCCCATACATCAACCCATTACCAACAACTTGTATTTGTTGTGAGACATTTGTTACAAATGATGAAAGAATATTTTCAGAATCTTATTACTAACTATACTCCTTATTTTACATTCGGTGTGTCTTTCCCCCAACCCCACTTTATTATTAATTTTTAAAATACATTTTCATGACAGATGTTGTAAACTTACAAAGCAATCATACACGTGCAGAATTCCCATACAACACCCTTCTATCAACACACCACACCATGGTGAATCATCTGGTTACAGATTATGAGATAGTATCATCGGACTATTACCAGGTCCATAGCATACATTTGTCACACTTTTCCATATTCCCCCATTATCAATACAGTACATCTTTGGCATAGATGCATGAATATTACATTATTACTGTTAACCACAGTCCATAGGTCACTCCAGTTGTATTTTTCTCATGCTTTTCCACATTCCCACCACCCTGTAATAGTGATGTACATCTGCTCTAGCTCACAAAGGATATTATTGCATCTGTACATTCAACCACAATCCTTACCTGCCTCTGGGTTTACTATGTTATTCAGTCCCCTAGATTTTTCTCTAGCTTTCTTTAAATTGGCATCTACATCCCTAGACTACCCTTTTCAGACACATTTAGATTTATAAACCAGCTTTTTTATTCACTATAATGTGTTACTATCAACTCTATACATTTCCACACGTTTACAATAAAGTTAATTAAAACTTCTATATACATTAAACATCAGTAATCCATCTCAGTGCTCTTCTTATCTCCTTTAAGAATCCATCACCTACCTCCAGGTCTTGAAGATATTTTTCCTACATTTCTTCTACAACCTTTATGTTTCTTGCTTTTATATTTAGGTTTTTGATTCATTTTGAGTTAATTTTTGTATAAGGTTTGAGATAAGAGTCCTCTTTCCTTTTTATGGATATGGATATCCAGGTCTCTCAGCACCATTTGTTGAATGGAATTTTCTGCCTGAGCTGAGTGGGTTTGACAGGCTTGTCAAAAATCACTTGATTGTAGATGTAAGGGTCTGTTTCTGAACCATCAGTTCGGTTCCATTGGTCTATGTGTCTGTCTTTATGCCAGTACCATGCTGTTTTTACCACTGTAGCTAGGTAGTATGATTTTAAAGTCTGGAAGTGAGAGTCCTCTAACTTCGCTTTTCCTTTTCAAGATGTTGTTGGCTATTCGGGACCCCTTGTCCTTCCAAATAAATTTGATAATCATGTTTTCCATTTATTTAAAAAATGCTGGTGGGATTTTTATCAGGATTGCATTGAATCTGTATATCAATTTCAATAGAATTGACATCTTAATGTTATTTAGTCTTCTAATCATGAGCATGGAAAGTCCTTCCAATTATTTAGGTCTTTTTTTATTTTTTTAAATCAATAAGTTGTATTTTTCTGAATACAAATGCTTTACAGTGTTAGTTAAATTTATTCCTAAATATTTAATTATTTTATTCACTATTGTAAATGGAATGCTTTTTCCTGACTTTCTCATCAGATTGCATATAACTAGTGTCTTTTTTAAAAGATTTTTAAAAATTTATTTCTCTCCCCCTTCTGCCTCCCCATTGTCTGCTCTCTGTTTCCATTCATTGTGTGTTCTTCTGTGTCCACTTGCATGCTTGTCGGTGGCACTGGGAATCTATGTCTTTTTGTTGCGTCATCTAGCAGCATCAGCTCTCCATGTGTGTGATGCCATTCCTGAGCAGGCTGTCCTTTTTTTTATGTAGGGGCAGCTCTCCTTCTGGGGCACATTCCTTGTGCATGGGGCTCCCTTATGTGGGGGACACCCCTGTGTGGCAGGGCACTCCTTGTGCACGTCAGCACTGAGTGTGGGTCAGCTCACCACATGGGTCAGAAAGCCCTGGGTTTTGAACCTCGGAACTCCTATATGGTAGGCAGGACACTCTATCAGTTGAACCCAAATCCTCTTCCCTACTAGTGTCTTTTTAAAGTCTGTTTCATCTGGTTTAAGTATAGGTACTCCAGCTTTTTTCTCCCAGCATTTCACTTTCAATCTATTGGTATCCTTGGGTCTAAGGTGAGTCTCTTGCAGACACCATGTAGGTGGCTCATATTTTCTTATCCATTCTGCCAGTCTGTGTCTTTTGATTGGGGAGTTTAATCCATTAACATTCAATGTTATTATTGTAAGGCAGTTCTTATTTCACCCATTTTGACCTTTGAATTTTGTTGACATATTTTATTTTCACCACTCTTTTGAGACTTTTAGTTAATTTTACTGACATAATCTTCATTTCTGGTCTCTCTTCCAAGCCTCTCTCTCCTGTCTTTTCTTTTCAGACTGTAACACACTCTTTAGTTTTTCCTGTAAATCCAGTCTCTTGGTTACCAACTCTCTCAGTTTCTGTTTATCTGTGAATATTTGAAACTTGTCCTCATTTTTGAAAGACAGTCTTGCCAGATATAAAATTCTTGGCTGGAAGTTTTCCTCTCACAGTATATTAAATATATCATACCACTGTCTTCTTGCCTCCATGGTTTCTGATGAGAAATCAGCACTTGATCTTATTGGGTATTCCTTATATGTTATGCATTGCTTTTCTCTTGCTGTTCTCAGAATTCTCCCTTTGTCTTTGACATTTGACATTCTGATTAGTATGTGTCTCGGAGTTGGTCTATTTGGATTTATTGGACGGGAGTAGGTTTTGCTTTCCTGGATATGGATATCTATTTCCTTCCAAAGGACTCGGAAATTTTCTACCATTATTTTTTCAAATATTCCTTCTGCCCCTTTTCCCTTCTCTTCTCCTTCTGGACACCCATGACATGTATATTTGCACATATCTTGCTGTCATTTAGTTCCTAAGCCCTTGTTCAATTTTTTCCATTCTTTTCTTCATCTTTTCTTTTGTATGTTTGCTTTTGGAGGCCGTTTCTTCAAATTCACTATATTAGTCAGCCAAAGAGGTGCTGATTCAGGTTACCAGAAATCCATTGGTTTTTTATAAAGGGTATTTATTTGAGGTAGAAGCTTACAGTTACCAGGTCATTAAAGCATAAGTTACTTCCCTCACCCAAGTCTTTTGCCCCTGGTTGAAGCAAGATGACTGCCAATGTCTGTCAGGGTTCAGGCTTCCTGGGTTCCTCTCTTCCCAGGGTTCATTTCTCTATGGGTTCAGCTTCTCTATTTTCTCCAGAAGGTCATCTGTAGACTGTTAGGCTCTCTAGGCTTTGCCTCTCTCCCCAAGGTCAGCTGTAGACTACCAGGCAAATGGCTCTGTCTCTCTCCCCAGGGCTTCCACCATGTCTAAGGAGCCATCTCTATTCCTCTGCGTTTCTTTTCCTCTGTGTTCATTTCCAGGACTCCAGCTCAAAACTCCAGCATCAAAAACTTCATTTCTGTCCTTTGCCATGTCTTTTATCTCTGAGTCCCCACCCACCAAGGGGTGGGGACTCAACCCCCTATTGACATGGCCCAGTCAAAGCCCTAATCATAATTTAATCATGCCCAGGTACAGACTAGTTTACAAAATATAATCCTGTATCTATTTTGTAATTCACGTACCATATCAAACTACAAAACTCACCAATCTTTACTTCTGCCTCCTCAAATCTGATATTATATGATCCCAGTGTATTTTTAATTTTATTTATTGTAACTTTAATTCCCATAAGTTCTTCTATTTTTCTATATATGCTTTTGAATAGTTCTTTGTGCTTATTCAATGTCTTCTTAATATCCTTAATCTCTTTAACCATTTCATTGACTTTATTAAGGAAATTTGTTTGAAAATCTATAATTAGTTGTCTCAACTCCTTTATGTTATCTGGAGGCTTATCTTGTTCCTTTAACTGAGCCATATTTTCTGTTTCTTGGGGTGGATTGTAATTTTTTGCTGGTGTCTTTGCATCTGGCTTACTAGATGTATTTATTCTGGGTGCAATTTCTCTCTTTAATTTAGGCTTTTTTGCCCTTTTTCCCATGCTGGTTGTGTAGTAGGAGCCAGGGATGTAATTGATACTGTAAGCTGTGGAGGCGCAAGCTGCCCTCATAGCCAAGTGACAAATGAAGCTTCTCCCACCTTTCTCCTTTGCCAGGGTTAGGGACAGAGTCACAGCCATGTGTAATAATCCAAGTTGTGCAGACCTAGATTCTAGTTGCCTGGAGAGACTGATGAACCTTCATGCCTCTTTCTCCCCCTGTCTTGGGTAGGGGATGGAGCTGCAGATATGGACAGCAGTCCTGTGGCATGCGGGTCCACAATGACTGCAGTTGCCCTTATAGACTTCTGACTATTCAGTCTGTTGCCAGCCAAATGTACCTGCAGTTACCCCAGAGTGGCTGGTATAGGACCTGCCAGCCTCCTCCCTACTACAGGTGGGCTGAAGAATAGATTAGGGCTGCAGTACAATCTGGATGAAAGAAGGTCCCTACTGTCACTGTGATATTCAGCCAGCCTGGCTTCTGCTCATGCCAGGGGGTGGAGTCAAAATGGTGGCTACCAGCCTCTTTCCAATTTATACTTTATCCAGCCAAATTGACTAATTGGCAGCTAAAGTTGGTGACCAAATGTCTTTCCCTTCCATATTTTTGGGAAATGGAGCTTCCAACTCCAGCCATGTAAGAGTTGCTGAGGCGGCTTACTCTGCCAGACTAGTATATCACCAGCCTCTGTGGCATGGCCTGTATTTTCACTGAGAGGCTGTTTCAGATCCTCCCAGGTTCCTCTCTCCTGGGGGTGGGGCTGGGGCTTAGGCTAGAGCTGCTATTTGATCTGGTGGAGAAAAGTCAGTCCCTACCAGCACTGATTTTTAGTCCACCCTGCTTCTCCTCGTGCCAGTGGCAGAGTTAAAATGGTGGCTACTGGCCTCTTTCTGTCTTGGACAGGTTCAAACATTAGCTGTTCTTTTTTTCTAAGATTTGTTTTTTATTTATTTCTCTCCTCTTCCCGCCCCTCCCCAGTTGTCTGCTCTCTGTGTCCATTCACTCTGTGTTCTTCTGTGACTGCTTGCATTCTTGTCAGTGGCACTGGGAAACTGCATCTCTTTTCTGTTGCATCATCTTGCTGCATCGGCTCTGTGTGTGTGTGGCACCAGTCCTCAGCAGGCTGCACTTTTATCACGAGGGTGGCTCTCCTTACAGAGCACATTCCTTGCGCATGGGGCTCCTCTATGCAAGGGACACCCCTGTGTGGCACAGCACTCCTTGTGGGAATCAGCACTGTGCATGGGCCAGCTCACCACATGGGTCAGGAGACCCTGAGTTTGAACCCTAGACCTACCATGTGGTAGGTGGATGCACTATCAGTTCAGCCAAATCTGCTTCTCCATTAGCTGTTCTTAAGATTATACTTTAGCCAGGCAAATTTACTAATCAGCTTAAGTTGATACCCAATTTTCTCTTCCTCCCCTATTTTTGGGAAATGGAGCTTCCAATTCCAGCCACAGAATAGCTCCCAAGGCAGCTTGTGCTGCCAGGGGAGGATGGGCACCAGCTTCCGTGGCATGGAGTGCTCTACTCGGAATCTTCTCTGCAGATAGGCAATCTCTACCTTACATTCTGTCAAGAATGTTGCAGAATGCTCTTCTGGTATCCTGGAGCCCCCAGGATTGCTGATTGTCTCTTTTTGCCATTAGTTTTTATGCATTTGCATTTTAGAGCCAGTAAGAAGTAAAAAGTGGAGTTACAAACCAAAAATACAGTGATACTGGCATTTATATTTGCCCATGTCATTTACTTCACCAGATTATTTCCTCATGAGGCTTCAATCTATTGTCTAGTGTCTTTTCCTTTCAACTTAAGAACTCCCTTTAGCATTTATTGTAAGGCCAGTCTAGTGGTGATGAATACCCTCAGCTTTTGTGTATCTTGGAATGCCTTAATCTCTTCCTTATTTCTGAAGGCCAGTTTTGCCAGATTTAGGGTTCTTGGTTGGCAATTTTTGCTTTCAGCACTTTAAATATGTAATCCTGCTGCCTTCTTGCTTCCATGGTTTCTTATGAGGAATTGGCACTTAATTTTATTGAGGTTCCCTTGCATCTGACATACTGCAGATGTGTCTTGCAGCTTTTAGAATTTTCTATCTTTGGCATTTGACAGTTTGATTATAATATGTCCAGGTGTGGGTCTATTTGGATTTTTCTTGTTTGGATTTCATTGAGCTTTTGGATGTGTATATTCATGTCTTCAGTAAATAAGTTTTCTGCCAAACTATTCCTTCAAATATTGACTCTGCTCATTTCTCTCTTCTCTTTATGGGGTTCCCACAATGCATATAATATGCTTGATAATATGCATATAATGTTCCCATAGGTTCTTTGGGCTCCGTTCACTTTTCTCCATTCTTTTTACTTTCTGCTCCACAGACTGAATGATTTCAATTGCCATATCTCAAGTTCACCAATTCTTTCTTCTGCCACCTCCAATTTGCCGCTGAAACCCACTAGGGAATTTTTAATTTCAGTTACTGTGATCTTTAGCTATGTTTGTTTCTTTTTCATGATTTCTCTTTATTGACATTATCTTCATGTTCATTTGTTATTTTATGTCCTTTGGCTCTTCATCCATGTTTTTCTTAGCTCTTTAAGCTCTTTGTTTTACATATCCCAGTCTGGGTCTCTTAATTTATGGTTTCTGATGCTTTAATCTTCTCCTCTGCATGAGTCATAGCTTCCTGTCTCTTGTAAATTTTGTAATCTTTTGTTGCAGTCTGGACATTTTGATATTTTAATGTGTTATTGCTAGAATTTAGATTCTGAAAAATCTGTTCCTTAAGCTTGAGCCATCTAGTGTTATGACAGAGATTTCCCTGAATGCCAGGAGCGCACCAAAAAAAAAAGGGGGGGGGGGGAAGAAAACATCTTTCCAGTCTTTGCAGATTGAATTGTGTGGGTTCGCCCTCTTTCAGACCTTTGCCATACAGTGAATTTATTTTTTTGTATTTATTTATTTTTTAATATTACATTTTAAAAAATGAGGTCCCCATATATCCTCCACCCCCCTCACCCCACTTCTCCCCCCATAACAACAATCTCCTCCATCATCATGAGACATTCATTGCATTTGGTGAATACATCTCTGAGCACCGCTGCACCTCATGGTCAATGGTCCACATCATAGCCCACACTCTACCACAGTCCACCCAGTGGGCCATGGGAGGACATACAATGTCCGGTAACTGTCCCTGCAGCACCACCCAGGACAACTCCAAGTCCTGAAAACACCCCCACATCTCATCTTTTCCCTCCCATTTCCCACCCCCAGCAGCCACCATGGCCTCTTTCTCCACACCAATGCCACATTTTCTTCAATTACTAATCACAATAGTTCATGAATAGAATATCAGTAAGTCCACTCTAATCCATACTCTATTCCTCCATCCTGTGGACCTTAGAATGGTTGTGTCCACTCCACATCTATATCAAGAGGGGCCTTAGATTCCACATGGATGCTGGATGCAATCCTCCTGCTTCCAGTTGTAGGCACTCTTGGTTCCCTGGTGTGGTGGTTGACCTTCTTCACCTCCATGTTAGCTGAGTGGGGTAAGTCCAATAAACCAGAGTGTAGGAGCTGAAGTATGTTGAGGCTCAGGGCCTGGCTATCACATGGTCAGTCCAGAGATTCAGGTCCCCTGGGTATATATTAAACTCCCAGCACCAACTACAGTTCCAGTAAAAGTAACGGGAGAGGCTTGTGAACAAAGGTCACATCTGAGTCCAGCTCCATCACACAGAAACACAAACTCCAAAGTAGGGCCAAATGACATGGCACTGAACTCCATCTGCCATGACCATAGAACCTGTGGGTCTCTGTAGCCCTCAGAAGAACCAATACCCGGGGTTTTATCTACTTTATCTGTCTCTGGGACTCTGCTGAGGTGTGCATAAGGGCAACACTTGTGGTAACCTCCCGGTTCTTTTTGGAGACTCATAGCCATATAAACTCATTTGTCCTTTCCATTTCCCCCTTTGATTCAGGTCAAAAAGCATTTTTAACTCCTGGTATTATATGTGAGATATTCTGCTGGTCCAAGTTGACCCCTTTATTCAAGGTCATTTTCTAGTTACATCATCAGCTAGTACTTGGTAGTGATCCCTCGGTGCCAGGGAGGCTCATCCACAGGAGTCATGACCCACACTGGGGGGAAGGTAACACATTTACATGCTGAGTTTGGCTTCGAGAATTGCCACATTTGAGCAACACGGAGGCTCTCAGGAGGTAACTCTTAGGCACCCTGCAGCTCTAGGCCATGTTCTTATTTCAGGTGCACAGGCTCACAGGCATAGTCATTAGTATCAAGGGCTCATTGTTTGACTTTCCTTCTCTTTGGTCTTTGCTGTTGCACTTGGGGGATTGTTGCTGTTCCTTTAGGGACTGTGATAGAGCTCCCTTGGCTAGGTACTCAGCACTCCCTCAGTTGTTGTTTTTAATTGTATCCACTATGAAAATACCCAAACATTTTTATGTACCTGGATCTATGCCGTGGAGAACTCCCTGCCAACCATGTGTCCCCTGTCAATAACATCCCACACCAGTATTCCTCCCCTGCCATTGTTGAACCTCTCTGTGATCCAAAACTTCTTGAAAAGCAAAGCCCAATATATTGCCAGGTTCCATTAATAGTAAAATGGAATATAGTGATGAGTTTAAAGGTTAGATATAGAATACATATTAATTAGAAAATTAAGGTAAAAATAAATTGGGGTATCAAAAAATTAAAAGATGCAAAAGCTTTGTTTTGATGTTCTGACCTTCCATCACATACAGTGAATTTAGAGAACAACCCAATGCAAAACTGTAGGCACTTCCTGGCATTTTCTATGCATGCATTTTGCCTTGTCCATGCATATTTGATCCTAGGATTTCCACTACTTAAATGGATACAAATATCCTCATTCCCCTAAAGAGATTTCTTCATGATCCCAGTTGATACACTGTATGCCCTACAGGTGGCACTCTTTGGCCCTAGACTGCTTTTAGTTTTTAAAGGAGGTACCAGAGATCGAACCTGGGAACTTGTAAATGTGAGGCAGGTGCTCAACACTGAGCTACACCCACTCCACAAGGCTGCAATTTTAATGTTCTCCTACAGTGTTCTATAGGAGAACTCCTTAAGCTACCTCTATGTGCAGCTCAAGTTTTGGGACAGCAAGCCTGCCATGAGTATCCTGGTTCAGTCCCTCAGGTGTGCTCAAAGGTTGCTCTGCACCCTCTAAAACTGTGACCTGGGACTTACCTTGGGAATGCATGGTAATTCCATGCTGAACCAGTGAGGGAATGGGGCAGGAGCCAACAAGAGCTCCATGAGGATGTTTCCATACCAGTTTTTCTTTATTTTTTAAAAATGTTACATTCAAAAAATATAAGAGGTCCCATATACCACCCCCCTACCCCACTCTTCTCACTCCTCCCACATCCTACCATTTTTAAGTTACCCTTTTCTTGATTTGGCATTCATCCTGTTACTACAACTCCTTAAATATTTTCCAGACCTTTGAGAAAGATATTTCTGCCATTTCTTACTGGTTGTTCAAAGCTTCTATGGGAGATAGAACTCTGCTATCTTGGGCCTCTTCAACCTCTTTTTTTTTTAAGATTTATTTTATTTATTTCTCTCCCCTCTCCCCTCCCCCCATTGTCTGCTCTCTGTGTCCATTCATTGTGTGCTCTTCTGTGTCCACTTGTATTCTTGGCAGCACCAGGATTCTGTGTCTCTTTTGGCTGTGTCATCTTGCTGCATCAGCTCTCCATGTGTGGCACAACTCCTGGGCAGGTGGCACTTTTCTTGCTCGGGGTGGCTCAATGCGGGGTGCACTCCTTGTGTGTAGGCCTCCCCTATGTGGGGGACACCCCTGCGTGGCACAGCACTCCTTGCATGTGGCAGCACTGCCTGTGGGCCAGCTCATCACAGTGGCCAGGAGACCCTAGCTTTGAACCCTGGACCTTCTATATGGTAGGCGAATGCTCTATCAGTTGAGCCACATCTGCTTCCCTTCAACCTCTTTTTTATTTTAGTTTTTCCAGTGTTTTCTGCCAGAACTCTAAACCAGCACTGTCAAATAAATTATTCTGCAATGATGGTAATGTTCTATATTTTCACTGTTCAATATGGTAGTCCCTAGCCTTATATGGCTATTGAATACTTGGGTTGTGGCAAGTGCAACTGAAGATCTGAATTTTTACTTCATTTAATTTTAATTAATTTAAATTTAAATAGCCATGTGTGGGGGACTGGCTGTGGTAGTTGGGCTCCCATCTACCATATGGGAGGCCCTGGGTTCACATCCCAGGGCCTCCTTGTGAAGGCAAGCTGGCCCTGTGAGCCGTGGAGAGCTGCCAGCCTGTGCACCACAGAGAGCTGATGGCCCATGCACCACAGAGAGCTGATGCAGCAAGATGACACAGAAATGAGACAAGAAAATACAGAAAGAACATGCAGCAAATGAACACGGAAAACAGATAGCAAAAAACAAGCTGCAAGGGGGGGGGGCCGGATAAATAAATAAAAATAAATAAATCTTTAAATAGCCATGTGTTTTAGTTTGCTAAATGCTACCAAAATCAATATACAAGAATTTCTTTTACTTTCACAATGAGGGTTTTATTAGCTTGCAAAATGCAGTTTCAGGCTGAGACAAGTGTCCAAATCAAGGCATCATCTGGTGATGCTTTCATCCAAAGACAGGCCACTGACGATCCTGGATTCCTCCATCACATGGCAAGGCACATGGTGGCATCTGCCAGTCTCTGCCTTTTCCTTCAGACTCTATTATCACAGCTTCTTGCTTCATGGCTTTTCTCTGCTTCTGTGTTCCATTAATTTCAGCTTCTGGCTTCTGGGGCTTTCTCTTTCAGCTTCCGGTTTTTCTCTCTGTGTTTCTCTGACTTTCTCTGTCTCTCAACCCATATTTATCCCATTTATAAAGGACTCCAGTAAGAGGATTAAGACCCACCTTCAGGCCATAGTGAGGAAATCTAATCAAAAAGGTTCCACCTACAATAGGTTTACACCCACAGGAATGGATTAGCCCTAAGGACCTGATTTTCTGGGGTCTATAAAGGCCTCAAACTTCCACACCACATGTAGCTGGTAGCTAGCATGTTGTATAGATAATATGTTTACATCACTCTGTCCCAATTTATCAACTTGATATAAACTGTCTCAAAGTGGAGTAAAAGGAAACTCTCCAACTGACTTACTGTATCTCAGGTAGCTCTGTGTACTGAGACTGTTAATACGATTTTACTCCCTTTTCCCAGTCTCCAAGAAAAGAGAAACAGAGGTCATACTTAGGATTGAGGGAGTGTGTTTTGTGTTAAAATGTGCAATAGCCTTTGGAGATGAGCCATGAACCCCTCTTCTGCCTTAACAGAAACAAGGATCACACATGCTTTGAATGGACAGAAAGAATGTGGGAGAATTATCATTGAAGGCTGAGCTGTGTTAGGGCTACTGCTTTGATACCCTGTCAGCCCCATTCATTCACATGAGCATTTATTTCATAGATGTTTATGTATTGCTTACTCTGTAATAGGCCATGTTCTAGCTGCTGGGGACACAGCAGCACAGCAACCAGGCAAAGCCCCTGCCTTCATGAATATTACTTTCTCACAGGGTAGAGATAAATAAGAAATGAAGAAATCTATCGTGTATCAGATGGTGCTACTGACTATGAAGTAAAGCAAGGGGAGAGGAAATGTCAAGTGGTTGGGGGATAGGGAAGGCTTGCTATTTTATATGAGATGGTCAGAGCAGGCCTCACTGAGGAGGCATTCAAGCAGAGGCCTGAAGGAACCCAAGGGGAAAGCTAATTGCTTCCCCATGATCTTGTTCAACATGCTCTTCAATCACCCAGATTTCTATAAAGTGGTAGTAGGATCTGGAAAGGTAAGAATCCTTCATAGGTGGTGATGTATGTTTCTCCTGCCTTTCACTCTCATGTGACTTTGTAGCCCTTGATAGCCATTGCCTGGATCCACTATTTAATTAAGGCTTTGCAAAGGGATGAGAGTCAATTATTACTTTGACAATATAGGAAGCTTCTTTTTTTTAAAGAAAATGTATTTATATATATATATATATATTTTATTTTAAAAATACTTAGAGTACATAAATGTTACATAAAAAATATAGGGGACTCCCATATACCCCACTCTTATCCCTCCCACATGTTCCCACATTAACATCCTTCATTAGTGTGGTACATTTGTTAAAAATGATGAACACATTTTGGAATATTGCTACTAAGTATGAATTGTAGTTTATGTTGTAGTTTACACTCTCCTGTGCAATTTTCTAAGTTATGACAAGGTATATAATGGTTTGTAGCTGTCATTGCAATGTCATTCAGGCCAATTCCCAAGTCCCAAAAATGCCATATTACACCTATTTTTTCCCTCTCCCTCCCCTCTAGTGGCCACTGCCTCCACATCAATGATAACAATGTCTATAGTAGTATAACAGTAAGTTTACTCTGGAACATCATTCATTCCCCAGTCCTGAGGATTCTGGGATGGTGATGCTCACTCTGCTTCTAATTGAGAGGAGGCTTAGTTCCCATGGAGCAGATGGATGGGACTATCTTACTTGCAGTTGCAGACTCTGTTCGTTGGGATGGTCATTGTCCATCATCATCTCTTTGTTAGTTGTCCTGGGTGAGTCCAATGAACTGAAGAGTGGGCATTGCAACTCTGTTGAGATTCAGGGCCCAACTGGCACTTTGACCAAAGATTTCAGTCTCTTGGGCATATATCTGTCAACTCTAGTACTAACTACAGGTTCAAGTAGAAGGGGCAGAAGAGCCATGTGTAGGGAAACAACTGCATCCAACTCTGTTACACTGGGGAGCATAAATTACAAAGTACGGCCCACTGGCAGAGTGCCAAATTCCTGAGCTGTCTGCCCTGCCTATACTGTCAGGATGTCTCCAGAGCACTCAAGAGTCCACTATTTTAGGCAATATTTACTTTGGCAGTCAAAGAGATCCTGGTGAGAAGTGCATAAGCATAACCTCTAGAATAACCTCCTGACTCACTCTGAAGTGTTTTAGCCATATAAACTTATTTATCTTTACCCTTTCCCCCTTTCGGTCAAGGTTTTCCAGTTGTATTGCTAGTTGGTGCTTGGCAGTAATCCTTCAGTGCCAGGGAGACTTTTCCCTGTGAGTCATGTCCCATGGTGGGGGGAAGGTAATGCATTTACATGCTGAGTTTGGCTTAGAGAGAAGCCACATTTGAGCAACATGGAGGCTTTCAGGAGGTAACTCTTAGGCACCCTACAGCACTAGGCTAAGTTGCAATTTTAAGAGCAAAGACACATAATCATCAATATCAAGGGCCCATCAGTGAACCATCCTTCTTCACTAGTCATTGCCCTGTACTTGGGGGGTTGTTGCTGTTCCATTAGAGACTGGAAGAGCTCCCCAGGATGGGAATTCAATATTCTTCCAGTTATTGTGTGAATCTCCACCCAGTGTGATGGTGCCCCATGAACACTTGAACACATTCATATGCCTTATATGTATGCCCCAAGTAAACCTCCTCCCATGAATTCCCCATCACTGACACTTTCACTCCATGGAGCAAAAACCCAATGAACTCAGATGCTGCACACCATGATATAAAGACTCTAATTATAAGGCTGTGAGTCTCTAAAAAAGAGTCTGGAGGTTGTCAGAAGGAATACCCCTATGTACAACTGAACAGAGTCTAAGAGACAGATAAGGTAGATACAACCCCAGGTATTGGTTCTTTTGAGGGATAAAGAGACCCACGGGTTCTATGGTCATGGCAGAAGGGGTTCACTGCCATGACAGATGGCCCTTCTTTGGAGCTGGTGTTTCTGCGTGATGGAATTGGACTCAGAGGGGATCTCTTTTCACAAGACTTGCATGCTACTTTATTGGAATTGTAGTTGGTGCTGGGTTTAAGATATATGTAGGGGATTTGAATCTCTGGACTGATAATATGACACCCAGGCCCAGAGCCTCAACAGACTTCAGCTCCTACACTTTGATTTATTGGACTTACTCCACTCAGCTAACATGGAGTTGAAGAAGGTCAACCACCACACCATGGAGCCTAGAGTGTCTACAACTAGAAGCGGGAGGAGTGCATCCAGTACCCATGTGGAATCTAAGCCCTCACTTGACATAGGTGTGCAATGGACACAACCAATCCAATGTCCACAGAGAAAATGTGGAATGGGTGTGGGAACGGTAGCCATGGGGGCTGCTGGGTGTGGGGAACGGGAGGAAGAGATGAGATATGGAGGCGTTTTCGGGACGTGGAGTTGTCCTGGATAGTGCTTCACGGACAATTACGGGACACTGTAGATCCCCCCAGGGCCCACTGGATGGAACGTGAGAGAGTCTGGACCATTGACTATGGGGTGCAGTGATGCTCAGAGATGAACTTACCAGGTGCAATGGATGTGTCATGATGATGGGAGAGAGTGTTGCTGTGGGGGGAGTGGGGGCGGGGGCGGTGGGGTTGAATGGGACCTCATATTTTTTTTAATGTAATTTAAAAAAATAAATAAATAAATAATTTTTAAAAAATAAAATAAAGACTTTAAAAGGCATGAAAGATGTCACAATGTGTACAAAAGCGCTCAGACCACTCAGAGCTCTCATACCTTGAGACAGAGAAGTCCCAAACAGCTAATATCACCATATGAAAAAATGCTCCCATCAGACTTTGAAATTTCACACCTTAGAATGCAGACTCTCAAAATTATTTAAAAACGAATCCTTCAAATAGACACTATAAAGTTTTACATTTTGGACTTAGTTGATACATCAAATCAGAAACATGATACACGTGGGAACACATTTCAGAACAGCAATGGGCCTCAAATTCTAGGAGAAAAACTCAAAATTCAGAGGTGTCCACAGTCAGGGATGACACAGACCCTCAA
The DNA here is from genome assembly GCF_030445035.2 of Dasypus novemcinctus. Taxonomy (NCBI): domain Eukaryota; kingdom Metazoa; phylum Chordata; class Mammalia; order Cingulata; family Dasypodidae; genus Dasypus; species Dasypus novemcinctus. The sequence continues at coordinate 61,655,156 of NC_080704.1, read as the reverse complement.
AATAGCAAACACCTCACAGACATGGAAATGGAAACGCAGCATGCTTCCAAATAAATCAGCTCAGAGAACTCACACCCTAGGAAGAGAGAAATGTCACACGTTGGGAAATATAACCCCAAAGTGTTCAGAAGCCTCACAGCCTGGGGTACAGATCCCCAAACAGCCTGGAGACCTCATACCTGAAACTCAGACTCCCAAGCTCCCCCAAAACCCAGGGAATTCACAGCCTGAGACAGACAAACACAAGCATCTCGGTGACCTCACATCCTGTGACACACACTCCCAAACACCTCAGGACCTATAGGGGTCAGCAACCCCCAAAGACCCCCAGAGCTCACACTTGGAAACATATCCTCAAAGTCATTGCATACTAGGAAGCAGGGCCCCAAACAGCTTAGGGATCTCACCCTCTAGGACACAGATTCCCAAGGAACTAAGAGAGCTCACACTTGGGACCTAGTCCCTCAAACAGCCTAGAAGCCTTACATTTCTCCTTCCAGATTAAGCCTTTTGTTCTGTAATGGACGAGGTCTAGGTGTTCTAGGCATTGTGGCAGCTGTTCCCCTTGCCAGCCAGCACCCTGGGGGCAGGGAGGGAGCTCTCTCTAGATATCCCCATTCCCCTATGAAAGCCAGGTGAGATTCCTTGAGTAACGCCTGTAAAAGGGTGGAACTCCCCTGTGACTGTACCCCCCCACACACATACACACATACACAGGCATACACACACCTTCACCCTCTCTCCCTAGCCTACGCTTGGCCTCCAGCAATTCCTCAAAACTTCTACTTCTGTGTTCCTGCCAAGTGTATATAGCATTCAGTGGCATCTGGTGGCTTTTGCCCCAAGCGAGCAAATTCTTTGGTCTGGTGTTCCTGTGCATGCACTTCTTCCTCTCCACTTCAGGATGGCCAACTGCCCTGTGATTTCAGTTCTCTCACAAACCTCAGTTCTCTGATAAATTCCAAAGTCATTTATTTGCTGACTGTCCAGCTTTTTTTAAGGTTGGGAGTTTCTTTTTCTCAGCTCTTTACAGAGCCAAGTTGAAACCAGAAGTCTTTTCAATTCCTTTTATCTTAAAAACTGTCCTCCTCACCACTGAAATTTAAAGTCCAAAAATAAACCCACCAATTTGTGGTCAATTGATTGCTTGGTTTTGTTCTGCATTGCTTAAGCTCTTAATTATTTTTCAATTGTTTTTGTAGTACCATATATGCAACATAAAATTTCCCATTTTAACTACTTGCAAATAAACTGTTTTGTACTGGTAATTCAAAATAAACAAATAAATCTTTTTTAAAAACTACAATGAATTATCATTTCACAGCTTATAGAATGGCCATTATTTTTTTAAAAATCTACAAGGGAGTGGATGTGGCTCAAGCAGTAGAACACGTGCTTCCTACATGGGAGGTCCTGGGTTTGGTCCCTGGTGCTTCCTAAAAACAAACAAGTAAACACATGAAAAAACCAAGGGAGCTGATGTGGCTTAATGGTTGAGCACCAGCTTCCCACATACAAGGTCCTGGCTTCAATCTCCAGCCCCAGTACCTCAAAAACAAACAAACAAACAAACAAATAAACAAACAAACAAACAAACTACAAGTGTTAGAAAGCATATGGAGAAACAAAAACAGTCCTTCACTGTTGGTGGGAATATACAATGGTGCAGCCTCTGGAAGACAGCTTGGCAGTACCTCAAGAAGTTGAATATAGAACTGCTATATGGGTCAGCAATATCATTACTAGAAATATTAATATATTAAGAACTGAAAGCAGGTGCATGAACTGACTTTCCCTCTACACCAATGTTCATAGCAGCATTATTCACAATTGCTAAAATATGGAACCAGCCCAAGTGTCCATCAACTGATGAATGGATAAACTGTGGGATATACATACAATGGGATACTATTCACCTGTAAGAAGAAATGAAATCAGGATGCATATGACAACATGGATGAACCTAGAGGACATTATGCTGAGTGTAATAAGTCAGACGCAAAAAGACAAATACTGTATGGTCTCACTAATATGAGCTAAATATGATGAATAAGCTCATGGAGGTAAACACAAGAGTATAGGTGACTTGGAAATAGAATGTGGGTTGATAATAGTTGCTAATGCTTAATGCATGTAGCATTATTAATAAGGTTAATTGAAAACATGGGAATAAATAGCATTGATAGTAACATAGTATAAATAACACTGCTGATTTATAAATGTGATTGTGACTGAAAGGGGTAGTCTGTGGGCATAAATGTGAATTGAAAGGAAACTAGAGAATAATCTAGGGAATGTATAACTGATTTATGTGTTGGATGAAGATTGTAGTTCATAGTATGAATATAAGAATGCTCTTCTTTTACAAAGTGCTAAGAATATGGTGATACATGAGAGTTACAACTAATGTAACTTATGGACAACAGTTAAAAGTAATGTAATATTTTGCAGCAATGGCAGGAAGATATCTCAGTTCTAAGGGGCAACAACAAGGAGGGTTTAAGGGAGTGTGTCCCCCCCTTGGGAGTAATGACAAACTTCTGAAATTGAGGTGATGACAGCACAACTCTGTGATGAAAATGGGAGCCACTGAACATACATTTGAATGGGTTGTACAAAGCATGGTACTGTGTAACACAGGGAATCCAGTGGTGGAAGATGGACTATGGTTAACAGGACAAATATGAGAATATTCTCTCATTAATGATACCAAATATATAATGCTAATAAAGGGTGTTAGTAATTGGTGGGTTGGGGGAAATGTACACCAAATGTAAGATACAGGTTATAGTTAGTAGTAATATTTTGATGTTGCTCTTTCATTGTTTGTAACAAATGTTCTTCATCAATGCAAGGGGTTGGTGGTGGGGAGATACATGGGAACCTTGTATGATGATATGCATGTTTGTTTTGTAAATTCACAACTATATATTGTTTATGTAGGTTCATGTCTGAAAGACATAGTTCAACAAAATTATATTTACAAATGGGCAAAGGACTTGAATAGACATGTCTTCAAAGAAGATGTACTAATGCCCAATAAAACATGAAATGATACTTAACATAATTAGCCATAGGGAAATCCAAGGCAAAACCACAAACCATAATGAGATACCACTTGATACCCACAAGAATGACTATTATTTACAAAATTGGAAAATAGCAAATTAGGGAAAATGTGGGGAAATTGAGACTCCAGTTCAATGTGGGTGGGAATGTAAAATAGTGCAACCACTGTGGAAAACAATATGGTGTTTCCTGAAAGTTAAATATGGAATTACCATTTGATACAACAATCCCTCTTCTAAGTATATACCCAAAGAGAGTGAGAACATGGCCTCAAACAAATAGTTGTACAGTGGTTATAGCAGCATTATTCCCAATAGCCCACAGCTGGAAACTACCCAAATGTCCATCAATAAATGAATGCATAAACAAAATGTGGTACATACAAACAATGGTATAGAACTCAATCATAAGGAAAAATGAAGTTATGAGACATGTGGAAACAAGAAAGAACTTAAAAAATTATGATCAGTAAAATAAACTAGACAGGTTAGGACAAAAATTGTATGAAGACACTTAAGTGAGATATCTAGAATAAGCAAATTCACAGATATAGGGGGTAGAATAGAGGTTACCAGGGGATGGAGGGGAGGGGGAAGATGGTTAAAATGGTAAATTTCATGTTATATATATGTTACAACAGTAAAAACAACTGGCACTTAACCTTATTAAGGTTCCCATGTACACGTTGTGTGTTTTCTCCCTTGCAGTTCTCAGGATTTTTTGTCTTTGGCATTCAACAGTTTGATTATAATGTGGCTGCCTGTGTATCTCTTTGAGTTTATCCTGTCTTGAGTTTGTGTATATTGGATGTATATATTCATGTCTTTCATTAAATTTGGCAAGTTTTCAGCTATTATTTCTTTGAATATTCTTTCTGCCCCTATGGTGATTTTATGCTGTGTTTACCCAGAAAAACATGTTCTAAAAGTTAATCCATCCCTGTGGGTGTGGACCCATTTTAAGTAGGATCTTTTGATGAGGCTAATTCAGTTAAGGTGTGACTCACTTCAATTTAGATGGGTCTTAAACCTCTTACTGGAGTCTTTTCTAAGAGAATGAAATTCAGACAAAGAGAAAGCTACAGAAGCAAGAAGCTGAAAGTAACAAAACCTAGAGGAGAAAGGGAAGACCAGCAGATGCTGCCATGTGTCTTACCATGTGGCAGAGGAGCCAAGGGTTACTGGCAGCTTGTCTTCAGTAAGAAAGCATCACCTTGATGATGTCTTGATTTGGACATTTTCCAGGCCTCAAACTGTAAGTTAATAATTCCCATTCTTTATGCCAACCCATTTCATAGTATCTGCTTTTAGCAGCCTATGAAACTAAAACAATCCATTGATCTCTTCTTCTCCTTCTGGGATTCCCATAATGTATATATTAGTGTGCTTTATTGTGTTACCCAGTCCCTTGGCTTCTTACAGCTCAAGAACAAAAAGATAAATGACCCAATTAAAAGCTGGACAAAGAACTAGAATAGACATTTCTCCTAAGAAGATAAACAACTGGCCAATAAGAACGAGAAGATGCTGAACATCATTTGTATTAGGGATATGCAAATCAAAACCACAATGGGATATCACTTCACATACTCAAGGATGGATATTTTAGCAAATGAAAAGTGTTGGAGGGGATTCCAAGAAATTGGAACTTCATGTATTACAGGTGGGAATGTAAAATTGTGCAGCCTCTGTGTAAAGCAGTATGGTGGTTTTTCAAAAAGTTAAACATAGAATTACCAATAATCTGGCAATTCCACTCTTAAGTATATACCCAAAGAAATTGAAAGGAGGGACTGAAACAGGTATCTGTACACCAATGTTCATAAGCAGCAGTATTCACAGTAGCTCTAAGGTGGAAAGAACCATGTCCATCGACAGATGAATGGGTAAAGAAATGTATATATACATATGAAATATTTTTTAGCCCTAAGAAGGAATGAAATCCTGATACATGCTATAGCATGGGTAAATCTTGAAAACAATATGCTGAATGAAATAAGCAAGGCACATTAGAACAAACATTATATGATTTCACTCATATGAAATATCTAAAAAGAATATATTTGTAGAGATAGAAAGTACATTAGAAATTACCAGGGGGTAAGGAGAGGGGCTAAAGTGAGTTTTTGCCTAGTGGGTATAATGTTTGTAAATTTTGTAAATTTTTAAATAAAATCAATTTTAAAAATAAAAAGAGAATTCCTCCTTTTCACCCATTTCTCTTCAGCCAGTATCTGTTATTTAATTTTTTTTTGGAAGCTCTTTTTTTATTGTAATTTTTTGAAGATACATAGATCACAAAAAATGCTACATTAAAAAAATATGAGGTTCCCATATACCCCACATCCCACCCCACCCCACTCCTCCCACATTATCAACCTCTTTCATCATTGTGGTACATTCATTGCATTTGGTGAGTACATTTTGGAGCACGGCTGCTCCTCATGGATAAGAGTTTACATTGTAGTTTAGACTCTTCCCCTTTTGTTCATTCACTCTTATGTTCCTTCTAGTTTATTATTTCTGAAATGATTTTTGTTTTACTTCTAATTCTTTCTTGAATTACAGTCTCTCATTTATGAATTTTTCTCATAATGATTCATTATGCTCTTTCATATCTTGAATCATTTCTAAATCACTTTTAGATCATTAGAAAATATTAGGATAGTTTTCACTTGTTTTATAGGTATCTTTCTGGAATTCTCTCATTTTGTAGGGATGTTATTCCCTCTTTTATCTGATAACTTCAAAGAAGTTCTGCCATTCTCTTATATGAAATTAGCTTTCTTGCATGTTTAGAGGGGAAGTATGGTTCAGGATAGCTTTTCTAATTTCATGACTTTATAGCTCCCTCTTCTGTTTTTGTGAAAATTTTAAAAATATGGCAGCTTGCTTTCTGAAATATCCCACTTCTATGTGGAGCTTCTTTATCTGTTATCTCTATTGTCCCTCCTGCTCACATTAGATTCTATTCTCAGAAATTTTTTCATTGTGACTATTTTGGCAGTTCATCAGACCCAGACTGTTCCAAACCATTCAAATTTATTCCCTATTTTTGTGTATATTTGAAAAGGTCTAATAATTTTTTTAATCTGTATCAGAGAAAGAGAGAAAAGAGAATAAAAATATTAGAAGTTTATGCAAAAAAACAGATAATGGTTAGGGGTAGGGGTGTTATGTATCTTTATCATAAAAGGCTGTGGATTTGAAGAATGTTTTGAAACACTGCCCTAGAGGAGTGAACGTTTTCACCTTAGCCTCACTTCAAGTTCCACCACAACCCTTTCTTTTGGCCTCTCTCTTGCTTAAGACCCAAGTTTTGGGCCTACCACCCTCCCCCCAGGTTTAGTGGTTCAAGGGAGTCTGTTTGCTGGGAGATACAATACCTTTGCCATTTCTACCTTTTAAGATTACCTCAGAGAAGGATGTGCAAGCAGCCCTGACTCGAACAAAAGAAAAGTTTGGCCATGTGGTTGTGGCTGTCAACGTGCAGGCATTGCAGTGGCCCGCAGGACATACAACCTAAATAAGAGTGAGGCCTATTCCTTGGAAGACTTCCAACAAGTTCTCAATGTAAGACCTTACTCCCAGGGTAGGCATAAGACACATCTGGCTGTGGGTCCCCCAAATAGCTTTTAGGGGACAAAAGGCTGCCTATGTCTCACATCTTATCCCATTCTTCTACCCGTCCTCCAGACCAATCTTATAAGTACCTCCAATGTGATGTGCCTGGTAGCTGGTATTGGGTCATCATCAACACTGCCAATGTGGCTGCCTTCGAGGGCCAGGTATGTGGACAGGGGCAAGCCTTCTGCCCTGCAGTGATTTGTTGAGGCCCTCCCACCTCTGATCCACTCAATTTCCAGGTTGGACAAACTGTATACTCTGCTTCCAAGGGGGGCAGAGTAAGCATGACACTGCCCATTGCTCAAGACCTGGCTCCCATAGGCATCCGGGTGATGACCATTGCTCCAGGTAGACATATCTCCCTGCTGCACCTGGAATTAGGTGAGATCCATAGGCAATAGGAGAAAGCAACCTACTCAACAGCAGCTATCTCTGGGCCCTAGGGAAGTACCAAGAAGTATGGCTAAGATGAAGGAGAACCAGGTAAAAGTAAAGCAAGGGTGACTTTCTGACTCAGGCTGTTTTTTTCCAGGCCTATTTGAAACCCCACTGCTGACAAATCTCCCAGACAAAGTGTGTAACTTCTTGGTCAGCAAGGTGCCCTTCCCTAGCCAACTGGGTGACCCTGCTGAGTATGCTTATCTGGTACAGGTCATCACTGAGAACCCATTCCTCAATGGAGAGGTCATTTGACTGGATGGGGGCATCTGCCTGAGGCTTTGAAGGGAGAGGGCACAGAGCACACATTCTCCTCTGTCCTGCCTTCTCCCGGAGTCCTAACTACCAGTGTGGAAGAAAGCCCAGTCACCATGTTGTACCTCGGCCCACCAGTTACCCTCTGTGCCTAATAAAATCGGTATTTCTCACAGTGAGTGGACAGTATTATATGCTGGGTGGACTGATATGGGGAAGAAAAGTAAATGCATGAAGACTCTGACAGGGTTGGATGCTCAGAGTCCTGAGAGAAGCAGAACCTCACACTTTTTGCAACATGTGGCCTTGATTTCAGTAAGTTTATTATCTAGGGTAGAAGGTGGGAGTACTAGATCAGTTCCCTCCTACTGGAAAATGGATGGGGGTGGTAGTAAGCAGCATTTTCCTCTTGACTTCTTGAGCTTGATGAAAAGAAGGGGGAGATGACCATGCTAAACTCAGCGGCTGCTGGTGTTGAACTGTAGGTGATACTGAGTTGTTGGTTGATTGGTGTAGATTATTGAATTCAGGTAATTTTGCCTGTGAAAGAAATCCCAGGCCTCAGCCAATGTGCTTTCCCGCTCTTCCAGACCCTCCCCATCCCTCCACACCCTCACATGGTATTCATCCCCACGATCACCCTTGAGAACTTACTGGGCCTTTTGCTCCTTAGCCAGCTGCTGGTTGAAGGATCCCAGCCCTCTCCGAAATTCAGCACACAGTTCCCTCTCCTGCTGCTCCAGCTCCAACGCTGCCTGTGCTGAGCTCATGGCCTGGCTTTCCCATTCGGCATCCAGTGCTTGTTCAGCCTGGCGCTGTGCTTCTTTTTCACGGCGCTGTGCCTCTTGGACTTTCCTGATGGCAGCTCTCTGCTCTGAAGTCATGCCCTTCCAGCAATAGGGCAGGACCCGGTGGGGAGCTAGAGGGTGTTGGGCGACCTGGGGGTTCTCAGTTAGTAGGTCACTTGTGATCTGGTTCTGGATCTCCATGAGATTGGCCTCCTGATTGTGCTGATGATCAAGGCGCTGCCGTTCAGCCAGCTCAGCTGCCTGGTGGGGCCCCCAGAACGTGAGTGTTTAGGTGCCCAACCTCAGAGAACTTAATCACAGGGGCTACAGGTGACCCTACCCTTCTTGATCTCAGGGAACAGACCAGACTATACATGGCCTTTTAGGGACCTGTAAGGTTAAGGAAGGGGTAGAATGAGCAAGAAGCTTCCCAGCCCTCAGGAATCCCTTAGACTGAGAGGCTGGGATGGGGAGATAATGCACTAGTATCAAATCATCTTGAGTGTGGAGGTGGGGGAAGATGAATCTTTTGCCGGAAGGAAGGAGTCCTCAGGTGCATGAGAAAGAGGTGTTGTGAGGGGAAGGATGTGGCTGAGGTTCCCCAGGACTTTGTTTAGGGGGTTGCAGGGAGGGGACACTGTGCACTGGGTGGCCCAGGCAGTACCTGGGCTTTGTTGGCATTGGCCATGGCAGACATCATGGCCATGCGACAGAACTCCTCCAGCTTGGCCAGGTGGGTGGCCCGCATGTCCATGGCTAGGCGCAGCTGGTCACTGAGCATGTCTACAGAAAGAAATATGGCCTGGGCATTACACTGGCCTGCACCATTTCTGGCTCACACATTTATCCATTGTTCAAGGTTTGTGTATGTGTATGTCTGTCATTTTTTTTCGGGGGGGGGGTGCTTTCTGATTTGTAGGGCTATGGAAGAGGGTACTCTCTGGTGCTAGGGATAAGCAAAGTGGCAGTACCAAGGTTTTCTCAAGTTCCTAACTGAAAAATACCTCCCATTGACCTGGGTCCCAGTGCCAGCCCTCCTGCTGCTGAGCTGTGTGACCTTGGGTAAATCATTTCATCACTTGAGCCTGTGTCCTCTGATGTGCTGGGCTCTGAGGATACCACTTAATCAGATCCTGTTCTTAGGGTACTCCCAGTCTAGTGGGGGAGCAGAAAAGACATAGATAATCATACCACAATGAGGTAAGGGCAATGACACAGGGCACTGGGAGAGATTTGATGATGGGTGAAAGGATGGCTTCTGGGAGGGGGTGATCCTTAAAATACAATTAAAAGTCCAGTTCAGAGGGCACAAACTAGGCCAATGATAAGATGGAGGGGAAATAGATAGGGGGTTACATCAGTAGTACTTGTTGGATTGGATGAGAGAGTGAGGGGGAGGGAAGACTTAGGGATGTTTCCCAGGATTCTGGTTTATATGACGAGGTAGATGGTGTAGCCACCACAAGAAGAGGAGAATACAGAATGAATAACAGATTTAGAGGGCATTGGTGAATTCTGTTTAGGATATGTTGAACTGGAGGTGATCCGCATGCATCTGGATATTTGATTCTGCAGGACACAGTCCTCAGCACAGAGGTGGTAGGTGACATGGTAGTTGAAACCAGAATGAGGGCTGAGGGCATGTGAGGTGAGTATGTAGGACAGAGAGCTGTGTGCCAGGGACAGAGTCTCAAAAGGAATTTTCAAAAGGAAGAGGAGCTCACAAAGGGCAGAAAGAGAAGAAATAGTCATAGAACTAGAAGCAGGATGTGGTGTCATGAAAGCCAAGGGAATAAAGAGGTTTAAGAAGGAAGACATGATCAGAATCAAATGAAGTAGGAAAGGTCCTTGACCACAAGGAAAAAAGACTAAAAAGACCCTCCCTGCCTGATGACACAAAGAACATTGGTGGTTTTAGGAAGAATAATTTCACTGAAGTGGTGAAAAAGATCTCAGGGGGTTGAGGTATGAATGGAAAGTTAGGGTAAAAAGACAGCAAGTGGAAGATTTTTCAAAAAGTTTGGTGTAAAGGAAAACAGATGTCTCACAGCATCCAGAGGAATCAGGGTTGAGGGAGGCTTTTGTCTTTTAAGAAGGGTTAGACTTAAGCCTGTACAGAATGGGTGTGTAGAAGGCAAATGCTGAAAACACAAGGAGAGGATATCTGAGGGGCACGGCCCAAGGGGAGGCAGGGAAGAATGGGTTCCAGTGCACAGGCTGAAGGCTTGGCTTTGAAGAGCCACAGGGATACTGACTTCAGAGACTGAAGAGCAGGAGAAAAAGAGGTAAAGGTGAATTGTTTCATTTCAGTCTTCACAGCAACCTAGCAAGGAAAGCCCCATTTTTCACATGGGAAAATTGAGAGAGAGGACCAAAGAAATCCACTAAACTGCTGAAGCTTACATAGCCAGGAAGCAGAAGGTCAGGATTTGAATCTAGGTCTCAGCCCATGCTCCTTCCATTACTCTACAAGGACTCTTCCTAATGTTGTGCTGTCCCTGTTGCATCACTGTCTTGTCCATCAGCCTGCCACAAGTCAATGCCCTCTTCACATTGGCCCACAGGGATGACTCTATCACCCTCTGACTTCACTGCCTACCATTCTCTTGTCCTTACCCACTTTGCTTCAGCCCCTCTGTTCCTCAGAAAAATCCTGGCAAGCTCTCTCCTGCTTCAGGGCCGTTGTACTAGCTATTTCCTCCAACAAGACAACTCTTCCCTTAGGTACTTACATGGCTCCCTCCCTCATCTTTAGATCTGTATTCAAATGTTACCTCAGTGAGGCTTTCATTACTTAAAATTGCAACTGTGCACCCCTTTCCCCCAAAGTCCCTGTATCTCCTTTCTGTGCTTTGCTTTTTTCCCTAGCAGTTATCACCACTTTGTGTGTTACGTATTTCACTAATTCACCTTGTTTATTTTCTGCCCCCATTAAAATGGAAACTCCATGAGGGCAGTGATTTTTCTGCTTTTTCACCATGACAGGCACAAAGTAGGCAGATTAGCATTTGCTGCTTATTGAAATGGTCTTGTTACTCCCCTGCTTAAAACCCTGAAGTGGTTACCCACTGCCTACATGATGAAGTCAAAATCCCTTACTTTGGTTTTGAAGGTTCTTGCCCATTTTCTCTTCCTCCACCGCTCACCCTTGCACTGCACTGACACTAAATTGTTTTTGCATCCTACATACCCAGACCTTTGACAGCCCTGGTGCTCTTCCTCCTGTTGCCCCCTGTGCCTAGAATGGCCATTTCTATTCTCTCCTCCCAGGCTGGCAAAATTTTACATAACTTCCTACACAGTTTCTCACAGGCAACCTGCATCACCCCTACCCTGCCTCCCTCTTGTGAGAATTAGCCACTCTTGTATTACTTTCCCCTCCATGTCCTAGATACCGTTCTATCATACCTGTCATAGTACCTAACACAGTATTAAAGCATAAGTATTTGCTGATGAATGATTTGTGGTGTATCTTTTCCTCTTCATCGAACTGTTTCTCTGGAAGGTATGGCTCTGTGGGCTCACAGAGGACAGGGCCCCTGTCTTGTTTATTCTGCTCTTCACTTGTTCTTCCAACAGTAATTTATTGAGCTCCTGGCTCCATGGCAGACATGGTACTAGGTAATTAGCATATGGGGTGGAAATGACAGATGTGGTTGATTTTCAGTGGGCTGAATGACATTTTGGGTAAAGACAGAAAGTTACAACTGTGATAAGTGGTGAACAGAACAGGGTGTCATAATAGGGGTGACTTGAAAATTGAGCAGAGTAAGTAGATAAGACATGGTCCTTGCCCCCGAAGGGCTTACTCTAATGGAAGAGAAGGATGCTGCCACAGATAATATAATAGTAGTTAGAAGCTATCGAGTATTGATGCTTGTATTTTCCATTCAGTATCTCATTCTCATAAGAATTTAATGTGGTATGCACTATTATCTTCATTTTAAAATGAGGAATCTAAAGCACAGAGAGGAAAATTAATTTTCCCAAACCAGCTACTAAGTGGCAGAGCCATCAGGTCTGTCTGCAACGTGTTGCCTCCAGGTAATGGAGTGCCAGGGTAATTGTGGAACAATGACTACACTGTCAGTTACTGAAGGAAGCCAGAGAGGTTAGGGTCTGCACAGTCTAACCCTTCAGCATCAGCCTCATGACAAATTGGACCTCCCAACTCAATTCTGGTCTCCTTGGTACTGTACTGAGCTCAGGACAACTCCCTGCCAGGCCTCAGGTCTCTGAGTCTGGAAGGCCCAGCTGCTTACCTGAACACTTCTCATCAGCCTTGGCTTGCTGTTGCTCATGCAGCTGCCTTTCCAGGTTGTATCTGAACTGGTCCTGCTGCATTCGCAGACACGTGGCCCTGTCCAGGTCCTCCCCAGAGAAGCACTGCAGGCTGGCCGGGCCACAGTGGGCATCATTGTCACTGAGGCGAGCTGGAAACTCCTTCCAGAGTCGGTCTGGATCCCAGACGTCAAACTCACGTCTGTTCTTAAGCTGCTGCTTCTGTTCTCGAAACTCCTGGACTTTCTTTGCCAGCTGACGTGTGCGTTCTGCCTGTTCCTTCTCAAGCATCTGGGCTACCAAATCATACTGCCCCTGGCTGGTACCTGGGGATTGTGGGCAGGGGTATGGAGAAGGCGCTATGGCAGGGAAAGAGCCCACCCAGCATGGCCTCTGCTCCTGAGGTCCTTCTGATTTCCTCTATCACTCGAGGTCCTCAGGCTCCACTTAGAGCCAGAGCTACCTGCTTCAGCTCCCTCAGGCCCTTACTTTACCTCCCCTGCCTGGCCCCTGGCATTGGCTATTTACCATAAGCTGCCTCCCTGCTCCGCTCTCTTGCTTCCCGCAGCTTTCGTTCTTCCACCTGGTTGTTCAGTGCTTCAACATCCACCTGGTACCAAAGAAATGAGCTAAGTCAGAGTAGGGGCTCAGCAGGGGGCTTTGGATGTTCTAAGAAAAACTGCTTATAATTTTTTAATCTTTCTATTTTGAAATAATTCAAATTTACAGGACAGTTACAAAAGTAATACAAAACTCACGAAGACAACTCCGCTATACCCAACCCCTCCATATACCCTGATCTAACAATTTAAACATTTTGCCACATTTGCCATATTGTTCTATCAACCCCTCTACCATCTATCTATCTTCAGTATCCCAACAATATTCTTTCAGCCTTTTCTCCATTTTTAGAGCCTGTCTAGGATCACGTGTGCATTACATGTCATTGTTGCTTTAATTGCTCTTTTTTTGAAATTATGGAAGCATGTATACAACCTAAATTTTCCTATATGAACCTAAACTGCTTATAATTTACCTGCTTCAAAATTCTTCTGTAGATTCCCAGTACCTACTGGATGGAGTCTCAACACCTGACCATTGCTTCAAAGTCTGTCAGTGATCTAGCCCTCCTTCTTTTCCAGGCTCATTTCTCAGTATGTTATTTCCCTATACCACCCTAACACTAGCCGTAGGAGCTGTGCTTACTGTTCCCTGCACATCTTAGGCTCCTTTGAACCTATATGCCTTTGCTTAAGCTGCCCTCTCTAACTGGAACACTCTTTCTTCCCTTCTTTACCTGAACTTCTATTCATCTTTCAAAAACAGCTCAGGCTTCACCTTCCTGAGCCTTTAAGGCTGGTGCTTCCCCCACAGAATCTAGACCCACAGTCCACATTACATTGAAGGCTGTCTACATATGTTATCTTCTCCATTAGGCTATGAGCCCTTTAAGGGCAAAGACTGTGCCTTAGTCACCTTGTTATCCCCACTGCCCAACACGGTGCTTGGGGCACAGAGCAGGCCCAGAGGAAACATTTGCCAGCTGATTCAATCAGACCACTCACCCCTTAGCCAACTACGTACTGTCAGGTGTTATGCTCAGGTTTTCAGAGCTGCCACCATTCTTTTAATCACGTCAACACTTCCTTTTCTTATCCTCATTTTATGGATGAGGGGTCTGGAGCTCAGGGAAGACAGGTAACTTATCTAAAGTCACACATCTAGTAACTGCAGAACTGTCCCTTGAACACACATATGGTGTCTTTTCCAGATTATAATGCAGCATTCCCTCTATCCAACAACACAGCAATCTTTATATATATAATATACATACAGCTCAAAACCAAATATTCCTTAGACTTTTTTTTTAATTTGTTTCCTCTCTCTTGAGCACCCAGGCACATGGCCCAGAGATGACCCAAGAAGAGGTAGCTGTCACCAGCAACTCTTCCCCTAGTCTCTTTCTCTGTACCCCACCCCCCTTCTCAGGCCCTGCTATGTTGCTTTACAGGTGCAAGAATGGGCTGGCCCATGGTCTTAAGAAATAGTCTATGGAGGGAATTGCAGGAAGATGGATTACAGAGGCAGAAAGATCACTTCTCTCCCAGAAAAAAAAAATAGCTAGAGGACAGGCAGAGTCTGGAGGTTGTTCAGGGGCTCAGGACACCAGGGGAAGGCAAGATACCACACAGAAGATAGAGGACAAAGGAAAGGAGTCTCACTTGGATGAAAAATCCCTTGAATAAAGTTGCAAGAGCGGCAGCTTGTGCCCATCCCCTCACCCTGGGAGCAAATAGCAATCTGCAGACTGCAGCAGCTGTGGACTGCATTGGCTGGGGAATGAAGGGTTTTCTGGAGTTCTATTCCCCAAGAAAGGGAAGAGGAAGGGACACAGTCTACAGCAAATTCCTATTTAGGCCAGCATACTTAGTCTGCTGCAGTGGAGGGGTTGCACATTTCCAGGCTGGGTGAGGCCACGACTTTGTACCCAGAGCCATTAGGGCTCTGGGCTGAAAGGTCTGCCAAGGAGTACCATCAGCTGGCAGACCATAAAAGTGCTTGAAAAGGCAAAAATAATATATAAATAAAGGAGGCAATATGGTACCTTTACTGTACCTCTCTCCAAGGCCCCTGACAACTGGCCTGCACCCCATTACTGGGTCCTTAGCCCTAGTTTGAGCAAACAGGGGCAATCCTAAATATCTTGAATAAGTTGAACCAAGAGTCAAAGAACAGTGGTAGCACACAGGTACTTACTATAACCCTAGGAAAAGAGAAAAACTGAATATAAGAGTAAACTCAGCATAAGAATCAGATATCTAGACATCAGCAAAAAATTACAAGCCATACAAAGAAAAAGGAAGCTATGACTCAGGCAAAGGAACAATTCAAAGCACCAGATGAGACACAGTACTTAAAACAACTAATCAGTGAAGTTCATACAAATATCCAAAATCCAATCATGGAGTTGAAGGACAAAGTGGTTAAAGAAATTAAGACATTAAGAAGACACTGGGGGGAAGCGGATGTGGCTCAACTGATAGACCATCCGCCTACCATACAGGAGGTCCAGGGTTCAAACCCAGGGCATCCCTGTCCATAGGGAGAGCTGGCCCACACGCAGAGCTGCTGTGTGCAAAGAGTGCTGTGCCAAGCAGGGGCATCCCCGTGTGGGGGTGCCCCATGCGCAAGGAGTATGCCCTGCAAGGAGAGCTGTCCCACGTGAAAAAAGCGCAGCCTGACCAGGAGTGGTGCTGAACACATGGAGAGTTGATGCAGGAGGATTATGCAACAAAGAGACACAGAGTCCTAGTGCTGCTGACAAGAATGCAACTGGGCACAGAATACACCGTGAATGGACACAGGGAGCAGAGAACAGGCAGGTGGGGGGAAGGACAGAGAAATAAATAAAATAAGTCTTTTAAAAAAATGGGCAAAAGACCTGAATAGACATTTTTCTAAAGAAGAAATACAAATGACAAAAAATCACATGAAAAAAATGTTCACTGGTTACTAGGGAAATGCAAATCAAAGTTACAGTGAGATATCATTTCATACCTACTACAACAGCCACAATTAACAAAACAGAAAACTACAAGTGTTGGAGAGGATGTGGACAGAAAGGAATGCTTATTCACTGTTGGTGGGAATGGAAAATGGTACAGCCACTGTGGAAGTCTGTTTGGTGGTTCCTAAGGAAGTTAGATATAGATCTATCATGTGAACCGGCCATACCACTACTAGTATATATCCAGAAGAACTGAGAGTAGTGGCATAAACAGACATCTGCATACTGATGTTCATTGCAGCATTATTCACAATTGTCAAAAGATAGAAACAACCCACGTGTCTATCAAATCACGAATGGATAAACAAACTGTGGTATATACACATGATGGAATATTATGTAGCTGTAAGCAGAAACGAAGTCGTGAAGCATATGACAACATGGATGAACCTAGAAGACATTATGTTGAGTGAAGCAAGTCAGGCACAAAAGGACAAATTTTATGATTTCACTATTATGAACTAAATATAATAAACTCATGGAGTTAATAGCTAGTATATAAGTCACCAGAGAATAGAATAAGGTAGAAAATGGAAAGCTGAAGTTTAATCTGTACAGAACTGGGAAAAAGTTGTTTGTAAATTTTGGAAATAGAAATGGTGAAAGCACATAGGATTTTCAATTAGTAGTGCTAACATATGGGTATGATAGGGGCTTGTTGTTGTTGGGGTGTTTTTTTTTTCTGGAGTAGTGAAAATTCTCTAATACTGATTCAAGTGATGAATGGACAACTCTTTGATTATAACAGATGCCATTTATTGTACACTTTATATAAATTATACTTTATATAAATTTATGAACAAAAAAAGATAATAGAGAGTGGGTTGGGGGAAATACACCAAATGTAAGATACAGACTATAGTTAGTACTAATACTCTGATGATGCTCTCTCATAATTTGTTACAAATGTTTCACAAAATGCAAGGTATTTGTGGTAGAGTGATGTAAGGGAGCCCTGTATGATGATATGTATGTTTCTTTTGCAAATTCACAACTTTTACTTATTGTATATGTATGTATATGTATGTTCATGTATGAATGATATACTTCAATAAATTGTTTTTAAAATGAAAAAGTAAAATGAAATAATCTCCACCACCCACTCACCCCCATAACTCGATTCCGCACATTGAAGAATCGGCTCTGTCGTTCCTTTTCTCGATTTCTTCTAGCTTCAATGGCTGCTGCCTCCTTGTGATCAGATGACAGGTCTACCTTATGCATCCTGGAGCAAGGGTAAGGTAGATGGCCAATCAGTGTTGACTGTGTTCCCATTCCTTTCTCCCTACAATACACCAGTTATTGATTCCTACTGATTTTACTTCCTAGTATATTTCATATGCATAATACATTTCATATCTATAGCCTCCATCTCTGCTGTCACCACACTAATTCAAGTCTCACAATCTGGTGCCAGACAATTGTCCCCAGGAGACTCACTGGCTTCCCTTGTTCTGGTGTTGCATTCTCTAGTTCTTTCTCTGCATTGACACCCAGAGTGATCTTTCTGAAGCAAATATGACCATGGCCTTTCTCACCCAAAAACCTTGACCCTATTGCTAACAAGATAGTCCCAACACCTTTGCCAAATTTATTATAAGAGTTTTTGTGATCTGATCCCTGCTCACCTTTCTAGTTTCAAACACATTTACAACACTCCCCCATTTCTCATTATGCTCTACTCAGTTTTCCACATCTCAGTAAATGGCACCACCATTTGCTAAGTTCCTCAGGTCAAAAACCCTGGAGGCATCTTTTAATATTCCTTTCCCTCACTCCTTTCAAAATATATCCTCCATCTGTTTGGTACAAATGTCTGTCTTGTACAAGCCACCATCACTGTCTTCCTGGATTACTGCAACAGTCTCCGTATTGATCTTCCAGCTTCATCTGTTGCCTCCTATAGCCCAATGATGAAACAAAGACCAGAAAAAGCTTTCTTTTCTGAAATAAATTTCCCCCTTTATTTTTATTACATATTCTCTAGTCAGTTGAAAGGCCAGAGGACTTAAATTTGCCCAAGTTCCATCTCATGTTGGGAAGTCTGCTTTGGCATGTGGGCCAGCCAAAGCCAGTCAAAATAATGTATCAGAGTTAGACTCATTTATAATTTTCCTACACATGGTTCTTTGCCCATTTATTTGAACCTATAATTAGCACTATACCTATACCTATATACCTATACCTATTAAATATATGCCCCAGACACTTAAATCTTCCAGCTGTTCATATGCCAGTCAAGCCCTGAATCTCAGCAGAGTTGCAATCAACCTGCTCTCCAGTTCATCAGACTTGCCCAGGACAACTAACAAAAGGATGATGATGGACAATGCCTATTCCAGAAAACAGAGAGGATCTAAAACTGCAAGCATCCATCTGCCCCCTGGGATCTAAGCCCCCTCTTAATCAGAAGCAGAGTAGGCATCAGCATCCCCAAATCCTCAAGATTGAGGAATGAATAAACATAAGACGGGAATGCAACTATGGACTAAAGTAGACTTATTAATATTCTAGCAATGGAAGAACTTGTAACACTGATATAAAGACAGTGGTCACCAGAAGGGAGGGAGAGGGAATAGGTGTAACACAGGGCATTTTTGGGACATTGGAATTGTTTGGCATGATATTGAAATGACAGATACAAGCCATTATTACACGTTTTCAAAACCTATAAAATTGTGCAAAGTGTAAAACAACATAAACTATAGACCATGGGTAGTAGAAGTGCTTCAATATGTGTTCATCAATTGTAACAAATATACCATATTAATGAAAGATGTTGTTAAAGAGGGAAAGTGTAGGGGGGTATGGGAATCCCCTACGTTTTCCATGTAACATTTATGTAATCTAAAGCTTCTTTAAAAATAAAAAATTAAGAAAAAATTTGTTTTCAAGCATAAATCTGATTGTTTCTCTTGCCTGCTTAAAATCCTCCAGTTCCTTCCCACTTCACTTACAATCAGGTCCAAACTCTTTACTCTGGGCTCTCAAGATCTGGTTCCTGCACACCTCTCCAATTCACCTCATACCACTGTCTCCCTTGCTCATAGTGCTCTCAGCACACTGGCCTCCTGTCATGTCCTCTCACACAACAGTTGCTCCCACCTCAGGTACGCGGTGGTCCTCTGTTTGCAACACCATTCCTCAACTCCTCCTATAGCTAGTTCCTGCTCATTTTCTCACCCTTTTGTAACTGTGAAATATTTGATATATACACCAGAGTAGACATAACCCTTATATAAGTTAGGAAGCATGAAAAAATAGAGACCCATGAACCAACTCACCATCTTACAAAAAAGAACGTTATTGATAGCACCGAGGTAAACGGTATTTTTTCTCCCTCATCCTTACCCTTTTTAAACTATGATGATTCCCCTACTATTATTTATAAATATACTCTGTGCATGTATGATTCCCTGAACAATATTTTTTGAGGTTTCTTGTTTTATAACTTTATAAATCATGCTGTATGTATTCTCCTGTGTCTTACTTTTTTCCCCTCAACATTCATTCTATAGTTTAACAAGTATTTAGGGAGTGCCTACTAAAATGATCAGGCACTCCTTTAAGCATGTTGGAGATATGAGGGAACAAGACAAAAATCCTGGCCTTGTGGAAGTTACTTTTTAGTGGGGGCTGACAGACAGTAAAAACATAATATGTACTGTATGATTAAAAAAAATAAAACATATGTACATTTAATGGTTTAAATGGGACAGTATTGTAGTTTTAATATGGAAGTCAGGGAGGCATAATTGAGAAAGTAATATTTGAGCAAATACCTGAAGAAGGTAAGGGGATTAGCCACATAGATATCTAAAGGGGAGAACATTCCAGGCAGGACTTCAGGTGTAAACATGAGAGACACATGTTCAAGGGAAAGCTAGGCAGCAAGTGTGGCTAGAGTGAATGAGGGAGAGGTAGGTAGAAAATGACAGAAAGAAAAGGGGAGGTATATCATGTAGGGTTTTGTAGGCCATTGTAAAGGCTTTAGTTTTCACTCTGACAGAAATGAACAGGGTTTTGAGCAGTGGAATGACAAGTTTTGATTTTGATTTTTAAAGGATTACACTGGTAGCTTTGTTAAGAATAAATTGAGGGGAGAGGTGGCAGGAGACCAGTCAGGAGGCTATTGTAGTAGACTAGGCAAGAGAACATAGTTACTTAGACTGGGCCTGAAGCAGCAGAGTTGGCATGAAGAGGTCAGATTCCAGATATATTTTGAAGACAGAGGATTAGACTTTCTTTAGGATTGGCAGTGAGGTGTGAGAGAGAGAGATCAAGAATGACTTCAGGGAAGCGGCTCTGGCCCAATAAATACGGCGTCCACCTACCACATGGGAGATCCAAGGTTCAAACCCAGGGCCTCCTTACCCATGTGATGAGCTGGCCCACGCACAGTACTGATGCGGGCAAGGAGTGCCCTGCCATGAAGGGGTGTCCCCCATGTAGGGGAGCCCCACATGCAAGGAGTACACTCCACAAGGAGAGCCGCCCAGCGCAAAAAAAAGCACAGCCTGCCAGGAATGGCGCTGCATACACGCAGAGACCTGACGTAGCAAGGTGACGTGACAAAATGAGACACAGATTCTGGGTGCTGATGACAGGAATACAAGCGGACACAAGAAGAACACACTGTGAATGGACACAGAGAGCAGACAACTGGGGGTGGGGTGGGGGAGGGGAGAGAAATAAATAAAAATAAAAATAAATTAAATAAATTAAAAAAGAATGGGCCTGAGCAATCAAGAGGGATGGAGTTGCTATCAACTGAAGAGTCTGTGTAGATAGAACAAGTATGGTGTCAGTGGAGGATCAAGAGATCAATTTTAGACCTGATAAGTTTGAAAGGTGAAAATGTCTAGAGTTTAGGAGAGAGGTTTGAATTGAGAATATGTATGAGGGAATTAATGACATACAAATGGCAGGGTAAATTTCATTACTGTTCAAATAATTTGCTGCTCCTCTTTACAGAAGGATTATACATCCCTATCTCATTGCTGTTAAGCTTAGCCACATGATTTGCTTTGCCTTATGTAATATGAGGAAAATTGACATGTGCCACTCTCAAGCAGAACTAAGAGCTATTATGTGATCTGCCCCTTTTCTCTTTATTCTCTGCTAGGAGAATGTCCCAGGCAAGGGATACTTCTTCAGCCTGGGTCCTGGAATGATGACATAGAGCAGAGATGCAGCCAACCTGCAATGGACAAGAAGCAGAAGTGAGAAAGAGACCGTTGTTTTTGTAAACCACTGAGGTTTGGGGGCTGCTTGTAAACTCAGTGAAATTTTATCTATCCTGACTGAAATGTAAAGCTCTGAGACTGTATGAGATCTCTGAAGGAGTGAAGGTAGACAGATAAGATTGTTCCAGGACATTATGAGGTGAGAGGAGGGGAGACAGGGAGAGGAGGAGCCAGCATAGGAGGCTAAGAAGGAATAGCCAGTGAGGTGGAAAAAACCCAGGAGAGTATAGCATCCTAGGTGAAGAAAGTGCTTTTAGGAGGAGAGAGTGATCAACTGATGATGGGCTAAGTAAGATGAGGCCTGAGAACAAGGTGATTCAGTAACATCAGTGTCACTGATAACCTTGATGAGAACAGTTTTAGTGGAGTTATGGGGAGAAAAGCCTGGTTGAAGTAGGTTCAAGAGAGACTAGTATTGGAATTGTTCTGAATGACATTGCAATTTCATATTCATGCCATAATAATTTTGTCAAAACCTATAAAATTGTGCAGTATAATGTGTAAACCATAATGTAAACTAGAGACTATGCTTAGTAGCTATCCTTCAATGGGTTTACCAATTGTAACAAATGTACCACACTAATGAAAGATGTTGTTAATGGGGGAAAGTGTGAGAGGGGGAGGAGGTGGGATTTATAGGGATCCCCTATATTTTTGATGTTACATTTATGTAACCTAAACCTCCTTTAAAAATAAAAAAAAAATTAAAAAGAGAGAGTAGGACTCTTTAAAACAATCAGTTTAATAGTAATTTTAAAATTATAAGAGAAAAAGAGGGAGGAGGAACTTTAGATTAAAAGTGACATACATTCAAGTAGGAGAGTTTCTCTAGCATATATCTAGGAGTAGAAGTGCTGGACCATAGGATATATGTGTATTTAACTTTACAAGATAAGGCCGAATTGTTTCCCAAAGAAATTCTACCAATTTACACTTTTACAATAGGGTAAAATGTAAGTTTCACTCACTCCACATACCTGTCAACACTTGGTATTGTAGACTTTCCTCTCCAAATTTGTGCTTGTCTTTTCACGCTACTATTTTTTATGGTAACAATTAATGCATACAAAGGAATATAGTTAACAGTCATGCAAAGTATGAAGCACAACAATAAAATGATCACCTGTGACCCCTCCACAAAACCCAGAATCAGAACATTATCAATACTTTAGAAGCTTTCTGTGGGTCGTTACCCATCTTTTCACTTTCCTTATAGTGTATTTTGGTGAATTTGACGGTAGTAAATTTTACCAATCTTTTCCGTTCTACTTGGTAGTTTTTAATATTTACAAAATCTCTCCCTACCCTGAAGAAGGAAGATAAGGGGTGGGCATGTTAGTGAATAGGGGAGAGGGGACAAAGCAGAGCGCGAAGAGGAAGGGGGCAAGCAAGGGATGAAGCCGAGAAGGTAATGGGGAAGAGCAAATGGGAAGTGGGAGACAGGGAGAGAGAGATGGAGAAGGGAGGAAAGACAGAGGGGGCGGGGAGTAGTAGCTTGGGGATACTGACTTCAGGAGGTAGACTCAAAATACCTTTCTCAACCAGGAGTCTCCGTTTTGAAGCTTCCAGTTTGGGTCTGAGTTCAAGTAGTCAAGTGGCTTAGGTCCAAATCTGTTCTTGGACTCCAGCGGCAGTCTCTGAACTCTGCTGGGAGGGCAGGAGGCAGGAGGCAGGGGATAGGGCAGTATCTCAGGTCACAGCCTTCCCTAGTCCCGTGTCTCTGTTGCCAGGAATCCCCCAACCCCCTTCACACCCCATCCCTCATCACACTCCATCTCACTTTCAACCCCGCCCCACCCTGGGCAAAGTGTGAGCTCACCTAATATGTAGTTCTCCCGACCACCCTTCCTAGTTCGGCCCTTCCCTCCCCGAGGTCTTTCCAATTCCAGATCCCTGCCTTGGCCCGTGAGGCCAAAGGCAGAGCTTAGCTCCCACCTTACTCTTTCCCGGCGAAGCCTAACCCTGCTGTGAATTTTGACTTTTCTCAGCAATCGTGGGCTCCAGTCCCGCCTGCTTCCTAGGATCCCAAATGCCGCTTTAAGTGCTCTGGGCTCCGCCTCCACTATTACTCGGTCTGAGGTGGCAGCTGTTTGCGCTGCCAAGGAAACAAGAAAGGTGGGGCGGGGCCCAACCGCCAGCCTCAAACCCACGCCCTGGCAACCGATCAACAAAACTTCCCCACCAGTCCAAAGGCCCCGCCCTTTATTCTTGCTCGTGATGAAAGCAGGAAATCCCGTTTGGCTTGTATTCTTTCTCGCGAGGTTTGCCGTCCGCCTGCCTGCACTGCGGTGTTTCCCGCGCGGGCTCTCTCAGTTCCCGGAGCTACGGCGCGGCTTCTCCTACGGTTGACTGCGCCGTCACCTTCGCCGCCATGGGTTTCCTGAAACTAATTGAGATCGAGAACTTTAAGTCGTACAAGGGGCGACAAATCATCGGTCCATTTCAGAGGTTTACCGCCATCATTGGACCCAATGGCTCTGGTGAGATAAACCCTGCTGCGGCCCTGCGTTCGTCCCGGCCTTGACCCCGTATCCGGCGGTAGAGTAGTACGACCCAGCCCGTGCCACCTGTAAAGTCGCAAGCCCTACGGGGTTCCTTATCCCTCTTCAGGGTGTTCGGCCCGAACTCGCTTTGCCTGCTTGGTTGCTTTGACGCGAACCACTTTCCCGGGTATCAGTTGCTCCGGCTTTGCGCAGCCCCTGCTAAGGCCGGAGTGGTTGGCGCCGAACTCTACTTTGCCCCGCCCAGCCCTCCTCCCCTTCATCCCTGGCCCACAGAATCCGGCTTTCCCGCCTTGCGTGACCCCCGGAAGCTGTGGGACGGCTCGTAATCTCCGGTGTCCTCCGGTCCCAAATGGTACACTTCTGCCCATCTCAGCACCCCCCTTCTGCTTTGCATTGGTACGCTCCAATGCCGCCCTTTTCACTTTTCTCTGGAGGCGGCACTTTTGAATCTCTGACCTGGCACTTACGTCTCCAGAGTGCTTGGGGTCTTGAATCCCCTTCTCTTACCTCTGAGGTGTGTCTTAAACTTGCCCCTTTCCTACCACTGAAACCGTCCAAAGCCGGTGCTCATTTGCTCACCAAATATATAAGTGCTTACTGCTTATCAGGAGCTGTTCAAATGCTGTGGAAACGGCGGAGAACGGAATAAGCCAAGTCTATGCTCTCAGGAACTTACATCCTGGAGGGGAAAGAGGATAAGGAGGAAATAAGATAATTTTAGATTGTTATGAGTGCTGTGAAAGAAATAAGACCAGTGGGCTGATGTGATAGAGTGATTTGGGGGGTGTCTTTAGAAAGAAATGGTGGTCAGGTAAGGCCTCTATTTCATATCTTAATTTCCCATCTCTAAATGATGCACCGTGGTTTTCTTCCACCTATCCCCAGAAGTGGTCCATTTGGAATCATTCTGTATCTATCCACCTGAGAAGATCTACCTGAATCATTTTCTAGCTCTTGCTGAAGTACCTGATACTGAATACTTTTCCTGGAATCTTGCCTGGCTCTGTTCAGAGCAGGGTTTCCCAACAGTGACACAATTAACATTTTGGTTGGGATGATTCTTTGTTGTGAGGACATTCTTGTGCATTATAGGGTGTTTAGCAGCATCCCTGCTTCTACCCACTAGATTATAGTAGCACTTTCATTCCCCAGGTGTGACAACCAAAACTGTCTCCAAACAGTTCGAAATATTCCCTGGTGGGCAAAATCAGTACCCCCTCCCCCCTCTCCTCTCTTGAGAACCACTGACCTAGACAGCTAATGCTTTGGGGGAGGGGGTTCCAATCCAGTTTCTTGAGGTTTTGGTACATTGATCCCTGTGGAAAGAGCCAGGATATACTTGGCATTCAGTCCCCTCAGCGATCGTAGATTTGTAGATTTCAACTATTCCAATAGGGCCCTTGGCCTGACTGCTGCCTCCCCTCTCTTCAAGTTCCATCTCTCCAGAAAAGGC
Source organism: Dasypus novemcinctus (assembly GCF_030445035.2). NCBI lineage: Eukaryota > Metazoa > Chordata > Mammalia > Cingulata > Dasypodidae > Dasypus > Dasypus novemcinctus. The sequence goes on along the minus strand of NC_080704.1, from coordinate 61,629,928 downwards.
ATTCCTTGATTGCCCTCAATCAGTAAATTGCTCTTCCTCTCTGGCACACAGGCGACACTTGGTTCACATTGATGTTTATTTTCTTCTGTCTTGTATTCACCGTGTATGTTTTTGTATCTTCTTCACTGGTCTATGGGTGTCCTGAAGAAGACATTCCTTGAAATGTTTTATCTTAGTTATCTTTGTAATTCTAGTGTCCAGCTCATGTTACATGTTATGAAAATGTTTGCAATATTGAATGATTGTGACATTGTGACTAGAGATGACTTCCATTGTGAGATGTTCTCATCATCCCTGGAGAGCACTGGAGAAGCCCACAGGTTGAAAATTGGTGCTTAAAAGGCTAAGAGCCCAGATCTAAATTAGGATAGGACTGCCATTTACTGATCACTTACCTGTGTGTCAAGTATTTTATTGATTGGGACCCTTTACATTTAATTTCTCACAATAATCCTAATTTTATCACCATTTTATAGATGAGGAGACTGAGACACAAAGAAGTGCAATAACTTGCTGGTAGTCTTCTGGCAGGATCAGACACATGCCTGTCATAATGCAAAACTTGTGCTCCTCTTGCTCCAACAAAGAGCTATGTGCCAAGTATTGTTTTAAATTCTTTACCTATGAGTCATGTGTGTGTGTTTTTCATATTTTCCAGGTGAGAGAGTGGAAGGTCAGAGATATTTAACAATTTGTTCACAGTCACATAACTAAGAAGTGATGAAACTAAGATTAGAACTTGGTCTATTTTACTAGAACCTAAGCTCTTAAATCACTGTCCTATAGTGCCTCCGTGGAAGGACCTGGGGTGCCATTTTTATGGCTAGGTAGAAAGGCAATGGAAATCAGGACTTCAGTTCATCATATAATATATTTGGGGAGAACCTTGAGATAGAATTTATTGAGGTTAAACTTTTTGTCTCTAACATCCCCACCCAACCCCTATCTAAACTTAAATATAATTTTTTTTCTGATTATAAACTGAAGAAAACAAAAACTCTCTGTATTACTGAAAAGATAGCTACTCATAATGTTAAAAATCTTATGGGGGAACAGATGTAGCTCAGGTGGTTGAATGCCTGCTTCCCATGTACGAGGTCCTGAGTTTGATCCTTGGTACCTCCTGAAAAAAATGAAAAAACCAACTCTCATTGGGAAGTGGATGTATCTCATTTGTTGAGCACTTGCTTCCCATGTATGAGGTCCTGGGTTCAAGTCCCTGTACCTCCTAAAAAAAAAAAAAAAGACTTCCTGTCTCCCCTATCATTCACTAGCTACCTAGTTTCCTCCCCAGAAGCAGCCACTGTTAAACTGTTTACATTCTCATTTTTTCCCTGTGCCTTTCCCTTCCCCCAAGTCTTTATTATGAAAATCTTTAAACATACCTACATATTTTGCTTAGTGATTTGGAGTAAATTACAGACTTAATGACACTTCATCCCTAAATGCTTTAGCATTCATCTCCTAAAATCATCATTCTCTTATATTACCACTATACCATTACCACACTTAGGAAAATCAGTTTCTCACATCATTGACTATCCAGGTTATAGTTAAGCTTCCCTAATTGTACCCCAAAATGTCTTTTTGGCTTTTTTTTTTGGAACCAGGATCCAATAAAAGTTTGTACACTGTGTTTGATTGTGTCTCAGTAATCTCATGTATTCTGGAATAGTTCCCCCAGGCTTTTTTTTTTTTTTTTTAAAAGATACTGACTTTTTGAAAAGCCCAGGCAGTTGTCTTGTAGAACACTCTGTGTTTGTCTGAAGGCTTCCTTGTGGTGTCATTTACCATGTTTTGCAATCTGTATTTCCTATAAACTGGAATGTAAGTCTAAGGGCTTGTTTAGATTTAGATTTGGCAAGATACTTTATAGATGATGCTGTATACTTTGATCATAGTAGGAGTATGCCTTTTTTTAAAAAAAAACATGGTTGAGATCAAACTGTGTATTAAGTTTTGAATCTTTCTAGTTTTCGCCTGTTGGCATGAATCCATATCATTAAAGTTTATTAGAATAGTCCATTCTGTGAATATACCATTTCCTTAGATGGGTTTCCAGTTTTTAGCTATTGCAAATAATAACAGCAAGGGGACTATTTTTCTAAGCCATTAATCCAGCACTGTGATTGGACCCAGGCTTTATGGGGGAAGAATATTCTCCCATTAGTCTGAACACTGGGTTGTTAGGAGACATTCCTGTTCCTCTCAATGTCTCCTTTACTCTTTTTCTCTCCTTTTCCTTCTTCCTGACTGCTTTGTTCCATTCCCTCTTCCTTCAGGTAAGTCAAATCTCATGGATGCCATCAGCTTTGTGCTGGGTGAAAAGACTAGCAACCTGCGGGTAAAGACCCTGCGGGACCTGATCCATGGAGCTCCTGTAGGTAAGCCAGCTGCCAACCGGGCCTTTGTCAGCATGGTCTACTCTGATGAGGGTGTTGAGGACCGCACCTTTGCTCGTGTCATTGTTGGTGAGTGAGACTAGCCAGAAGGCTCCCCTTGGGTCCTGGGGGGGTGGCTGGACTAGTTACCTGGAGGTAGAAAGGAGGCATGGTCCTCAGCTGACTCTTGGATTGTCTTGCAGGGGGTTCCTCTGAGTACAAGATTAACAACAAAGTGGTCCAACTGCATGAATACAGTGAAGAATTAGAGAAGTTGGGCATTCTCATCAAAGCTCGTAACTTCCTCGTCTTCCAGGTAGACATTTTAAATAGTTATTGGATATCTACTCTTTACCAACCCCATCCCATCCTCGTTGGGCCTGTTCCATCTCAGGCTTTATCATCTCTCCTCTGGACTGATGTACCAGCCTCATTACTGGGCTGCCAGACTCCAGTTCATGCCCTTGGCTGGTATCTTAGGAAGACACAAATTGGTCTCTTTTCCTTCTCTCCTTAAAGCATTTAAGTGATTCCTCATTGCCTTATGATGGTGTAGTTTCCAGATCAGCAGCATTAACATCACCTGAGACATGTTAGAAATACACATTCTTAGGCCCCATTCCAGACGTACAGACTCAGAGATTTTGGTGTGGAGCACAGCAGTGTGTGTTTTACCAAGCTCTCCAGGTTATTAGGATGCATGCTAAAATCCGAGAACCACTGCCGTAGAATAAAATCCAAACTAAGCCTGTCATTAAGGAAACACCATCATTTGATTCTTGTCCATCTTACCAGCCTCATATGCCAATAATCTTCCTTTCCAGTTGTGCAATTCGGCCTAATTAAACCATTTACAGTTGCCCAAATTTACCTGCTTCTTTGGTTGCCAGGCCTTTGCATATTAAGTTTTCTCTACATGGAATAACCTTTTCTCTCTTACTTACTTGGTTAGTTCTTCCCCATTTTTAAACATTCAGCTTAGATGTCACCTTTGGGAAGCCTTCCCAGATAGACATCCCTACCAGTCCTCTGTCCCCAAGCTCCATTTAGCCCTTTTTATGTGCTCTTTCTGTCACTGCACTTAACACACTGTGTTGTCTTTGCATCTCTCTTTTGTTCCCTATGCTCCTCAAAAGACAAGAAGTATATCTTCAAAGCCCAGCGTGAAATGTGGTACCTGATGGAGGCATGGGAGTGTCAGTGAGCTTTTCTTGGAATGATTGAGTGGTAGTGAGTGAGGGAACTGAGTTGGCAAAGGTCTGAGTAAGGAGAGTGTTTTGACCTTTACTAGGGTGCTGTGGAATCTATTGCTATGAAGAACCCCAAAGAGAGAACAGCTCTATTTGAAGAGATTAGTCGCTCTGGGGAGTTGGCCCAGGAATATGACAAGCGAAAGAAGGAAATGGTGAAGGCCGAAGAGGATACCCAGTTTAATTACCATCGCAAGAAAAACATTGCAGCTGAACGCAAGGAGGCCAAGCAGGAGAAAGAAGAGGTATGTTGCCATGCTGCCTCTTTGCTCTAAGGGGACAGGATGGAGCCAGTGCTTTACAGATATACCCTGCCCCCATTCCCCTATTTGCACAGGCTGACCGCTACCAGCGCCTGAAGGATGAGGTGGTACGAGCTCAGGTACAGCTACAGCTGTTTAAGCTTTATCACAATGAAGTGGAAATTGAGAAGCTCAATAAGGAACTGGCCTCTAAGAACAAGGAGATTGAGAAGGACAAGAAGCGTATGGACAAAGTAGAAGATGAACTGAAGGAGAAGAAGAAGGAGCTGGGCAAAATGATGCGGGAGCAGCAGCAGATTGAGAAGGAGATCAAGTAAGAGGCAGGCAGGCAGGCCTGGGTCTGTGATTTGGGGAAACTCCACTGAGCCTAGAGTCCAGTGCCCATACTTATTTTTCTCTCTTCCCCTTGACTTGCTTTCGCCAGTACCAGGCACACTTTTTGACTTGGATAGAATATTTAAGTACTGAGATTCTGGGTATGATAGATACTCAGAAGAGGGAGAACTTAAAAGGGATGGTGGCCTTGCCAAGAGAGATGAAGAGATGGGAGGCCCAGCCACTGGAGTTGCCAGAAAGGCCTTTCTAGAAGAGGAAAACTGGAACCAGAAGTTTTAAAGGACAGGGATCTGAAAAGGTTAGAGCAGACAGGAGACAACTAAATAAACACAGGGTAGTCACTGTGAGGATCTGTAGGGCATCAAGCCCTTCTTTTAGGTAAATCCCTGAGATTGGTTGGGGGTGGGTGGGGGAATTAGCCCTCCTTTTCTTTGGGTAAAAAGCCTGGAAACCCTCCCCATTCTCATAGTGCTGACTGGTTTTCTGCTCCCCTCTGGCAAAAGGGAGAAGGACTCAGAGCTGAACCAGAAGCGACCGCAGTATATCAAAGCCAAGGAGAATACCTCCCACAAAATCAAGAAACTGGAAGCAGCCAAGAAGTCCCTGCAGAATGCTCAGAAGCACTATAAGAAGCGTAAGGGTGACATGGATGAACTGGAAAAGGAGATGCTGTCAGTGGAGAAAGCCCGACAGGAGTTTGAAGAACGGATGGAAGAGGAGAGTCAGAGTCAAGGCAGAGACTTGACGCTGGAGGAGAACCAGGCATGCTATGAAAGGGTTTGACAGGGAGGAAATCGCTTGGCTGAAATGGACTGACTTGGTCATTCCTCTTCTTCTTCCCTGTTCCTTATATAGGTGAAGAAGTACCACCGGTTGAAAGAAGAAGCCAGCAAGAGAGCAGCTACCCTGGCTCAGGAACTGGAGAAGTTCAATCGAGACCAGAAAGCTGACCAGGACCGGCTAGATCTGGAAGAACGGAAAAAAGTAGAGACAGAGGTGGGCATAAGTTATAAGAATAGGGATAATGTTCCAGAGAAAAGGATTTCTCAGTAATGATAGCAGTAACGATAATGTGTTGTGTGTACCAGGCACTGTTCTTCGCATGCATTCGGTCATTTAATTCCTCATTTATGGCCACCTTTATGGGATAGGTAATGTTGACCCCAATTTCTAAATGAGGAAACTGTGACACAGGTAAAATAATTTGTCTAAAGACAGTTGTTAAGTGGCAGAACCAGGATACAAACCTGGGCAGTCTAGCTCTGGGGCCCACGCTCTTATTGAATATACTTTACTTACTGCCTCCCTGATATCAATAGTAATAATAATAATAACAATAATGGAAAGGTCTCGTAGTGCCCCAAGAGCCCCTACAGTGTTCCAGGCATCCTGCTAAGTACTTTAAAATATTTTAAAGTATGTAATGTCAGCATTAATGCTAATATGTCAAGTACTTCATATATATTCTGTGAGGTGGAGATTACCCACCTTTACAGATGAGAAAACAGGTGCAGAAAAGCCTGTAAAGCTTTATTTTGCCTTGGTTTGAGCCTCCATGATTGGTGAGGAAGATAGCCTGGACTGAGTAGAACAGCTAGAAGAGATTCTAGAACCCTGGGAGGCCCTCATTGGTAAGCACATCCATTCCAAACACCACCTGTGTGTCTACTTTTTCATAGGCCTCCTGCATTAGTGACAGATTGTCTTGGACTGTTGGGCTCTTGAATGAGTCAGCATCAAAGGGGTCTAAGCCAGGGCCCCATGGTATTGGAGTTAATTTATTCAGTCCCTAGTGACGGAGTATATTTGTCTCTCTCAGGCCAAGATCAAGCAAAAGCTGCGGGAGATTGAAGAAAATCAGAAGCGGATTGAGAAACTGGAAGAATACATCACCACTAGCAAGTATGTGACTCTGCAACCTTCTCTTTTATTTCCAGGCATGTTCTTATGACCTGTGCTGCCCCACCCCAAGCAGTACCTTTAACATGCCATAGCCAGAAATATTTTCTGACCAGCTAGCGTAACCCTAGTGTTTGCTCCCTTTGTAGACAGTCTCTAGAGGAGCAAAAGAAGCTAGAGGGGGAGCTGACAGAGGAGGTGGAGATGGCCAAGCGGCGTATTGATGAGATCAATAAAGAGCTGAACCAGGTGATGGAGCAGCTGGGGGATGCCCGCATCGACCGCCAGGAGAGCAGCCGCCAACAGCGAAAGGCAGAGATCATGGAGAGCATCAAGCGCCTTTACCCTGGCTCTGTGGTAAAAGTAGAAAGGGAACTTATTTCCTAAACAACAACTGTCTCACACTCACTGTCACATAATTTTCCCAGCAGCCATGTGAGGGAAGGATTGCTAATCCCATTTTTACAGGTGAGGACACCAGAGGTCAGAGAGGTTAAATGACTTGCGCAAAGCAGCACATCTTACAAGTGGAAGAGGTGGAATTCAAACCAACTTATTCTGACTCTCAAGCTTTGCATAACACCACTTGTGTCTTCATGAAGAATTTGTCTCGCAAGGAAATGGGTTTTTTTTTCTTTTTAAAATCAGTTTTATTGATACATATTAATGCAGCATACAATCCATCCAAAGTAGACAATCAGTGGTATTTGGTTTAATCACATAATTGTGTATTCATCTCTTCAGTCATTCTTAGAGCATTTTCATTATTCCAATAATAATACTAAAAAACAGACAAAGCTCTATCCCTTATATTCACCTCTCAATCTCTTTGCTTCCCCTGCCATACATAGCTGCTATTCTGTTTCTGTCTTTCTAATTTATTTGTATTTATGTTTTGTATAGATGGAGTCAAGCAGTATGGCAGTTGTGAATAACACTGCTGTGAACATAAGTGTGCAGATGTCTGTTTGTGTCAGGGTATATACCTAGTAGTGGTATTGCCAGATCACATGGCAAATCTATATTCAACTTCTTTAGGAATTGCCAAACAATCCTCCATAGTGGCTGTACCATTCTACTTTCCCACCACAAGTGAATAAGTGTTCCTATCTCTCCATATCCTCTCCAACACTAACAGTTTTCCAGCTTTTTAATAGTACCTAATGGGTGTGAAATGGTATCTCATTATAGCTTTGATTTGCATGTCCTTCATTGCTAGTGATGTTGAACAATTTTTTCCTGTGGTTTTTTTTTTTTGCCATTTTTAATTCTTCTTTTGAAAACTTTCTATTCAAGTTTTTTGCCCTTTATTTTTTTTAATTTTCATTTTTTGTTTTGTTTTGGTTTTTTGCCAGATTTTTAATTGGGTCGTTTGTCTTTCTATTGAGGTGTATCATCTCTTTCTGTTTCATGGATATTAAACTTTTATCATACATGATTTCTAAATTATTTTCTCCCATTCAGTCACCTACCTTGTTACTCTTTTGACAAAGTCCTTTGTGGTACAGAAGTGTTTAATTTTGAGGCAGTCCCATTTATCTATTTTTTTCTTTTGTTGCTCATGCTTGGTGCAAGATACAAGAAACCACCACCTACCACAAGATCTTAAAGACATTTCCCTACATTTTTTTCTAGTAGTTTTATGGTCTTGGCTTTTATATTTAGATCTTTCATCCATTTTGAGTTGATTCTTATACAGGGAGTGAGATAGGGGTCCTTTTTATCATTTTGGTTATAGGTATCCAATTCTCCCAGCACCTTTTGTTGAAGAGACTGTGTTCAGCCCCTGGTGATGGAATGTATTTGTCCCAGTAACATGGAATTGGTGTTTGGCAAAAACCAGTTGGCCATAGAAGTGAGGGACTATTTCTGGACTCACAGTTCTATTCCACTGATAAATATGTCTACCTTTATGCCAATACCATGCTGTTTTGTTTTTGTGGGTGTGTGTGTGTATTCTCATATTTACTTTTTTTTTTTTTGAGGACATACCAGGGATTGAACCCAGGACCTCATATGTGGAAAGCAGGTGCTCAACCACTGAGCTACAACAGCTCCCATCATGTTTATTCTTTTTTTAAAATTTATTGAAGTATATCACTCATTCATAAACATACATAAATAATAAGTGTATAGTAATAGTTGTGAACTTACAAAACAGACATACATACCATCATACAGTACTCTCATAACTCACCCTACCACCAATACTGTGCATTATTTTTAAACATTTTTAACTAATGATTAAAGAGCATTACCAAAGTATTTTCCCCCAACTCACCCTATTATTATTATTATCTTTATTTTATTTATATATGGACATACATAAACAATAAGTGTATAGTAAAAGTTGTGGACTTATAAAGCAAACACGCATAACATTATACAGGGGTCCCATACATCAGCCATCCACCAACACCTTGCATTGTCGAGAGACATTTATATTCTTTCTACTAATTATTGTCCTTATATTTGGTATATTTTACCCCTAACTCACCCTATTATTATTTTTAACATATGTTTTTACCACATCCATAGTGTCTATTTGGCACACATTCTCCATGCTGTCCTGTTATCAACACAGTACATCTTTGGCATCCTAATGCTGCCCTGTTATCAACAAAGCACATCTTTGGCATAGATGCAAGCATATTACATTATTACTGCTAACCATAGTCCATAGGTCACTCCAGTTGTATTTTTCCCATGCTTCTCTGCATTCCCACCACCCTGCAGTAGCGATGTACATTTGCTCTGGCTCACAAAGGACACTCTTGCATCTGTATTATCAACCACAATTCTCATTCACCTCTTGGTTTGCTGTGCTATTCAGTTCCTAGATTCTCTAGCATTCTGTCAGTTGGCATTTACCTCCTTAGACTACCATTTTCAGCCACATCCCCATTTAGAAACTAGCTGTTACTATGTGTTACCATCCACTCTATACATTTGCACACTTTTACATTAAAGCCAATTAAAACTTCTACATACATTAAACATCAGTAGTCCATCTCAGTCCTCTTCTTATCTCCTTTAAGAATCTCCCACCTACCACCAGGGCTTGAAGATATTTTCCTACAATTTCGTCTAGAAGCTTTATGGTTTTTGCTTTTATAGATAGGTGTTTGATCCATTTTTAGTTATTTTTAGATAGGGTGTGAGCTATAGGGGTTCTCTTTCCTTCTTTTGGCTATGGATATCCAGTTCTTTCAGCACCATTTGTTGAATGGACTGTTCTGCCTGAGCTGTGTGGGTATGACAGGCTAGTCAAAAATCACTTGACCATACATGTGAGGGTCTGTTTCTGAACCATCAGTTTGGTTCTATTGGTCTGTGTGTCTGTCTTTATGCCAGTACCATGCTGTTTTTACCACTACGGCTACGTAATATAATTTAAAGTCTGGAAATGAGAGTTTGCTTTTCCTTTTTAAGATGTTTCTGGCTGTTTAGGACCCCTTACCCTTTCAAAAAATTTTGATAATCATTTTTTCAATTTAAGAAAAAGAATGCCAGTGGAATTTTTATGGGATTGCATTGATTCTGTATATCAGTTTTAGAATTGACATCTTTCTGATGTTTAGTCTTCCTATCCATGAGCTTGGAATGATCTTCCAGTTATTTAGGCCTTTTTTGATTTAACATTGAGTTGCAACTTTCTGAATACAAGTGCTTTACATTGTTGGTTAAGTTTATTCCTATTTGAGTTTTATCTGTCATATTTTATTTTCACCAGTCTTTTGACACTTTTGGTTACTTTTATTGATGTAATCTTCATTTCTAGACTCTCTTCCAGGCCTTTCTTGCCTATCTTTTCTTTCAGGCTCTAGCATACCCTTTAGCGTTTCCTGAAAATCTGGTCTTGTGGTTAGAAATTCTCAGTTTCTATTTATCTTTGAATATTCTAATCTCACCCTCAGTTTTGAAAGACAGTCTTGTCAGATATAAGATTGTTGGCAGGAAATTTTTCTCTTGAAGTATCTTAAATATATCATACCACTGTCTTCTTGCCTCTGTGATTTCTGGTGAGAAATCACTTAAACTAATTGCGTATCCCTTATATGTTATTCATTGGTTTTCTCTTGCTGTTCTCAGAATTCTCTCTTTGTCTTTGGCATTTGACATTCTGATGAGTTTGTGTCTCTGAGTTGGATATGGATTTTTTCGGTTGGGAGTACTTTGTGCTTCTTGGACATGAATATCTGTGTCCTTCAATAGGACTGGGAAATTTTCTACCATTATTTCTTCAAATATTCCTTCTGCACCTTTTCTCTTCTTCTGGGACACCCATAACACGTATATTTGCATATCTTTTGCTGTCATTTAGTTCCCTGAGCCCTTGTTCAATTTTTTCCCATTCTTTTCTTCATCTCTTCTTTTGTATGTTCACTTTCAGAGGCCATTTCTTCAGGCTCACCAATACTTTCTTCTGCCACCTCAAATCTGCTAGTATATGATTCCAAAGTTTTTAAAATTTCATTTATTGTGCCTTTCATTCCCATAAGATCTGCTGTTTTTTATGTATGCTTTCAAATTCTTCTTTGTGCTCATCCAGTGTTGTCTTAATATGTTTAATCTCTTTAGCCATGTCATTGAGTTTATTAGTGAGATTTGTTTGAACATATATAATTAGTTGTCTCAACTCCTTTATGTCATTTGGAGGCTTATCTTGTTCCTTTAACTGAGCCATATCTTCCTGTTTCTTGGTGTGGACTGTTCTTTTTGTTGGTGTCTTGGCATCTGGCTTGCTAGAGTATTCTGTGTACAGTTTTTCTGTTTAGTTTAGTGCTTTCTGCCCTTTCTCCCTTGCTGGTTGTGCAGTGGGAGCCAAGGATGTAGTTGGTGCTGTAAGCTGTGGAGGCTCAAACTGCCCTCATTGCCCCAGGAACTGATGAAACTTCTCCTAACTTTCTCCTTTGCCAGAGGGGTAGCACAGAGTCACAGCTGTGTGGAATAATCCAAATCTTTCAGGCCTAGAGTGTAGTTGCCCAGAGAGACTGTTAAGGCTTCATGCCCCTTTCTCCCCTGCCTATGGCAGGGATGGAGCTGCAGGTGTGGGCAGCAGTCTAAGCAGTGTGGGTCCAAGATAACTGCAGTTGCCCCGGTAGACTTCTGATCATTCAGTCTGTGCCAACCAAAGGTATCTGCAGTTACCTGGATAGGCTGGTTCAGTGCCTGCCAGCCTCCTCCCTGCCAGAGGTGGGACTGATGCCTAGGCTAGGGCTGCAGGCTGATCTGAAAGAAACTGGTTCCTACCATCACTTTGATTTTTGGTCCTGGCTTCCTCTCAGGTGGGGGGCAGAGTCAAAATGGCAGCTACCAGCCTCTTTCGGACTTGAACAGATTCACACCCTACCTGTTCCTAGGGTTTTACCTCATCCAGTCAAGTCTACTAATCAGTAGCCAAAATCAGTGGCCAACTGTCTCCTCCCGTTTTTGGGAAATGGAGCTTCCAATTCCAGCCACAGAATAGCTCCTGAGGTAGCTTGCACTGACAAAGTAGGGCAATCACTGGCCTCCATGGCTTTGCTGGTAATTTCCTAGAAAGGCTGGTGCAGGTCCCCCCAGCTTCCTCCCTGCTAGAGGTGGGGCTGGGGCTTAGGCTAGACCTGTAATCTGATCTGGAAGGAAAAGAGACAGTCCCTACCAGCACTGTGATTTTCAGTCCGCCCTGCTTCCCCTCATGCCAGGCGCAGAGTTAAGATGGTAGCTTCTGGCCTCTTTCTGACTTGGACAGGTTCAAACTTTAGCTGTTCTCAGGATTATAGTTTAGCCCACTGAATTTACTTATCAGTAGCTGAAGTTGGTGCCCAACCGTCTCTTCCTCCCCATTTTTGGGAAATGGAGCTTTCACTTCCAGCTGCGGAACAGCTCCTAAGGCGGCTTGTGCCTTCAGTGGAGGATGAGCACTGGCCGCCATAACGTGGAGCACTTTACTTACGAATCTTCTCTGCAGATGGGCAGCCTCCTCCTTCCATTCCTTTAAGGATTTGGCAGGATGCTTTTCTGGTCTCCTGGAGCCTCCAAACAGGTGCTTCAGCTAGCTCCAGATAGCTCTGGGTGTTTACTGACTGCCCTATAGCAGGAGCTGACTCTAGGAGCTTCTTACTCCATCACTATCTTGCTGGTTCTTTATGTTTATTTTATTTTCAAAGCTCTTTTGAAATAAGAGTTCATATTCAGAGCTCAAAATTAATATATAGAATAAATGCATAATTGCAAAGAATTTAGTGAATGTTTTGACATGTCAAACAGTTCTTTTTTATCCTTCTGTTTGGATAGATCAAGAATAATTGTCTTTAAAAGCCATTGGTATCAAACTTACTGAGTGCATACAAACCATTCATAAATGTGCCTTGTCAAACAAATAATTGAAAATATTTTTAAATTGAATGCTGAAAATAAATGACATTGATTTTTTTTCTTGTTTTTTTAAATTTATTTTTCCCCTCCCCCCAGTTGTCTGCTCTCTGTGTCCATTCGTTGTGTGTTCTTCTGTGACTACGTCTATTCTTATCAGTGGCACTGGAATCTGTGTTTCTTTTTGTTGTGTCAACTCTCCGTGTGTGCGGCGCCATTCTTGGGCAGGCTGCACTTTCTTTCGTGCTGGATGGCTCTCATTACGGGGTGCACTCCTTCCGCGTCAGGCTCCACTATGCTGGGGACACCCCTGCATGGCAGGGCACTCCTTGTGCTCATCAGCACTGTGCATGGGCCAGCTCCACATGGGTCAGGGAGGCCCGGGGTTTGAACCACGGACCTCCCATGTGGTAGGTGGACACCCTATCCATTGGGCCAAGTCCACTTCCCAACATTGATTTTCTTTATGCACATTTAAGCAAATGTGTTGTATGTATAATTTTTTTTTGGAAAAAAATATTTATCCCCCCCGCCCTGTTCTTTGCACTTGCTGTCTCCTCTCTGTCTCTTTGTTGTATGCTCTCTGTGTCTGCTTATCTTTTTAGGAAGCACCAGGAACCAAACCCGGAACCTCCCATATGGGAGGGAGGCACCCAATTGTTTGAGCCTCCTCCATTCCCTGCTTGTTGTGTCTCTCATTGTGTTTTCTCCTGGTGTTCCCTTGTTGCATCATCTTGTTGCATCAGCTCACCATGCCAACCCATCGCGTCAGCTCTCAGTCTTACTTGTCTTTTTTAGGAGGCTCTGGGAACTGAACCCAAGACTTCTCGTGTGGTAGGCAGGCACCCAACTGCTTGAGCCACATTTGCTTCCCTGAAAAATTTTAACTTTAAAGTTTTTTTTTTTATATTTATTTATCCCCCTTCCCTCCCCACTTCCATCCCCATTGTCTGCTCTCTGTGTCCATTCACTGTGTGTTCCTCTGTGCTTTTTTTCTCTTTAGGTGGCTCTGGGAAGTGATCCTGTGACCTTCCAGAGTGGGAGAGAGGCAATCATTATTTTGCGCCACCTCAGCTCCCTGTTCTGCTGTGTCTCTTATTTTCTCTCCTCTGTGTCTCTTTTTGTTGCATCACCTTGCTGCGCCAGCTCTCCACATCGGCCGGCAGTCCTGTGCGGAGTGGCACTCCTGTGTGGGCTAGCACTCCACATGGGCCAGCTCGCCACACGGGCCAGCTTGCCTTCACCAGGAGGCCCTGGGCATCGAACCCTGAACCTCCTATATGGTAGATGGGAGCCCAGCTGCTTGAGCCACATGTTTCCCTTAAAGAAGTTTTAGATTACAAAAAAATTACATCAACAATATAGAGGATACCCATATAACCCACCCTGTTCCCCTGTCATATTTTCCCCTATTAATAACATCTTTTGTTAGTGTGGTACATTTGTTAAAATTGATGAACAAATATGGATGCATTGCTACTAACCATGGTCTATAATTTACATTATGAGGGTTTTTTTCTTTTTTATAAAAAGGTAAATAGATCACACAAAATACATTATGGTTTATACTTTGTATCATACAATGTTATAGGTTACCATGCTGTTTAGACTACTGTAGCTTTGTAATATGTTTCACATTTAGGCAGTGACAGCCCTCCTATGTCACTCTCCTTTTTTAGGATGTTTTTGGCTATTCAGGTACACTTTACTTTCCAAATAAAATTGGTAATTGTCTTTTCTATTTCTGTAAAGTATACTGTTGGGATTTTTATTGGTGTTGCATTGAATCTATAAATCAGTTTGGGTAGGATTGACATCATCATGATATTTAGTCTTCCAATCAACATAGAATGTCTTTCCATTTGTTTAGGTCTTTGATTTCTTTTAGCAATATTTTGTAGTTTTCTGAATATAGGTCCTATACCTCTTCAGTTAAATTGATTCCTAGGTATTTGAGTATTTTTTTTTTTTGCTATTTTAAATGGAATATTTTTCTAGATTTCTTCCTCAGCTTGCTCATTGCAGAAACATTAATGACTTGCTTGTTGATCTTGTATCCTGCCACTTTTTCTGAGCTTGTTTATTAGCTCAAGTAGCTTTGTTGTAGACATTTCAGAATTTTGTATAATCATGTCATCTGTGAATAGTGAGAAGTCTACTTCCTCTTTTCCTATTTGGATGTCTTTTACTTTTATTTTTCTTGTCTAATTGCTTTACCTACAACTTCTAGTACGATGTTGAATAATAGTGATGACAGTGGACGTCCTTGTCATGTTCCCAATCTTAGAGGGAAAACTTTCAATCTTTCCCCATTGAGTACGTTGTTGGCTGTGGGTTTTTCACATATGCCCATTATCATATTGAGGATCTTTCCTTCTATTCCTATCTCTTTTTTTGTCTTTATTTTTTTAATATTACATTAAAAAAATATGAGGTCCCCATATACCTCCCACCCCCCTCACCCCACTCCTCCCCCCATAGCAACAATCTCCTCCATCATCATGAGACATTCGTTGCATTTGGTGAATACATCTCTGAGCACCGCTGCACCTCATGGTCAATGGTCCACATCACAGCCCACACTCTCCCACGTTCCATCCAGTTATTTCTATCTTTCAAAATATTTTTATCAAGAAAGGATGCTGGATTTTATTGAATGCACTTTCTATATCAATTGAGATGATCATGTAGTTTTTTCCCCTTTGAATTGTTAATATGATGTTTTTTCTTATGTTGAGTCATCCTTGCATACCAGGATTAAAACCCACTTGGTCATGGTATATAATTCTTTCAGTATGCTGTTGGAATCCATTTCCAGATATTTTGTTGAGAAATTTTGCATCTAAGTTCATTAAAGTAGAGAGATTTGTTTGTAATTTTCTTTTTCTTGTACTATTTTTATCTTGCTTTGGTATTAGGGAGATGTTGGCTTTATAAAATATTTTGGGTAATTTTCCGTCTTTTTTTTTTTTTTTTTTTGGAAGAGTTTAAACAGGATTGATGTGAATTCTTAAAATGCTTGCTAGAATTCACCTGTGAAGCCATCTGGTCCTGGACTTGTCTTTTTTGGGAGATTTTTGATGACTAATTCAATCTCTCTAAATATGATTGGTTTGTTAAGTTATGTATTTCCTGTAGGGTCAATGTAGGTTGTTTGCGCTTTTCTAGGAATTTTTCCATTTCATCTAGGTTGTCTAATTTGTTGGCATACAGTTTCTTATAATATCCTTTTATGATTCTTTTTATTTCTGTGGGGTCAGTTGTAACTTCCCCCCTTTCGTGTCTGATTTTATTTATTTGCATCTTCTATCTTTTTTTCTTTTTTTAAATAATATACTTTTTTATTTTTTTAAAAGGATACTTGTTAATAGATTACATAAATGTAACATGAAAAATATAGGGGATTCCCATATGCCCCTCTTCCTTACCCCTCCCACATTTTCCCACATTAACATTCTTCATTAGTATGGTACATTTGTTAAAATTGATGAACACATTTTGGAGTATTGCCACTAAGCTTGAATTATAGTTTACATTGTAATTTACACACTCTAACACACAATTTTGTAAATTATGACAAGATACGTAGTGACCCAAATCTGTCATTGCAATGTCAGGACAATTCCCAAGTCCCAGAAATGCCCCCATATTACACCTATTTTTCCCTCTCCCTCCCCTCAGAACCTCCAGTGGCAACTGTCTCCACATCAATGATAAAAGTTCTTCCATTGCTAGAATAACAATAAAGTCTATAGTAGGATATCCGTAAATCTACTCTAGTTCATTGTGGTTTTTTTTTTCCCGTAATCAAAACTTCATTGAAAAACTGACATCAAAATAGGAGATCACTGCTGTATACTTTACAAAAGCAAACATAATTCAATTATCTTGGTAGATTAACTAGAATTACTGAATTGTTAAGGCATTCTACAATGTAAAACAAATTCAGGAAGTTGGGAGCATCATTTATTAGTGTTGTTTTCTTCTAAATGAACATCCTTCTGTGAGTCTGGCCTTTCCTCCTGTAGACTGGCACAACACTGTTGAATAAACTACACAAAGAACCACTCTCTGAGCATGGCTGAAAACCGTTGTAATCTTGTAGCAACCTGGACATTTTACATCCATAAAATAGAATTTGGACTTCGAGCTGGCCATTTCTTTTTATGTTTTTTCTTTTCCTCTTCCAAGGATGGATGAGTAAATCTCTAGTCAAAGACATGTTGATTCTTTCTCAAGCCCAGCCTTTATCTGAAGTGATACCTCTTCTAGTCCATTATTCATTCCCCAATCTAGGGGTTTGTCAATTTTATTGATCCTCTCAAAGAACCAACTTTTGGTTTTGTTGATTTTCTCCATTTTTGTTGTTGTTCTCAATTTCATTTATTTCTGCTCTAATCTTTCCTTCTTGCTTTGGGAATGGTTTTCTGTTCTTTTTCTACTTTCTCCAGTTGTTCAAGTAGGTCCTTGATTTTGGATTTTTCTTATTTTTTAATATAGGCATTTAGGGCTATAAATTTCCCTCTCATCACTGCCTTTGCTGCATCCCTTGAGTTTTGATAAGTTGTGTTCTCATTTTTATTTGTCTCAAGATATTTACTAATTTCTTTTACAATTTCTTCTTTGATGCACTGATTGTTTAGGAATGTGTTGTTTAGCCTCCACACATTTGCAAATTCTCTCCTTTCCTGTCTAATATTGATTTCCAGCTTCGTTCCATTATGATATGAGAAGGTGCTTTGTATAATTTCTTTCTTTTTATATTTATTGAGACCTGCCTTGTGACCCAACTTGTGGTCTATCCTGGAGAAAGATCCTTGAGTACTTGAGAAGAATGTATAACCTGCTCATTTGGGATGCAGTGTTCTGTATATGTCTGTTAGGTGTAGCTCATTTATCATATTGTTCAGACTCTCTGTTTCCTTGTTGATCTTCTGTCTAGTTCTATCTAGTGATGTGTGTGGTGTGTTGAAGTCTCCAACTATTATTGTAGAGATGTCTATTTCTCCCTTCAGCTTTGTCAGAGTTTGCCTCTTGTATTTTGGATCACCCTGGTTAGGTGCATAGATATTTATGACTGTTACTTCTTCATGATGGATGCTCCCTTTTATTACTATAAATGGCTTTTTGCATCTCATAACTTTTTTTGCATTTAATTTCTGTTTTGTCTGATATTACAATTGCTACCCCTGCTCTTTTTTGGTTACTGTTTGAATAGAATATCTTTTCCAGCCTTTCTCTTTCAGACGGTTTGTATCCCTGGATCTAAGGTGATTCTCTTGTAGCTAGCATAAGGATGGCTCGTGCTTTTTTATCCATTCTGTCAGCCTGTATATTTGATTGAGGAGCTTAAATTCATTCATATTCAATATTACTGTAAATGCATTATTTCTACCATTTTATTCTTTGGCTTTCATATGTCATATCTTATTTTCATCTGTCTTTTTACTCTTTTGGTTGTCTTTTCTGATAGTCTTCCCTTCTATACTCTCCAAGCTTCTCTCTCCCATCTTTTTCTTACAGGCTATAAGGTTCCCTTTAATATTTCCTGCAAATGTGGATTCTTTTTTACAAACTCTCTTAGTTTCTTATTATTTGTGAATATTTTAAACTCACCTTCATATTGGAAGGATAGTTTTGTTGGATAATGAATTCTCACCTGGCGTTTTTTTCTCTTTCAGTATCCTAATTGTATCGTACTACTGTCTTCTCACTGCCATGGTTTCTGATGAAAAATCCACACTAATTCTTATTGGGCCTATCTTGTACTTGATGGTTTGCTTCTCCCTTGCTGCTCTCTGAACTTTCTCTTTAGTGCTTGACATTCTGAATAGTATGTGTTTTGGAGTAGGACTATTTGGATTTATTCTAATTGGGGTACGCTGTACTTAGACATGTCAATTCATTTCTTTCATGAGAGTTGGGAGAGTTTCAGTCATTATTTCCTCAAATACTCTTTCTGTCTCTTTTCCCTTCTTCTTTTGGAACTCCCATGACACATATGTTGTTGCGCCTTGTGTTATTCGATTCCCTGAGCCCCTGCTCGGTTTTTTTCCATTCTTTTCTCTCTCTGTTCTTATCTCTTTTCAGTTTAAGCTGTTCTGTCTTCTGTATTAGTTATCCTTGTGTGAGTTTGAGTCTGCTGTTGTATGCTTCTTATGTGTTTTTGATATCACCTATTGTCTTTCCCATAAACTCTCTCATTTTTCTCTTCAGGTTTTGAAATTCTTTGTGCTCGCCCAGTGTCCTCTTGATGCCCTTTATCTTTTTAGTCATATTGTCTTTCAACTTATTGATTTGGTTTAGGAGATTTGTATGGACCTTGTTGATTAGTCCTCTCAAACCTGTGTCTCATCTGGGGCTTTGATATATTCCTTTGCTTGGGCCATAACTTCCATTTCCTTAGTATTGTTTGTAGTTTTTTGCTGATATCTGGGCATCTGACAATGATGAGTTTACTCTGATGCTCAATTTCTCTCTCTCCTATAGGGATTTGGTGGTGGGAGGTTGTGTGTTACTGCTCTTCTTTATTCTTGGTTCATCCTGTTCTATCTAGCTCTTTAGGATTAATCCTGTTTAGTTGCTCAAATCTAGGCCATGGACCCTTTCACGGGTTGCAGACCACTTCCAAGGGCCTTGGGGGAAGAGTCTGTAAAGGCCAGAAAAAGCCTGTCTTAATTACTTACTTTTAATTTCCTCACGTGCGTCACTATTCTGCTAGGAGATGGTGCTCTTTGACAGACCTCTTAGTTCAAACCCTGGTTAGAATGTGTTTGCTCCAACACCCATGACAACAGTGTGACAAGGATCCTGTTTCGAGGCTATTATTCAGTGCCTGGCAAATCAAACGTTTTCAGAGGCTGTTCTCCAACCTTTGCCTGCAGCCCCCTTGCTTTTCTGGGGTAGGAAATTATTCCACTCCCCTCTGTGTCCTCAACACCCAGTTCCAGTTAGTAAGGAGGGTGTTTGTGAGTGTTGGATCTCTTTCATCCCCCGCCAGCTCCCAGGGCGAACAATGGCATTATTCCATCTGGCCTGACCAAGTTTGTTGGCCAAAAGCTGAATTCGCCTTAGGCTGTGTCCCTTTCTTTCCCTTTTCTTAGGGAGGTAGACCAGTACAGTCCCCTCTGTCTGTAGCTGTCAGCCAGAGGCAGAATTCAAAGCTGTGAGCTTTGACTTGAGGATTGGTACTTTGACTTTGAGGGTGTGGGGATAGGCACCTGCAGCTGCAGCTTTTACAGAGTTCCCGTCAAAATTCTTATCCTTTGCTCCTCTTTTTTTGGGTGATGCCTTAAGCCCTAAAAAATGTTTTTTTTCAGGCCACTTCTGTGTCCTTTAGCTATTTTTCTAGGAGAGAAGTGAGTCCTATGACTCTAATCCTCATAAAGTATTTAGCACAGTGCCTAGGGGTAGCAGTGTTCTGTGAAATGGTAAAAGTGAGGTTTAGAAAGATGATTTTGAATTCAGATATGACCGAAGTTTTTGCTTTGGGGTCAGAGCAGGTTTTTCACCCATAGTTTGGGGGCTGTGTTCTGGTAAAAGTTCTAGCCTGTCATGCTTCTGTCCCCTTTTCCAAGCTGGGCATTGGGATTCCTGAGCCAGCTCCTAAAAGCCTCATGCTTGTTTTCCATTTTTACTTTACTTAGTATGGCCGCCTCATTGACCTCTGCCAGCCCACACAAAAGAAGTATCAGATTGCTGTAACCAAAGTTTTGGGCAAGAACATGGATGCCATTATTGTGGACTCGGAGAAGACAGGACGGGACTGTATTCAGTATATCAAGGAGCAGCGTGGAGAGCCTGAGACCTTCTTGCCTCTTGACTACCTGGAGGTGAGGCTTGTGGAGATGGGGTCAGTTCAGTGTGAGATGGCCCCTCCTCCCAGCCTTCCATGTTCTGCCACTTACTGAGCTACTTCCCACAGGTGAAACCTACAGATGAGAAACTCCGGGAGCTGAAAGGGGCCAAGCTAGTGATTGATGTAATTCGCTATGAGCCACCTCACATCAAAAAGGCCCTGCAGTATGCTTGTGGCAATGCCCTTGTCTGTGACAATGTAGAGGATGCCCGCCGTATTGCATTTGGAGGCCACCAGCGCCACAAGGTGTGGATTCCCTTACCCAGTTTGGAGCTTGACAGGCTCTGTACTGGAGATTCCATTACACAGCTTCTCCCTCTCTTCTTTTTTCTTCCTACTGTGTGTAGACAGTAGCACTGGATGGGACCCTATTCCAGAAGTCAGGAGTGATTTCTGGTGGGGCCAGTGACCTGAAGGCCAAGGCACGGCGCTGGGATGAGAAAGCGGTAGACAAGTTGAAAGAGAAGAAGGAGCGGTTGACAGAGGAGCTGAAAGTGAGCCACAGATAGCACTGCCCCTGGGAATGGGGATCCTAAGCCCAGGTGGTGGCCTCATTACCACCTAGCCTTCTTTCTTGTCCCATTTAGGAGCAGATGAAGGCAAAACGGAAAGAGGCAGAGCTGCGTCAAGTTCAGTCTCAAGCCCATGGATTGCAGATGCGGCTAAAGTACTCACAGAGTGATTTAGAACAGACTAAGACACGACATCTAGCCCTGAATCTGCAGGTGGGTTCCAGCCTGCATCCTTATCCCCTAAAAGCTATGCCCACATTCCTGGCCTAGGTTTCTTTAGGAGCGAGGAACTTGTTCCTCTTCTGTCTCTTCTCCCCATCCTATTCCAGGGAACCAAACATAGCATAGAGTCAGCCAGGGATTCAAATCTTGGCTCTGCCATGTGTATGACATTAGGCAAGTCATACACATGGCAGTGTATGGTGTTAGTTTTCTTATTTGTAAAATAGGACTTAAAATACTACCTACTTTATGGGGTTAGGAAGATTGAATGAGTTAATACATGTAAAGTGCTTAAACTTGTCCCTGGTACATTATAAGTGCTCAGTAAATGTTAGGTGCAATTATTAGCATAATCCATTCATTCAACAAACCTCAAACTTCTTCTGAAAGTTAATTGAAAGTGAGCTGCAGGTATTTCAATCCCCATGGGTAGGGGTACCTTTCTATGTATTAGGGATATTGCAGTGAACAACACAAAAATCCTGGCACTCATGGAGTTGATATTCAGTTGGAAGGAAATTTAAATAAATAAATGATACAGTATGTTAAATAGTAGTAAGTGTTTTAGAGAGAAAAGAAGCAGGAAAGTGGAATAAGGAAGGGTCATTGTTAGGATTGGTACAGACATGAGCTATACAATTATCTAACACAGGTCCATAATCCCGTATCCAGAATTCAAAGTTCAGGAAGTTTTGAATACAAAAAATATCCTTTTTTGTTTTGATTCTGTTTCACTATGGTTTTTGTTTTTGAATTGGTGGTGAAAAAACACACACACAAAAAACAATCTGGTGGACATGAGTTATTTATGATCTATTTAACCCACTTAATGCAACTGAGACATTTAGCTTCTTAAATATTAACGTGTTTGATTATGGGGAGCTTCCCCAGACCACCCCGGAATGTGAAATATGTAGTATATGCATCATTTTTTCTTTTTCTAAAATCTGAAGAAGTCTGAATTCCAAAACATCTGGCCTCAAGGGTTGTAGATAAGGAACTACGAACCTGTAACAAATGATGATTACCTGATTGTCTAGACCCCTCAGTTGAAGTTTGCCAAACTGGAGGCCAGGGAGGAAGCAGTGTGATTGTTAAAAGTGAGGTAAGGTAGGAGAATTGACTAGGGCAATGGTGTAAGGTTTAGGTTCTCTCAATGTGTGGTGAGCTACCTGTTCCTGACCATGGGGCCAACACCGTCAGAGTAGTTCTTTTCCTTCAAGGATCCTGGAATTGTGACTTCTCAACCCCATTTCCTGCAGGAAAAGTCCAAACTGGAGAGTGAGCTAGCCAATTTTGGACCTCGCATCAATGATATCAAGAGGATCATTCAGAGCCGAGAGAGGGAAATGAAAGACTTGAAGGAGAAGATGAACCAGGTTGGTGGGGGTAAGCCATGCCAGCATGTGCTTAAGGGCAGTACTGGGATTGGAGTCAGGACTCTTAACCAAAAAGTCCTCTGCCTTCCCTGACTTCTTCCCTCAGGTAGAAGATGAGGTATTTGAAGAGTTTTGTCGGGAGATTGGTGTGCGCAACATCAGGGAATTTGAGGAAGAGAAGGTGAAGCGGCAGAATGAAATTGCCAAGAAACGGTAGGTGAAAGTGTGGTAGGAGGAAATACTTTGATGGCCTTGAGCCTCCAGCCTGACATTGTTGGAAAGTCAGATGCCATTGTAAGTCAGGGACTAGCTCTTAAAACAATGGGAGTTTAGTAGAGATAGGCCTTAAAGGGAAATCAGGGAGGCAGTGTGGCTTAGTAAAAGAGTACCAACTTTCTACCTGGTTTACCTGGGTTAAGATCCCAGCTCCATGACTCATTAGCTTTGCGATCTTGGGCAGTGACTTGACCCTTCTAATCCTCAGTTTCCTTATCTGTAAAATGAGATAATAATGGTACCCATATCCTGGCATTCTTGGGAGGAGCAGCTGAAATAAATCCTTATGAAGTATTTAGCATAATACTTAGCACCTGTTAAGAGCAATAGATATAGTTGATCCTTATTATTTGTGGGTCCCCTATTTGCAAATTTGCCTAATTGCTAAAATTTATTTGTAATCCCCAAATCAACACTTGGCAGCATTTTTGCAGTAGTTTGTGGACAAGTGTAGAGTGGAGGTGGGTGGGGTTTGAATCACCTGACATACTTTCCCATCTGAGGTTGAGTAAGTGATGCTCTGCCTTCTAATTTCAGCTATCACACTGTAAAATTTAAATATACTTTTCGAGTCTATTTAATGCCACATTTTTTTCATATTTTTATGGGTTTTTTTTTTCCTGTCTGGAGGTACCGGGGATTGAACCCCAGGACCTTGTACATGGGAAGCAGATGCTCAACAACTGAGCTACACCCTCTCCCCTTTGCTTTTTATTAGTGATTTCACTACTTAAAATGGCCCCCAAGTATAGTACTGAAGTGCTGTTTAGTGTTCCTAAGTGCAAGAAGGCTGTGACGTGCCTTACCAAGAAGATACATGTTACATAAGTTTCATTCAAGCATGCCTTATACTCCTGTTGGCCATAAGTTCAGTGCTTATGAGTCAACAATGTAAAATAAGGTGTCTTTAAGCAGAAACACGTATAAAACAAGCTAGGTATTGATTGGTAGTTGAAAATGTGACTAGAGGCTTACAGGAGCCTAACCTTATATTTTCCCTAGAAACAATGGTGTTCAGTGTTTGCCAATTCAGTGTTCATAGGGACTTTATAGAACATAACTACTGTGAATAATGAGAATAAACTATTACCTTTTATTGTCATTATCCTGATGATGTGGGGGAAGATGAAAGAAGTTCTAGGTTGGAATAATAGCAAGAACAAAACAACGGTTTCTCTTTGCTTTAAGGCCCATCTTCAGTTTGTTTATTCTTTCAACAAACCTTTCTTTAGTACCTACCTTTTGCCAGGTTGTCCTGTGCTAGGTATTAGAGAGGGGCAGGGGAGATTGGAGTAAGAAAACGATGAACATGACACAGCCTCTTTTTTAAAGGAGGTTACCTGGACTCTGCCCTGGTGAGCAGTTCATCTAGCCCTTCACACTTACAGTAAATATTCATCATTCGCTTACCCCAAGCTAGGCTCAAGTGATTTTAAATTGGAGACCATCCTTGTATGCAGGGAGCTTTTGGAGTAGTGGGGAAAACAAAAATAGATCACCAGCTTCAGAACGGTGTCATCAATACTATAATTGAGGTAGTTAGAAAATATAGAGGAAATTTCCAAGGAACTGCAAATCAACAGGAGGAAAACAAGAACTGCAATTAAAAAAATGAAAGAAGAATATGTCTTAACTATAATGAAGAGATGTTTAATCTCATTCATAGGCAGAAATGCAAATTAAAACAATGATATACCACTTTGTACCTATCAGATTGGCAAAAATAAAAAAGTAATGACCAGTGTTGTTGACATGGAAAGCCAGGAACTCTGATATACCTCTGATGTTGATGTAAACTGCTACAGCTGTTTTCAGGCAATCTAGCAGTATTTGGTGACAATAAGTCTACATATGCTCTATCAAACCCAGAGTGTCTTGCTATAGGGTCCCAAAGAGGAATGTTTAGGGTGGTTTATCTTGGCATAATTTATGGTAGTGGGAAGCTGGTGGTGTAGATGGCCATCACGGGGGAGTGGGGTGTATAAGTTAAATGCGATGTATATATACACTATGGAATACTGTCCAGCAGTTCAAAACAAGAACTAGATTTATAGGTAGTAACATGGATAAATTATAAACCTAATGTTGAAAATTAGAAATTAGAAAGAATGAAATTTATAATACCATAAACTCGTGTACATTTAAAAGCAAAATGGCATTTTACATGGATATGCATTTTTAAGGAACTATACCTATATGTGTATTACTTTAGAGTACCTGCTCACATTAGGGAAGTTAATGGGAATGGGAATCAGGGATTGAAACAAAGGGGACAAGAGACAAGTCTTGCCAACAATAAGTATGTCGTGAGCTGTAGGATGTGCACCTAAAATCCAAAATGGGAAGACCCCAACAAAGTACAATAGAAACTAAGTAGTTCTTCCAAGTCTGCTCAGAACAGTTAAAGGTTTTATAGAACAAGGCGTGAAGACCTAGAGACCTGATGAGTGAGTAGGATTTAACTAGGCAGCAGACAGAGAAGGGGGTTCCAGGCAGTGAGAACAGGATGCTTTGAAATGTGAAAGAGCAAGCTTTATTCTGGAAACTAAGTAGTTTTGAATGCCTGGAGCATAAAAACAGGGTCAGGAGAAAGGTGGAGGTAGTAGAGAGGTCAGCAGGGGCCAGATCACAGAGAGCCTTGTGAGTCATACTTAGTTAGGAGATTGGATTTAAAATTGCATAGCTCAAAATTATGGGGTTAATTACATTCCATTTGTGTTACAGTGACTAATGGCTTTAAGCCTGCTAGCATGACATCTGGTGGCACCTGTCACACAGTGTTGGTGGGGCACATGAGGGGAGCAGTTGGAAGTTAGCCCTGCTTGGCTTACTAGTATCTGTGTGCTAATTCTCTATTCTTTTGGGTTTCTAAAGAGATGGGGAGGAGGAGCAATATTAGGAACCTGGGATTTTCTCCATGTTTTTGTACTATTCAAGCCCTTTCCTTTAAAAGGTTCTGGAACCAGGGCAGCGGGGTGGGGTGGGGTGGGGGTGGGGGGGGAGAAGTAGTTATTGGAAAGAGTCAAGGTCCTTGGGTAAAGATGAGCTGACTACAGAATGTACCCTGCAATGCTGACAACTAAAATTTGTTGAGTATTTATTTGTGCCAGGCAGTGTTCTAAGGACTTTGTACATCCTAGCTTATTAAGAAACTCCCAATAACTCTGAGGTAAGTACCATTATTTCCATTTTACAGATGAGGAAACTAAGGAATGGCAAGTGTGACTAGCTTGTCGGAGTTTACACTATTAATAAGTAATACTAATAGCTACTGCATTATATTGCAATGATAGTGTAGGAGAAAGATCCCAAGCTTTGGCGTTAGACCTGGGTTCTAATCTCAAATGTGCCATTTACTAGCTGTGTCACCTTGGACAAGGTCTTTTACCTCTTCGCCTATGTTTCCTCATTTATAAAATTAGGATAGTTATCCCTATTTGTGGGGCTGTTCTGAAGATTAGAGATTATGTAAAGTACATAGAAGCTTAATAAATAAGAATTATCATAGTTGGTGGATTCAGATGGACCCCTTTTTTGTGCCTCCCTCTAGGAACTTGGGAGGACTCTGGAGTCCTTTGGACTTGGGAGTTTGGCCTGCTCTCCCCTGCCTTGTGCCATGTCCACAGAGCTAGGCTGAGGAACTTAGTTTTCCAAACTTCAGGGGAGAGTTGTATGTGGATATGGGTGGATAAGCTGAGTTGTGACTGACATCCAGCAGTAACTCTGGATCCATGAACCCTGGGCCTAGCTCCCCTTTCTCCCTGCAGTTTGGAGTTTGAGAATCAGAAGACTCGTTTGGGCATCCAGTTGGATTTTGAGAAGAACCAACTGAAGGAGGACCAGGATAAAGTACACATGTGGGAGCAGACAGTGAAAAAGGATGAGAATGAGATAGAAAAGCTCAAGAAGGTAAGGAGGGAGAGAGTTAAAAGAATGAAAACTCAGAGGAAATATTGGAAGCGCTATGATGGACAGAAGGATAATATCCATAATTTATACATCTCTCATCTAAAGTCAATAAGAAAAACGTTAATACCCATACAGGGAAAAAATGAATAAGTGGCACAAAAGTTCAAGAAGAGATTCAAATGGCCTATAAGCACACAGAAATAATTTCGTTTAACTAGTAATCAAAGAAATGCAAATTAAAGCAACAATCAGATGTAATTTGTTCCCTATCTCATTAGTCAGGATTTAAAACAAAAACCAATAATGCCCAGTACTGGCCATGGCATGCAAGACCAGTATTTTTGTAATACATTTAAGTCCTCTAACTCAGTAATACGTGAGGAAATAATAATCAAAAATGTTGGCTAAGCTTTGTGCACAAAGGTTGATGTTTATTGCAAACATTATTTACAGTTCTAAGTTGGAAACTTCCCAGTGCCCCTTTGGAATGAGGAATTTAGTAAATGATGCTATATTCATATAAATATTTATGTAGTTTATTGATCTTTTGACTTTAGTACATTAGTCCCTTTTATAGGAAAAATTTCCCTGAGATTCCCAGGGTTGGTTTAAAAAAAAATTTAACTTTGTTTAAATATGTACAAACATATATACTTAAAACAACCAAAAAGCCAAGGCATACTTACAAATTAAACCCTAATAAATTTAGATTAATCACATTAATTTAGTTCAAAAGATGACACTTTGCCGAAACTGAATTGTTTTTTTCACAGTGCGACTACTACTGACAGCTACAGCTCCGTTCTTTTGAGTTTTAACATTTCTACCATGTATTATATGATAACTCAGTTCTCCCTTACTTTTTCTCTTTAAATTACTATGAAATCTTTGTTCCTTATAGTACACCCTCCTGAAGTGGTTTGGTCTTCCCTTTTGCTTGAACACAACATTTGACTTTTATGTCTGACTGTGTGTATATGTTTGTTATTTTCATTAACCCCAGGCTATTAAAGTAGTACTCTTTGGTATCACTGGAATCTTAAATACAAATGCAGGTTGGGCAATAAAATCCTGGGGCAGGACTAAGTGGGCATCTAGATGATCCAGAAAGATACCTTCATGTAACTTTTTTTTTTAATTTCATTTTTTAAAGATTTTATTTTATTTTATTTTATTTATTTCCCCTTCCCCTCTCTTGTCTGCTCTCTGTATTCATTCGCTGTGTGTTCTTCTGTGTCCGCTTGCATTCTTATCATGCAGTACCAGGAAACTGTCACTTTTTGTTGTTGTTGCGTTACCTTGCTGCATCAGCTCTCCGTGTGTGCAGCACCACTCCTGGAGTGGTCTGCACTTTTTTTGCGCAGGGCGGCTCTCCTTGCAGTGTGCACTCCTTGTGCATGGGGTACCCCTATGCGGGGGACACCCCTGCATGGCATAGCACTTCTTGTGTGAGGCAGGACTGCACATGGGCCAGCTCACCACATGGGTCAGGAAGCCCTGGGTATCAAACCCTTGAACCCTCCATATGGTAGGCAGATGGTCTATCAGTTGAGTCACAACCGCTTCCCCAACTTTTAAACTTTTTATTTGAAATAATTTTAAGCTTAGCAGAAAATTTGCAAAAATAGTACAAAGAACTCACATACACCTTTTGCCAAGATTTATCAGTCATTAACGCTTTGCCACATTTGCTTTTTCATTATATATGCATATGCTTGTTTTTTCCAAAGCATTTGAGAGTAATTTACAGATATCATATCCCTTATATGTGATTTCTTAAGATAAAAAATGAAAACAAAAAATCATCCTTTTAAAAAATCAAAACAGTATAGCTACATCCCCATTGACTGACCACTTTTAGTCCTAATCCTTTTACTTTCTTTCCAGAGGTAATCCCAGTTTAGTTTGTATTCTTACAGACTTTATGTTTTCACTTCATATTTTTACATTCATATATGTGCTACTCATAGAAAATATAGTTTTGTTTGTGTGGGTTTTTGAAGATGTAAATGTTGTTATACTCGTTGCAGAAAGTTTTTGATGTGGAAAATGCTCAAATATAACATTAAATCAGTATATAGAGTTTAATTTAATTCTAGTCTCATCTGTGTAAAGCTGCCTATAAATAATGCTGGGAGGAAGTATGTAAACCTGTCTGCTGTATAAATAATACTGGAAGGAAATATGCTCAAATCTTAATTTGTTATCTCTGGCTGGTGGGATTTTGAGTGACCTTTTTCTTTGCTTTGTACTTTTTCTATACTTTGAACTTTTCTACAGCAGTCAATTCATATAACTGGTGGGAGGAAGGCCACCAAATAAATTATAAAAAGATAAAAGAAGCTTGAGTGGTGAGTGGGGGGTTGTGAGCTTATTGAAGAGAGGCTCCAACAAGCTGCGTGGTGGAAAGGGTGGCAGCAGGGAGAGAAGATCCCAAGGTGAAGTAGGGAAAGCCATCACTTTCTGTCCTGTTCCCCCTGCTGCAATCAGGAGGAACAAAGGCACATGAAGATCATCGATGAGACTATGGCCCAGCTACAAGACCTGAAGAATCAGCATCTCGCCAAGAAGTCAGAGGTGAATGACAAGAATCACGAGATGGAAGAGATTCGTAAGAAACTGGGAGGTGCCAATAAGTAAGTGGGTTCAGGCCTGGGGTGAGGGAGTAGATAGAGCAGGCAGCAAGATTTAGTCTCACCTTGTTCTCTGGACCTTCTTAGGGAAATGACCCATTTACAAAAGGAGGTGACAGCTATTGAGACTAAACTTGAACAGAAGCGCAGTGACCGCCACAACCTGCTACAGGCCTGCAAAATGCAGGACATCAAGTTGCCGCTATCTAAGGGCACCATGGACGATATTAGTCAAGAAGAGGTGAGTGTTATTGCTGGTGGTGGAAGTGAGCTGTAAACAACATTAACCAAGGACGGGGAATGACAGTGGTCAGGAGGGGCAGGTGAGAGAGAGAAGGCAGGGAGTGGTAAGGGACATAGGAGGGATGCAGGGGAGATGAAGCAAGGTGAGATGGAGGCAGGTGGAGTGAAAGGTAGTAATAGCCTTGGTGTGAGAGGGAAGTTGAATTGGTAGGGCTGGGTGCCAATAGGTGGTGAGAGGTGTAAGCCAGGAGGATAAAGTCATTCATTAACTCTAGGGACTTGAGCGATGTTGGCTCTAGCAGGTGATGGATATTAGGAGTGGGAATTGAGAGCCATCAACTAATAGCAAAGGAGGACAGGCAGCAGGGGGGCATGTGGGATGATAGCTTAGCTGCAGCAAGGGATTTGGCCAGGAAAAAGTGGAACCAGGGGCATTAGAAATGCAGAGGTGAGAAGGCTTAGCTACAGGAAGGGGAAGCTAGCCAGTAGGGGAGCCAAGGCATTTTGTCCACTGGAAGTGAAGATTGGTAGCAAGGGGGTGGGAAATTTACCTGCAAGGAAGTTTTCATATATCTTATCTTAGATCTGGTCATATATCTCATTCTCCCCATGTCTTTCGCACTCCTCTCTTCCTAAATAGCATTTCAGTTTAATTGAGTAAAATACCTTGAACCCCAGAAATGTGCCAGGCATCATGGTAGCACACGACATGATCACCCCTAATCCTAATTATAGTCCTGCCAGGCAGGCATTACCTCATATTACAAATGAGGAAACTCAGGATCAGAGAGCATGCCTTACCCAGAATCACAATGTAAGGAAGTGGCAGGGTCCAATTTTGAACTCAGGTCTCTCTGCCTTCAAAGGTACTGTTCCTTCCTCCACACGGCTTTCTCAAAAACACTGAAGGCTGCAAAAACCCCCAGCCTCCCTCTGGTGGGGGCACTTTCACAGCCAGTCTCCTTCATTAGACTCCCTCTCACCATTATAGGGTAGTTCCCAAGGTGAGGATTCAGTGAGTGGCTCCCAGAGAACATCCAGCATCTATGCACGAGAGGCCCTCATCGAGATTGACTACGGAGACCTATGTGAGGATTTGAAGGTGAGGATCAGCCCCCGGGGACATCTTAGTTACCGAGAGAGGGTCAGCCACTGGAGTCCCTTTGGAGATGGTGGTGGGGAAGAGGGGAGAGTTGGCAAGAGAGGGAAGATTGAGTTGTGATCCAGGCTCCTCCCCCTAATACATATTCACAGACATTTACACATCTCCCACCCCTCCACCTTCCAAGGAGTCGAGTTACTCATGTCTCTGTCTTCTGACGGGGGTAACTTCTATGTATGTATACATATAAGCAGATAAATACACAGAGCGAATAGGCTCCTGTACAGTGAATAGGTAGGCCCCAAGTGATCCTCAGAACTTTTTCCAAGGTACTTTTTCCTTCTTGTTCAGCACTTTCTTATCCTGGGTATCTCTTTCATACTCCTGACTTCAGCTGCCATTTCTGTGCTAGGTCTCACAGGTACTTCAACCCCACTCTACCTACCCAAATCTGCCCATTTTCTCTGAGCCTGCCACCTGCTCAAACCAGAAATCTGAGCAGCATCCTTACCTCCTCCTTTTCTCACTTCACATATTCAATAAATTACCAAGCCCTATTGGTTCTACCTCCTAAATAAATATCTATTGAATTTTCTACTTTTCCCTGCTTCCACTACTTTTTAGTTCAGGCCACTTTGATCTCTCACAAAGACTACTATAGGAACCTCCTAAATAATTCCCAGTGCTTTTTTTTTTTTTGGCAGAGAATTATCACTTTATTTGATATGTAAAAAAAGAAAATTGCAGGATAGTTTGTACAGTGTAAATTCATTTGTGTAAAAGAAATGTGTGTATAGCATATAAGTGTGTAGATAAACAGATATATGGATAGATCTGTATACATTCATATGTTTTTATACACATACTTTTTAATAATGCAAATTATTATTTTTATAATTAAATACTGTAACCAGCTATGATTTTTTTCATGATCTGTTTTAGATTTTTTAATTTATTGAAATATATCACTCATACATAAACATACATAAACAATAAATGTATAATAGTTGCAAACTTACAAAACAAACCTATATAACATCTCACCCTGCCACCAATAACTTGCAGTTTTAATTTTTAAATTTTTTGTTGAATTTATTTCTTTTTTTTTCTTCATTTTCTTTTAAATGTTACATTCAAAAAATATGAGGTTCCCATATACCCCCCAACCCCCCCACCCCACTCCTCCCACACCAGCAACCTCTTCCATCATTGCGGCAGACCCACTGCACCTGGCGAATACACTTTGGAGCACCGCTGCACCACATGAACAGTCCCGTGCTTTCTAATCCATACCTCATCATTATAGCCAGGGGGACTTAACTGGTTTGTTTGTTTTGTTGTTGTTGTTTGAGGTACCAGGGGCCAGGGATTGATTGAACATGGGACCTCATAAGTGGCAAGTTGGCATTCAACCACTGAGCCACATTGGCTTCCCTGAGTTGTTTTTTTTTTTTTTTTTTTTAAAGATTTATTTATTTATTTATTTAATTCCCCCCCCCCCCCCCCCCCCCCCCGTTGTCTGTTCTCGGTGTCTATTTGCTGCGTCTTGTTTCTTTGTCGCTTCTGTTGTCGTCAGCGGCACGGGAAGTGTGGGCGGCACCATTCCTGGGCAGGCTGCTCTTTCTTTTCACGCTGGGCGGCTTTCCTCATGGGCGCACTCCTTGCGCGTGGGGCTCCCCCACGCGGGGGGCACCCTTGCGTGGCACGGCACTCCTTGCGCGCATCAGCACTGCGCATGGCCAGCTCCATACGGGTCACGGAGGCCCGGGGTTTGAACCGCGGACCTCCCATATGGTAGACGGACGCCCTACCCACTGGGCCAAAGTCCGTTTCCCTCCCTGAGTTGGTTTTTATGTTTGTTTTGCTTGTTGTTTGTTTTGGTTTTTTTTTTTAGGAGGCACTGGGAACTGAACCTGGGACCTCCCGTGTGGGAGGCTGGAGCTCAACTGCTCGAGCCACATCCACTCCCTTTAACTGGTTTTAACTTTTTTATGGAAAATTTCAAACATAGGGAAGTAGACAGGATGATATGATGAACCTTAGGTGTCCATCAGCCAGCTTCAGCAATTAGTGACATACGGTCAATCTTATTTCTTATATTCTTCCTATCTCTGTTGGACTATTTTAAAGCAAATTCTAGACATTATTTCATCCATAATCACCTCAGTGTGTATCTCTAGAATATAAAGATTCTTGTTTTTTAAAAAAACAAAACATAACCACAATATCCTACCTAAAAATTTAATAGCAACTCCATATCATCTAATAGTAAATACTAAGATTTTCAAAACAGTCCTTTAAGCATCTTTTTTTTTTTTTAGAAGTTTGTGTGTTTATATCAGGATTCAAGTGAAGTTTACATGTTACAATTAGTTTATTCGTCCCTTCTAATCTACAACATTTTCCCCTCTATTTTTTCTTCTTCCCATTTATTTATGGAATAAACTGAGTCATTTGTCCATAGAATTATCTACATTATGGATTTGGCTGATTATGTTCCCATGACATTATTTAATATGTTCTTCCACCCCCTGTATTTTCTATAAACTGGTAGTTCATTCTAGGGTATGATTGGATTTAGGTCCTTCACCCCCGCCCCCAAGGCAAGAATATCCTAGATGGTGCTGTGTACTTGTCAACTACCTTTTGCATCACATCAGTAGACACATGATGTCAGTTCATTTTCTTTGTAATGTTAAAAATTGATCAGTGTTCAATATTAACTATGAAATATTCTTGCCAAAAACTCTAACATGAATCTGATCAAGCATCTGTAGCCGCCAATTATAAGAAACATCTATGCTTCATGAGCGTGTTAAATAAAAGCACAGGGAAGTGGTTAGCTAAATCCAGACTGTGGGAAACTCTAAAGGACAAAAGACTCGGTTTCTTTCATAAATAGGAAGAAAAAAAATGAATAAAGAGGAAGGGGACTACTCTAGACTAAAAGAGACAAATAAACCAATTGTAATGTATGGGTCTGATTTGAACCATTGCAAAGAAAAGAGGAACAGGAACCTATAGACTTAAGAGACATATCAGTCAAGTACAATATATGCACCTATTTGGAACCTGATATGAAGAAAGTGTAAAAAAGTATTCTGTAAAACAATCAGGACTTTTTGAACTTATAAACCAGATAATTTGTATTAAGGAACTGCTGTTTATATCTTTGGAGTGCTAATGGTGTGATGGTTATGGTTTTTTAAAGTCCTTATCTTTTTTTTTTTTAAGAGATTTATTTATTTATTTCTCTCCCCTTCTGCCCCACCCTGGCTGTCTGTTCTCTGTGTCTGTTTGCTGTGTCTTCTTTTGTCTGCTTCTGTTGTTGTCAGCAGCACGGGAATCTGTGTTTCTTTTCGTTGTGTCATCTTGTTGTGTCATTTCTCCTGTGGGCGGTGCCATTCTTAGGCAGGCTGCGCTTTCTTTTGCGCTGGGCGGCTCTCCTTACGGGACACACTCCTTGCGCGTGGGACTCCCCTACATGGGGGACACCCCTGTGTGTCACGGCACTCCTTGAGCGCGTCAGCACTGCACATGGGCCAGCTCCACACGGGCCAAGGAGGACGGGGTTTGAACTGTGGACCTCCCATGTGGTAGACAGATGCCCTAACCACTGGGCCAAGTCTGCTGCCCCCCTATCTTTTTTTTTTTTGAAAGATTTACTTATTTATTCCCCCCCCCCCCTTCTGCTCTCTGTGTCCATTCGCTGTGTGTTCTTCTTTGTCCACTTGTATTCTCATTAGGCAGCTCTGGGAACCGATCCTGGGACCTTCCATAGTGGGAGAGGGGTGATCATTCTCTCACGCCACCTCAGCTCCCTGATTTCCTGAGTCTCTTATCTCTCCTCTTGGTCTCTTTTTGTTGCATCATCTTGCTGCACCAGCTCTTCGTGTGGGCCAGCACTCCTGCCTGGGGCAGTACTCTGCTCAGGCCAGCACTCCATGTGGGCCAGCTCACAATACAAGCCAGCTTGCCTTCACCAGGAGACCCTGGCCATCGAACCCTGGACCTCCTATATGGTAGACGGGAGCCCAATTGCTTGAGCCACATCCGCTTCCCAAAGTCCTTATCTTTTACAGTAGTGGTTCTCTGTGTAGGGGAACTGGGGGTGGGTGGAAGAGGGAATTTTCTCCCATAGGGACTTAGGGGATACTTGGTAATGTCTGGAGGCATTTTTGACTATCATAACTGGGGTGGGTAGTATTACTGGCATCTACAAGGTAGATTCCAGAGATGGTGCTAAATATCCTACCATGCTCAAGACAGTCACCCCACAACAACGAATCATCAGACCATCATGTCAGTAGTGTCAGGTTTAGAGATACCATACTGAAGTATTTATAGATGAACTTATATGTCTGGGATTTTCTTTTTTTTTTTTTTTTTTTAAAGATTTATTTATTTATTTTAATTCCCCCCCTCCCCCGGTTGTCTGTTCTCTGTGTCTATTTGCTACGTCTTTTTTCTTTTGTCCGCTTCTGTTGTTGTCAGCTGCACGGGAAGTGTGGGTGGTGCCATTCCTGGGCAGGCTGCACTTCTTTCGCGCTGGGCGGCTCTTCTTACGGGGCGCACTCCTTGCACGTGGGGCTCCCCTACGTGGGGGACACCTCTGCGTGGCACGGCACTCCTTGTGCACATCAGCACTGCGCATGGGCCAGCTGCACACGGGTCAAGGAGGCCCGGGGTTTGAACCGCGGACCTCCCATGTGGTAGACGGACACCCCAACCACTGGGCCAAGTCCGTTTCCCATCTGGGATTTTCTTTAAAGTAATTTGAGTATAGGGAGGGAGTTTGGGGTATAGATGGTAGAGTATTGGCCATGAGTTGAAAACAGTTGAAGCTGAGTAATGGGTACATGGAAATTTGTTATTTTATTCTCTGAATATTTGTGTATGTTTGAAGATTGAATGTTTGAAGTTTAAACAGCCATGATCACTGAGTTCAAGTGTTGTTGGCCTGATCCATCCTGTATAAAGTTCCCTGTCTGTATTTCATGAATTGGTATTAGCAGCTGTTGGTGATCATTGCCTAGATATATATGTTAGGGATGCAGAATGGTATTTTTCTAATTCTCTCATCCCTCCTTCATTTATTAGTTGGAATTCTAAATAAAAGAAGTTTCATTTGTCACCTGTTTCTCTTGGAATACAGTTAGTACAGGAAAGGTAGGATAAATACTTAATTCTTTTCCTTTATTTGCCAGCTTTCAGAATAATTAGTTGGTTACCCTCATAACCCTCAGAGTTAACCAATGAGTATTTTTTTGTATTCATTATAAATTTATGTATTTAAATGCATTTGATATTTTTCTTCTGGATACTCAAATTGCCCCAGACTTTGTCAATGAGAGATACTTCAAGGTGATTTTTATTGCTGTTATTTTTAGGTTATTGTGGAAGATTCCATGTGCAATAGTAAAACAGTACAGTGCTTCCTCATGTAACCCTCACCAGCTTCACAGTTATCAACTCTTGGCCAAACTTGTATCATCTGAACCCCCACACACTCCTTCTCCCTCCCTGCCAGGTTATTTTAAAATAAATCTTGGACATAATATCATACTACTTGTGAAATTTTAGAATCTATGTCTAAAAGAGGTAAGGATTTCTTTTAAAAATTTTACTACCATTATCACACCTAAAAATAATTCCTTGATATTATGATTGGTATTTACATTTCCCTAATTGTTATACAGACACATCCACAAACAATATATTGTTTAACCTAGTATATCTAAAAGAATATCATTTCAACAGGTAAACAATATGAAAATTATAAGATATTTGATAAGTCTTTTTATACTCTCTTCAAAATCCAGTATGTATTTTACACTTGTGGTATACCTCAAAAGGCTTCCTAAAATCTCTATTGACTATGACTTTTTTTTTTTTTTTTGAGGTACCAGGAGCCAGGGCATCTTATGTGGGGAGCCCCACTGAGCCACATCGGCTTCCCTGAGTTGGTTTTATCATTTGTTTTGCTTGTTTCTTTCTTTCTTTCAGGAGGCACTGGGAACCAAACCTGGGACCTCCCATGTGGGAGTGGGTGCTCAGCTGCTTGAGCCACTTCCACATCCTGACTATGACTTCTTAAATTAAATAAAGTTAAAAGTTTAGTTCCTCCGTTCTCAGTAATACTAGCTGCATTTCACATGTCCTACCACATTTGGCTACTACCTATAGTATTGGACAGTGCAGATCTAGAGG
The DNA here is from genome assembly GCF_030445035.2 of Dasypus novemcinctus. Lineage (NCBI taxonomy): Eukaryota > Metazoa > Chordata > Mammalia > Cingulata > Dasypodidae > Dasypus > Dasypus novemcinctus. The sequence goes on along the minus strand of NC_080704.1, from coordinate 61,593,098 downwards.
CTTGGTCAGATTTAAGTCTCTGTGTTTTGTTTGTTTTCATTTAGAGTAATTCATAGGTGACATTTTTACTTCCGTGAAGAGATATGTAATGTCTGGTTGTGGCTCTTTTTTCACCCTTAGCAGCTGCAGTGATCATAAGCTAGATCCATTAAAAATCATCAGGGGTTGCAAAATGGTGATCTTCTAATTCTATCATTTTCTTCTTTGTTTTTTTAGCTGGTATACTATAGATAGACTTCCTCTTATCAATTATTTGGTTACCCTGAGATACTGGTTTTATAGGAAAGGCAAGATATATGCTGATTCTTTCCCCTTATTTGCCAGTTGATTACATAATGAGTTGGTTTCCTCGCATTCTCAAGATTTTTCCACTGAGTTGTTTTTCGTATTATTGTGGACTTAGGGATTTTGGTGTGTTTCAGTCTCTTGTGGCTATTATCCTTGGTACTCAAGTTGTCCCATCTTTGGCCAGTAGGAACTTAATTCAAGTTGGCTTCTGAACCATTTTGGCACAGCCCTTGTAGTCTTTGATATCTTCCTTACTTTCTGATATGACCAAACAGTCCAGGCTCTTCCTCTGTATTTCCTGCCCCAGACGTAAAATTAGCCATTTCTTCTAGATTGTTCTGGGTTTTTTCAGTGGGAAATGCTATTATTTAGTGACTACCATCTGGACACTGGAGCATTCATGACTGCTGGGTTGGTCAGTGCTTCCAGAACTTTTCAGTAGCCTGGTCTATGAAAATTTTTTTATCTTGGAAGAAAAATACATCATGAGTTCACTGATACTTCCAATTGAAGTGGTAATTTGCACAGTTTAATGTCATTGATTTTACATTTAAACCTCCAGTTATTCTTGCTGACAACCGTAGTTCCTATCAACATTAACATAATGACCAATTTACTTTAGCCTACTCTATATATAATAGTTTGAAAATCACAATATGATGTTATTACTAACAATTTGATTACTGAATACTGTTTAAGATTTCTTTTAGGTTCTTTTTGTCATTAAGCTATTATCTCATTGGGTATATACATCACATTTCTATGTTTTAAAGTAATTGGAAATAATTCTGAGTATTTAACCAACTTGATACATAATTAGGTTTCTTTGATTTGTTTTCAATTTTTAGGGATTTTTTTTTCACATTTAGATTTTTTTCCCCCAACTTTAATTTGGAAATTTTTCAAATCTACAGAAAAGTTGAAAGAAGAGTACAGAGAACACCTACATACCCTCCTTAGGTTCACCAATGAATATTTTACTGCATTTGCTTTGCCTTTCAACTCTGTCTCCTACCCTCTCTTCCCTACTTAATATACACTTTTTTTCTCTGACCCATTTGAAGGAAGGGAGAGACAACATGATACTTTAATACTAAATACTCAGCATGCATCTCCTAAGGAGTTCTCCTACATGATGACAATTCCTTATTACACCTAAGAAAAATAATAGTAATTTCATAATATCTAATATTATTCAGTCCATATTCAAATGTCCCTAGTCCTATATTTTCTTATAGTTTTTTTTGTGTGTGAAACTAGGATACAATCAAGAATCATGTATAGCTTTTGGTTATGTCTGTTTAGTGCCTCTTAATCTAGAACTGTCTCCTCACCTTTTTCATGTCATTGACTGTTAAAGAGTCCACATGCATTGTATTCTAGAATGTCTCATATTATGGATATGTTGGTTTCTTTAGAGTATTGTTTAACTTGTTCTTCCAACCTTGTATTTCCTATAAATTAGAAATTTGGTCTAGTCTTAAGGCTTGATAGATCTGGGGTAAGTATTGTTTTGGCAAGAATCCTTCATTGGTGCTGCTATGTACTTTGTATTGCCATGCCAGTAATATCAGAATGTCCACTATTAGTGATACTAAGTAATATGTAATATCAGAATGTCCCACTATTAGTGATACTAAGTGTGATCCCTTAGTTAAGATGTTAATTGCTAGATTTCTTAACTGTAATTGTATACTTTTACTTTTGCAACTAGTAATCCTTAGGATAATCCTTTGGCATCTTGTGAATATCTTGTTCCTCATCAACTTTTTACCCAATGGTTTCCACCTTTTTATTTAGTTTTGTTTTATAATTATATAAAATCATTATAAGTTCTAAAACTGAAAATATAAAACAAGGTACATAAAGAGAAGTCTAGATTCCTCTTTTTTTTTTAGATTTTTTTAAAAATTGATTTATTCCCCCCACTTTGCCGCTTGCTTGCTGTCTGCTCTCTGTGTTCATTCATTGCGCGTTCCTCTGTGTCTGCTTGTCTTCCTTTGTTGCATCATTTTACTGTACCAGCTCTCCATGGGCACAGGCTGTCAGCTCTCCGTAGGCGCAGGCCACCTTGCCTTCACAAGGAGGCCCTGGGAAGTGAACCCAGGGCCTCCAGTATGGTAGATGGGAGTCCAGTCAGTTGAGCCACATCTGCTTCCCCTAGATTCCTTTTTTGTCCCCCTCACCTCCCTTGTTGCCTGCTGTGTAGGCTGTCAAAGTTCAATCAGCAAATTCTAACAACAGCTTCTGACACCAACTGCAAATAGTGGAGTAACTCAATCCAATTTAATTCTTTTTTCTTTTAAGATTTATTTTATTTGTTTCTTTCCCCGTTCCTCCCGTTGTCTGCTCTCTGTGTCCATTTGCTCTGTGTTCTTCTGTGTCTGTTTTCGTTCTCATTAGGTGGCTCCAGGAACTGATCCTGGGACCGTCCAGAGTGGGAAAGAGGCGATTATTCTCTTGTGCCTCCTCAGCTCCCTGTTCTGCTACATCTTCTTATTTTCTCTCCTCGGTGTCTCTTGTTGCATCACCTTGCTACACCAGCTCTCCTTATCAGCCAAAATTCCTGCGTAGGGCAGCTTTCACCTGCCTGGCATTCCCACGCAGGGTGGCACTCCTGCACGGGGCCGCATTCCCACGTGGGCTGGCACTCCATGTGGGCCAGCTCACCACATGGCCCAGCTTGCCCTCACCAGGAGGCCCTGGGCATCAAACCTTGGACGTCCTGTATGGTAGACGGGAGCCCAGTTGGCTGAGTCACGTCTGTTTCCCCCAGTTCTGACTTTACCCAAAGTTAGACCAGATGCCGGAAGTTAGGCAATCCTTAATCTCTCTTCTTACCAGCTGGCTACAAATTTGGGGTTCCTGTGCACCCCTCTCCCCAGTTTGATAATTCAGTGACTCACAGAACTCACTAAAAGTGGTATACTTATGATTATTTTTATTATAGTGAAAAGATACATATAAGAAGCCAAAAGAAGAGACAAACAGGGTAAGGTCTGGGAGGATCTTATAACGCCAGCTTCTGTGTCCTTTCCACATGGAATCAAAACTTGTCACCCTCCAGACAGAGATGTATTTTCTCAATCATGTAAGCTCCTAGGAGCTTCAAATGTCCCGCATTTATATGGGTCCTGTTACATAGGCATGATTGATAGAGGCAGTGTCCATATGGTTGAACTCAATCTGCAGCTTTCTTCCCCTTCCAGAGCTCCAGGAGGTGGGCTGATGTGTGGCTCAAAACCCCAACCCCTAATCACCTGGTTAGTCTGTTTTATTTTTAAAATACATTTATATATAAATATATTAATATTCTCTTCACCCGTTTCTCAGATAAAAGGTGGCATACTGTTTTGTACCTTTCATTTTTCACTTAATATATCCTGGAGACCTACTCCTTAGCAGTATGTAGAGATCTTCAGAAGGGCTTATATAAAATGTAAATCCATTCATGATCTTCAATAGTACCTCATTTCCTTCCAGAGGGAAAGCCTGAACAAGACCTATAAGGTCCTTCATAATCTGGCTTCTGCCTGTCTCTCTAGCCTCATCTCTTCCTGTGCCTTCTGCCCGGCATACATACTTGGCATGTGCGCATGTATACACACGTTCACACAATTGCTACCGTTGCCATACTGAATTGCTTTTACTTTCTTGAACAGTCCATGAGAAAAACCCCTGGCCTTTGCATGCCATGTTAGAACACATGCTTAGAATACTGTTCCTTCTCCATGTCCTCACCCATTTATCCTGTAGGCCTTAGCTTAGAAATACTCCTGGATGGCTTCCCTGGCCCCAGAGTGATTTAAGTACCCTTCATGTGTGCTGACCCAACACTGCCTGCTTATATTTGCTTTAGCATTTGTCATACAGTATTCTAATGGTTCACTTACATGCATTCTTCGGCTAGATTGATTAGCCCAGGAACCATTGCTCACAGGCTACGAGGAACCCCAGTACATGGCATTTAGTTGGCATTCAGAAAGTATTTATTGACTAAAAGTGGCAGAAAGGCACAAACCAGACATGTATATACAATATCCATAGTTCTAAACCAAACTCAAGGATAATTTGCTCAAATGTAGTGATCTGAGTAGAAAAGATGAGTTGCCTTAATCATTTCAGAGCCGTAAATGGAGTCTACAGCAGCCTGGTTGGGAGTTTCTTGGTCATCCTGGGATGGCACTGGCTCATGGCCTAGGCTGAAAGCCAGAGAAGTATGGTACCACCAGCTTCTCCTGAGAGACAAATGGTTGGCAGGGTCTGGGGGGAGTATTAGAGATGAGAAAGCAGTTTCATCCTGTAATTTTCAGGAATGGTGGGAGTAATTACTGTAGGCAGGGATTGGTAAGAGGAGCTGAACTGGGGAAGATCCTGCCTTCTATATGGGCTCAGGAGCCAGACCCTTCTTGATGTTGCTGGGCCTGGGGCTTACAGGATGCCCAGGCTGAGGAGGAGATTAAGCAGGAGATGAACACACTGCAGCAGAAACTGAATGAGCAGCAGAGTGTACTCCAGCGTATTGCTGCCCCCAACATGAAGGCCATGGAAAAGCTGGAAAGTGTCCGAGACAAGTTCCAAGAGACCTCAGATGGTAAGCTTTCCCCTTCTAATTAGGCCTCAGAAGAGGGCAGAAGGCTGGAGGTATGCCAAGGACCTGTTGCCGCACATCATAACAGCTCCAGTTTTTAGTGTGCTTTCTTACTTTAAAACTCCCAAGAGCCCTGAACAGTAGGGGTTATGATACTTGTTTTATAGTGTGGAAAACTTGAGGTTCAGACAGGAGAAATGACTTGTGCAAGGTCAAACAGCCGGTTGCTGGTAGAGCCCAGGGAAAAATCCATGTTGATAGGGATCCAAGCCCAAGTTTCTTCCTCTACGATGTGGTCAGCCTCCTGAATACAGAGCCTTGTGGTACCCGCTTCTTGGGAATCACTCCAGTCATTCTTCTCCCTCTGTGCAATGTACCTGCTCTGCAAATTGTCATTTGTAGATCATTCTTGCCAGGGTGTGAGTTAGGACACTGAGGGTTCATCTATCTTCCCCTTGTGGCAGAGTTTGAGGCAGCCCGAAAGCGAGCCAAGAAGGCCAAGCAGGCATTTGAACAGATCAAGAAAGAGCGTTTTGACCGCTTTAATGCTTGTTTTGAATCTGTGGCCACCAACATTGATGAGATCTATAAGGCCCTATCCCGCAACAGCAGTGCCCAGGTAAGCTAATAGCTCCTATTGTCTTCACTTGCCCTTTGCTCTAGACTTCCTGTCCCCATCCCTATGCAGGCCTATATCCATATCCTGGCCCATATGCTTTCTTCCCAGGCATTCCTGGGCCCTGAGAACCCTGAGGAGCCCTACTTGGATGGTATCAATTACAACTGTGTGGCTCCTGGCAAACGCTTCCGACCTATGGACAACTTGTCAGGGGGAGAGAAAACAGTGGCGGCTCTGGCCCTGCTCTTTGCCATCCATAGGTAAGGCTGCGCCCCAGGGCAGTTGGCAGAGAGACTGAACTGAGGCCACCAGAGACTCTGGGCCCCCGGATATGGAGAGATCTAAAGAGGTGAAGATGCTCTGATAGAATCTGGATTTCGTCCATTTCCCTCTCTACTCCAGTGTATCTGGCCTTGGTTTTCCTGGACCTGTCCTCCCCATCTATCCTCATTCATTCAGCCTGTCCCCACTGGCCCTTGCATGTATTCAATCCCACCTCCAGGCTTTTGCTCATGCAGTTGCTCTCTAATAAGCTCTTTCCATGCAAATCTAGCCTGTCACCCTCCACCCCTTCATGCCTCATTCTCTTCTCCCCTTTCTCTAGGATGCCTTCTTTTTCTTTTTTTGAGTTAGGCCAGTAATTTCTTAAGGTAGGGAGGGAAAAGAAATGGGAGAAAATAACAGATCATGGGTTCCAGATAGAAAGGGACTGAAAAGTGATAACGCAGGTTGATTTACAGACTACAATCCCCCATTATAGATTATAAATGCCTAGGTTTTACTTGCATGTTGATCAATGCAGGGGGAGAAGGTAGCCAGAATCAGGGTCCAAAGGGGAGAGAGAGTGAGTTCAGGCCTTGGGCCTACTTTTGAACCATTAATTATTCCACTCCTTTGCTAATGGCATAGGAGAATTCCCAGCTTTTACTGTTTTGATTGATTACCCCACCCATCAATATCCTAGGAGGGCCCAATGATAAAGTCCTTGGGGAATATCCGGGGCTTCTGGCTGTCGGAGGAAATCTTGTTCTGAATGACAGAATCTTGGGAAGGGTCTTCCTGCAGCCATCTTGGGAATATCAACGTAGGATGCCTTCTTTGACCACTGTGACCTCCCCATCCTGAACGCCAATAGTACTTGTGTCTGACCCCCACAGCTTTGTGTTTGATTGTGCAGTGTCATTCAGTAAGTGTTTCTTGAGGGCTGCTCTGTACAAGATCCTGTAGAGGGATTGGGAGCAGAGATGAGTCAGACATGGTCTCTGTCCTTGAGGAGCTTACAATCTAGGCAGACATATAAACAGTGTGCTAAGTGTTGTCACTGTTAAGCTTGGGTGCTGTGGATGCACAGAGGAGGGAGACCTAACCCAATCTGAAAGAGGATGGGGGGGTGCCTACGGAAGGAGTTCAAGAGCAGTAACACCTGAGCAGGAGATATACAGGATAAGTAAAAGTTTTCCAGATTGACCAGCAGGCATTGTTGGCAGAGGGTCCAACATGTGCCAAGTCAAGGAAGCATGACAGAATGGGACGGGGGTGTGGATCTCTAGGATATCTTGGCCAATATGACCAGAGCCTGCAGAGTTCCAGCCATCCTGGAAGCTCCCTGAGAGGACCATGTCTTCTCTTGGTTCTTCTGCAGGATCCTGGAGCACAGGACTGGGTTCAGAGCATGGCTCAGTTGATTCACTGGCCTTTAGGGACTCAGGCAACATTAAGACCTAGGTTTTTTAGTGTCTGAAGAAGTGGAGGGGGAAGCTGGCCTATTTGATGGGTCTTGGGGCTGCTCCACCCCACCTTGGCCACCACCCTCCATGTCAGCTCATCTACTGGTTCCCTCCCAGCTACAAGCCAGCCCCATTCTTCGTCCTGGATGAGATCGATGCTGCCCTGGATAACACCAACATTGGCAAGGTGGGTGCAAGGAAAGTGGGGGCCTGGGAGGAAGGTCTCTTGGTTGGGGCTTGGTTTCAGAGAGCAACTACTGAGTGCGCCCTAGCTGCTACCTGCTTTCTGTGTCCGGGAGGCTGAGCCCAGGGTTATGCACACTCTGGTACTGTCAGTGGCCTCCTTTTCTCAGTCTCTGTTCTCTCCACCCTCTACCCTGTCCCCCACCCCATCTGCCTGCTGGTTCTTACGGGAAGACACAAGGGAGTATTAAGACTTCAGCCCTGCTAAGTGCCTGGTGGCCCCTCCCACAGGTGGCAAATTACATCAAGGAGCAGTCGACTTGCAACTTCCAGGCCATTGTCATCTCTCTCAAGGAGGAGTTCTACACCAAGGCTGAGAGCCTCATTGGAGTCTATCCCGAGGTAGGGCAGACCTGGCTCAGAAGCCAGCCCCAGTCAAGCCTGCCTGACTCCCCAGGGCAGGAAGGGAAGATTGCAGTGGAGGGGGAAGGGAGGTGGGGAAACATAGGAAATCAGGTCCTGAATGGCCACCTGGGCTTGTTGGAGCCCTGCCCTGGAGGCTAGGCTAGGCCAACCCAGCTAGACAATGCCCATTGCATTTGGGGACTGGTGGAAAGGCCAGGCAGAGGCAACCAGACAGTGGAGAAAAGGAGGAAAATGCTGAGATAGGCAAGGAGAGAAGGTACATGGGACTGAGCACATTCTCTGCCACTCAAAGACAACCATTGTCTGGGCTTTTAGGTATGTAGGGAGGAGGGTTTGAGTCCCCCAGTCCTGAGGCTCTAGACCCCTCTTAATTCTCTCTTTATAATTTTTTTTTCTCCCTCCTCCTTCAGCAAGGGGACTGTGTGATCAGCAAAGTCCTGACCTTCGATCTCACCAAGTACCCAGATGCCAACCCCAACCCCAATGAGCAGTAGCATTAGTTCTGCCCTCCCACCCTTTCTGGATCCCTAAGCTGCCTCTCCCAATCTTTGGCTATTTGGCTCCCAACCTTCCCCAACCTCCTAGCTCTTGTTGATATAGTCAAGGCACTGCTATCAAGCACGAAGAGGAACAGAGGTGATATTAGCTCTGGACCCAAAATTCCTAAGCTACAGGTTGTATCCTGGCCTTTGGGAGGAGATGCTGAGCTGAGCTGAGCTGAACTGAACTGAACTGAGCTGATCAGGGCCATCTGTCCATCCCTCCCTCTAATGACCTGTAATCATGGTTCTCTCAGGCCACTTACCCTCTGTGGGGGGGAGGTATGTATGTGTATATATATGTGTGTGTATGCATGTGTGCATGTGGGTGTGCTTGCAAATTAATAAAGATAATGGAGACTTGTTTTAGCAGGGGCCTAGGCTGAATTGGATTCCAAGAGAACTTAGGGTAACAGCTCCCTAGGGCTGGGCATAGGTACTCAGGACCTCATAGGAGTCTTAGGCAGTCATCTGAAACTGCCCCCATTCATTCACTCATTCCTGTATTCATCAAAAATATACTGAACACCCACTATTTGCTAGGCTTTGTGCTACAAACACAGAGCTAAATCAGATATCATCTCTGCCCTCCTAGTGGAGAGATGGATTCATGAATTACTGTGGTTAGCTGAATGTCATATATATAGGTACTTGTAGAAGAGGAAGATCCCCTCCAGGTTTCCTGGAGAAGGTCGCATTTGATCTGGACCTTGACAAATTGGTAGGATTTGGTCAGGCCCTAGTTGCAGAGCATGGGCTCTGGTTACAGCTAAGGGTTTTGGTCCCATTTTTATCATTTGTTGTTTGACCTTGGGCAAGTCATTTGAGTTTTCTGTGCCTCAGTTTCCTCATCTGTAAAATATTACTTACCTCAGGATTTAATGATGTCAAGTTCCTCACTGGAGGCCTTATCCCTGCTTAGAGCCCACTAGGTGCAGACCCCTCAGAATATAATTTGCCTCATGTCTGGATCCCTGTGGGCTTTGGCTCTTTGCTGTTAGGGACAGAAAGGGCCTCCACATCTGGTGTGCTCAATGCCCTGGTTGCTGGGAAAATCACTGGGCACTGGTGGGGTTATCTGTAACTAGAAGGCCTAAAGAAACCTAAGTCTTCAACATGTGTGATAACCAGGTACCTGGGCCCCAACTTGAGTTGTGAGGAAGTAGGGGAGATGTAGCCCCGGTCACATCCCTAACCTCATTAGTTGTAGAGGCTATGGAGAGGCAGCAAAACCTGGTGCAATGAATTCCGACTTCATTCATTTACAATCACTGTCAGACCTTTGTCTTATCCTAATCTGCATTTTACTCTTTTTTTAAAAAGTGGAATCAATTCTAATTATCTAAATAATGCATGAATTTATTCTCCTTTTAAGAAATTAGACCGTCATAAAGCTAGCCTCCTTCAACTACCACTTCCAATCCTGATCCCTTTCCTCCCACCCACTCTTACCTGCTGTTTTGTTTGTTGTACATCCATCTAGACATTAATACTTTTACATAAATTTGCCAATTCCTTGAAAATATTATGTAAGTGTAATGTAAATGTTATATTGAATTTTCTGCAATTTGCTTTCTTTGCTTAACAAATTTTTGAGATCTATACATGTTGCTAAACGTAGATTTGGTTCGTTCTTTGTACTTGCTGTTTGCCACCATATGACTACCACATTGTACTTACCCAGTTTCTTTTTTTGATGGATATTAAGACTTGTCAGTGTTTGCTATTACAAAGTGCTACATGGGGCATCCTTATGCACATGTGTGTGTATGTAAAAATATGTGTGAAAGTTTACCTAGGTTTCATACCTAGAAGTGGAATTTGTAGAGGCATAGGTATTTACCCTTTTGTGAGTTTTATTTTTTGGTTGTTTCTTTCCTGTGTTTTTTTTTTTTAAGGAGTTTTGATCCCAGGACCTCATATATGGGAAGCAGGTGCTCAGCTACTGAGTTACATCCGCTCCCCCTATTTGTTTTTAATAGATACTTCCAAATTGCCCAACTGTACTATTTACTCTTTTTTATTGAAGTCATTTTAGATCTAACATTGTCTATCTAGTTTCATCCTAAGCAGTGATATTGGTGAAATCAGTTTTTATATGCTAATTATGTTTTTCTAATACATATTAAAAGGCATAACTATTAAAACAATTAAATTTGTCTGTAATCAACTATTTTAAAAAATCATATACTGCCAGTGGTTCTGCTGGAACATGTGGATGAGCACAACCTAGGAATCAGGCCTGGTTCAAATCCTAGCTGTAGAAGCTTGGGCAAGTTACTTCACCTCTGAGCTTCAGTTTCTCATCTGTAGAAGGAACCATTGCTCTTCTCACCACTTTACAGATGAGAAAACTGGCCCAGGAAGGTTGGGTGAGTCATTAGACGTGATCCAGCTGGCAGATAACAATTTAGATTCGAACCCAGGTCCTCTGATTCAGTCTACTGCTTTCTCCACTATAAAGGTTGCTCTTATCCTTCACTGTGCATCAGAATCACTTTCCTTTTTGGTAATTAAAGTAATATATGCACAGGGTTACCAAAGAAAAGGTGCAGAAGGCCTTATAAAGAAAAGTAACCATCCCCTGCCACACCCCCATATCCAAAGAATGTAGAACTAGAAATCTGCTTTAGTAGTACCCTCCCAGGGTAGAAAGGATTACATGAGATGCCTTGGACTAAGGCTCTGACAGCCAGAAGCACAGGTACTACAAAGGAGCTTAGAGAACTTAAGTCTTGAGGGTCAGAGAGGTGAGATGACTTGTCCAAGATTCCTGTAGTTCAATGGCAGAGCCTAGACTTAAAGCTCAGATCTCCTTTGTGCTTGCCCAGCATTCTTTGCAATTCTTCCACATGCCTCCTATCATCTCAAGGCAACATGCGCTCAGGAGGGCAGATGTTGCTGTGTGTTAAGAAAAGCAAGCTGGATGCCAATAGAATCCCTAGGGCTTGTTGGAAGACACTAAGTTGACTCATCATGGACACCGCAGCTTTGGTCTAAGGAACTGGTTACTCTACAACAGTATCTACCTTTAATTGAGTACTTCACTATCTGGTAGTCACAGTGTTGTGCTCTAGGAACACAACAATGAGTCAAATCTTTATCCTGCTTTTAAGGAGCTCACAGTCTAGTGTGACATCACAGGGAGGCATATGGTGTGATCAGTGCTATGACAGAAGCATAGAAAAAGAGATTCAGAGAAGGCATCCTCTAGGGGGGAGACACCTGACCTGAATCTTGAGTGACTATTAGGAATTGTCCAAGTGAAGAGAGTGCAAGGAATTTCCAAGTAGAACGGACAGTATGAACAAAGTCCTGAGGGCAAGAAACAGCAAAGCAATCTAGAAATACCAAAGCATAAAGTTTGCTAGGTGAGGAGGAGGGCAGCCAGAAATGAAGTAGGACAGGTAGCAGCAACCAGATTTGAAGTGTCTTGTGTCCCTGGCTTAGGAATTTGTATATCCTGTTGGACAGTGTGGTTGGTTCCCCAGCTCCAACTGGCTGGCTGAACACCAGAAACATGCAGTGTCCTGGGCCCCAACCTCTAAAAATTCAGTTTCATTAAGTCTGGAGCAGGGGCTTGGAATCTTACGTGCTGATAAAGTTCATCCCATGTCTCTAGGGAGCAGCCAGGTTTGGAGCTGTTGTTTAAATGCAGTGGGGGAACCATGGTTTTTAAGCTGGACAGTCTAGATCAGATGTGAATTTTAACAGACTGCTTTCTGACCAGTCAGTGTGGAAATGGGTTGGGTTAGATGCTGAAGTGGTAGGCTGCCATGCCTGTAGTTTCCCTGTTACTCAACTTCTCACACTGTGTTTATTGTTTGCTTATTTTTCTCTCTGAATAAACTAAGTATCTTGCTAAGTGGATATCCCCAGCAATAAGCACAGTGCCCAGCACATAACAGACACCTAATAATTTGTTTTTGAATGAGTGCATGAATGAATGAATGCATTTGTGAGGGAGGGAATGAAGACAGAGGTTAATTAGGAAACTACCACAAAAGACCAGGAGGCCTGCTCTAGGGCAAGGGCAGTAGGAAAGAATTGGCATTGAGAAGATGTGAGCTGTTAAGGAAAGATGATGAACTGTACTTGGTTTCTGATTATTGAATGTGGAGTGTGATTGAGGTTAGAATGAGTAGTCATTAATATCCAGGATTTCTACCTTCTTTAGTCTTTCTCCTTCCTCATCCACTTCTGAATCAGAATCGAACTCCTCAGCAGTAGAAATTTCTACCTCAAGTTAGTTAAACATTCTCTGTGTGCTCCTCCTTCCCCACAGCTATTGATTCATTCACCCAGTACAATGAATCTTGGCTTAGCACCTTCTCTGTAGAGTAAGGCTCTTCCAAACTAGGACTCTGCCTCCCTCATTTCTACCTCTAGAGATGTTCTTGAGGGTTCTTAGGTAAGACTCATTATCCCTAATACAATAACATAAAGAGATTCCCCGAATGCCAGACCTGTAAGGGAACTTAGAGACTTTGTCTATCCCCTTCTTGAAGCTCTTAGAGAGAAAGGAACTTGCCTGAGGTCCCACTGCTAGGAAGTGGTGGGGCCAGAGCTGGAACATACGTTTCCTTTCCACATCACCTCTAGAGCCTTGATCCATTCCATCACAGATCAGGACAGAGGTGGTCAGGGAGGAGGTGGACTTAAGTTGAGCCTTGAAGGTCAGTGTGTTAGGTCAAACAAGGTGCTTACCGATTATACTGCCCCCCTCTGGAAACCCTTGGCAAACCTGCTGTGCCCACAGTCCCTTCTAAATGGTTTCTTAAGTATAAGTTGCCATACTCTACCATATGAACTCACAGTCCTGGCCACAGATGGTTAGATTGGGATAGTATCCCACTCCAGAATAGTTGATATCTAGGCTGGCCAGCAACCTGTTAGGTGGCCCAGTATAAGAACTCAGCCTCATAGGGATGGCTCAGATCAAATGCCAAAAGCATGAAACAATATCCTCTTTCAGGGGGCTGAATGAATGTAAGACATTCAGAGAAAATGAACAATTAGAATTTAGTGATACAGAAGTGCTAGATGAGGGGTGGCTAGGAACTAAAAAGAAAGCTACAGAAACCATAAGTCATAAAACATTTGGGTCATGAGATTGCAGGGGCATAGGTAGCAGAAGCTAGGCAGCAGCAAGGCAACAATGGGGTAAAAGGGCACAAAACCATCAAGCAATAGGTGCTACGATGTAGCATCAGCCATGAGGGAACAGAAACCATAACCTGAATATATGAAGTCTGTGGAGCAGCAAAAAGCCTGAATAAGCAAGCTCCATGAGGCAACAGAAGCCATGAGACTTCAAGAGCCACAGGTGCCCGGAACCACATGGTAGCAAGGCAACAAGAATCTAAGAGGCCACAAGAGTTATTAATACAACACAGATGCCCTGGATTATAGGAACTGAAACTGCAAAACCATGAAGCTGCCAGAGCCAGGAAGCTTGGAAGATGTGGGGCAGCAAAAGCCATGGGCTAGTGAGGAGGGGTGCAGAAAGAAGTTAATTGGTAGGAGTAGGAGTAGTAGAAATAGAACCAGAAAGTAGTTGAGTCACATTTTGGGAAGCACTAGAGAAGGGAGCAACAGATGCCTGCAGCTGAGGGGGTGACAGAATAAGCCAGGCTTTAGAGATGCTTTGAATCTGAACCACTTTCAATTTTCTGTTCTTGGAAGAAGCTGCCTGGGTAGCTGTTCTTGTCTTCCTTATTTCCCTGTAAATGCTTTAATAAAACCCCATTAATAACCATAGTGTGTCTTTTTTTATTGTAATCTAAAGGGCATTAACACTGTTGTGTGCAGTTCGGATGGGTGGAGAGCAGGGCAGAAGGTCTGCCAGATGGGTTTAAACAAAGACACAGAGGTGGAAATTCACTCATTCTTTCTCTCCCTCACCGACATAGGTGCTTTTCATTTACTTACTGACTTATTTAATCATTCATTCACCCACTCATTATTCACTTATTCACACATTAACTCATTTCTCATTTATTCACTTGGACATTTACTCAGTCATACATTTATATGTGCATTTACTTTTTCATTTGTTCATTCTTTCCTATATTCATTCACTCCTATCATTTTCCACCCATTTGTTCAGCAAGCATATATTGAGTTCCTGCTGTACGCCAGATCCTGTGCTAGATTCTGGGAATAAATGGACTGATAAGATGTATACTCCCTGCCCTTCAGGAGTTCACTGTCTAGTTGGGGACTCACATAAGTAAGTTACAAGTGCATGGAGTTTGACAGACAATATAATAAGTCTAGATGAGGCACAGTGAGAGCACTTAGGAAGCATTGGTTGGTTCAACTTTGGGTGGAGTGGGGTTGGGGGAGTAGTCAGGAAAACCTTTATAGAAGAGGGGGCATTTGAACTGAGTCTTGAAAGAAGGATAGGTGTTTGTGTAAAGGGAAGCGAGAACATTTCAAGCAAAGGAGCTGCCTAAGAAAAGTTAAATGAAGTGTGTTTGAATGCATGGATTTTGGGGGAACTGGACATTGCCCCATGAGGTGACAGAAAGATTCATGTTTTTAAAAGGTTACTCTGGGTGCTCATGTGAAAGTTGGTTGGGGATAGGTTGTAGGAATGAAACACCTACTTAAAGAATGTATCTGAGAAAAGTGTCAATAATTAAAGGCAGGAATGAAGATTTACAGGAGTCCCTGAGGAGGAAGAAAGAAGGTCTGCCAGGGAACTAAGGAAGACTTTTTTCCTGAAGAGTTGGAATTTAAGCTGGGCCTTGAGGAATAGGGAGGATTCCAAATAGTGGAGATGAGGAGGAAGGGAAACCTGGGAAACATAAAAAAAAAACTGATGTCAGAGTAAATATGGCACATTTGAGTTAAGCATTCCAGTTTGGCTGGAGCAGGAGCTGCATTTAAGGGAGAAGCAGGAGGGGAGAGTGCAAATTTTCCCACCTCTTTGTATATTCTGCTCCTTGTCTGGAGGGACAAAGGATTGTTTTGGGGTAAATGTGTCCTTTTTTTAGTGCTTTTAAAAATTAATATTGGTTCAAGCAGTTGAGCACCTGCTTCCCACGTGGGAGGTGCCAGGTTTGATCCCTGGTGCTTCCTAAAACCAAACAAAAACGACAAACAAACAAAAAGAAAGACAACTCAGGAGTCAATGTGGTTCAGTGGTCGAGCACCAGATTCCCACATATGAGGTCCCAGGTTAACTCCCTGGCCCTGGTACCTTAAAAAAAAATTAATATTGCTTTATATACATGTTCATTTAAAAAATAGAAGTAATGAGTGCACATTGTTTAGAAAACAAATTAGTACAGAAGAGTTTGTGAAAAGCACGAGTCTACTGCCCCACACATCCTTACCCCTACTTTCACTTTTAGCAACTGCTTTCAGTTATTTTTTCTGATTGTTATCACCATATCTAAATAATATGCTATGTGGGCATTTTTAAAAATCAATTTCAGAGATAACCCATTGAGGCCTGCTATAACATGAGGATTTAGCCCATTCATACCATATTCAAATCCTCTCCTTCCTGCTTCTATTATACTTGTATTTTAGTTTCTCTATTGTCATTCTGAATATAAGTAGCACCTTTAGTTCTTGTTCCATAAACTAGAGACTGTATTTCTTTTTTTCTTCCCCTTTGGTAGGTAATGTATTATTTTTTCACAAGAGTATAATTGATTGGAAAGGCACAGAAGGGAAGTGAACTGCTCTTAAAAGGATACTGAGCTCTGAATATTATTATGAGACATTTAGATAGCATTTCACACGTATAAAGTCCTCCCTAATCATTATATTACTTTTTTCTATTTTTTTTAAACAAATCAATTTCATTGATACATATTAGTAAAGCATACAATCGTCCAAAGCATACAATCAATGGTATTTGGCATAATCACATAGTTGTGCATTCATCACTTAATTAGAGCATTTTCATTTTTTCAATAATAATAAAAAAACTCATCACGTCTCAATCTCTCTATGCTTCCCCTGCTGTACACAGCTGCTATTTCTGGCTATTCTTGTATGTTTATTTAAAGCAGTTTTGTTGAGATATATTCAATAAACAAAAAATTACGCAAGGTGAAAGAAACCAGGCACAAAGTACTACATATTGTATGTGATTCCATTTATTTAATGTGTAAATATAAATAAATTTATAAGAATGAAATTATATTAGTGGTTATGTAGGGCTGGGGGAGGATAGAGGGATTGAGAGGTGATGCTAAGGGGTGTGAAGTTTTTCTTTTGGAGTAATGAAATTGTTCTAAAACTTTTTTGGTGATGAATGTACAACATTGTAATTATACTAAGATCCAACCATTATACATAATGAAATTGTTCTAAAACTTCTTTGGTGATGAATGTACAACACTGTAATTATACTAAGAGTCAACCATTATACACTTTGGCTAGATTGTATGGTATGTGAGACTGTACTTTTTGACCAAAACTTGATTAGATGAAAATATCCCTTCCTTTAGCCCTTTTCCCCACTGCTATCCTCCCACCTTCTGCCATCTGGTTTTATTCTGTCAAAGTTAATAACATTGAATTCTGTTCTGTAATCGTGACATTTTTGTGCTTTGTCTATAGTTTGGTTCTTAAAGTTGAAAAGCAGCAAACAATGATTATATTAGTATGAGTATGTAAATATGTTCATTGCAGAACCAAGTGTACTAGTAAATGTTTTGCTTGAAGCAGCTTTTTGTTTTTCCTGAAGTTTCCAATTCTTTCTTTTTTTCTTTCACTATTTTTACTTTTATCATGCATGAAATTTCTTTTCTTCCCAAAATGTCCATTACATTAGGTATTTCATTGAGTCCACTTTTTCCCCTCTCATGTGACCTCCTTCCTGGAGTATTCCAACCCCTTTCTCCAATCTGGACTTTTTGCACTCTAGCCCTGATGCATGGTTGTCATCTTGGGGCTTTCCTTCATTGCTTTCCTTGGTTATAGCCACCATTTCCTGGATCCCAGGATTTTGGTTTGGTTTGGTTGTTTTCCCCTTTGTTTTGATGAAGAATACCCTCAAGTAACTTTCTCAGAAAGGACACATAAAAGGTAAACTTTCTGAGTCTTTGACTGAAAATGTCTATTCCATTCTCACACTTGACTATAGAATTTGAGGTTCAACATCATTTTCCCATAGGACTTTGAAGGCATTGCTCCACTTTCTCCCAGCATCCAGTTTTGATAAGAAGTCTGAGTTCATTGCTGTATAGGTAACTTTCCCTCATCTCTTTTTCTTCTCTCCTGAGACTCCAATAACATGAATGTTAGATATTTTGTCATAGTCTCACAAGTCCCTAAGGCTCTGTTCAATTTTTTTCCAGTCTATTTTCTGTCTGTCATACAGAATTTTATTTCTATTGTTTTATCTTTAAGTTCACTGATTCTTCCTTCTGTTCTCTCCATTGTGCTGTTGAGTCCATCCAGTTTTTTACTTTGGTTATTATATTTTTCAGTCCTAAAATTTTCATTTGCTTCTTCTTTAAATCTCCTATTTATTTGCTGAGAATTTCTTTTTTTTCTCATTTGTTTAAGCACATTCCTAAGTACTCATTGAGACGTTTTTATAATGGCTGCTTAAAAATCTTGTCAGATATTTCTAATATCTCTGTAATCTTAGTGTTGGCATCTGTTGAGTGTCTTTTCTCATTCAAATTGAGATTTTCCTGGTTCTTGGTATGATGAGTAATTTTCTATTGAAACTTGGGTATTTTTAGGGGAGCAGATGTAGCTCAGTGGTTGAATATCTGCTTTCCACATACAATTCCTGGGTTCAATCCCTGGTACCGCCTTTTAAAAAAAAGTGAAACTTGGGTATTTTGGGTATTACGTTAAGAGGCTCTGTATCTTATCTAAATCTTCTTTTAATGTTTTAGATTGCCTCCTCACACACTGCTCTGGCAATAGAAGAAGGTCACAGCCTTCTTACTGCCATGTGGGGGTAGAAGTCCACGTTTCCCAGCCGGACTCCATTGACATTGCAGGAAGAGGGATTCCTTATTTCTGTTGGTTGAGTGTGGAAGTTCCAGCCCCATTCAGCCTTCTCTGACAGTATCGTGTTGGGGAGGATTGGGGTGCTTTGTTACAGCCTGGAAAATGTGGAAGTCTAAGCTCCCCCACTTGGCCTTTGTTGGGGGGGAACACAGTTTTTTCTGTGGTATTTGGCTAGAGTACAGCAGTTATTGTCTAAAAGTTTTCGGTTTTGCTAGGTTGCCCCTTTCCTGGTCCTTTGGTTAAAGAGAGCAGGCCTATGTTGAGGCTTTTCTTTGTCTGTGCCCATTGGTATGTTCAATTACTTGTTTCCTTCAGCACAAAGTCAAGGATATGTGAGATGAAAAGAAAACCAAGAGAACTCACCACCACAGTTACTCTGTTCCCAAGTTCCCTAACCAGTTTGCTTCCTTCTCTCCACCTTTCAGAGTCTTCTTATGATTGTTTTATATACAATTTTTAGGGATTTTAGCTATACTTAGTGGAAAGAATAGGGAAAAAATACTACTCCATCTCCTCCTACCTCCCATTTAAAATAGTTATTTAAAAATTTTTTCTTGGTGTTCTGAAATTGCACAATTCTGTGTTTAGGTTTAGGGTCTTTTGTCATTTTTTTGTGCTGGTTATTTGGTTTCTCTACTTTCTGAAGACGTTTACTCTGGGAAATTCTCATAGTATTTCATTGATGTATCAAAGTCCTCTCCTCCATTTTCTTTATTCTATCATCTGGAACTCCTTAAAGTTGGATGTTAGACCTCCTGAATTGATCATTTATATTTTTTATCCTTTCTCTGATATTTTTTATCTCTTCCTCCCTCCCTTCCTCCTCCATTCCTCATTCCCTCCCTCCCTTTTGTTTTATTTTACTTTCTGGGAGAAGATTTAACCTTATCACCCAATCCTTCTATTGCATTTATTTTCATTTTGGCAGTCATATATTTAGTTTCCAAGTATTTGTTCATATTCTCTTTTTATTATTTATAGCATCCTGTTCTTGTTTTATGGATGCACTATCTTCTTGAATCTCTCTGAAGATAATAAGTAGAGATATTTTTATAATGTCTTCTATTATTTGAAATATCTATTTCCTCTGAGATTGTTTCTTTTTTAATTGCTTATTTTGGTCCCTTTCATGTTGCAGTCTTTTTATAAATGTGTGGTGGTCAGTGGTTGATTACTGATATTTAAGAATGCAACAATATAAATCTTTTGGTAGCTATGTGTATGGGGGACAGGGCTAGGCAACTGGGTGGCTTTCCTTTAAGTCAATTGGTGGAGAACTGACTACTATGCCTCAGGATCCCTGAATGACAGAATGCAAAAATCTTTTCTCTGAGGTTGTTCTATTTCCTTATAGAAGAACCCTAATGGGTAGACACCTGGCTGCTGTGCATTGTGCACAAAGTTAGATATGCAGCCTTACAATTAATCTCCCTGTTTTCAGCCCTGCATCTCACTCCCACCCTTCACCAGTACCTAGCATTGTCAAGATTCAAGACACTCCAGGGTTCTGCAGAGAAAGATCAGCTCCTTCCTCATTGGCATCTCCTCCATGCATACTCCAGCCTTTGGCTTCTCCTCCATGCTTCATCAGTCACCATTCTTCCATTTACTTTCTATCTTCCAGAAACGTGTTAAAATCTCTTGCTGATGGACCTGTTCCCATTCTCTTCGTCATTGTGTTTTTATACCTTTTTAACTCATTTGCTATCATTTTAGCAGGGTCTTAGGAGGTAGTGGAGATAAATATATGTGGTAAGTTTATCATCTTGACCTGGAAATCTTCTAGTCTGCCTTTAATAGTTTGGGTTTTTTTCCTTCTGGTAATTATCTTCATATTTCTAAATAATATACAGCTTTTCCTATTCATCAATTTATTTATCAATATTAGACATTATCCATTGACTTCCTGGTACTTATATCACCCAACTATCCTCTTCCCATGCCCCTAGTATACCCACGTCATTAATTATATATCTTCTATTCCTTACCTTTGTACCTTTGAATAATCGATTTATAGTCCCTTGTTCTATCTCTCAACTTCTGTCATTTGTACTTTTATTTGACTATTAACAAGGTTAATATTTACTGTGCATTTTATTCTGTAGCCATAATTGTCATCCATACTTTACCTATGTTCATTCTAAAAGATTAAAGTCAATAAAGTACTTACATTATTTTGATTATGTAAATATTGTTCCCTACAGATCCAATTAGTATACTAGGATTACATTTCCTTTCTTATACAGTTCCCCCACCCCCACCTCCACCAATTGCTTTTCTTTTTTCCTTTCATTGCCTGACTTTATGACCTTCTTGAGTTGTACCAAATTCTCAAGGAAAGCATCAAATCATTTGAATCCCCTCTTTTCCCAGAAATCTTCCTCCTGGAGCCCTCTATCTTCCTGCTCAAATTTGGACTAATTGTTCTGTAGGCCTGCAGCACAACTGGACATCCTGGGATGTCCCTTCATTACTCTTTTGGGTTGTACCCAATCTATCCTGGAGCCCATATCTTCTTCTTTCTTAGCTTACTCCCTTGTAGTGGACATTGTGTTTCTCCAACATTCACTCTCCTCCTCACCCATTGTATAGCTATGCACTTTGTGTGGGATTGTCCCTACCACCAGCTCTAGGGGTAGGCCTTGACTGGTATATAACAATCTGGGTCATTTCATCCCTCCTTGACACAGTGATGATTGGTTCAAGGATTCAAGGATGACCAGTCACACTGAAGCTTAGGACTTTTGTTCAGGTTTTGAGAGGAAAGGTGACCTGTTGTCCTTAGATATGAGCAAAGAAGTATCTATCCTATTTGCTGTTGTTAGCCATCTTGTGAACATGCAGAAGGCCTACCTGAGGATGAAGATGGCACATGGAGGAGGGCAGAGCCAAGGGAATCACAGAGAAATGGAACCATAGTCTTGATCATACCATGCCTGAAGTCTGCCCAGCCTATGGACTTTTCAGTTAAGCATTAAAGCTTAATAAATAATTTTTTATTCTTATTAATAAAATTAATTCAGTAAGCTTAATAAATATGCATTTATTATTTAAGCCTGTTTGAGTTTTCTATTGCTCACCTGAATGCATTCTAATTTATGCTTTTTGTGTCTCTCTGGAGAGGGATTGATTGCATTTTTGGTTATATGAGGTTTATTTACACTATATTAGGTGGAAGCATTTTTTTAAAGCATAAGTATGGGAAGAAGAGTATATGTGAATGTTGAACACCCAAAGGGTAAACTCTAGTTGCTGCCTAGCACCTAAATACCTGTCCTGTTTGGGGGATTCCCCCATAATGTGAGTCTTGGTGGGAGGCAGAGCCCCACTTCCTACAATGGAAACTGAAGGTAGTCAGAATTTCTCTGCCCACCAGGCAGCTAGGGTTGAATAACCTGTTCATGGCTTTGAATCTGGAGTGAATAACACATAGAAGAAAGTAATATACAAAATTAACAGATAGATGATAAATTAGGAGAGTATATTTCCAATGTGAAAAACTGACCAAAAAATTAATAGAAAAGACAGTAAGCTCAATAGGAAAATGGACAAAAGATAGGAAGAGTAATTTATAGAAGGGGAAACTAGTACCTAATGAATATATTAAGACATCTTCAGGAACCGGACTTGGCCCAATGGGTAGGGCGTCCGCCTACCACATGGGAGGTCCGCAGCTCAAACCCCAGGCCTCCTTGACCCGTGTGGAGCTGACCCATATGCAGTGCTGATGCGCACAAGGAGTGCCCTGCCATGCAGGGGTGTCCCCCGCGTAGGGGTGCCCCATGCACAAGGAGTGCACCCCATAAGGACAGCTGCCCAGTGTGAAAGAAAGTGCAGCCTGCCCAAGAATGGTGCCGCACACACAGAGGGCTGACACAAGATGACGCAACAAAAAGAAACACAGATTCCCGGTGCTGCTGATAAGGATGGAAGCAGTCACAGAAGAACACACAGTGAATGGACACAGAGCAGACAACTGGGGTGGGGGGGTGGGGGGAAGGGGAGAGAAATAAATCTAAAAAAAAAAGACATCTACTCTTAATAGTAAGAAGTCATTGTAAGAATGGCAACATACAGAAAGTTAGATATTATCAAGTGCTGATGAGGATGTGAGGAGAAGAAAACCAAGTGTGGGAATATAAATTGATACAGGTATTCCAGAAAGCAGTTTGTAAGTACTTCATGAAATTAAGTACATGTATACCCTACAATCTAGCAATCTCACTCTTGGGTATATTTCCACAGAAATTCTCATAAAATCCTTAAGAAAATATAGTTGAGGTTGTTTGTTGCACAACTGTTTGTGATAGTGAAGTATTGAAAGCAGCTAGGTGTCCATCACCATGGGACTGGATAAGCAAATGGTACATTGGATGGAATAGTATAAAGCAATTAAAAGTAATGAGCTAGACTCACAAATAGCCACATGAATAGGCCTTCAAAGCCTAGTGTTGAGTAATTTAAATAAGAAACAGAATGAGATTTATAGTATACCATTTATGTAATGTAAAACAACACTATAGGGAAGCAGATGTAGCTCAAGTGATAAGGCCTCTGCCTACCATATGGAGGACCCGGGTTCAATCTCTGGGGCCTGTTGAAAAAGAAGAGAAAGCATGCCTGTACAGCAAGCCAGTGCCCACGTGGTGAACCAAGTGCCCGTGCAGTGAACCATGTGCCCATGCAGTGAGCCAAGTGCCTGCGTGGTGAACCAAGTGCCCACATGGTGAGACAAGTACCTGCATAGTGAGCCAAGTGCCCATGTGGCGAGGTGAGTGCATGTGCAGTGAGCCAGTGCCCATGCAAGTGGGTCATGCAGCAAGATGATGACACAACAAAAAGAGAAACAAAGGGGAGAGTCAAGGTGAAGTGTAGTGGAGACCAGGAACTGAGGTGGTGAATTGACAGGGAACCTTTCTCCATATCAGAGTTTCCCAGGATCCAATCCCAGTGAATCCTAGAAGAGAAAGATGAGAAGAGAAGACAAAAAGAGAAATAGATACAAAAAATCACACAGCAAATGGACAAAGCAAAAACAGCATGGCAGGGGAGACGGAGGAGGGAGGGGGAAGAAAAGATTTAAAAAAACTTTTTCATGGATATACATATATTTAATCATATGGAATATGGACTGCAAGGGTATATACATTAATTACCTAGAATGGCTAAGAGGGAGAATAATGGGAGTGCAACTAGGGATTGATGGGGAAAAATAATAAAGCAAAAGAAGGGCCTTGAATGGACTGATGATAATAATATGCCATGAATTGAAGAGTATAAGGAACTCAACCCTAAAGATCACAACAAATGGACCAAAACAGCAGAACAAGAACAATTAGAATTCATTTGCAGTGTTATGTGATGGTAGGGTAGCGTCTAGTAGGGTAGCAGCAGTGGGGATAGCAGTACCAGTAGTAGCATTTTATCCAGGCTATTCTTAACAGTATGACCTTGGCTGTGGCTCCTTCCTAGTGCCTGCCCCATTTTCTGAGCCCGATTTTCCCAATTTTTATGAGCTACCTGATAACCTTGCAATTCCTTTTCTTTAAGTTAACTTGAATCAGTTTCTGTTACTTGCATCCAAGAACACTGACTTGACTGAACATCATGCATTTTGTTGGAGAACATCCTCAGGTAACTTCTTAAAGATAAATTGGGGGGGGGGGGGGTGGTCTTTGCATGTTTGAAAATGTAGTGGTAATTTTTTTCTTTATGTTTGAATGATAATTTGGCTTTAGAATTCTGTGTTAATATATATTCCCATTTCTTTGTGACTTATTTTCCCCACCTATGGAAGCTTAAGTTTGTTTGTTTTTTTCTTATACTTAATGTTTTGTCCAGAGGTGGATTGTCCCCCCTGTTTTAGTGAGTAGACTCTTAATCTTAAGACATGTCCCTATACTCAGGGAAATCATTGTCTTAATTCTTTGATAATACCCTCCCTTTATGTTCTCTGTTCTCTCTTTCTGGAACTCTTACCTGTTGGATGTTGGATCTCCTGGATGATTGTCTGCCTCTTTATTTTCTCATATTTGCCATGTCTTTGTTTTTTATTGTGTATTCTGTGGTATTTTCTTGACTTTATCTTCTATTGAATTTTTTTATTTTGGCAATAATTTTAAATTTCTAAGCACCCTTTCTTATTCTCCAAAGGTGACTTTTTCATAGCATTCTTTTCTTTCTATTATGGTTGGAATATCTTTTGTGTATGTGTGTTTAATGGAACCTCACTGGAGCTGGGGATAACAGAAGAGAATTACCAAGCTAAAAAGGAAATATTTTAATGGATACCAGAAATTACCACTCTGAGAGAATGTCACTCATTCCCCTCTGAAGGGGGCTGCCTACTTGCTGACCATCTCCTTAGTCCATTAGCCTGATACCATGTTGTGGGGACAAGATTATCTTCTACCACCTGATGGCTTTTGACCATGTGCTCCCTACCTGAAAGCCAGATCCCCAGCTCTCACCTTGGCTTCAGAGAAAGGAGGTCATTGTTGTGTTCCACTCCCAGGCCACCTATATTTCTTGATCCAGCACAACACTCCATATATCCTTTTTTGTGTGTGTGTTTTTTTTTTTTTTTTGGAAAATTCTCATAGCTTCCTCTGACAGCAGTGACCCAGTCCCCATGGCCCACACATGGCAGTCACAATAGTCAGCAGTACATGTTGGGGTGGAGTTCTCCAGGGCATGTATATAGGGTATATAAAAATGTTTGGATATTCATTGGGTATTTTCATAGTAGTTACAAATGACAAGTGAGGGAGTGATGAGATCCTAGCCAGGGGAGCTCTGTCACATTCCCCAGTGGAACAGAAACAATCCCCCAAGTCCAAGGGCAAAGACCAGTGAAGAAGGATGGTTCACTGATGAGTCCTTGATACTGATGACTCTCTGCTTATGAGCCTGTGTGCCTGAAATTTGAACTAGGCCTAGAACTGCAGGGTGCCTAAGACTTACATCCTGAGAGCCTCCATGTTGCTCAAATATGGCTACTCTCTAAGCCAAACTCAGCATGTAAATGCATTACCTTCCCCCCAGCATGGGACATGACTCCCAGGGATGAGCCTCCCTGGCGCCGAGGGATTACTACCAATCACTACCTGGTGATGCAACTAGAAAAAGACCTTGAATAAAAAAGGGATAATGGTTAAGACAAATGAGTTTATATGGCTAAGAGTCTTCAAAAAAGAGTTGGGAGGTCATCAGAGGGGTCGCACTTACACACATCTCAGCAGGATCCCAGAGACAGCCAAAGTAGATACTGGTGCTCCTGAGGGCTACAGAGACACACAGGATCTATGGTCATGGCAAATGGCTCTGGAGTTCAGTGCCTTGCCAGTGGGCCCTACTTTGTAATTTGTGTTACTGATTGTGATGGAGTTGGGCTCAGATGTGACCTTTCTACACATGCCTCTTCTGACACTTTTACTGAAACTGTGGTTGACACTGGGGTTGGTGTACACTCAGGAGACTTGAATCTCTGGACTGGCCATGTGCCAGCTGGGTCCTGAGCCTCAGCAGAGTTGCAACTTCTACTCTTCAGTTCGTTGGACTTGCACAGGTCAGCTAATAGGGAGGTGAAGACTGTCAACCACGACACCAGGTAACCAAAAGTGCCTACAACTCCAAGCAGGAGAATCCCTTTCATTATCCATGTGGAATCTAAGCCCCCTCTCGATTTAGAGGTGGAGTGGACATCACCATCCCAAGGTCCACAGGATGGAGGAATAGAATATGGATTAGAGTGGATTTACTGATATTCTGTTATAGAACTATTGTGACTCTAGCAATGGAAGAAACTATCATTGATGTGGAGACAGTGGAAATGGGAGTTGCTGAGGGCAGGGAGAGGGAAGAAGAGATGTGATGTGGGGGCATTTTTGGGACTTGGAGTCCTGAATGATATTGCAGGGATAGATGCTGGACATTATATATCCTGCCATAACCCACTGAATGGATGGGTAGAGTGTAAGCTACAATGCAAACTATAATCCATGTGGTGCAGCAGTGCTCCAAAATGAATTCACCAAATGTAATGAATGTGCCACAATGATGAAAGAGGTTGTTGATGTGGGAGGAGTGGGGTGGGGTGTGGGGTATATGGAAACCTCTTTTATTTTTTAATGTAATATTTTTTGTGATCTATGTATCTTTTTAAAAAAGTCAATTAAATAAAAAAATTTTTTAAATAGCACATTTCACAAAGAGTGGATATTTAAAATGTTAGACAACAATATTTGTAGTGATACCAAAAATCCAGCCTAGTTCCTTTAAGAGTCTTTCCTCCAATAGGCATCAACAGCAATTCAAGACTGCATGTTTCCTGATGTGATTCAAACTGAGTATCTTCTGTGAGCTAATGCCTGTACAAAAACATGCACATACCCTTCCAAAGAACAAATAATAATTTACTGGAACTGTCCAGCCCAAACCTATGTTAAGGATAAAAAATTAACTGAGTGGGAACATAATACTGTTAAAGGTACACCCAAAGTATGTTAATACAGAGAACATTTAACATTTAAATCACAGTGGGTTAGATTTGCTGAGTGCTTACTCTGTGGTAGGTACTTGCATTATCTTCATTGCATAAAGAAGGAAAGTAAGGCTCACAGGTGTCCTTTGCCCAAGCTCACAGAGCTAATAAATAGGTGACAGGGAATTGCACCATGACATCTAACCATAGTCCACCCATGTCACTGCTACACAGTGCTGTACTGGTTTCAACCAGCCATATTCAGGTTAATGGTAATGGCACGGTTTTGTCTAGATCAGTAGGTGGAAACCTGAGCTACCCTAGTCAAAGTAAAGAGCCTTTTCAGGCAAGTTTGTTTCCAAGGTGAATTGATGGCCTTACTTCTAGAGACAGAAAGGTACTACTAGCTTTTCCCCCCATAGAATATAGCCTTTTTTTCCTCCATTTGTTTGCTTGTTGTTTGTTTTTGTTTTTAGGAGGCACCAGGGACTGAACCCAGGACCTCCTATGTGGGAAGCAGGCACTCAACCACTAAAGCCACATCTGCTCCCCCTTTATTTTTTTTATGAAAGAAATATATGCACGTAGTTTAAAAAACAAAATAGTACTAAAGGACTTATAAAAATCAGCAATATCCTGTCCCGTTCCTTCCCACTACAAGTCCTATTCCCTAGTCAACTACTTTCAACTCTTTTAGCTGTTTATTCTGGATTTACCATTCCCAAAACCATGCCATCCCCCTACTTAGAGGCTAAAGAGCCAGATACTTGCTTTTTAAGCCTCCCTTGCAGCTAGAAATGGATATATGGCCAGTTACAGCCAACGAGATATTTGCTGGGGACTTCTGGAAAAACTTTTGCTGTTGTGAGCAAAGAAACACTGCTAATGCTGCTCTTTTCCTTCTTTCTGCCTTGAATATAGTTATGCTACCTGGAGCTGTGGCAGCCACCTTGTGACCATGAGTTGATGAGCATGAGGATGTATTAATAGATTCAATACATCAAGGAAGGAAAAGTCAGAGCCTGGTTGCTTGATGGCATTACTGAGCAGCTGAATCCAGACCACA
The DNA here is from genome assembly GCF_030445035.2 of Dasypus novemcinctus. Classification (NCBI taxonomy): domain Eukaryota; kingdom Metazoa; phylum Chordata; class Mammalia; order Cingulata; family Dasypodidae; genus Dasypus; species Dasypus novemcinctus. The sequence goes on along the minus strand of NC_080704.1, from coordinate 61,565,184 downwards.
CTTCCTGCTAATTGGAAAAAAAACAAAGCCATGTGTTCAATCTTCTGTTGGTTTTTTTGTTACTTGTAGGTGAAATAATTTTGGCTGATGGACCTCTGTATTTCTAAATAATATGCTTATATTACTATTTAATTTTTTAACAAGTCAATTTTATTGATACATATCAACAAAGCATACAAATCATCCAAAGTGCACAACCAATAGTATTTGGCACAATCACACAGTTGTGCATTCATTACCCCAATCATCAGAGCATTTTCATCATTTCAACAAAAATAACAATAACAATCAACAAACAAACAAGAAAATTCATCACCTCTTGAAGTCTCTATGCTTCCCCTGTTATACATAGCTCCTATTTCTGGCTATTCTTGCACAATTACTTATCTAATTATTAAACAGTTTTATTGAGATTTATTCATATACTATATGATCTATCCATAGTGTTTAATCAATGGCTTTTAGTATAATGACAATGTTGTGCATTCATCACCCTAAAAAGTTTAGAAAAATTTCATTACTCCAAAAAGAAAAATTTCATACCCCTTAGCAGTCCTTCCCCAGCCTTGCATAACCACTAATCTCACTTCATCTTTATAAATTGATTTATATTTACAGTTTATATAAATGGAATCATATGTAGTGCTTTGTGTGAGGCTTCTTTCACTTAGAATAATGGGGTTTTTTTCATCTGATATTAACATCTTGTAGTATTAACATACATTTATTCAATTTCAAAGAAAAATAATCTTATACATGCAATTTTACCCATATTCATATTTCATATGTGGTTTTACTATTTTTTAACTCAGCAATTTGAGACATTATCACTTGACATTTCATTATGGTAGAAGAGGATTTTATTCCCCTCCACACATACCCCTACTTTCCCTCCCTTCATTATTGTACTATGTTTATATATATCCCAATTCCTAATAAGCTAATATTCACTACAGAGACAAGAATGACCTTTTTTATTTTTTTATTTTGATTTTTGGTTTGTTTTGTCTTCATGGATTTAATAATTGCTTGGGCACCTACTCTCCAGTTCATTGGAATTACCCAGGTTAGCTGACAGGGAGGTGACACAGCAGGGAACTGAGACACGCTACAGCTGTGGGCACTAGAGTCCCATCCACGAGCCATGTGGAATCAAATCCCCCTCTCAATTGAGAGGAAGAGTGGGCATCCGCATCCCAGGGTCCTCAGATGGAGGAATAAAATATGGATTCGAATGGGCTTACTGGCATTCTACTATAGAATTATTGTGACTTTAGCAATGGAAGAAATTATATCATTGATGTGGAGACAGTGGCCACAGGAGTTGCTGAAGGCAGGGAGAGGGAAAAAGAGGTGTGATATAGGGGCATTTTCGGGACTTGGAATTGTCCTGAATGATATTGCAGGGACATAGGCAGGACATTATATATCCTGCCATAACCCACTGAATGGACTGGGAGAGAGTGTAAAGTACAACATAAACTATAAGCCATGCTGTGTAGCAGTGCTCCAAAATGTATTCATCAAATGCAATGAATGTATATCATTATGAAAGAAGTTGTTGATGTGGGAAGAGTGGGGGTGTGGGGAGTGGGGCATATGGGAATCTCCTATATTTTTTAAAGTAACTTTTTGTGTGATCTATGTATCTTTTATAAATAAATAAATAATAAAAAAATAATTGCTTGGTTTTGTTTTTTTCATTTGCAATGTGGTAGCCTTGATTTATTCAGTTTGTTACATCAGTCTATTCACAGACCTTTCAGCATTTTTTTTCACAAATGTTCAAAACATCAGCCCATTAATTTAAGGAGAAAGCAATAAAAAGTTGATTGGGAGCTCTGCTTAAGGGGGGGTGGTTTGTCAGGTCTATTGTTAACTTCCCTTTAAAGGATCCTTTAAGGAAACATGCACAATCTGCCCTAGAACTCCTAAGTGCAGAAAGTTGAAGCGTTTGCTCTAGGGATGTTCCATGTCTTTGGAGAACCCTTCAATGTTTTGCCTGAGTGTAAATGCCTGTCTCTTGTGATTTCAACCCATGAGCGTGCAGGGAGGGTAGAGTGAAAATGGGGGAGGTCTACAAACTTACAGTTATCCTGTTTGGGGCGCTACATCTCACTCCTGCCATCAGGCAAAACTTGTGTTTTCTGAGCAGGTCTCTCAGATTTTGCAGGGTGGATCAGCTTTCTCCTGGGTTGATCCCCTCCCATGGGTCTACTATACCCATGCCTTTCCCTGCCCTGCCTTCTCAGTTGCCATCCCTTTCAGCTCCTGTTCTGCTTGCCAGAAATTTGTTGAAATTTCTCCCCCATTGATGGGCCCTCCTCCAGTTTTCTTTGGAGTTGTGGGTCTTGACTCTTATTTTATGGGGACTCAGAAGGAAGAGAGAAATGCTTTCTGCCCTCTTGAATGAAAGTCAGAATTTGACTTTTTAACTCTTCAGATTATTTGGATACACCAAGTCTGTAAACCATTTTCCACTGGTAGTGGAAAAAGCCTGGGTTTGGGAGTCCAATGGATTCAAGTTTGAATTCTGACTGACTTATTCAAGTTACACCCATGGCCCTCACTATTCACTTCTGTATAATGGGAATAATAATGTCTACCTGATAGAGTTCTAGGAGGATTTCATTAGATACTGTATCTATAGCACCCAACACAGGCTTGGCAGAGAGTAGGTGTTCAATAAATAGGAATGACCACTTTTATAATAGGAGCAAGTAGAAAATGTGATTGGAAAGATTTCAATCAGATTTTTGGTGGGCCTAACACACAATATTCTTGTTGAGATTGAGGGGCCTTGAAAGGTTTGTGAGCAGGGGAGTGACTTGATCCCAAAGAGTGTGTCAGATTATTCTCCCAGTCTGTCTGGGGAGGGAGCAAGAAGCCCTTGGTCCAGCAGCTCTTGGGTTAAAATCTCTGTCTGCATCTGAGTTATTTGTAACCCGTCGCCATGACAACAAGTTTGGCAAGCAAGCCAGTGCTGCTAGCTCCTGTCAGTGGGGAGGGGAGGGCAGTGGGAGAAGATGGAAGATTTGGAAAAGAGGGGCTGTCTGTGACCAGCGTCTCACTTTCTTCTGATTTGTATGAAGCATTCAGCTAGAGATGAAGGTAAGAGTCCTCCAAGCCATGGAGAACCACTGGACATTGGTGACACTCCTGCCCAATCTCCTGATTTTACAGATGTGAATATAGGCCCAGAAAGGTTCAGCAGCTGGCTCAAGGTCACACGGCAAGTCAGAGATGGCAATAGGACTAGACTTTTCTTTTTTTAAAAAAATGAAAGGTTTCAGAGTTGTAAAACTGCAACATAACATACCTGGAGAGGGCCTTGGGAAACATTTCCTCCATCTCCCAGCAACACACATGCCTCCTTGTTGTTGTTCATAACCCAAAGTGAGTTAGAAGCGACTTGGGTTCACGTAGCAATTCAGGTACTTACCCAGAGGCCTCAGGCCCCGCAATTCCCATTACTTCCTCTAGAATGCATAGTTCAGAGAAGCCTTTCAATGCTGACTGCAGAGATAGGGCCTCCCAGGATAAGACTGATTTGGCAGCTGGCCTTGCCCTTTGACCCCCTGAAATTCATACACATGTGCTCAGATCACATTTCCCTTCTCCTTGTCCCATTGTCTGCATGTATGTGTGTTTTCCTGTTTACACCAACTTTGTTGCACAAACAGCATCCCATCCCTTCTACTCCCCACCCCATCCTGGACCAAACACACCTGCCACATGCCTCCCCCTCCAAATTACTCACAGGACTAGGTGCTTCATGAACATTTTTTTACATAATTCAATCCTCACAATTATTATTCCTCTTCTCCCAAGTTAGCAGATAGAAACCTAAAGGACCAGAGAAAGAAAACATGACTGGCCTAAGGTCACATGGTGATTCTTAGCCTAAATCTCTCCTCCTCCAGCAAGGCATTTCTGCCCGTTCTATCACACACTGATTTCTCAGTCCTCAGCACTTATCTCTGTCTTAATCACCCACTTGGAACTTGTGCCATACATTTACTCGATATTATCTGTCATATGTGCAGCCCAGACACCTCCTTTCTCATCATAGCCAATCCTTCATTAAATCCAGTTGGTTCTAACCTTTCTATCTTTCTTTTTCTTTTTTTTTTTTTTTTAAAGATTTATTTATTTATTTACTTAATTTCCCCCCCTCCCCTGGTTGTCTGTTCTTGGTGTCTATTTGCTGCGTCTTGTTTCTTTGTCCGCTTCTGTTGTCGTCAGCGGCACGGGAAGTGTGGGCGGCGCCATTCCTGGGCAGGCTGCACTTTCTTTTCACGCTGGGCGGCTTTCCTCACGGGCGCACTCCTTGCGCGTGGGGCTCCCGCACGCGGGGGACACCCTTGCGTGGCACGGCACTCCTTGCGCGCATCAGCACTGCGCATGGCCAGCTCCATACGGGTCAAGGAGGCCCGGGGTTTGAACCGCGGACCTCCCATATGGTAGACGGACGCCCTAACCACTGGGCCAAAGTCCGTTTCCCTCTATCTTTCAAATCCATCTTCTTTCCTCATCCACTGCCATCACCCTGCTCCAGCCTCAACATATCTTACATGGACAACCCCAAGTCTACTCCCTGGCCCCCTGATTCCAGATTGGTCATCTTCAACTTACAGAAGTACACCAGCAGTGAGAAGGCATTTTCTAACAGGAAAAGCCAACATAATACTTCCTTCTGTGACAACCCATTCCCATAGGATAAAGTTCTAATTCCTTGTTTGGCAGTTAAAGTCCTCCACAATTCTGGCCCCTGCCAAACCTCTCAAGCTTCTTCTCTTGCCACTCTTGGATTTACACACTGTGCTCTGACCACAGAACTAAGTAAAAGGGTTTCATAGAATGTAGGAGGCTCTCTCTTGTCTAAGTGTCTTTGCAATTGCTATTGCTTCAATATGGAAATCCCTACACAGAGTCCCCCAACCTGATGAACTCAGCTCAAGTGTCACCTCCCCCAAGATGATTCCCAAGTTGGACTGCATCCTGTCCTCTGGGCTCCCACAATGCCCAGAGCTGCCCTCTACCCTGCACTCTGGTGACCTGACATCTGGGACTCTCTCTCCTATCATATTGGAAACTCCCTGAGGGCAAAGCCTGAATATGATTCGAACCATGTCTCCAACAAAGCCAGCATTGGGCTGGATACAGAGGAAGAGCCTGCAAACGAGTGCATGAATAATTGAACGATTGAGCTTTGGATTTAACTGTGTAATTGCGCATTCTTGCCCAAGGGTCCTGCATGACATCACTGGTTGCCTGGCAGTTTCCCCTCCGTGTGGGAGGGGGCATGGCTTGAGTCAGTGTGAGGGGCATGGGCGTGGCTTGGGTCAGTGTGAGGTGCACTAGGAGCTCAAACCAGCAAGGTCTTGAGCAAGAAGGCCTGACAGAAAAGAGTGAGAAATAGTGAGGAAGCCATCTGAGGTATGTGCTATTATTCTCCAGCTCTAACAGATAAGGAAACTGAGGCACAGGGAGAATTACAGGTGTGGTGTGACTCCAACACTGGTAAACTCCAGGTCTCTTTCCACAGAGTCCTGGCCTCTCACAACCTTCCCTTTCAAAAACAGAATTGCAGTAGTTAAAGGTAGAGTTGCGACTCAAAGCTGGGCCTTAGAGAAACAATTGTCATGGCAGAAGAGAGAGAAGAAATCACACCTGTGGTGTCCTTGTGCTCTGGAGGAACGAAGAGGAATGCCTGGAGGGGTGGGGTAGAAGCAGAGAATTTATTAAACTTCTATTATCTGCTCAGTTCTTTTTATACATGACCTCTTAAAATACTCAAAGTAACCCCTTTATGTGGAAATTATTAACATCCCATTTCACCTCTGAGAAAACTGAGACTGCATAACTTCAGGAACCCAGTAAGCCACAAGGGCAGGACTTGAATAGGTATATCTGACTTCCCAATGGAAGAAGTACAAAGGCCCAGAAGCAAATTGAAACATGGCTTCTGCAAGGGGCTGGGACAAGAGTGGCCAGGAAGATAGTTATCTGGCTAAGAGGAGGGACCAGTGGACTACCCTTGTATTGAAAGGGTGGAGTTTGGCAATAAAGCCTTAGAACTAAAATATTAGAATAATGCCAGGCCAAGCCCAGAGAGGACACTTGTGATTTTTAAAATATATTTAGGGAAGTGGATTTGGCTCAATGGATAGAACATCCACCTACCACATGGGAGGTCCAAGGTTCACACCCAAGGCTTCCAGACCCATGTGATGAGCTGGCCCATGAGCAATACTGATGTGTGCAAGGAGTGCCGTGCCATGCAGGGGTGTCCCCTGTGTAGAGAAGCCCCCCACACAAGGAGTGCACCCCATAAGGAGAGCCACCCAGCATGAAAAAAGTGCAGCTTGCCCAAGAGTGGTGCCGCACACACGGAGAGCTGACGAAGCAAGATGATGCTACAAAATGAGACACAGATTCCGGGTGCCACTGACAAGAATCCAAGTGGACACAGAAGAACACACAGCGAATGGACACAGAGAGCAGACAACTGGGGGGGGGGCAGGGAAGGGAAGAGAAATAAATTTTTAAAAATCTTTAAAAATATATATCTATATATATTTATACTCAAAGTTTTCTGATGCTGAAGGTTAATTTTATTAGATATGCTTAAATGTTTGTCTTTGTGTTGAAAGGGGAATGAAACGGAAGGTAGCTGGGAGTTCAGGAGAATAAATAAATAAATGAACAAAGGGATCAAGAGAGGAACATTGAACAAACTAATGGTGATAATGTGCCTGATCTGAAGAGCATGGATAAACTCAACCTCTGCCCAGAATTCCTAAAGCAACAAAATAAACCACTGTCCCCTCAAAAGTAATGCATGTTCACTGCGGAAAATTCAGGAAAAAACCATATCGTACCACACCCAAGCACAGCAGATTATTTTTATGTAATCAGGTTTTATTCTAGGCCTTTAAAAAAAACTCCCTGAGATCATATTATATATTCAATTACATATAGCCATTTTCATATAAACATTCTCCCATTCTCTCCCTCCCCCCCCCCCCCCCCCCAGGATTTAGGCTTGATTTTCTCTGTGCCTTATTTTAGAAAAGTTGACAAAAGTTAGGAAAAACAGGGTTGGCTTTTTGGAAGCAGTAATCTTTGAGGGAAATTTTGAAGTATGGAATACATGCAGAGGATAAAACCTTCAAAAGATATAAGGTATACAGTAAAAAATAAGTTTCTTTCTCACTTTTCACACTCAGTTTCCTAGTTCTCCTTTCCAGAGGTCACCACTATTATCAGTTCCTTGTATATCCTTTGTGTGGATATTGTAAGCCTATACATGTGTGTATATATGTATAGTTATATTTTTAAATTAATTTAATTTAAACTTTTATTTTAACAATTTCAGATTTACAGAAAAGTTCCAAGAATAATACAAAGAACTCCTGTATACTAGTCATCCAGGTTGCCCAATTGTTTAACATTTTACCACAATGGCTATAGCCTATTCTATTTCTCCCCTACATACATATTTTCCCCCTGAAACAATTGAGACATGATGCCCTTTGTACCTAAATACTTCAGTGTGTGTTTCCTGAAACAAGGATTCATTTACATAAACACAAAGCAAATATCAAAATCTGATCATTCACATCAAGACAATACTATTATATATTTAATCTACAGACCTTACTCAGATCTCACCAATTTCCTCAACAATGCTCTTTATAGCAAAAGAACACCCCAAATCATGTGCATTCAGTTGTTATATCTCTTTACTCCCTAGTATCCTCAGTCTTTCTTTGCGTTTCATGACACTGACATTTTTTAAAAGCACAGGCGAGGTATTTCTAGACTATTCTCAGCTGGGTTTTTTGTTTCCTCATGATTCAATGCAGGTTATGCATTTTTGGTAGAAATAGAGAAGTTGTGTTGTGTCCTTTTCAGTGTGTCATGTTAGGAGACAGATCATGTCTATTTGTCCCATTAATGGCAGAGTTAACTCTGACCATTTGGTTAATGTAGTATATGTCAGGTGTCTCCACTCTGAAGTTATTATTTTCCCCTTAGTCAGCCAAAGGGGTGCTAATGCAAAATACCAGAAATTGGTTGGTTTTTATAAAGGGTATTTATTTGGGGTAGAAGCTTTCAGTTACTAGGCCATAAATCATAAGTTACTTCCCTCACCAAAGTCTGTTGCCACGTGTTGTAGCAAAATGGCTGCTGACATCAGCCAGGGTTCAGTCTTCCTGGGTTCCTCTCTTCCCAGGGCTTACCTTTCTCTGGACTCAGCTGCTTTGTTTTTGCCACAAGGCCAGCTGTAGACTATTAGGCGAATGGCTTGTTTCTCTTCCTGGAGCCTTCTCTCTTTCCTCATGACGAAGCTCCTCTGTGTTCTTACTTCCTGGGACTCCAGCTCAAGACTCCAACATCAAAACTCCCTCCTCCCTTCTCTGCTGTGTGGTTTCTCTGTGAGTCCTCGCCCACTTACATCCTACTGACATGGGCCAATCAAAGCCTTAATCATTATTTAATCAGGTTAAAGTGAAACCTCTGAATCCAATACACTCTAATATGCCCAGAGGAAAAGACCAGCTTTTAAACATAATCTAATAGTTCCTTTTGGAATTCATCAGTAATAGTTTAACTGCTACAGTAATCATTATATTGTGGAGCGATACATTGCAACTATGGAAATATCCTGTTACTCCTCAAACTTTCACCCACTAGTTTAGTAGTCACTGATGATTCTCACCTGAAAAAGTTACGGCTGGAATTGCCAAATGGTGATTTTCTAATGCCATCATTCTTTTCTACATGTATCAGTTGGCTTTCTATTGTAAAGAAGAACTTTCCTTTCTCCCACATTTAAATATTTGTAACATCATAGAATCATGGTTGTCTATTTTTTCCAATGGTTTATAATACATGACTATGATTCTTTATGATGATCTTCAAAATGATCTAGATTTGGCCAGCAGGAAGCCATTCAAACTGGTTCCTGTGTCCTTTTGACAACTTCCCTGTTTTCTGGCACCACAAGATGCTCCAGACCTGTCTTGTTCTTTCCCTGTCCCAGCCCTGGAATCAGCTATTTTCCCAAGGAGGACTGGTGGTTCTTTGTTGAAGAAAATGGTATTTAGAAAGCAAGATTTGGGCGCTAGGTGTTGTAGCTATGTTTTAAGGGTTTGATTTGGCAGGGGGAGTTGAAGCCACATTACTGACAACCAAATGTTTTTCGTAGAAGTTTTGGGAGATGTGCAGCATCTGCCTGAAAAAGCTGTTGGTATTGTCTTCTGAAAGCAAGTCACACTTCTTTGGTACCACAGAGGTTCAGGAAGGAGAATGAGAAGAATTGGAAGTTAGTGGCAATGAAGCTGGACTGGAACAGTTGAAAGATTAATAATAGCTAATAGCTTCTTTTTAGTGAGAACTTACTGTGCATGAGACAGTGTGCTGGGGACTTTGCAAAATTTGTTTTTCTGAACCTTACAGTAATTCTGGAAAGTGGAGCAAGGTTGGCTGACTGGCTAGTAATAATGGACCTAGGATAAGAACCCAGAGAGGGAGGAAGATGGTGGGAGAAACATAGCATATCTCTGTGTTTTTTAGTGAAGGCACTCTAGTATAATAGCTTAGGAATTTGAAGACTGAGGTTCTAGTTCCAGCTCTGCCATTGTGAGATCTCATTGATTGTGAGATCTAGGGTGACCACATGGCCTCTTTGAATCTTAATTTCATTGCCTGGCTACCTAATACGGTTATTATGAGAATCAAATTAAATAATAGCTCCAAAAGCAGATTGCAAACCATAAAATGCTACACAAATGGAAATTATTATTTAACTGGTCTAAAGAGACTATAATTCTGTTGGAAATGCACTTGATAGAGGTTACAGGAAAATCCTGAAGAACCCATCTCTCTTTTCTCCCCATGTGTCAGAGGACTTCTAGGACATTTTTTTTTTTAAGATTTATTTTTTATTTATTTCTCTCCCCCTGCCCCACCACAGTTTTCTGCTCTCTGTGTCCATTCGCTGTGTGTTCTTCTGTGACCGCTTCTATCCTTATCAGCTGCACGGGAATCTGTGTTTCTTTTCGTTACATCATCTTGTTGTGTCAGCTCTCCGTGTGTGCGGCGCCATTCTTGGGTAGGCTGCACTTTCTTTTGCGCTGGGCGGCTCTCCTTATAGGATGCACTCCTTGCATGTGGGGCTCCCCTACATGGGGGACACCCCTGCGTGGCAGGGCACTCCTTGTGTGCATCAGCACTGCTCATGGGCCAGCTCCACGCGGGCCAAGGAGGCCTGGGGTTTGAACCATGGGTAGTAGTAGGTAGGTGGATGCCCTATCCATTGGGCCAAGTCCGCTTCCTCTAGGACATTCTTTTGGTAAATTTTGATTCACTTAATTCTACCAAACATACCCTGCCTTACATTTCTGTCCCTTATCCTTTCATATATAAATAATAAAACAACCTTTTATTGTTTTTAACTGTAGTAACATAGAAACATAAAATTTGTCATATTAACCATTTTCCTTCTTCCTTCTCCCCCTATCCCCCTGGTAACCTCTAATCTACTTTCTATCACTACGAATTTGCTAATTCTAGATATCTAAGTGACATCACACAATATTTGTCCTTATGTGTCTTGCTTATTTCACTGAGCATAATGTTCTCAAGTTTCATCCATGTTGTAGTAGGTCTTAGAACTTCATTTGTTCTTATGATTGAATAATATTCCATTGTATGTATTTTGTTTATCCATTCATTTGCTGATGGACACTTGGATCGATTCCACATTTCAGCTATTGTTAATAGCTGTGAACATGAGTGTACAAGTATCTGTCTGAGACCCTGTTTTCACTTTCTTGGAGTATTCATCTAGGAGTGGAATTGCTGGGTCATATGGTAATTCTATATTTAATTTTTTGGGTAACTACCATATTGCTTTATGTAGTAGCTGCACCATTTTATATTCCCACAAACAATGCACCGGAGTTCAAATTTCTTCACATTGTTATTTTCCATTTTATTAATAATAGCCATCTTTGTGGGTGTAAAGTTTTTTAAACAAATCAATTTTATTTATACATATTAATAAAGCATACAAATAATCCAAAGTGTACAATCAATGCTATTTGGTATAGACACATAGTTGTGCATTAATGACTTCAATCATTATTAGAGAATCTTCATTATTTCAATAATAATAATAAATAAAAAACAAACAAACAATAAAATTCTTCACCTCTCAATTTCTCTACGCTTCGCCTGCTGTACATAGCTGCTATTTCTGACTTGTGGGTGTAAAGCTTTATCTCATTGTCATTTTAACTATGTTTAAGTGTATAATTCAGTGTGGCATTAATTACATTTACAATGTTGTACTACCATCACAACCATCCATTACCAAAACTTTTTCATCACTCAAAACATTAACTCTCTACTCATCAAACAATAACTCCCCATTCCACCCACCTCCCCCTACCCCAGCTCCTGGTAACCTTTATAATCTCCTTTCTGTCTCTATGAGTAGCCATCTTTTATATTAGCTGTTCTAATAATCCATTCTATCCTGTATTTCATACAACTCTGTACTTTGCCTCCCCTGATCCAACTTTTTTTAAAAAATTATTATCTTTTTTCAAAAAGATACATGGATCACACAAAATGTTACATTAAAAAATATACGAAGTTCCCATATACCCCACTCCCCATACCCCCCACTTCTCCCACATCCACAACTTCTTTCATTTGTGTGGTACATTTGATGAGTACATTTTGGAGCATTGGTACACAGCATGGATTATAGTTTATGTTGTATTTTACACTCTCTCCCAGTCCCTTCATTGGGTTATGGCAGGATATATAATATCCTGCATCTGTCTCTGCAATATCATTGAGGACAACTCCAAGTCCTGAAAATGCCCAATACCACACCTGTTTTCCCTCTCCCTGCCTTCAGCAACTCCTGTGGCCACTGTCTCTATATCAATGATATAATTTCTTCCATTACTAGAGTCACAATAATTCTATAGTAGAATACCAGTAATTCCACTCTAATCCATATTTTATTCCTCCATCCTGAAGACCCTGGGATGGCAATGTCCACTCCATCCCTAAATCAAGAGAGAGCTTAGATCCCATATGGATGATGGATGGAATTCTTCTGCTTGCAGCTGTAGACACTCTCAGTTCCCTGGTGTGGTAGTTGACCATCCTCACATCCCTGTTAGCTGACCTGGTTAAGTCCAATGAACCGGAGAGTAGATGTTGCAACTCTGCTGAGGCTCAGGACCCAGCTGCCACATAGACAGTCCAAAGATTCAAGTCTCCTGAGCATACACCAACACCAGCACCAACCACGGGTTCAGTAAAAGTGACAGAAGAGACATGTGTAGAGAGGTCACATCTGAGTCCCACTCCATTACACTCAGGAACACAAATTCCAAAGTAAGGTCCACTGGCAAGGCACTGAACTCCAAAGCCATCTTTCATGACTGCAGGGTCTGGGTGTCTCCATAGCCGTCAGGAGCACCACTACCTGGGGTTGTAGCTCCTTTGACTGTTTCTGAGACCCTGCTGAGATGTGCGTAAGCGTGACCCCACTGATGACCTCTCAACTCATTTTGAAGTCTCTTAGCCATATAAACTCATTTGTTTTTGCCATTTCCCCCTTTTAATCAAGGTCTTTTTCTAGTTGCATCACCAGCTGCTGCTTGGTAGTAATTCCTCAGTGCCAGGGAGGCTCATCCCTGGGAGTCATGTCCCATGCTGGTGGGAAGGTAATGCATTTACACGCTGAGTTTGGCTTAGAGGGTGGCCACATTTGAGCAACATAGAGGCTCTAAGGAGGTAACTCTTAGGTACACTGCAGGTATAGGCCTAGGCTCATAAGCATAGTCGCCCTGACCAACTTTTAACTGAATCTCTTCCTTCAAAATCTTCTCACTGTAATTACTAGAAACCTCATTCCATAATTAATATTCTCCCCTATAGAAGATAAATGAATATTTGAATAAATGGAGAAACATACTTGGTTGCTGGGTAGACTCAGTATTTATAAAGAAGTCAATTCTCCCCAAATTAATTTATAAATTTAAAGCAATCCCAATACTTTAAATTGACATTAAAGTTCTAAAGTGTATATCCCTTTGGAAGAATAAACATCCAGAAATAATCAGAAAAATTCTAAAACAGAATAATGAGTACCAATGAGCCTTACCACTTAATGAAACATATTGTAAAGCTATAGGAATTAAAAGATAGTGGAACTGGTTCAAAATGACAATTAGATCAATCAAACACAATAGAAAGTTCAGGGAAAAACATTTAGTCTATGAAGATTTAGTATATTGAAAGATAATATTTCAAGTCATTGGTGAAAAAATGGAATAAGCAATAAATGGTTATGGGATTTATTGACTAGAGATTCAGCAAATATAAAGTTGCATCTCTATCTCATTCCTTACACCAAAATAAATATTTTAAAATATTTTCATAGTATAAAAAATATAAACATAAAAAACCATCTATACTTTATTCATAATCATCAAAACCTGGAAACAACCCAAATGTCCATCTGTAAGTGAGTGGATGAACAAAGCATGGTACATACATACAATGATATACTACTCAACAATAAGAAGGAATGAACTTTTGATACATGCAACAACTTGGATAACTTTCCAAATTATTATGCTGAAAGGAGCCAGGCAAAAACCAAAACAGTACATACTGTATAATTCCATTTATATAATGGTCAAGATCAGGTAAAACTAAACTATAGTGGTAGAAGTCAGAACAGTTGTGTTTTGGGGAAAAAGATTACGTGAAGGGTTGTGAAAGAACCTTTTAGGGTGATGGAAATGTTCTATATCTTGATAGAGATATGGGTTACACAAATGTATGCTTTTGTCAAAATTGATAGAACCTTTCACTTACGATCTGTGCATTTCAGAATGTGTAAAGTGTACCTCAATTTAAAAGTCTTAAAAATAGTCATAAAATATTAGAAGAAAATATGATTAATATTTTTGTTGTTGGGGTACCAGGGCCAGGGACTGAACCTGGGGCCTTGTATGTAGGAAGCTGGTGCTCAACCGCTGAACCACATCAGCTCCCCTGAGCTGATTTTTTCATTTGTTTGCTTTTTGTTTTTGTTTTGTTTTTAGGAGACACTGGGAACTGAACCTGGGACTTCCCATGTGGGAAGAAGCAGGCACTCAACTGTTTGAGCCACATCCACTCCATTGTGGTTAATATATTGTAATCTAGGGAAGACCTTTCCCAAGTAACACAAAACCCAGAAACTATAACAGATAGTTGATGTTTTCAATTTATTTTTGTTTTATTGTCTTTATTTTTTTTAAGGCACAAATGTTTTATTGTTAACATTTAAAATTCTGCCATGATTTTGCTTGTATGGGAGTTCTGCAATAAAAATGTAGAACAGAAATTTCCTCAGAATGCAACTCCAACTCTCTTCCTGTCTGACTCTACCCAGTAAAAGTAACATATTTACTTTTGAATGCTGTAACATAATTACTTTTGAAAACTGATATCCATGTGAGTCAGCTAGGATGTTAGTCAGAAAACAGACCTGGGAATGAGTAAACAAGTTAACAAGTTGAATGACCCGATTTAGTGTTATTAAACTACCAAACTATTTTGTCAAAAACAATAACTGATTTTTCCATAATTGATATTCAGACTTTTTTCTAACTACAATGGGCTAAGATATTTGGCTACTTCTTGAGGCCACTCCTGGAAAGAGGAAGTTTGTTTTCCTGTTGCTCTGACAGGAAAAGGGGGGTCTACTTCATCAAAACATAGTACCATACAGGAACCTCTTATATTTTTTAATGTAACATTTTTGTGTGTGATGTATATAACTTCAAAAAAATACAAAAATGATGTGGTGAGGGGTGGGGAGTGGGTTATATGGGAACCTCTTATGTTTTTTGTTTTTTTATGTTTTTTAATGTAACATTCCTTGTGATCTATTAACTTTAATTAAAAAACAAACAAACAAAACCTAGTACCAAACTTTTAGGACACAAGTTGAAAAGGACAATTAAGTTAGGATATTAAAGTTAAATATAAATATTGTTTTATTGTCTTTAAAAATTATTAAAAATAAGCAGAATGAACAAGAAAAGAACAGATCTTTATACCATTGAAAGGTGTCAAATATATAGCATTAAGGAAAAATGGCACTTGCAAAAACAGTATGTACAGTATGATCCTATTTTTGATGAAAAAATGTATTACTATTAGCATAGAAAAATATTAGAGGATGCATATATGCCAAACTATTAAGAAAAATTATCTCAAGAGTGTGGGATTATGAGGGATTTTCATTTTCTACATTAAATATTTATGTAATATTCAACTTTTCATAACATCTATATCTCACTTTCATAATTGGAAAAAATTGAAAATAAATATTTTGAAATATTCTACTCTGCAATATCCTCTCCTAGTCAGGTTTCTTTTTTTTTTTTTTTTGCTTTTATTATTTTTTTAAATATTTATTTATTTATTTTTTTAAATTACATAAAAAAAAATATATGAGGTCCCATTCAACCCCACCGCCCCCGCCCCCCACTCCCCCCACAGCAACACTCTCTCCCATCATCGTGATACATCCATTGCACCTGGTAAGTTCATCTCTGAGCATCACTGCACCCCATAGTCAATGGTCCACATCATAGCCCAGACTCTCTCCCGTAATTGTCCGTGAAGCACTATCCAGGACAACTCCACGTCCCGAAAACGCCTCCACATCTCATCTCTTCCTCCCGTTCCCCACACCCAGCAGCCCCCATGGCTACCGTTCCCACACCCATTCCACATTTTCTCTGTGGACATTGGATTGGTTGTGTCCATTGCACACCTATGTCAAGTGAGGGCTTAGATTCCACATGGGTACTGGATGCACTCTTCCCGCTTCTAGTTGTAGACACTCTAGGCTCCATGTTGTGGTGGTTGACCTTCTTCAACTCCATGTTAGCTGAGTGGAGTAAGTCCAATAAGTCAAAGTGTAGGAGCTGAAGTCTGTTGAGGCTCTGGGCCTGGGTGTCATATTATCAGTCCAGAGATTCAAATCCCCTACATATATCTTAAACCCAGCACCGACTACAATTCCAATAAAGTAGCATGCAAGTCTTGTGAAAAGAGATCCCCTCTGAGTCCATTTCCATCACACAGAAACACCAGCTCCAAATAAGGGCCATCTGTCATGGCAGTGAACCCCTTCTGCCATGACCATAGAACCCGTGGGTCTCTTTATCCCTCAAAAGAACCAATACCTGGGGTTGTATCTACCTTATCTGTCTCTTAGACTCTGTTCAGTTGTACATAGGGGTATTCCTTCTGACAACCTCCAGACTCTTTTTTAGAGACTCACAGCCTTATAATCTCATTTCTCCTTTCCATTTCCCCCTTACATTAGGTCAAACCGCTTCCCGAAGTCATGTTATTATATGTAGACAGGTATATTCTGCTGTTCCACATTGAATCTTTAATTCAAGGTCATTTTCTAGTTGCTTCTTCAGCTGGTATGTGGTAGTGATCCCTCGGTGCCAGGGAGGCTCATTCCCGGGTGTCGTGTCCCACGCTGGGGGGAATGCATCACATCTACATGCTGAGTTTGGCTGTGAGAGTGGCCACATTTGAGTAACATGAAGGCTGTCAGGAGGAAACCCCCAGGCACAATGCTACTCTAGGCCTTGTTCTTATTGCAGGTGCATAGGCTCAAAAGTGTAGCCATTAGTATCAAGAGCCCACTGTTGGGCCCTCCTTCCTTCCTGGTTCTTGCCGTTGCACCTGGAGGATTGCCGCTGCTCTCCCAGGGCCCACAACAGTGACCCCCCGGCCAGGAGCCCAGTACCCCCCCAGCTGTTGTTTTTAATTGTTTCCACTATGAGTATATATAGACATTACCATATACCCTGGGCATATGCCCTGTATAACTCCCTGTCAACCATATATATCCTGTCAATAACATCCCATATCAGTATTCCTCTGCTGCCATTGTTGAACCACTCTGTGATCCAAAACTTCCCGTAAAGTGAATACCAACATAATGTCAGCTTCAGAAGAGTCTTAGATCACCAAAATTCATATATACAATATACAGTATTTCCCCAGATCCACCATAAAACCTTTCCCTTCCACAGCAATAATCTTTTAACTTATTCATATCATATTTCCTGAAACTGATGTACAGATTCCGAAACTATAGTTTTCAAACAAGGTAACATTTGTGTTTACTATGTGGTCCATACTTTAGGTTGTACAGTTTTCTAAATTTTTTAGTTATCCTATGTTTTGTCTTATGGTTTTCATTATTAGTCTGTCGTCCCCTATATGTTTTTGGTGTAATATTAGCTGTTTTATATTCATCCTAGTGTACTCTCACATAACTCCTCTTTTGCCCCCTTATTTACCTTTGTTCCAGCCATTGCACGTCCATTTTCCCCTCCCCTTAGGGCCCACAACGCCTGCCAATCTAATGCCCTGGGAGCCGTCCTTTCTCACGAGAGATACAGTTCTCTCTATTCGACGGCATTAGTCTTCCCCAGGATATGGGTCCACCCCACCCAATGGTAGAACCCACCTTGGCAAAATGAGCCTTCAGCTATTCCCTCCGGAGTCCGTCCCGCATCAGACCATACCCCCTGAGCGTCCTAACCAGGTAACCCTCCTACTTATACTTTGATACGTTTTACTCAACATTTAGTTCTCAATGAACTTCTGGCACTCTCCCATGTTTGTATGTTGCCCCTCCCTCCCACCTATTTCTTGGACCATATTACCCCTCTTCCCATCCCCAGCCCCCCTCAAACCCAGAAAACCCCACCCGAAGGTAACCCCTTGCCCCCATTTTGTCCCTTCTTTGTGCTCATACTTACCCCCAGCTCATCACAGATTCCACCCCTACAGACATTAACTCACAGCCTTCCTCCACCCCCCGATTTCCAGTAAGCCACTTTTCCAGACTCTAGCTCTCTGAGGCAGTTAACTTATTTCATATCATTGAGGTCATATAGTATTTGTCCTTCAATGCCTGGGTTGCTTCACTCAACATAAGATTCTCAAGGTTCATCCATGTTATCACGTGCGATTGTAGTGTATTGGTTCTTACAGCTGAGTAGTATTCCATTGTGTGTATATACCACATTTTATTGATCCACTCATCTGTTGATGGACTTTTGGATTGATTCCAACTTTTGGCGATGGTGAACAATGCTGCTATGAACATTGGTGTACATATATCGGTTTGTGTCCTTGTTTTCAGATCTGATGGGTATATACCCAGCAGTGGTATTGCTGGGTCATATGACAAATCTATGGATAATTTTTTGAGAAACTGCCAAACTGTCCTCCAGAATGGTTGGATCCTTCTGCATTCCCACCAGCAATGGATGAGTGTTCCCCTTTCTTCACATCCTCTCCAGCATTTGTATTCTACTGTTTTTTTCATGGCTGCCAATCTTATGGGAGTAAGATGGTATCTCATTGTAGTTTTGATTTGCATTTCCCTGATAGCTAGGGTTTTGGAGCATTTTTTCATGTGCTTTTTAGCCATTTGTATTTCTTCTTTGGAGAAGTGTCTGTTTAAATCTTTTTCCCATTTTTTAAATGGGTTGTTTATCTTTTTGTTTTCGAGATCTATGAGTTCTTTATATATGCAAGTTATAAGTCTCTTATCAGATATATGGTTGCCAAATATTTTCTCCCATTGTGTGGGTTCCCTTTTTACTTTCTTGACAAACTCCTTTGAGGTGCAGAAGGCTTTAATTTTGAGGTAGTCCCATTTATCTATTTGTTCTTTTGCTGCTCGTGCTTTTGGTGTAATATTCATGAAGCCATTTCCTATTACAAGGTCCTGTAGATGTTTCCCTACACTGCTTTCTAAGGTCTTTATGGTCTTGGCTCTTATATTTAGGTCTTTGATCCATCTTGAGTTGATCTTTGTATAAGGTGTGAGATGGTAATCCTCTTTCATTCTTCTACATATGGCTATCCAGTTCTCCAGGCACCATTTGTTGAATAGGCCATTCTCTCCCAGTTGTGAGGGTTTGGTGGCTTTATCGAATATTATATGGCTATATACATGAGGTTCTATATCTGAACTTTCAATTCGATTCCATTGGTCTGTGTGTCTCTCCTTATGCCAGTACCATGCTGTTTTCACTACTGTAGCTTTGTAGTATGTTTTGAAGTCAGGAAGTGTGATTCCTCCTATTTCATTTTTCTTTTTCAATATGTCTTTGGCTATTCGGGGCCTCTTTTTATTCCAAATAAATTTCATAGTTAGTTTTTCTAGTTCCTTAAAGAAGGCTGTGTTGATTTTTATTGGGATTGCATTGAATGTGTAGATCAGTTTTGGTAGGATAGACATCTTAATAATATTCAGTCTTCCTATCCATGAACAGGGAATATTCTTCCATTTATTTAGGTCTTCTTTGATTTCCTTGAACAATCTTGTATAGTTATTGATGTATAAGTTTTTTACCTCTTTAGTTAAATTTATTCCTAAGTATTTGATTTTTTTATTTACTATTGTGAATGGTATTTGTTTCTTGATTTCCTCCTGATCTTGCTCATTATTGGTGTATAGAAATGCTACAGATTTTTGCGCATTGATCTTATAACCTGCGACTTTGCTAAACTCATTTATGAGTTCTAGGAGCTTTGTTGTAGATCTCTCAGGGTTTTCTATATATAGGATCATGTCATCTGCAAATAATGAAATTTTGACTTCTTCCCTTCCAATTTGAATGCCTTTTATATCTGGTTCTTGTCTCAGCACTCGAGCCAGTACTTCCAGGACAATGTTAAATAGGAGCGGAGACAATGGGCATCCTTGTCTTGTTCCTGATTTTAGAGGGAAGGATTTCAGGATTTCGCCATTGTAAACAATGTTGGCTTTAGGTTTTTCATATATACTCTTTATCATGTTCAAAAAGTTTCCTTGTATTTCAATCTTTTGGAGTGCTTTTATCAGGAAGGGGTGCTGTATTTTGTCAAATGCCTTTTCTGCATCTATAGATATAATCATGTGGTTTTTTTCTCTCAATCTGTTTATATGGTGTATTACATTGATTGATTTTCTTATGTTGAACCATCCTTGCATACCTGGAATAAATCCCACTTGGTCATGGTGTATAATTCGTTTAATGTGTTGTTGAATACGATTAGCAAGTATTTTGTTAAGTATTTTTGCGTCTAGGTTCATTAGAGAAATTGGTCTGTAATTTTCCTTTCTTGTGGTGTCTTTGTTTGGCTTTGGTACTAGGGTAATGTTGGCATCATAGAAGGAATTAGGCAGTGTTCCTTCTGTTTCGATTTTTTGGAATAGTTTCAACAGGATTGGTGTTAGTTCTTTCCGGAATGTTTTGTAGAATTCACCTGTGAAGCCGTCTGGCCCTGGGCTCTTCTTAGTTGGGAGATTTTTAATGACTGATTCTATCTCTTTGCTTGTGATTGGTTTGTTAAGATAATCAATTTCTTCTTTCGTCAGTATGGGCTGCTTATGTATTTCTAGGAATTTGTCCATTTCCTCTAAATTGTCATTTTTGTTGGAATATAGTTTTTCAAAGTATCCTCTTATGATAGTCTTTATTTCTGTGGGGTCAGTGGTGATATCACCTTTCTCATTTCTTATTTTGTGTATTTGCATCTTTTCTCTTTTTTTCTTTGTTAGTCTCGCTAAAGGTTTGTCAATTTTGTTGATCTTCTCAAAAAACCAGCTCTTGGTCTTGTTTATTTTTTCAAGTGCTTTCTTATTTTCTATTTCATTTAGTTCTGCTCTTATCTTTGTTATTTCCTTCCTTCTTCTTCCTGTTGGGTTACTTTGTTGTTGTTTTTCTAATTCCTTCAAATGTGCAGTTAATTCTTCAATTTCTGCTCTTTCTTCTTTTTTGATATATGAATTTATGGCTATAAATTTCCCTCTCAGTACCGCTTTTGCTGCATCCCATAAATTTTGGTATGTTGTGTTATCATTATCATTTGTTTCAAGGTAGTCATTGATTTCTTTTGAGATTTCCTCTTTGACCCACTGTTTTTCTAAGAGTGTGCTGTTTAATTTCCAAATTGTCGTGTGAAGTCTGGGTCTCTGTCCCTTGCAAATTTCCAGCTTGACTCCACTGTGGTCAGAAATATTGTTTTGTATGATTTCGATCTTTCTGAATTCATTAAGCCTTTCTTTGTGGCCTAGCATATGGTCAATCTTGGAGAATGTTCCATGTGCGCTTGAGAAAAATGTATATCCTGCTGTGTTTGGGTGTAATGATCTATATATGTCTATTAGATCCAGCTCTTCTAATATACTGTTCAAATGTTTTGTTTCTTTAGTGATTCTCTTTTGAGATGTTCTGTCCAGAGTTGATAGTGGTGTATTAAAATCCCCCACTATAATTGTAGATGCATCTATTCTTTCACTTAGTTTTTCCAGCGTTTGCCTCACATATTTAGAGGCGCCCTTGTTAGGAGCATAAATATTTATGATTGTTCGATCTTGACAAATTGTCCCTTTCACTAAAATATAGTATCCTTCTTTGTCTCTCACAATTGTTTCGCATTTAAAGTCTATTTTGTCTGATATTAATATAGCTACTCCTGCCTTTTTTTGGTTGTTGTTTGCTTGTATGATTGTTTTCCAGCCATTCACTTTCAACCTCCATGAGTCTCTGGGTCTAAGATGTGTCTCTTGTAGGCAGCATATAGATGGGTCGTATTTCCTTATCCAGTGTCCCAGTCTGAATCTTTTGATAGGTGAGTTTAATCCGTTGACATTCAGTGTTATTACGTTTAGAGAGTTATTTATGGTAGCCATATTTTGGTTGAATTTGTGTTTGTTATATTTTGTTTGTATTATTTTATTTTCCCCTTCTATTTTTGTCTTTCTTGTTGCTTTTACACTCTCCTCCATCTCTGACTGTCCTGTTTTTTCCTTTCTTCCTGCAGAATTCCCTTAAGAATTTCTTGAAGGGGAGGTTTCTTGTTGATATACTCTTTCAGTTTCAGTTTATCTGTGAATATTTTGAACTCTCCATCATTTTTGAATGCTAGTTTAGCTGGATAGAGTATTCTTGGTTGGAAATTTTTTTCCTTTAGTACCTTGACCATATCATACCACTGCCTTCTTGCCTCCATCGTTTCAGATGAGAAATCAGCACTTAATCTTATGGAGTTTCCCTTGTATGTGATGGTTTTCTTTTCTCTTGCTGCTTTTAGAATTTTTTCTTTGTCTTGAGCATTGGATAATTTGACAAGTATATGTCTTGGGGTGGGCCTGTTGGGGTTTATGACCAGTGGAGTGCGCTGTGCTTCTTGGATATGTACATCTGTCTCTTTCAGTAGATTTGGGAAGTTTTCATTCATTATTTCCTGCAACACTCCTTCTGACCCCTTTCCCTTCTCTTCTCCTTCTGGAATGCCTATAATACGTATGTTTGAGCGTTTTGCGTTATCATTCAGGTCCCTAAGTCCTATCTGGATTTTTTCTACCTTTTTATTGACCACTTCTACTATCTGTTTGATTTCCAATGCACTGTCTTCCACATCACTAATTCTCTGCTCTGCTTCTTCTAGTCTGCTGATATTTGCTGCAAGTGTATTTTTGATTTCTTGAACTGTGGTGTTCATTCCCATCATATCTGTTATTTTTTTGCGCATGTCTGCAATTTCCCCTCCGAGTGTTGTCTTCACGCTGTTAACCTCTTTCATTACTTCATCAAATTTGTCGGTGATAAATGTTCTGAGATCTTTCATTGCTTGTGCGAAGTCCTGCCCCCCTTCCTGATTTTCAGTTTGTTGATTGGATTCAGCCATGTTTTCCTGATTACTGGTTTGGTTTGTAGATTTTTGTTGCTGTCTTGTCAACATTTTTTCTTGACGGGTTTAATCAGTTCCTTAGCTTCTTTGTCTAGTCTTGGAGATTAATTAGCTGTTGTTTTTGCGTAAGTGTTATATCTTCTCTTTGTCACTTTGTTCTTCTTATTCCAATTTCTTATTGCTAGTTAAGCTCACTTTAAAGGAAAGTATTAGTGCTGGGGAAAGTCAGTTGTGTAAGGAAGGAAAAAGTGTGAAGTAATATTGGTGATATATGTTTACAAAGCAACAATATGAGTTCTGGGAGGATGGAGGTTAGATCATGTAAATTGTGTAGAGTTATAGTAGTAGGAAAGTACCTATAATGAGGTAGACGACTGAATATGGGAGGAATGTGGTACGTACTAAGAGGCTATTGTTTTCGTGAGAGAGGGAAAGAGAAAAGAAAGGTAATAGTTTCAGGGACGAATACCAGATGGAAAACTAAACAAAGGTATTAGAAATTAAGAGTTAGACACTTTGTGGATCAAAGAAAGGGAGATGGAATATAGGAGAGATAGCAGATGGTGGAGGATATCAAGTTGTAGGGGAAAGGGGATAGTGTAGATAGGCTAAATCTATTCACAGAGAAATGAGGCAGTGGAGGGTGAGAAAACCCAGCAAATGTGAGGTATTTCCTGTAGGACCTATTGTATTGTTAAGGTAAAATAGTATAAGAAGAATATTGGGGACAAGAAAGAGAGGATTGAAAAAAAAAAAAAAAAGAACAACAAGAACAACAACAACAAAAAATAAAAAAAAAACAAAAACAAAAACCAAAGAACATAAACCCCGCCGCCAGGCTCGGCTGGGCTCAGCTGGGCTCCGGTCCCCCGCCCGCCGCCCGCCGCGGCTCGGCTGGGCTCGGCTGGGCCTGGCTGGGCTTGGCTTTCCCGCCTGCCGCCCAGCGCGGCGCAGCGCGGCTCGGCTCTCCTGCTCGCCGCCCGGCGCGGCGCGGCTGGGCTCGGCCGAGCTCAGCTGGGCTCTGCCCCCCCACCCGCCGCAGCTCAGGTGGGCTCGGCCGGACTCGGCTACCCTGGCCGCCGCCCGCCGGGGCTCCGCGCGGTGCTAGCTGCCTCGGCTCCACCTACCCAAGGAGGGAATCCTCCACACATAGCTGGGATCTCCGTGTATATTTCACAGATGGATCCTCTCTGTTACCTTCCCTCCAAATCGATGTCCAGACACCTCCGGACCAGGAAAAATCCCGAAACAGCTGGTCCCAAAGAGTCTCCGACGCCTCCCAGCCAATTCCCCCCCGGAGCTAGTAACCGGGAAGTTCACTCAGCCGCCATCTTGCCTCCCCCTCCTGAAAGTCCCAATTTATATCTTATAGACCAGTCCTTTCCGTTACCTTCCCACCAAATCGATGTCCAGACACTTCCTGCCCTGAAAAAATCCTGAAAAAGCCTGGTCCCGGAGAACCTCCAGCGGTGCCCAGCTGCCTCTTCCCAGGAGAGACGGCAAGGCAAGCTCACTCAGCCACCATCTTGCCGGAAGTCAAGGTTTCTTAATTGTAGACAATGCAATGACTCTGGTTAACTGTAGCAGAAAATGAAATCATTGGAAGGTATGGCAGCCATTTACTGTTTGTTAAATACCCATGTACTCCCTCACATTTCCAGTCCTCTTAGAGTTAGATGGGGCCTTGTGACCATTTCTGGCCAATGGGCAATTTAAGTACTGATGCTCAATCCTCTAGCCATGATAACCATGAGGCCTAGGTGAGAGATGGGACAGCCAAAGATAGTGGAACTTCCATCAGCCTAGATCTCTGAGTTAATGCTTGGCAGAGAGTTGCTCTGAAGAGCCACTAGACTTGCAGTAGATTTATTTATTTATTTATTTTTAAAGATTTATTTATTTATTTCTCTCCCCTCCACCCCCCCACCCCGGTTGTTTGTTCTCTGTGTCTATTTGTTGCGTCTTGTTTCTTTGTCCGCTTCTGTGGTCAGCAGCACGGGAATCTGTGTCTCTTTTTGTTGCGTCATCTTGTTGTTGTGTCAGCTCTCCGTGTGGGTGGTGCCATTCTTAGGCAGGCTGCACTTTCTTTTGCGCTGGGCGGCTCTTCTTACGGGGCACACTCCTTGCTTGTGGGGCTCCCCTACGAGGGGGACACCCCTGCGTGGCATGGCACTCCTTGCGTGCATCAGTACTGCACATAGGCCAGCCCTACACGGGTCAAGGAGGCCCGGGGTTTGAACCGCGGACCTCCCATGTGGTAGACAGACGCCCTAACCACTGGGCCAAGTCCGCCGCCTGCAGTAGATTTAGTATAAGCAAGAAATAAGTTTGCATATCTTAAGTCATTGATATTTGGGTTTTACTTATCATCAAAGTATAAAGCAACCTATCCTAAGAGAAAAGGGTGTCATGTGATCTATGAGAGGCCTGGAGAACCAGGCAGGGTCCGGAAACAAGGGTAGAAAGAAATGACACAGCTAAGATTTTGCTACAGGAGTGGTCCGATAGGATGATACTACCACCACCACTGCCACTAAACACTTGCAACTGCTCAGCTGGGCCTTGCTTGCTCCTAATACTATTATTATACTACCAGATTCTTGACTCTGCAGTAGCTTCCTTCAAAAATCACTAATCAACCCTGCACACCCTTGTTTTACCCTCAACATTCAAAGTTCTAGGCAGGACCATGTGATAGGTTGTGCTGAGTTCAAATGTGCATACACTAACTATTAGTAGATGAGGGAGAAGAAATATATGCCTCCCTCCCTCGTTTTGGTAGTACATGGTTGGACCCTGCCTCCGAACATATCATGAGATTCTTCAGAAATAGCAAGAGTGTTTGAATGCTAGATATGCATTCGATGCCAATGTCCACTCCAGTCTTCAGCTGCTTCACTGACAAATCTTTTGCCTCCTTGAAGGAACTGAAATGTGCCTCTACCCTGAATAGTTGAAATCTGCCCACTCTCCCACTCTCTAGCCAATAACATCCTCAACTCATATGCCTATTGTTCTTTCATCACAGTTCCAATGCTGTATGAATACAACTCTCCACTTTCTCTGAGTCCTTCCTGGGTTCATATAATTGCTCAGATAGGAACACTGAACTTCATATTCCCCAACATCTACTAGGTCCTCTGCAATGTCTGGCATTCCTGTTTCCCTGATCAGTTCTTCAGGTCTCCACAGCAGCGTTGCAGAACTCGCATTCTCCTCAGCCCTCCCACAACTCCACATCCTCATCCTCAACAGATGCTCTCACCTTGAATGGCACTGAGAACAGAAGACCCCAGACAACAACTCCTTGACTCCTTGCCACAAACTATCTGCAAACTCATGAGCATCCCTACTTGTCCTCTCCTCACTCCCTCTATCCTTTCACAGTGGGGAGTGCCCTTTTCTTGCCAACTAACCCTTCCTCCTGTGTTCTATGTCCTATTCCCTGCTATCCCCTCAGGAACACTGATCTATCAGTTTAATCTCTCCTTCCTGTATCTTCAGCCTCTTCTTCTCTACTGACTCAGCCTTTAAATATGTACAAAGTCTGTTGCATCTTAAAAAAAAAAAAACAACATTGCCCACCATTTCACACCTTCAAAGATGGCTATTATTAAAAAATAGAAAATAACAAGTGCTGGTGAGGATATGGAGAAATTGGACCTCTAGTGCATTGCAGGAAGAAATACAAAATGGTGCATTAAGGCAGTTCCTCAAAAAGTTAAAACATACGATTACCATGAACCAGCAATTCCACTCCTAGGAATATACCTAAAATAAGTGAAAGCAAGGGGGCAGGGACTCAACGTTCTACTGACGTGACCCAATCAAAGCCTTAATCATTATTTAATCAAGTAAAAGTGAAATCCAATATAATCTAATATACCCAGAGGAAAAGACCAGTTCACAAACATAATCCAATATCTATTTTTGGAATTCATAAATAATGCCAAACTGCTACAGTTACCAAGACCATTTAATGAGGAAAAAATAATCTTTTCAAATGGTGCGGGGGGCAAATGGATATCCACATGCAAAATAAATGAATTTGGCCATCTACCTCACATAATAAACAAAATATTAACTCAAAATGGATCAAAGAAAAAGAAAAAAAGGATAAAATACCTAAATATAAGAGCTAAAACTATAAAACTCTGAGAAGAAAATATAGTGGAGAGAACTTTTGGGAAAATGGCAGATTAGAAAGACACAGGACTCTCTTATCCCAGAAGAATAACCAGAGGACAGGCAGAAATGGCCTAGGAAAAATGTTCTAGAGTTTAAGACACCAGGGAAAGGCTAGACATAGCCCAGAAGAGAAAGGGTACAAGAAAAGAATCTTAATGGAAAGACAGAGTGAAAGCTGCAACTGTAGCCGTTGGCACCATTAACCCACACTATGAACAGATAATTTTGAATTCCCTGGTCTTACATTGGCTGCTACACACAAAGGGGGCCTCAGGGATCCACCCAACCCTCCAGGAAAGGGGAGAGAGAGGGATGTAGCCTAAGGCTGATTCAGATTTTGGCCCCAAAATTTGGTCTGTAGTGCCCAAAGAGCCTTTCTAGGCCTAGAAGGGCTGCATCATTGCCCTGGAAGCCAGCAAGGGACTCAAGAGATCTGACCCTCTCAATCACCCTCCCTACTGACCCAGACTGGTTACTGAGGACACAGAGAGGAGTGGAATTATTTCCTACCCAGGTAAAGTTTGCAGAACAGCCTCTGAGAAAGTTTGAAAGACAAGGGTCTTAGCCTCCAGACAGGATCAGCTAACACAATGATCCAGCCCATGTTGCAGCTAACACACTCCAACCAGGCATTGAACTGAAAGGGCTGCCAAAGAGTGCCATCTGCAGGCTGACCAAGGAAGTGCATGTGAGGAAATTTAAAGTAAATAAGTGATTTTATCTGGCCTTTACACCCTTACTCCCCAAGGCCCTTGGAAGCAGACCTGCAATCCATTACTGGCTCCAGGGCCCAGTTTTGAGCAACAAACAGGAACAATCTTAAAGACCTTGAACAGGCTGAACCAAGAATCAAAGAGGAGCAGTAAAACAGTTTCCTGCCACTAAATCCTTACAAAACAGAGAGAGATTGAGTATCAGAGTAAACTCACCATCATAATCAGATGCCTAGATATGACAAAAAATTACAAGACATAGTAAGAAAATGGAATAAATGGCCAAAGAAATATATCAATGCTCAGGCTGAGACACAGGATTTGAAACAACTAATCAATGTAATTCATGCAAATTTCCAAAATCAAATTAATGTGTTGAAAGATAATATGGTTTAAAGAGATAAGAGACATAAAGAAGACACTACGGGGTGCAGTGATGTTCAGAGATGTACTTACTGGGTGCAATGGATGTCTCACGATGATGGGAGAGAGTGTTGCTATGGGGGGAGTGGGGGGTGGGGATGGTGGGGTTGATTGGGACCTCGTATTTTTTGAATGTAATTTGTAAAAATAAATAATTAAAACAAAAAAAGAAACAAAAAAAACCACCATAAAAAAAAAAAAAGAAGACACTGAGGGGCGGCGGATTTGGCCCAGTGGTTAGGGCGTCCGTCTACCACATGGGAGGTCCATGGTTCAAATCCGGGCCTCCTTGACCTGTGTGGAGCTGGCCCATGCGCAGTGCTGATGTGCACAAGGAGTGCCATGCCACGCAGGAGTGTCCCCCGCATAGGGGAGCCCCAAGCACAAGGAGTGCGCCCCATAAGGAGAGCCACCCAGTGGGAAAGAAAGTGCAGCCTGCCTAAGAATGGCACCACCCACACGGAGAGCTGACACAACAAGATGACGCAACAAAAAGAAACACAGATTCCCGTGCCACTGACAACAACAGAAGCAGACGAAGAAGACACAGCAAACAGACACAGAGAACAGACAACCGGGGTTGGGGGGAAAGAAGGGGAGAGAAAGAAATAAATCTTTAAAAAAAAAAAAGAAGACACTGAGGGGAAGCAGATTTGGCTCAACAGATAGAGTGTCCACCTACCACATGGGAGGTCCAGGATTCAAATCCAGTTCCTCCTGACCTGTGTGATGAGCTAACCCACACGCAGTGCTGATGTATGCAAGGAGTGCTGTGCCACGCAGGGGTGTCCCCCACATAGGGGGGCCCCATGCGCAAGGAGTGTGTCCTGTAAGGAGAGCCGCCCCACATGAAAAAAGTGCAGCCTGCCTGGGAGTGGTGCTGCTGACGTAGCAAGATGATGCAACAACAAAAAAAGAGACACAGATTCCCAGTGCCACTGACGAGAATAAAAGCACACACATAAGAACACACACTGAATGGACACAGAGAACAGACAACTGGGGGGAGGGGGAGGGAAGAGAAATAAATAAAAAATAAATCTTTAAAAAAAAAGAAGACGACACTGAAGGAAGCAGATTTGGCTCAATTGATAGAGTGTCTGCCTACCATATGGGAGGTTCAGGGTTCAAACCCAGGGCCTCCTGACCCATGTGGTGAGCTGGCCCACACCCACTGCTGATGCGCACAAGAAGTGCCCTGCCATGCGGGGGTGTCCCCCGCATAGATAAGCCCAATGCATAAGGAGTGCACCCTGCAAGGAGATCTGCCCTGCACAAAAAAAGTGCAGTATGCCCAGGAGTGGCACCGCACATATGGAGAGCTGACACAGCAAGATGATGCAACAAAAAGAGACACAGATTCCCAGTGCTGGTGCTGCTGACAAGAATGCAAGCAGACACAGAAGAACACACAGTGAATGGACACAGAGAGCAGACATTGAGGGGTGGGGGGAGGGGTGGAGGAAGGGGAGAGAAATAAAATTCTTAAAAAAAGAAGACACTGAGTGAGCACAAAGAAAAATTTCAAAACATGAATAGAAAAGTAACAGAGCTCATGGGAAAGAAAAACACAATAGATGAGATAGAAAAACATGTTAGAAGTATACAAGAGCAGACTCAAAACAATAGGAAAAAGAATAAATGATACTGAAGACAAAATAGCTGCAATTGAAGAGAGAGAAGAAGCTCAGGATGTTGAATGATAACATGAAGCACAACAACCTATGGGCCATAGGAGCTCCAGAAGGAGAAGAGAAGGGAAAAGGGGCAGAAAGAGTATTTGAGGAAATAGTGGCTGAACATTTCCCAACTTTCATGAAAGAAATGAATTTACATGTACAAGAAATACAAGATACCCCAATCAGAGTAAATCTGAATAGACATACTCCAAGACAGATACTACTCAGAATTTCAAATGTCAGAGATAAACAGAAAATTCTGAGAGCAGCAGGGGAGAAGCAAACCATTACATACAAGGAATGCCCAGTATGACCTAGTGTGGATTTCATATCAGAAACCAAGGAGACAAGGAGACAGTGGTATGATAAAAAAAAATTGCCAGCCACAAATTCTTTATCTGGCAAAATTGACCTTCAAATATGAAGGTGAATGAAAATGAGTTTAAAATATTCACAAACAAACAGAAACTTTAAGAGAGTTTGTAAAAAAAAAAAAAATACAGCTTTGCAGGAAATATTAAAGGGAGCCTTATAGCCTGAAAGAAAAAGACAGGAGAGAGGCTTGGAGGAGAGTATAGAAGGCAAGAATAGCAGAAAGAGTAATCAAAAGAATAAAAAGACAGACAAAAATAAGATATGACATCTAAAAATCAAAGAATAAAATGGTGGATTTACAATAATATAATGGAATGTGAATGGATTAAACTCCCCTTTCAAAAGATATAGGCTGTCAGAATGGATAAAAAATCATGAGCCGTCCATATGCTACCTGCAGGAGACTCACCTTAGACCCAGGGATACAAGTCAGCTAAAAGGTTGGAAAAAGATACTCCATGCAAAGAGTAACCAAAAAAGAGGAGTAGCAATACTAATATCAGACAAAACAGACTTTAAATGCAAAAAAATGTTTTAAATAAAATAGCATGACTTTAAAATGCTGTTTGACCTAATCTAAGGGGGAAATGGAAAGGAGAAATTAGTTTATATGGCTACGAGTCTCTAAAAAAGAGTCTGGAGGCTGTCAGAAGGATTGCCCTTATGCGCAACTGAGCAGAGTCTAAGAGACAGATAAAGTAGATACAACCCCCAGGTATTGGTTCCTTTGAGGGCTAAAGAGGCCCATGGGTGCTATGGTCATGGCAGATGGGGTTAACTGCCATGTTAGATGGCCCTTCTTTGGAGCTGGTGTTTATGCGTGATGAATCTGGACTCAGATGGGATCTCTCTTCTTAAGACTTTCATGCTACTGTGCTGGAGTTGTAGTTGGTGTCGGGGTTTAAGATATATTTAGGGGATCTGAATCTCTGGACTGACAATGTGATAGCCAGGCCCTGAGCCTCAACAGTCTCCAGCACCTACAATCTGATTTATTGGACTCACCTCACTCAGCTAAGATGGAGTTGAAGAAGGACAACCACCACACCACGGAGCCTAGAGTGCCTACAACTGAAAGCGAGAGGATTGCATCCAGTATCCATGAGGAATCTGAGCCTCCTCTTGACATAGAAGTGCAATGGACACAACCAATCCAATGTCCATAGAGAAAAGGTGGCATTGGAGTGGGAAAAGTGGACAAGGTGGCTAATGGGTATGGGGAATGGCAGGAAGAGACGAGACGTGGAGGCGTCTTAGGGACTTGGAGCTGCCCTGGATGGTGCTTCAGGGGCAATCACCGGACATTATAAATCCTCACAGGGCCCACTGGATGGAATGGGGGAGAGTATGGGCCATGATGTGGACCATTGACCATGAGGTGCAGAGGTGCCCAGAGATGTACTTACCAAATGCAATGGATGTGTCATGATGATGGGAATGAGTGTTGCTGGGGGGGGGAGTGGTGGGGTGGAGGTGGTGGGGTTGAAGGGGTCCTCATATATTTTTTTAATGTAATATTTTTACAAAATCAATTAAAAAAATAAAATAAAATAAAATGTTTTAAGAGATGCAGAAGACCAGTATACATTAATAAAAGGGGCAATCCACCAGGAAGAAATAAGTCATAAATGTCTATGCACCAAACCAGGGTGACCCAAAATATGTGAGGCAAACTCTGGCAAAACTGAATGGAGAAATAGACATCTCTACAATAGTAGTTGGAGACTTCAGCACACCACTCACAGCATTACGTAGTACAATTAGACAGATGATCAACAAGGAAACAGAGAACTTAAACAACATGATAAATGAGTTAGATGTAACAGACAATTACAGAACATTGCATCCCAAATCAGCACGTTATACGTTCTTCTCAAGGGCTCATGGGTCTTTCTCTAGGATAGACCTCACGTTCCATCACAAAACAGGTTGCAATAAATATAAAAAGATTGGAATTAAACAAAGCACCTTCTCAGATCATAATGAAATGAACTGGAAATCATAATAGATGAGAAAGGGGCAAAATACACAAATGTTTGGAGGCTGAATAACATACTTCTAAATAATCAGTGGATCAAAAAAGAAATTGTAAGTGAAGTTAGTAAATATATTGAGATGAATGAAAATATACCAAAACTCATGGCAGAGAGGTGTAGTTTAGTGGTTGTGTGCCTGCTGCCCATGTTCGAGGTTCAAACCCCTGTACTTCCTCAAACAAAACCACCTCATGGGATACAGTGAAGGCAGTGCTGAGAGGGAAATTTATAGCACTAACCTCCTATATTAAAAAAGAAGAAAGAACTAAAATCAAAGATCTAACACATGGATTCTTTTTTTTTTTTTATATAATTTTTTTATTTTTTATTGACTTTGTAATAATATTACATTAAAAATATATATGTGAGGTCCCATTCAACCCCACCCCCCCACCCCCCCTCTCCCCCCCCCCCAACAACACTCGTTCCCATCATCATGACACATGCATTGGATTTGGTAAGTACATCTTTGGGCACCTCTGCACCTCATATACATTGGTTCACATCATGGCCCATACTCTCCTCTATTCCATCAAGTGGGCCCTGTGAGGATTTACAATGTCCGGTGATTACCTCTGAAGCACCATCCAGGGCAGCTCCATGTCCCGAAGACGCCTCCACCTCTCATCTCTTCCTGCCTTTCCCCATACCCTTTGTCCATTATGTCCACTTTTCCCAATCCAATGCCACCTCTTCTATGTGGACATTGGATTGGTTGTGTCCATTGCACCTCTATGTCAAGAGGAGGGTCAGATTCCACGTGGATGCTGGATGCAATCCTCCCATTTTCAGTTGTAATCACTCTAGGCTCCATGGTGTGGTGGTTGTCCTTCTTCAACTCCATCTTAGCTGAGTGTGGTAAGTCCAATAAATCAGATTGTAGGTGCTGGAGTCTGTTGAGGCTCAGGATCTGGCTATCACATTGTCAGTCCAGAGATTCATATCCCCTAAATATATCTTAAACCCCAACATTAACTACACCTCCAGCACATTAGCATGAAAGTCTTATGAAGGGAGATCCCATCTGAGTCCAGATTCATCACACATAAACACCATTTCCAAAGAGGGGCCATCTGCCCTGGTAGTTAACCCCATCGGCCATGACCATAACTCCCATGGGTCTCTTTAGCCCTCAAAGGAACCAATATCTGGGGGTTGTATCTGCTTTATCTGTCTCTCTGACTCTGCTCAGTTGTGCATGAGGGCAAACCTTCTGCCAGCCTCCAGACTCTTTTTTAGAAACTCGTAGCCATATAAACTCATTTCTCCTTTCCATTTTCCCCTTACTTTAGGTCAAACAGCATTTTAAAGTCATGGTATTTTATGTAGACATGGATATTCTGCTGATCCGCATTGAACCTTCCGTATAAGGTCATTTTCCAGTTGCATCATCAGTTGGTAGTTGATAGTGGTCCCTCGTTGCCAGGGAGGCTCATCCCCGGGTGTCATGTCCCGCGCTGGGGGGAAGGCATTGCATTTACATGCTGAGTTTGGCTTCTAACACATGGATTCTTAACCTTTTTAGTTCCACAGACCTCTTTGCCAGTCAGGTAAAATGAATCTTACTTTAATTTATTTATTGTATACATTCATAAGTGAAGGAAATGCAAGATTTCAGTTAGAGGTCAGAGAAAATAAAGATAATAAGCTTATTTCTTTTTCAATTCAAGCTCACGGACGCCCTGAAATCTTTGGGGTCCATAGAATCCCTGATCTAATAGAACTGGAGAAACTAGAAAAAGAACAGCACACCACTCCCCAAGAAAACAGAAGGAAAGAAATAAATATTAGAGCAGAAAAAATGAAATTGAGAACAGAAAAAAAAATGGAGAAAATCAACAAAACCAAAAGTTGGTTTTTTGAGAAGATCAATAAAATTAATAAACCCTTAACTACACTACCAGAAAAAAAAAGAGAATATACAAATAAATAAACTCCAAAATGTAAGGAGAGGTGTTATGACTGACCCCACAGAAATAAAAAGGATCATAAGAGGATATTATGAGAAACTGTATGCCAACAAACTAGATGGCATAGATAAAATGGACAAATACCTAGAAGTGCACAATCAACTTACATTGACGCTATAAGAAATAGAAATGTAAATGTAAATCAGTTACATTTAAAGAGATTGAAGGCATTTGCTTTCTTATACCTCAAACAATCTACCTGGAAAGGCTGCTTAATGAGTGACCAGAGGATAATATAATAACACTTCCCACTATGATTTTGCTGTTTTGAATTCTTGTATTTTATTGGCTTGTATGGTACTGTGGTGTCAAAGAGAGATATGATTCATGGCCAATCTTCTCTAGCTATTTACAGTGCCATTAGAAGAATGTTAGAGGACTTCCAGAAAGACTGCAGACTCGAAAGACATGGATTCTCTTCTCTCCCAAAAAAAATAGCTAAAGAATAGGCAGAAATGGCCTGGAAAAATCTTCTAGGGTTTAGGACACCAAGGAAAGGATGGGCACCATTCAGAAGAGAGAGGGACAAAGGAAAAGAATTGCAACAGCAAAACTGTGAGTTAAAACCAGCAGCTGTTACTACCAGCAACCTCCCCACACAATAGACACATTTGAATTATCAGGACTCCCCTCGAGCAGCTACAGACAAAGGGGGCCCCAGGGACCCACCTTCCCAGTAAAAGGGAGAGAGAAGAACACAGCCTTAGGCTGACTCAGCTTTTGACTAGAAATTTGGTCTACTGTGTTCCACTATCCCTTTTAGGCCTGGGGGGCCATGCCATTGTTTGCCTTGGGAGGCAGCTCAAGACTAAAGAAAGCCAACCCTCTCAATTAATTTCCTTCTCTACCGACCAGAAATGTTTGTTGACACAAAGGGAAGTGGAATTATTTCCTACCCAGGAAAAGGGAAGGCGCTGCCAGCAAAAGGTTGAAGAACTGCCTCTGAGAAAGTTTGAAATACGAGGCTCTTAGCCTCAAGGCAGGAACTCTATCACATTGACTCAATCCGTGTTGCATCAAACACACCCCTACCAGGCATTGAACTGAAAGGGCTGCTGAAGAGTGCCATCTACTGGGAGACCAAGGAAGTACACATGAGGAAATTAAAAGTAAATTTGTGAGAGGCT
This sequence comes from Dasypus novemcinctus, assembly GCF_030445035.2. Taxonomy (NCBI): domain Eukaryota; kingdom Metazoa; phylum Chordata; class Mammalia; order Cingulata; family Dasypodidae; genus Dasypus; species Dasypus novemcinctus. The sequence continues at coordinate 61,529,846 of NC_080704.1, read as the reverse complement.
TTTTCCAGCCTTTAAAGCCTACCTCCCCAAGGTCCTCAGAAGCAGGTCTGCAACCCATTACTGGGTCCAGGTCCCAGTTTTGGGCAACTAAAAGGGACAATCTTAAAGACCCAGAACAAGTTGTACCAAGAATCAAAGAAAAGGGGAAGCAGACTTGGCCTGGTGGTTAGGGCATCTGCCTACCACATGGGAGGTCTGCGGTTCAAACCCTGGGCCTCCTTGACCCATGTGTAGCTGGCCCATGTGCGCAAGGACTGCTGTGCCATGCAGGGGTGTCCCCGCATAGGATAGTCCCATGTGCAAGGAGTGTGCTCCGTAAGGAGAGCCGCCCAGTGCGAAAGAAAGTGCAGCCTGCCCAGGAATGGCGCCGCACACACGGAGAGCTGACACAACAAGATGACGCAACCAAAAGAAACACAGATTCCCGTGCCACTGACAACAACAGACGCGGACAAAGAAAGAACATGCAACAAATGCAGCAAATGCACACAGAGAACAGACAACAGGGACGGAGGGGAGGGCGGGGGGAAGGGAAGAGAAATAAATAAAATAAATCTTAAAAAAAAAGAATCAAAGAAAAGCAATAAAATACAGCCTCCACCAATAAATCCCTATGAAAGAGGGAAATTGAGCGTCTGAGTAAACTCACCATCCTAATCAGATGTCAAGACATGACAAAAAAATTGCAAGTCATACTAATAAAATGGAATAAATGGCCCAAGAAAAGGAATATATCAAAGCCCCAGAAGAAATGCAGGATTGCAGGATTTGAGACAACTAATCAACGAGATACTTATAAGTTTCCAAAATCAATTTAATAAGTTGAAAGAATATAGCTAAAGAGATAAATGACATCAAGAAGACAACGAGGCAGCGGAGGAGGCTCAAGCCATTGGGTGTCTCTCTCCCACATGAGAGGTCCCAGGTTGGGTTCCTGGTGCTTCCTAAAAAGAAGACAAGCATACAAAGAACAGACACAGAAGGCAGGCAGCAAGCACAATGATGGGAGAAGAAATAAATTAAGAAAATAAGTCTTAAAAAAAGGACATTGAGAGTATTGTGAGAAAATGGCATCAGATGAGGCAGGCAAGGCTCAGCTCTCTCACAAAAACAATGGAGAAAGAGCCAAAAGCTGTCAAAAAGGACCTACTTTGGGGGTTAGCAGACCAGGACAGTGCTTCACAACTCCCAGGAGGGTGAGGGACAGAATGACAAAAAACCCAAAACAACAAACCGTGAGTTACTAAACCTGGCTGCTGAGAAGGACTCCCCTCCCCCATCCCCAATATATTAAGAAGGGGTAAAACCTCTGGCTCATTGCAACTGACTGAGAGGGAAGCAAATGCCTTCCTCTCAGCTGTTACAAGGGAAAAGGTGGGGAGTTAGGGAGCTTTTCTCCAGTGAATCCAGCAAGCAGAGCCTACTTTGAATATCATCTCTGGCTAGACCAAAACAAAGGAAAATGGAGATACTCTTCCATGGAAAGGTGCATCAATGAATGCCATCGACAGGCCTACCTTGATATTGCAAGGCTAAAAACTGTAATTGGGTCTCTCTGTTCTCTAACTTCTAGGAGAGAAATTGATGCCCCATTAATGAGAACCTGGCATTATTTTGATAACTTAAGCTGGGCAATTTTAAAGACTTAGGATAAGTTGAACCAATATCAAAGAGGCTTGAAAAAATAATAACAATGGGCAAGAGAGACATATTGGTTATCAGAGTAAATTCACCAACACACTCAGATGCCAAGACATCAGTAAAATTTACAAGCCATGCTAGGAAGAAGGAAGAGATGGCCCAGCCAAAAGAACAAACCAAATACCCTGAAGTTATACAGAATTTAATACAATTAATCAGTGATAATCACACAACTCTCTTAAATCAATTAAAAGAATTGAAAGAAAATATGACTAAAGAGATAAAGGATATTAAGATGACCCTGGGTGAGCATAAAGAACAATTTGAAAGTCTGCAAAAAAAAAAAAAAGGAATAAACCTTATGGGAATAAAAGATGTTAAATGAGATTTAAAATACATTAGAGGCAAATAAGAGCAGATCTGAATTGCTCAAAGACAAAATTAGTGACTTTGAAGACAGAACATCTGAACTGGAAAAGACAGGAGAACAGAAATAGAATGGAAAAAAATGGAACAGGGTCTCAAGGAATTGAATGACAAAGAAAAATTCAAAAACATGCATTATTGGTGCCCCAGGAAAAGAAAATGGAAAAGGGGCAGAAAGAATATTTGAATAAATAATGACCAAAAACTTCCCAACCCTTATGAAAGACATAATTATCAATATCCAAGAAGGACAATGCACCCCAAACATAATAAATCAAAATAGAACTACCTTGAGAAACTTACTATTCGGAATGACAAGTATCAGAGATAAAGAGAAGATTTTGAAAACAGCAAGAGAAAAGCAAAGCATCACATAGAAGGGAATCTTGATAAGATTAAGTGCCAACTGCTCATCAGAAACCATGGAGGAGAAAAGTAAGTGTATGATGTATTTGAGGTACTGGAAGTGAAAAGCTGCCGCTCAAGAATTATATACCCAGCAAAGCTGTCCTTCAAAAATTAAGGGGAGTTCAAAGTCTTCACAGACAAACACTGATAGAATATGTTACTAAAAGACCAGAATTAAAAGAGCTACTAAAGGGGGTGCTGTAGCCTGAAAGGAAAAAACATGGGTGAAAGACTTAGAGAAGAGTTTAGATATGAAGATTATTACAAAGGGAAAATTAAGGGGTAAAAATATAGATAATAGTACAACATGACAACAGAAAGCCAAAGGTCAAAATGGATAAAGTAAGTAATGCCTTTATGGTAATAATATTGAATGTTAATGGCTTGAACTCCCCACATCAAAAGACATAGACTCATAGAATGTATTTAAAAATATGAGCTATCTCTATGTTGTCTACAAGAGACTCACCTCAGATCTAAGGATGCAACCAGGTTAAAAATGAAAGTTTGGAAAAAGATGTTCCATGCAAACAGTAACCAAAAAAGAGCTGGAGTATCAATACTAATTTTGGACAACATAGATTTTAAATGCAAATCTGTTATAATAGATGAAGAAGATCATTATATATTTAAAAAGGGGCAATTCAGCAAGAATAAATAACTATACTAAATATTTATGCACCTAACCTGAGTGCCCCAAGATACATGAGGCACACGCTGGCAAAGCTGAAGGGAGAAATAGATGTCTCTAGAATAATAGTTGGAGACTTCAATACACCACTCTCAGTATTAGACAGAGGATAAAGAAACAGAGAACTTGAATTTTATGATAAATGAATTTACAGACATCTATGGAACATTGTACCTCAAGACAGTGGGATATACATTCTTTTTAAGTGCTCATGGATCCTTCTCCAAGATAGATCATATGTTGGGTCACAAGACAAGTCTCAATAAATTAAAAAAGATTGAAATTATACAAAACATTTTCTCTGATCATAATGGAATAAAGTTGGAAATCAATAATGGATAGAAAAAGGGAAAATTCATAAATATATGGAAATTAAACAACACACTCTAAAAATAAGTGGAAGAGAATTCAGCAAATATCTTGAGATAAATGAAAATGAGAACATAACATATCAAAACTTATCAGACACTGCAAAGGCAGCGCTGAGAGGGAAATTTATAGTCCTCAATGCTTACATTAAAAAGAAGAAAGAAATAAAATTGAAGATCTAGGGGAGCAGACTTGGCCCAGTGGTTAGGGCATCTGTCTACCACATGGGAGGTCCACGGTTCAAACCCCAGGCCTCCTTGACCCATGTGGAGCTGGCCCATGTGCAGTACTGATGCGTGCAAGGAGTGCCATGCCATGCAGGGGTGTCCCCCGCATAGGGGAACCCCACGTGCAAGGACTGCACCCTGTAAGGAGAGCTGCCCAGCGCGAAAGAAAGTTCAGTCTGCCCAGGAATGGCACCACACACATGGAGAGTTGATGCAGCAAGATGATGCAACAAAAAAAGACACAGATTCCCGTGCCACTGACAACAACAGAAGCAGACAAAGAAGAACACACAGCAAAATGGACACAGACAACAAACAACTGGGGAAGGGGGCAGGAATAAATAAAAATAAATCTTTTTTAAAAAATTGAAGATCTAACTGCACACCTGGAGAAACTAGGAAAAAAACAGCAAACTAATCCCAAAGCAAGCCAAAAGAAAAAAATAGTAAAGAGCAGAGCAGAAATAAATGAAATGGAAAACAAAAAACCAATAGAATCAACAAAACCAAAAGTTGGTCTTTTGAGAAGATCAACAAAATCGCCAAACCCTTAGCTAGACTGACAAAGAAAAAAGAGAAAAGATGCAAATAAGTAAAATCAGAAATAAGAGGTGAGACATTATCCCTGGCCTCACAGAAATAAGAGAGATCATAAGAGGATACTATGAACAACTGTATGCCAAAAAAACTAGACAATATAGTGAAGATGGACAAATTCCTAGAAACATATGAACTACCTACACTGACCCTAGACAGACTGACCATTAGAACCAAATGGAGATCTCAGAAATCAAACCTCACTTTTACAGTCAAGTCATTTTTGACAAGGCTCTTAAGCCCCCAGCTGACCCAGAATAGTCTATTCAACAAATGGTGCTGGGAGAACTAGATAGCCATATCCAAAAGAAAAAAAAAGACCCTATCTCACACATTGTACAAAAATTAATTTAAAACGGAACAAGGATGTAAATAGAAAAAAAACAACCATAACACTTCTGGAAGAAAATGTAGGAAAACATCTTCAAGATCTTGTGGTAGACAGCGGTTTCTTAAACCTTACACCTGAAGCACGAGCAACAAAAGAAAAAATAGATGAATGAGACCTCCTGAAAATTCAAACTTTGCACCTTAAAGGACTTTGTCAAAAGGATGAAAAGGCAGCCAACTCAATGGGAAAAATGTTTCATAATCACATATCTGGTAAGTGTTTAATATCCATAATATATAAGGAGATCATGCACTGAACAGTAAAAAGACAAATATCCAATTAAAAAATGGGCAAAAGACTTGAAAAGACAACTATCCAAAGAAGAAATGTAAGTAGTGAAGAAACACATTAAAAAAATATTCAAGATCACTAGTGATTAGGCAAATGTAAAACAAAACTACAATGAAATATCCTTTCACACCTATTAGACTGGCCACTATTAAAAAGTCAGAAAACCAAATGTTGGGGAGGATATAGAGAGATAGGAATGCTTATTCACTGATGGTGGGAATGTAGAACGGTACAGCCACTGTGGAGGACTGTTTGGAATTCCTAAGGAAGTTGAATATAGACTTACCATGGGATGCAGTAATACCATTGCTGGGTATATAAACAGAAGAACTGAGAGAGGTGACACTAATAGACATTTACACGCTGATATTCATAGCAGCATTATTTATGAAAACCAAAAGCTGAAAACAACCCAGGTGTCCATCAACAGATGAATGGATAAAAAAATTGTGGAGTATACACATGATGGAATATTATGCAGCCGTAAGTAGAAATGAAGTCATGAAACATATGACAACATGGCTGAACCTGGAGGACGTTATGCTGAGTGAAGCAAGACAGACACAAAAGGACAAATAATGTATGATTATGCTATTATGAGCTAAATATATTGGGTGAAATATAAATATATTATATGAAATATGAATATGGGTAAAATTGCATATATAAGACCATTTTTCTTTGAAGCTGAAGAAATGTAGATTAATACTATAAAATGTTAATATCAGACCAAAAAAACACCACATTATACTAAGTGAAGGAGACCAGACAAAGAATACTACATATCGTATGATTCCATGTATATAAAATGTAAATATAAATCAATTTATAAAGATGAAATTAGTTAGTGGTTATGTAGGACTGGGAAAGGAATGCTAAGGGGAGTAGAATTTTTCTTTTGGAGTAAAGAAATTTTCTAAAATTTTTGAGATGATGAATGTACGACATTGTGATTATACTAAAAACTATTGTTTATACACTTTGGCTAGATCATATGGTATGTGAATACATCTTAATAAAACTGCTTAATGAATAAATAAATAATGTGCAAGAATATCCAGAAATAGCAGCTATGTACAGCATGGAAAACATAGAGAGATGGAGAGGTGAGCAATTTTCTTGTTTATTTGTCTGCTTTTTGTTCACTATTATTATTGAAATAATGAAAATGCTCTGGTAATGACTGAAATGATGAACGCACAACTGTGTGATTGTGCCAAATGCCATTGGCTGTGCACTTTGGATGAATTGTATGTTTTATTAATAAGTATCAATAAAGTAGTTTTTTTTTTTTAAAGAAGACATTCAGTGAGAACAAAGGAGAACTTGAAAACCTGAATAGAAAAGTAACAGCTCTTGGGAATGAAAGACATGATAGGTGGGATTAAAAACACATTTTATGGGAGGGGATGTGGCTCAAGCAGTTGAGCACCTCCCACCCACATGGGAGGTCCCGTGTTCAGTTCTTAATGCCTGCTGAGGAAACAAAAACAAACAACAAGCAAAACAAATGAAAAAAAAAAAACAACTTAGGGAAGCCAATGTGGCTCAGTGGTTGAGCTGGTTTCCCACATGTGAGGTCTTGGATTCAATCCATGACCTGCGGTACCTCAAAAAAAAAAATACAGGCTAGTGTAGAAATGTATAGAGTTGATGGTAACACATTATAGTGAGTAACAGCTGCTTTATAAATGGGAATGTGGATTGAAAGGATAGTCTAGGGATGTAAATGTCAATTGGAAGAAAGTAACAGAATAATCTATGGACTGAATAACACAGTGAACCCAGAGGTGGATGAGAATTGTGGTTGATGGTACAAATGCAAGAATGTCCTTCTGTAAGCTAGAGTAGATGTGCATCACTATTGTAGAGTAGTGAGCTTATGGAGAAGCATAGGAAAAATAAAATTCATGTGACCTAGGACTGTGGTTAACAGCAATACTGTAAAACACATACATCTATGCCAAAGATGTACTGTATTGATAATGGGGCAGTATGGAAAATGTGTGCCAAATGTATGCTATGGACCATGGTTGATGGTAATAGTCTGATGATATTATCTCAATATCTGTAACAAATGTTCCACCACAGTGTGGTATGTTGATGAAGAGGTGTTGTATGGGAATTCTACACATGTGGATGATTGTTTTGTAAGTTGACAACTTCTGTAATAAAAATATATTTTAAAAAATAATAAGGTGTGTTGGGGAAAATATATCAAGTTTAAAATATGAACTGTAGTTAGTAGTAAGATTTTAATGATATTCTTTCATAATTTGTGACAACTGTCTCACAACTATGCAAGGTATTCATGGTGGGGCGATGTATGGGACCTCTGTATGAAATTATGAATGCTTGTTTTGTAAAATCACAACTTTTACTATACACTTGTTGTTTATGTTCATATATGAATGATATACTTCAATAAAATTTAAAATAAACACATTACAGCAGACTCAAAATGACAGAAGAAAGGCTAAATGATACACAAGACAGAAGAGCTGAAATTGAAGAGAGAAAAGAATAGAGAAAGAAAGGAATGGAAAAAATTTAGCAGGGATTCAGGGAGTTGAGTGAAACACAAAGTGCAACAATATATATGTCATGAGAATTCTAGACAGAGAAGAGGAGGGAAAAGGGGAAGAAAGAGTATTTGAGGAAATAACTGAAAATTCCCCAACTATCACAAAACAAATGAGCTTACATGTCCAAGAAATGCAGCATGCTCCAATCAGAATAAATCTGAATAGACCTACTCCAAGACATATATTACCCAGCACAGTATACTCCAATGAGAATAAATCTAAAGAGAACTACTCCAAGACACATATTACATCAAAGATAAGGAGGAAATTCTGAGAGCAGCAAGGCAAAAGCAAACCGTCACATACAAGGGACTCCCAGTAAGACTTTGTGCAGATTTCTCATCAGAAATCATGGAGGCGAGACAGTGGTGAGATACAATTAGTCTACTGAAAGAGAAAAACTGCCAGCTGAAAATTCTTTATCTGGCAAAATTGTCCTTCAAATATGAAGATGAGTTTAAAATATTCAGAAACAAACAGAAACTAAGAGAGTTTATAAAAAAGAATCCAACTTTGCAGGAAATCTTAAAGGAAGACTTAGAGCCTGAAAGAAAAAAGACAGGAGAGAGAAACTTGGAGGAGAATATAGAAGAAAAAATACCAAACAGGATAATGAAAAAAGTAAAAAAAAAAAAAGATGAAAATAAGGTATGACAGGGAAGCAGATTTGGCTCAACTGATAGAGCATCCGCCTACCACGTGGTAGTCCCAGGGTTCAAACCCAGGGCCTCCTGACCTGTGTGGTGAGCTGGCCCACAGGCAGTGCTGACGCATGCAAGGAGTTCTTGCATGCAAGGGTATCCCTCGCGTAGGGGAGCCCCATGCTCAAGGAGTGTGCGCCAGCAAGGAGAGCCGCCTTGCATGAAAAAAGCGCAGCCTGCTCAAGAAAGACGCTGCACACACAGAGAGCTGACACAACAAGATGACGCATCAAAAAGAAACACAGAGCCTTGTGCTGCTAACAAGAATGCAACTGGACACAGAACACACAGCGAATGGACAGAGAGAGCAGACAAGGAAGGAAAGAAATAAATAAAAATTTTTAAAAATGACATATAAAAGCAAAAATATAATGGTGGAAGTAAATAATGCATTTACAGTAATATCATTGAATGTGAATGGATTAAACTCCCTGTATTAGTCAGCCAAAGGGGTGCTGATGCAAAATACCAGAAATATGTTAATTTTTATAAAGGGTATTTATTTGGGGTAGAGGCTTACAATTACCAGGCCATTAAGCATAAGTTACTTTCAAGGGGGCAGGGACTCAACATCCTACCGATATGGCCCGATCAAAGACTTAATCATAATTTAATCATGACCAGAGGAACAGACCAGTTTACAAACATAATCCAATAATTGTTTTTTGATTCATAATGCCAAACTGCCATACTCCACCCTCTGAATTACCAAAAGACATTACAATATTCAAAAAAACTTATTTCAATAGCAATACTAAGTACAAAATCATATCACAATCAATTTAAAGAAAATACAGTTTGTCTTGAGGCAAAGTTCCATCTGGCTGTAGACCTCTGGAATTTACAAAACCATTTAACTGCTTCCAATGCACAAATGGATAGACAAAGGATAAACATTTGCATTACCATAAGGAGAATTTGGGAGGGAGACATGAGTCACAGGTCCTTTAAAGTTCAGTAAAACTGCAGGGCATACTCCATTTGATGTCAAAGTCTGAGAGGTTTTTTTTTAAAAGATTTATTTATTTATTTATTTATTTATTTATTTATTTATTTATTTATTTATTTATTTCTCTCCTCTTCCCCCCTCCCCGGTTGTCTGTTCTCTGTGTCTATTTGCTGCGTCTTCTTCTTTGTCTGCCTCTGTTGTTGACAGTGGCACAGGAATCTGTGCTTCTTCTTTGTCCGCTTCTGTTGTTGTCAGTGGCATGGGAATCTGTGCTTCCTCTTTGTCCGCTTCTGTTGTTAGCGACATGGGAATCTGTGTTTCTTTTTGTTGCATCATCTTGTTGTGTCAGCTCTCCGTGTGGGTGATGCCATTCTTAGGCAGGCTGCACTTTGTTTTGCACTGGGCAGCTTTCCTTATGGGGCACACTCCTTGCATGTGGGCCTCCCCTAGAAGGGGGACACCCCTGCGTGGCACGGCACTCCTTGCATGCATCAGCACTGCGCATGGGCCAGTTCTACGTGGTTCAAGGAGGCCTGGGGTTTGAACCGCGGACCTCCCATGTGGTAGCTGGACACCCTAACCACTGGGCCAAGTCCGCTTCCCTGAGAGTTATTCTTTTTTTTTTTTTTAAAGATTTATTTATTTATTTAATTCCCCCCCTCCCCTGGTTGTCTGTTCTTGGTGTCTATTTGCTGCGTCTTGTTTCTTTGTCCGCTTCTGTTGTCGTCAGCGGCACAGGAAGTGTGGGCGGCGCCATTCCTGGGCAGGCCGCTCTTTCTTTTCACGCTGGGCGGCTCTCCTCACGGGCGCACTCCTTGTGCGTGGGGCTCCCCCATGCGGGGGACACCCTTGCGTGGCAGGGCACTCCTTGCGTGCATCAGCACTGCGCATGGCCAGCTCCACACGGGTCAAGGAGGCCCGGGGTTTGAACCGCGGACCTCCCATGTGGTAGATGGACGCCCTAACCACTGGGCCAAAGTCCGTTTCCCGAGAGTTATTCTTAAGATGATGGTTTCTTCTCCCTGGGGCCACATGGGGCCCCACCATTTCCACAGGTTTGCCCAATGGCCATTTTCTTGTTTCCACCCTCATCAAACATCTGGGTGGTGACCAAGCTCCAGACCTCACCTTCCAAGAACATTAGAGTGATTGACACATCTTACCCAAACTTTGATTAGTGTCTTAGCCCCCCTAATACAGTGAAGTGAAGACAACACCCTCCCTAACCTTTGGCATATAGGCCCAACCATCTCAGAGCAACAAGTTGAAACCTGGCCTTCCCCAGTCCATGGGGGACAGGCCTGCTTCTCTCAGACCTATGGGACATCAACCTCACCCTCCCTAATCCTCTGGAAATGTGCTCCATCCTCTCTGTACCTTGGGGCAGCAAACTCTCCCTGAACATTTGGTGGGAACATCCACCCTCTTTGACTGCTGAGGCAAACTTACCTTCTCTTTACACATGGGTGGGGTTCCTCCCTTGACCCAAAGCAATGTCTTAATTCCAGATCTCAGCTTCCATGGGTTTCCACTTAAAGCTGTTTCTCCTTCAATCTCTCCCTTCCATGTCCTTTTCAGTCCAAGCTGACAGTTGTTTTGTTCATACAGCTCTCTCAAAAACCTTGTTGGTTTAGCATGCAAGAAGCAGGAGTCCAAGCCAACAGACTGTAAAACTTTCCACAAGTCTTTCCAAGATAACTGCATCTTCAATCCTGATTTATAAGTTTCAAGTTTAGTTAAGTCCTTAAATGGGGCACTATCTTCTGGGGTTTGACTTCCAGAGGCTTGGAATTTCCAGAATCAATTTCTGGTTTCTTTGTGCCCAATAATTCAGTCCTCAGCTTATCTCTCTCACCTAGCATTTTGCAATAAGCTCCAAGGAGAAGCCAAGTCACATTCTTCAAATTTACTTTGGAAAGTTCTTCAGCTAAAACCCAGGCTTGCTGTTTTCAAATTCTTCCTTCCATAAAACATCAGGAGTCAATCTTGCTAATTTCTCTGCATCTTTAAAACACAGATTGTCTTTCCTCCAGTTTCCAATTATAATTTTGCCATTTACTTCTAAGGCTTCAAAAAACGGTCTCTTCAAAGCACTATAGGTGTTTTCTACCTAGTACCTCCAAAAAATACCCCTTACCCATTTATAAAACCATTCCAGCATTTTGGTAATTGCAAAAGCACTTCCCCACTCTCTGGTACCAAATTCTGTATTAGTCAGACAAAGGGGAGCTGATGCAAAATACCAGAAATATGTTAACTTTTATAAAGGGTATTTATTTGGGGTAGAAGCTTACAGTTACCAGCCCTAAAGCATAAGTTACTTCCATCACCAAAGTCTGTTGCCACGTGTTGGAGCAAGAAGGCTGCTGACATCTGCAAGGGTTCAGGCTTCCTGTGTTCCTCTCTTCCCAGGGCTCATTTCTCTCCAGACTCGGCTTCTCTGTTCTCCCATGTGTTTACTTCCCGGGATCCAGCTCAAAACTCCAGCCCCCCTTCTCTACAGTGTGGTTTCTCTGTGAGTTTCTACCCACTGAGGGGGTGGGGACTCAAGGTCCTACTGATGTAACCCAATCAAAGCCCTAATCATAATTTAATCATGCCCAGAGGAACAGACCACTTTACAAGCATAATCCAATATCTATTTTTGGAATTCATAAACAATGCCAAACTGCCGCACTCCCCAATAAAAAATATAGACTGACAGAATAGATGGGAAAAAAACACAATACAAGAGCTATCCATATGCTGCCTACAGGAGACTCACCTTAGACCCACAGATGCAAATCAACTGAAAGTGAAAGGTTGGAAAAAGATACTCCATGCAAAGAGTAATCAGAAAAGAGCAGGAGAAGCTATACTGTCAGACAAAACAGTCTTTAAATGCAAAAAAATTATGAGAGAGACAGAAGGCCAGTATACATTAATAAAAGGAACAATCTACAAGGAAGAAAAGCAGTCATAAATATCTATGCACCTAACCAGGGTGCCCCAAAATACATGAGGCATACTCTGGCAAAACTGAATGGAGAAATAGACATCTACAATAATAGTTGGAAACTTCAACATACTGTTCACATCATTAGATAGAACAACTAGACAAATGATCAACTAGGAAAAATAGAAATTTAACAATATGATAAATGAGTTAGATCTCACAGACATATACAGAATGTTGCACCCAAACACAGCAGGTTATTCATTCTTCTCAAGTGCCCATGGGCCTTTCTCCAGGATAGACCACTTGTTAGGTCACAAAGCAAGTCTCAATAAATATAAAAAGTTTGAAATTATACAAAGCACCTTTTCAGTTCATAATGGAATGAAACTTGAAATAAAAAATAGACATGAAAAAGGGAAATTTGTAAACCTATGGAAGCTGAACAACCCACCCGTAAATAATCAGTGGGTCAAAGAAGAAACTCTCAGTGAAATTAGTAAATATATTGAAATGAATGAAAATGAGAACACAACTTACCAAAACTTAAGGAATATAGTGAAGGCAGTCCTGAGAGGGAAATTTATAGCCCTAAAAAGCTTATATTTAAAAAGAAGAAAGCTAAAATCAAAGATCTAACAGAACAACTGGAGAAACTAGAAAAAGAACAGCAAACCACTCCCAAAGCAAGCAGAAGGGGGAAAAAAAGATTAGAGCAGAAATAAATGAAATTGAGAACAAAAAGAAAACAATAGAGAAAATCAACAAAATCAAAACTGTTTCCTTGAGAAGATCAATAAAATCAACACACCCTGAGCTAGACTACCAAAGAAAAAATGATAGAAGATGCAACAAATAAATTCAGTAATGAAAGAGGTGAAATTATGACTGATCCCACAGAAATTAAAAGGATCATAAAAGGATATTATGAGAAATTCTATGCCAACAAACTAGAAAACTTAGAAGAAATGGACAAATTCTTAGAAATGCACAAACAACCTACACTGATGTTACAAGAAATACAAGAACTTAACAAACCAATCATATTTTTTCATTTTCACATTTTTATTTTATTATTATCTTTTTTTAAAGTTACATGGATCACACAAAATGTTACATTAAAAAATATGAGGTTCCCATATACCCCACTCCCCACAATCCCCATCCAATCACATTTATTTATTTTTTTTTATGATTAAAATGATGAAGAGGGCAAAATAATTTGAAATTTATTGGAATCACTGACATATACTAAGAAAATTAAAGTGAAGTTCACTTTTCAAAAAGCAACTTTATAAATTGATTAAATCAATCATCAAAAATCTCCCAATGAAGAAAAGTCCAGGATGGAATGGCTTCACAGCTGAATTCTACCAAGCATTTTGAGAATAATTAATGGCAATCCTTTTTAAACTCTTCCAAAAAAACATAAGTGAAAATAACCCAACACATTTTATGAAGCCAACATTATCAAAATACCAAAGCCAGATGAAGATACTACAAGAAAATAAAATTACAAACCAATCTCTCTAATGAACATAGACATAAAAATTCTCAGCAAAATACTTGCAAATAGAATCCAACAGCATATCAAAAGACTTATACATAGTGGGGCTTTTTCCTGGCATGTGAGACTGGATTAACATAAGAAAATCAATTAACATAATACACCACATTAACAAATTGAAGGGAAAAAATCATGTGACCATCTTGATTGAAGTAGAAAAATCATTCGACAAAATCCAACATCCTTTCTCAATAAAAACACTTCAAAATGCTGGAATAGAAGGAAAATTCCTCAACATGATAAAAGGCATATATGAAAAACCCACCACCAACATCGTACCCAATGGGGAAAGGTTGAAAGTTTTCCCACTAATATTGGGAACAAGAAAAGGATGCCCACTGTCACCATTGTTATTCAACATTGTATTAGAAGTTCTTGCTAGACCAATTAGACAAGAAAAAATAAGGCTTCCAGATAGGAAAAAAGGAAGTAAAATTCTCACTATTTGGGAAGCGGACTTGGCACAGTGGTTAGGGCATCAGTCTACCACATGGGAGGTACGCTGTTCAAACCCCGGGCCTCCTTGACCAGTATTGAGCTGGCCCACGTGCAGTGCTGATGCATGCAAGGAATGCCGTGCCATGAAGGGGTGTCCCCCACGTAGGAGAGTCCCACACACAAGGAGTATGCCCATAAGAAGAGCCACCCAGTGCAAAAGAAAGTGCAGCCTACTCAGGAATGGAGCCGCACATACGGAGAGCTGACACAACAAGATGACACAACAGAAGAACAGATTCCCAGAAGAAACAGATTCCCATGCCACTGACAACAACAGAAGCGGACAAAGAAGAACACGCAGCAAATAGATGCAGAGAACAGACACCTGGGGTGGTGGGGGGGCGAAGAGGAGAGAAATAAATAAAAATAAATAAATCTTTTTTAAAAAATTCTCACTATTAGTGGATGTAATAATCTTATAATTAGAAAATTCTGAAATGTCTATGACAAAGCTATTTGAAGTAATAAAAGAGTTCAGCAAAGTGGCAGGATACAAGTTCAACACACCAAAATCAGTAATGTTTCTGTACACTAGTATGAAACAATCTGGGGAGGAAACCAGGAAAAAATTCCATTTACAATAGCAATGAAAAGACTCATATACCTAAGAATCAATTTAACCAAAGAAATATAGGACCTACATGCAGAAAATTGCAAACAATGCTAAAATAAATCAACAAAGACCAAAACAAATGGAAAGACATTCTGTTTTCATGGATTGGAAGACTAAATATTAATGATGTCAATCCTACCCAAACTGATTTACAGATTCAATGCAATACCACTAAAATTCCAACAACCTACTTTACAGAAATAGAAAAGTCAATTACCAAATTCATTTTGAAGGTAAAATGCACCCAGATAAGGAAAAGCATTCTAAGAAAGAAGAGTGATATGGGAGGAATTTTACTGCCTTAACTTGAAACATATTACAACGCTACAGTGGTCAAAACAGCTTGGTATTGACATAAAGATGGACACATCCTCTCAGTGGAATAGAATTGAGAATCCAGAAATAAACCCTCACTTCTACAACCAGCTCGTTTTCTTTCTTTCTTTTTTTTTTAATAATAATTAACCTACTTTAGTCCATTGTTCATTCCCCAATCTTGAGTATTTGGGGATGGTGATGCCCACTCTGCTTCTAATTGAGAGGGACTTAGATACCATGGGGTAGATGGATGGAGCTATCTTGCTTGCAGTTCCAGACACTCTCTGTTCTTTGGGATGGTCATTGTCCACCATCATCTCCTTGTTAGTTGTCCTGGGTGAGTCCAATGAACTGGAGAGTAGGTGTTACAACTCTGCTGAGATTCAGGGCTCAACCAGCACATGAACAGATCAAAGGAACATATATTTAATAAGTATAGTGCAAATTATAGGTTCAAATAAAAGAGGCAGAAAAGTCATGTATAGAGAACCTATAAATGAGTCTAACTCTGGTAAACTGGGGAGCATAAATTCCAAAGTAAGGCCCACTGACAGGGTGCCAAATTCTGGAGTGGTCTGCCTTGCTTAAAGTTTCTGGGTATCTTTAGAACCCTCAGGAACCCTGCTGTTTGAAGCATTGTTTACTGTGACAGTCAATAAGATCCTGCTGACACTTACATAAGCATAACCTCTGGAATCATCTTCCAACTCACTCTGAAATCTCTTAGCCATAAAAACTCATTTGTATTCACCCTTTCCCCCTTTTGGTCAAGGTCTTTTTCCAGATGCATTGCTATTGGGTGCTTGATAATGATCCCTATGTGCCAGGGAGGCTCATCCCTGGAAATCATGCCCCTTGCTGGGGTGAAGGTAGTGCATGTATATGCTGAGATTGGCTTAGAGAAAGGCCTCATTTGAGCAACAAGGAGGTAATCAGGAGGTAACTCCTAGGCAATATATAATACTAGGCTAAGTTTCAATTTCACAAGAAAAGGTTCATAAGTACGATCATCAATATCGTGGGGTAGCATAATGGTCTGTCTTCCTTCACTAGCCACTGCCCATATACTTGGAGGATTCTTGCCATTCTATTAGAGAATGTAACATGACTCCTCAGGATGGGAATTCAATATTCTTTCATTTATTGTGTGGGTCTGCACCCCCTGAGGCAATACCCCATGAACATTTGAAAATATTCATATGCCTTAGAGGCATGGTACAGGTGCACCCCTCTCGACACATCCTCCCATGACTGATACTCCACACCAGTGATCCTCCCCTGCCACAGTTGTGAGCCAAACCCTCGCCAAAAATGAAGCCAGAAAAAAAATAAAATTAATAAGAAAATAAAATGATAATAAATTTTTTAAAAAAGCAAAATACAGAAATGAAAAATATAAAATGTGAAATAAAATTTTAAAATTTTTACACTGCATCTTTCATCACTGCAAGATCTGTTATTTTGTATGTACATTGACAATTTCTTCTGTATGTTCCCCCAGTGTCTTATTTTTGTCATTTTAACTTCAAAGAAGCTTTAGGATACAGAATAGTCACATAGAAAATATAGGGGATTTCCATATACCGAACACCCTTCCCCCACTTTTCCACTTCCCTTATTAATAACATTTTTCATATGGATGATACATTTGTTACAATCGATGCACAGATGTTGAAACATTGCTACTAACCATGGTAAATGGTTTACATTTTGGATCATACACTTTTATAAGTTTTGATGAAATTTAAAATGGCCTGCATCTGTTTTTGCAAAATAATGCAGAAAAATTATAGTGCCCTGAAAATGTCCTATGTTCCATCTATTCTATTCTTCCCTTCCCCTCCCTTCAGAAACTGTGGTAACCACTAAGCTTCAATTTTTGAAGGATAAGATTCATAGTTACTTGAAAAAATACTGAGGGTTTGACATATTTGTCTGTTTTATTTTATTGGGCCCTGCATATGTTCTCAAGAGATTCTTGTTCCTCTAATTGAGAAATAGCAGGACTCCCCAGGATATTTTCTTGTTTACTGTGTGAGTCTCCACCCACTGAGATAATGCACTATGACAAAATGAACACTTTCATATTCCACAGAAGCATGCACCAGGTACGCCCTATCCTGCATATCCTCCCACCCCCAATGCCCTATACCAGTAACGCTCCCCTACCATATTTGCCAAAAGAACATTCCTACCATTGCAGTTTTAACCATGGTCATGGAAATCCCTAGAGTTCACCTGCTCTTTTCTCCAACTCTCTTCCCATGGACTATCCATGGATAGTCCAACCCAAGCTCCCGACCCTACTCCTCCTCACAGACCAGCACGGCCCAACCCAATAGCATCACTGCATCACTCTTACGCCTATCTACTGCCCAACCACACCTTTCCACCCTACATAGATTTTGCCCATGTGGGCATTGGCTCAACAACCTCTACTCCCTTTCTGCCACCTGTTAACCTATCTTCCAGACTCTAGCTCTGTGAGTCTGCTCAATTTGCTTAAGTCTCATCAGTGAGGTCATGTAATATTTGTCCTTCAGTGACAGGTTTAGTCCACTCAACATAAGGTCTTCAAGATTCATCCATGTTATCTGTGTGTTAATACTGCATTCTTTCTTACAACTGAGTAATTTTCCATTGTATGTGTATACCACAATGTGTTTATCCATTCATCTATTGAAGGGCATTAGGTTGTTTCTACCTTTTGACAATAGTGAATAATGCCATTGTGAACATTGGTGTGCATATGTCTGTTTGTGTCCCTGCTTTCAATTCTTCTGGGTATATAGCCAGCAGTGGGATTGCTGGATCATATGGCAGTTCTATAGTTAGCTTCCTGAGGAACTGCCAAACTGTCCTCCACAGTAGCTGCACCAGTCTGCATTCCTGCCAGCTGTGGATAAGTGTTTCTTTTCCTCCACAACCTCTCCAGCACTTGTAGTCCTCTGTTTTTTTTTTAAATAGCTGCCAGTCTAATTGGTGTAAGATGATATTTCATTGTAGTTTTGATTTGCATTTCTCTAATAACTGGTGATGTTGAGCATCTTTTTGTGAGCTTTTTAGCCATTCATATTTCTTCTTTGGAAAAGTGTCTATTCAAATCTATTGCTCATTGTTTTTATTTTCAAGATGTGGGATTTCTTTATAGAAAATATATGCTGGATATTAGGCCCTTATCAGATAGATTGTTACCAAATATTTTCTCCCATTGAGTAAGCTGCCTTTTCACTTTCTTGACAAATCATGAAGTGGGATTACATAAAAATATAAGGGAAGCACCATTTGTTGAAGAGGCCATTCTCTCCCAGTTGAGTGAGTTTGGGGACTTTGTTGAATATCAGTTGACCATACATGCAAAGATCTATATCAGAACTCTCAATTCTGTTCCATTGGTCAGTATATCTATCCTTGTGCCAATACCATGCAGTTCTGACCACTGCAGCTTTGTAGTATATTTTAAAGTCAGATAGTGTGATTTCTCCAATTTCATTCTTCTTTTTCAATATGTCTTTGGCTATTCAGGTCCCTTTGCTCTTCCAAATAAATGTCATAGTTAGCTTTTCCAATTCAGTAAAAAATGCTGTTGTAATTTTTATTGGGATTGCATTATATATAAATCAATTTAACTATGATTAATGATGTTTAGTCTTCCAATCCGTGAACATGGAATATTCTTCCATTTATTTAGGTCTTCTTTAATTTCCTTTAACAATGTTGTGTAGTTTTCTGTGTACAAGTCCTTTACATCTTTCTAACTGGTTTTTTACAAACCTACCAAAGGCATGTTTAACAGGATCAAACACTCTCTTCAGCAAATGGTGCTGGGAGAACTGGATAACCATAACCAAAAGACTGAAAGAGGACCCTTACCTCACTCCCTATAAAATAATTAACTCAAAATGGATCAAAGACCTAAATGTAAAAGCCAGGGCCATAGAACTACTAGAAAAAAATCTTAAAGACATTGTGGTATGTGATGGTTTCTTGGACTTTATACCCAAAGCATGAGCTGCAAAAGAAAAAAATAGATAAATGGGACCTCCTGAAACTTCAACACTTTTGCACCTCAAAGGACTTTGTCAAAAGGGTGAAAAGGCGGCCAACTCAATGGGAGAAAATATTTGGAAATCACGTGTCCAATAAAGGTTTAATATTCATGATATATAGGGAGATGCTACAAATCGACAATAAAAAGACAAATTACTCAGTTAAAGAATAGGCAAAAGACTTGAATAGATATTTGTTCAAAGAAGAAATACAAATGTGAAAAAAAAACTGACACATGAAAAAATGTTAAATGTCACTAGCGAATAGGGAAATACAAATCAAAATTACAATGAGATATCATTTCACGCCTATTAGACTGGCTGCAATTAAAAAGTTGGAAAACTGTAAATGTTGGACAGGATGTGGAGAGATAGGAAAATTTATTCACTATTGGTGGAAATGTAGAATGGTTCAACCACTGTGGATGACTGTTGGGCAGTTCCTAAGGAAGTTGAGTATCAATTTACCATGTAACCCAGCAATACCACTACTAGGTAAATCTTTATAACTAAGGATTAAGCAATGGATTGTTAGATAAGACACTAAAAGCACAAGCAACAAAAGAAAAAAATAGATAAATTGGACTTCATCAAAACTTTTAAAATTTATGCATTCCAGGACACAATCAAGAAAGTGAAAAGACAATCTCCAGAATTGGAGAAAATATTTGCAAATCATATAGCTAATAAGAGACTTGTATCCAGACTATATAAAGAGCTCTAACAACTCGTAACAGAAAGACCAAAATATTTTAATGGGCGAAGCACTTGAATAGACATTTCTCCAAAGAAGGTATACCACCAGCCAAGAATCATATGAAAAGATGCTCAACATCATTAGCCATTAGGGAAATGCTAATCAAAACTACTAGGAGATACCACTTCATCCCACTAGGGTGGCTAATATTTTTTTAAAAAAAGGAAAATAACAAGTGTTGATGAAGATGTGTAGAAATTAGAACTCTTTCATTGCAGGTAGGAATGTAAAATGGTGCAGCTTCTGTGGAAAACAGTTTCGTGGTTGCTCAAAAAGTGAAACATAGAATTACCATTTGACCCAGCAAATCCTCTTCTAGGCATACATCCAAAGGAATTGAAAACAGGTATTCAAACAAATACTTGTATGTGACTCTTCATAGAAACATTATTCCCAATAGCCAAAAAGTGGGAATAAGCCGAAGGTCCATCACTGATAAATGCATAAACAAAATGTGTATATACATAAAATGAAATGTTTTTCAGCTGTAAAAAGGAATGAAGTATTGATACATGCCACAATGTGGATGAATGTTGAAAACGTTATACTAATGAAAGAAGACCAATGCAAAAGGCCACATATTAGAGGGTTCCACTTATATGAAATATCCAATACAGGCAAATTCATAGAAACAGAAAGCAGATTGGTGGTTGCCAGGGACTGGAAGTTGGGGAGGAGAAAGGGATGACTGCTTAATGGATACAAGATATCCAAAATATTGTGGAACTAGATAAGGGTGCTGCTTGCACAATAGTGTGTATGTATTATATGCCACTGAACCACACATGTTAGAATAGTTACTTAAAAATTATGGTAGAGCTGTCAGTGGTAAGGCAGCATTCCTGGGCCCTGTGTTCCCTGGAAGCATGGTCCCCAGGTCCGTGGCCCCTGGGCCCCCGTAGCCCACATTCCACAGACCCATATACCCTGAGTCTGCAATGCCCCGGACTTCCCTCTCCTGAATCTAGTGCCCCCTGATGAATGAGATTTCCCTAACCTTCCAGTTTTGGACTGACTCAGTGAGTTGGGGGGTTTGGGTGGGAGGTGCAGAGGGGCCAGAGGAGTGAGGGTTCAGTTTTCTGGTCCCTCCCCCTTTATTTTTTGAACTTGGAGAAACATACCAGCTGACTTTGGGAGGGCCTGGGAAGAGAGGAGAGGTGAATCTGCTGAGAAAGCCCATTTTACCTAAACATCCTGGAATAAGAAACTTAATCTGGGAGAAGGTGGAGTCAGAAAATCAACTAGCCCTCCTGTAGCACACCTAAGGGAGAGGGACTTTAGGACGTGTTTTCAAAGCTTCCAATAGCATATTTGGGGTTCCTGATGAGGTGTGGGTACTCTCTCTTTGGAAATTAGGATCCATTGTTTCTCTGGTGATTTGGTTCAACAAGGACTCACTTGAATCTCCTACTGGACCCCTCATACAGCTTTCCTTCTGCCCTGGGAGAGAGGGAAGTGAGAAAGGGGTAAGGTCAGACTCCTAAGCATTTTATTTAACTGCAAAGAGGATTCCTTCCTTGAAACTTTGTCTGGTCTTTTTTGTTGGTTTGTTTTCTTGTTTTTCCTTCCTCTTTATCCTCCCATGGCCCTTCCTCCTTATTTTTTTTCTTTTTCTTGCTTCATTTCCCCCACTCCTCCCCCCTTTGCTTTTTTTCCTTTTTTTTCTCTTCTTTATATTTTTTCTATTAGGTGCTGCAGGGAGTGCTTCACATTTGCTGTGTTTCCTCATCCTCGATTTCCCCTTTTCTGTGTCTACTGATTTTTTTTTAAACAGGCTGTGTTTAGTGGTTTTTTATGTACAAGAAATAAAAGGATTTTTTTTTCTGGTTTTTCATCATCTTTGATCTTTTTGTTTCTGTTTTATTACTTTTAAAGCTTCCCCCCCACCCCCAAAAAGTGCATTTTTTATCAACTCTTTTTTTTTTTTTTAATCTCCCACTGTCTACTGATTTTGGCTACCAATGCTATCCCCTTTCTTCTACATCTTTCTATCCTCCATCATTTATGGTTTCTTTTACATTCCACCTCTTTTTGTTTGGTCCCCAATTTTTATGACTTTTTATTTCTAATACCTTTGTACTGTTTTCGGTCTTTTATTCACTCTCTATATTATTGTGCTTTCTTTTCTCTTTCCCTCTATCCTGACCACACTGGTCTTTTAATTCATACTACATTCCATCCTATATTCAGTTTACTGTCTCATTATAGGTACTCCACTTTTCTTACTGTTATAAATCTACACAGTTTACATGAGTCTAATATCCATTCTCTTAGATCTCACATGGTTCTTCTGTTAACATTTACTATCAACACTACTATTATCCTTTTTATTTTCTTATTCATTTTGCTTTCCCTTGTCCTAATATTTTCCTCCAAGTGAGCTTAGCAACAACAAGGAAACAGAATAAGAACAAAGTGACAAAGAGAAGATTTAACATGCACACAAAAAAACACAGAGACTAGACAAAGAAGCTAATCAACTGAATAAACCCACTAAGATAAAATGATGGCCAGACAGCAACAAAAAACTACAAACCAAACCAATAATCAAGGAAACATGGCCCAATCCAATGAACAAACTAAAAACCAGGAAGAAGAGCAAATATTGAACAAGTAATTAAAGCTCTCACAACACATATTAGGGACCAATTTAATGAAGTGAAAGAAGAGATTAAGAATACGAAGAAAACACTTGGAGAGAATACAGAAGAAAATGGAATCATGCACAAAAAGGTAACAGACACGATGGGGATGAACAGCAAATCCAAGAAATCAAAAATACACTCTCAGCAAATAACAGCAGATTTGAAGAGGCAGAGGAAAGAATTAGTGATGTGGAAGACAGTACATCTGAAATCAGACAGATAGTAGAATTGACAGATAAAAAGATAGAAATAGAAGATGGTGGCTGCGTGAGCTTGCCTGGTAGTGTCTCTGGAGGGGGTGGCTGGGCAGCGTTGAAGGCTCTTTGAGACCGCGCTGTTTCGGGGATTTTTGCTGGTTGGAAGGTGTCTGGACGTCAATTCAGTGGGAAGGTAACAGAGAGGATACATATATAATATATAAACGGAGGTCCCAGCTGGGCTCAGAAAGTTCCCTCCTTGGGTGGGCGGAGCCGCGGTAGCGGGCGCTCCTGCAGCTCCGGAGCCACGGCGGCCAGGGTTTTTGGTTTTTTTTTCCTTTTACTAGAGGCTTTGCGGTGCTGAGAAATTCGTGGATACTGGGCTGGCTGGTGAGGGATTGTTGGGACAAGACTCCTTTGCAGATTGATTTGGGGAGACAGACGGTGTTTTCTTGTGAAGCGGGGGACGTTTTTGGTCGGCGGACAGGGGGGGCTGTGCTTCCGCCTGGAGCCCCATCCCCACAGGTCCGGCTGCCGATCTGCAACGGAATTGGATTTTGGACAATAAGGGGACACAATTGGGAGACTGTTGTAGGGTGCAGTGAGGGAGGAGGACAAGTCTGGAAGCTGATTGGAGGATATTTTGCGAAGTTT
Organism: Dasypus novemcinctus; assembly: GCF_030445035.2. Lineage (NCBI taxonomy): Eukaryota > Metazoa > Chordata > Mammalia > Cingulata > Dasypodidae > Dasypus > Dasypus novemcinctus. The sequence continues at coordinate 61,506,337 of NC_080704.1, read as the reverse complement.
GGGATTTCGGATCTTAGAGTCTGTTTTCGGCGTTTCCAGCTGAAGCCCACCCCACCCACCGGGGCTTGGGATCTGGGTCATTGAACTGGCCGTGGTGTAGAGGCGCCCTCAAGTGGCCGTTGCGAGGGAGCACAGGGAGGGAGCTGTCCAAAGGCTGATACCCTGAGGAGTTAGGTGAATTTCAGGGATCAGAAATTCAATATAAAATTCGCGGATCTGGCTTCCCCCACAGGGCTGGCACCCAGCTACCGGGATCCCTGAGGGCTGTGTTGCACTGCGGGGCTCCTAAGCTTTCTGTGGACCAGATTTGAGCTTGCCAGGTCTGGGTCCCCTGAACTCTGGCGGTCCACACCCCAGACTCACACCTCTTGAGTCTTCAGTGTCTCAGACTTTCTACCCCTGAATCCATCACGCTCTGGGGTCTACCTGGGGTCCTTGAGTGCCCTGGACCTCAACGTTTGCGTTTTATCTTTAATGGTTCATATTGTTTTATTATTTTCACTTTATCTTATTTTTTACTCTTTTTGACGCCCTGATTGCTAATATTGCATTATCCCCTAGTCTTTTCTCCTAGCGTCTCCCCCAAAGTCCTTTTTTTTTTTTATACAGATATTTAGGGGTTTTTTTGGTTGTTGTTTTAGATAGTGTTGCAATTGTGACACGTGTATACCTGTATCTCTCTCCCCCCATCTGTTCCCCACCGCTTGCCTATCCTCTTTTTCTTTCTTCCTTTCTTCTTGTCTTTCTTTTTTTCTTTATTATAATTAGTGGTTTTTTTTTTTTCGGTTCTCTCTTTCCCTCTTGTCCCTCATTTTCCACTTATTTTATTTTAATTCAAGTACACAATACGTGCTACAGGGAACACCTCACATTTGCTGGGTTTTCCCATCCTCCACTGCCTCATTTCTGTGTGAACTGATTTAGGCTACCTACACTATCCCTCTTCCCCTGCATCTTGATAACCACTATCATCTACTGTCTCTCCTATATTCCACCCCCCACCTCCCATTCTTTGATCCACAAAGTGTCTAACTCTTAATTTCTAATACCTTTGTTCTGTTTTCTGTCTGTTATCCACTCTTGAAACTATTACCTTTCTTTTCTTTATCCTTCTCTCATGAAAACAATAGCTTTGTAGTTCATACCATATTCCGCCTATATTCAGTCATCTACTTCATAAAAGATACTCTACCTACAGCTATAACTCTATACAATCTACATGAATCTAACCTCCATCCTCCCAGATCTGATATTCTTGCTTTGTTAACATACATTACCAATACCACTTTACACTTTACCCTTGCTGACACAATTGCCTTTTCCCAACACTAATACTTTCTTCTAAAGTGAACTTAACCAACAAGTAACTTGAGTAAGAAGAAAAAAGTGACAAAGAGAAGATATAACACCTATGCAAAAATAACAACTAATTAACCTCCAAAAGCAGACAAAGAAGCTAAGGAACTGATTAAATTCGTCAAAATAAAGAGATGACCAGAAAGCAACAAAAATCTACAAACCAAACCAATAATCAGGAAAACATGACTGAATCCAATCAACAAACCAATAAGCACGAAGGGGAGCAAAACTTGGCACAAGCAATGAAAGAACTCAGAACATTCATCACCGACAAATTTGATGCAGTAATGAAAGAGGTTAACAACATGAAGACATCACTTGGAGGGGAAATTGCAGACATACGCAAAAACATAACAGATATGATGGGAATGAACACCACAGTTCAAGAAATCAAAAATACACTTGCAGCAAATATCAGCAGACTAGAAGAGACAGAGCAGAGAATTAGTGATGTGGAAGACAGTACCTCAGAAATCAAACAGATAGTAGAAGGGGTCAATAAGAAGATAGAAAAAATCCAATTAGGATTTAGGGACCTGAATGACAATGCAAAACGCTCAAACATACGTATTATAGGCATTCCAGAAGGTGAAGAGAAGGGAAAGGGGTCAGAAGGAGTGTTGCAGGAAATAATGGCTGAAAACTTCCCAAATCTACTGAAAGAGACAGATGTACATATCCAAGAAGCACAGCGCACTCCACAAGTCATAAACCCCAACAGGCCCACCCCAAGACATATACTTATCAAATTATCCAAGGCTCAAGACAAAGAGAAAATCCTAAAAGCAGCAAGAGAAAAGAAAACCATCACATACAAGGGAAGCTCAATTAGATTAAGTGCTGATTTCTCTTCTGAAACCATGGAGGCAAGAAGACAGTGGTATGATATAGTCAAGGTACTAAAGGAAAAAAACTTCCAACCAAGAATACTCTATCCAGCTAAACTAGCATTCAAACATGATGGAGAGTTCAAAATATTCACAGACAAACAGAAACTGAAAGAGTATACCAACAAGAAACCTCCCCTTCAAGAAATTCTAAAGGGAGTTCTGCAGGAAGAAAGGAAAAAACAGGAAAGGCAAAGTTGGAGGAGAGTATAAGACCAACAACAACAACAAAAAAGACCAAAAAAATATACAAACAAAATATGACAAACACAAATCCAATCAAAATATGGCTAACACAAATAATTCCTTGATAGTAATAACACTGAATGTCAACGGATTAAACTCACCTATCAAAAGATTCAGACTGGGACATTGGATAAGGAAATATAACCCATCCATATGCTGTCTACAAGAGACACATCTTAGACCCAGAGACGCATGGAGATTGAAAGTGAATGGCTGGAAAACAATCATACAAGCTAACAATAACCAAAAAAAAGCAGGAGTAGCTATATTAATATCAGACAAAATAGACTTTAAATGTGAAACAATTGTGAGAGACAAAGAAGGATACTACATTTTAGTGAAAGGGAAAATCTGTCAAGAAGATCGAACAATCATAAATATCTATGCCCCTAACAAGGGTGCCTCTAAATACGTCAGGCAAACGCTGGAAAAACTAAGTGAAAGAATAGATACATCTACAATTATAGTGGGGGATTTTAATACACCACTATCAACTCTGGACAGAACATCTCAAAAGAGAATCACCAAAGAAACAAAACATCTGAATAGTATATTAGAGGAGCTCGATCTAATAGACATATATAGATCGCTACACCCAAACACAGCAGGATATACATTTTTCTCAAGCGCACATGGATCATTCTCCAAGATAGATCATATGCTAGGCCACAAAGAAAGGCTGAACGAATTCAGAAAATTGAAATCATACAAAACATTATCTCTGACCACAGTGGAGTCAAGCTGGAGATTTGCAAGGGACAGAAGCCCAGATTTCACACCAAGATTTGGAAATTAAACAGCACACTCTTAGAAAAACAGTGGGTCAAAGAGGAAATCTCAAAAGAAATCAATGACTACCTTGAAACAAATGATAATGATAACAGAACATACCAAAATTTATGGGATGCAACAAAAGCAGTACTGAGAGGGAAGTTTATAGCCATAAATTCATATATCAAAAAAGAAGAAAGAGCAAAAATCGAAGAACTAACTGCACATTTGAAGGAATTAGAAAAACAACAACAAAGTAACCCAACAGGAAGAAGAAGGAAGGAAATAACAAAGATAAGAGCAGAACTAAATGAAATAGAAAATAAGAAAGCACTTGAACAGATAAACAAGACCAAGAGCTGGTTTTTTGAGAAGATTAACAAAATTGACAAACCTTTAGCAACACTAACAAAGAAAAAAAGAGAGAAGATGCAAATACACAAAATAAGAAATGAGAAAGGCGATATCACCACTGACCCAACAGAAATAAAGACTATCATAAGAGGATATTTTGAAAAACTATATTCCAACAAAAATGACAATCTAGAGGAAATGGACAAATTCCTAGAAACACATAAGCAGCCCATATTGACAAAAGAAGAAATTGATGATCTTAACAAACCAATCACAAGCAGAGAGATAGAATCAGTTATCAAAAATCTCCCAACTAAGAAGAGCCCAGGGCCAGATGGCTTCACAGGTGAATTCTACAAAACATTCCGGAAAGAACTGACACCAATCCTGCTGAAACTATTCCAAAACATCGAAACGGAAAGAACATTACCCAACTCCTTCTATGATGCCAACATTACCCTAGTACCAAAGCCAAACAAAGACATCACAAGAAAGGAAAATTACAGACCAATTTCTCTGATGAACCTAGACGCAAAAATACTTAGCAAAATACTTGCTAATCGTATTCAACAATACATTAAATGTATTATACACCACGACCAAGTGGGATTCATCCCAGGTATGCAAGGATGGTTCAACATAAGAAAATCAATCAACGTAATACACCATATAAACAGATTGAAGGAAAAAAATCACATGATTATATCTATTGATGCAGAAAAAGCATTTGACAAAATACAGCACCCTTTCTTGATAAAAACACTCCAAAAGATTGGAATACAAGGGAACTTTTTGAACATGATAAAGAGTATATATGAAAAACCTAAAGCCAACATTGTTTACAATGGAGAAATCCTAGACTCCTTCCCTCTAAACTCAGGAACAAGACAAGGATGCCCACTGTCTCCGCTCCTATTTAACATTGTCTTAGAAGTACTTGCACGAGCACTGAGGCAAGAACCAGAAATAAAAGGCATTCAAATTGGAAAGGAAGAAGTCAAAATTTCATTATTTGCAGGTGACATGATCCTATACATAGAAAACCCTGAGAGATCTACAACGAAGATTCTAGAACACATAAATGAGTTTAGTAAAGTCGCAGGTTATAAGATCAATGCGCAAAAATCAGTAGCATTTCTGTACACCAATAATGAGCAAGATCAGGAGGAAATCAAGAAACAAATACCATTCACAATAGTAAATAAAAAAATCAAATACTTAGGAATAAATTTAACTAAAGAGGTAAAGAACTTATACAACGAGAATTATACAAGATTGTTCAAGGAAATCAAAGAAGACCTAAATAAATGGAAGACTATTCCTTGTTCATGGATAGGAAGACTGAACATTATTAAGATGTCTATCCTACCAAAATTGATCTACACATTCAATGCAATCCCAATAAAAATCAACGCAGCCTTCTTTAAGGAACTAGAAAAACTAACTATGAAATTTATTTGGAAAGGAAAGAGACCCCGAATAGCCAAAGACATACTGAAAAAGAAAAACGAAATTGGAGGAATCACACTACCTGACTTCAAAACATACTATAAAGCTACGGTCGTGAAAACAGCATGGTACTGGCATAAGGAGAGACATATAGACCAATGGAATCGAATTGAAAGCTCTGATATAGAACCTCACATATACAGCCACATAATATTCGATAAAGCCACCAAACCCTCTCAATTGGGAGAGAGTGGCCTATTCAACAAATGGTGTCTGGAGAACTGGATAGCCATATGTAGAAAAATGAAAGAGGATTACCATCTCACACCTTATACAAAGATCAACTCAAGATGGATCAAAGACCTAAATATAAGAGCCAAGACCATAAAAACCTTAGAAAGCAGTGTAGGGAAACATCTACAGGACCTTGTAATAGGAAATGGATTTATGAATATCTCACCAAAAGCACGAGCAGCAAAAGAACTAATAGATAAATGGGACTTCCTCAAAATTAAAGCCTTCTGCACCTCAAAGGAGTTTGTCAAGAAAGTAAAAAGGGAGCCCACACAGTGGGAGAAAATATTTGGCAATCATATATCTGATAAGAAACTTATAACTTGCATATATAAAGAACTCCTATATCTTGAAAATAAAAAGATAAACAACCCATTTAAAAAATGGGAAAAAGACTTAAACAGACACTTCTCCGAAGAAGAAATACAAATGGCAAGAAAGCACATGAAAAAATGTTCCAAATCTCTAGCTATCAGGGAAATGCAAATCAAAACTACAATGAGATACCATCTTACACCCATAAGATTGGCAGCTATGAAAAAAACAGAAGAATACAAGTGCTGGAGAGGATGTGAAGGAAGGGGAACACTCATCCACTGCTGGTGGGAATGCAGAAGGATCCAACCATTCTGGAGGACAGTATGGCGGTTTCTCAAAAAACTAGCCATAGATTTGCCATATGACCCAGCAATACCACTGCTGGGTATATACCCAGCAGAACTGAAAACAAGGACACAAACCGATATATGTACACCAATGTTCATAGCAGCATTGTTCACTATTGCCAAAAGTTGGAATCAACCCAAATGCCCATCAACAGATGAGTGGATCAATAAAATGTGGTATATACACACAATGGAATACTACTCGGCTGTAAGAACAAACACACTACAAACACATGTGATAACATGGATGAATCTTGAGAACCTTATGTTGAGTGAAGCAACCCAGACATTGAAGGACAAATACTACATGACCTCAATGATATGAAATAAACAAGCTGCCCTAGATAGCAAGAGACTGAACGATAGGCTTACAGGAAATCGGAGGGTGGAGGAAGGGTATGAGCCGATGTCTGCAGGGGTGGAACTTAAGATGAGATGGTGGTAAGTATGAACACAAAGAAGAGATAAAATGGGGGCAAGGGGTTGCCTTCGGTTGGGGCTTTACGGGTTTGAGGGTGGCTGGGGAGGGACGGTTGGGTAATGTTGCCCAAAAGTGGGGGGAGGGAGGGGTAGCATACGAACACAGGAGAGGGTTAGGAGGTGGTGGAGAGTAAAATGCCGAGAAAATAATATCAAAATATAATAAAGAGGGTTACCTGTTTAGAATGCTCGGAGGGGAGGGTCTGATGCAGGACGGGCTCCTGGGGAATGTCTAAATGCTCATTCTGCCAGAGTGGGTGACACCATGGAGTAGAATCCCAAGTAGTGAGAGTGGGGGTGGACCCACATCCTGGGGAGGACTAATGCCACCAAATAGAGGGAACTCTATCCCTCGAGAGAAAGGGTGGCTCCCAGGGCATTGGGGCAGATGAGCAAGTTAGGCCCTAAACACTATTCCATCTATCTCTGGAAGTGGCTCCTCAGGAAACGGAGGTTGACTGTCACTGTGGGCACCAAGGTGGAAGGGAAAATGGACGTTAAATGTGTGGAAACAAAGTAAATGGGGGGCAAGGGAGGAGTTTCTTGAGAGTACACAAGGATGGATATAAAACATGTAATATTACACCATAACATATAGGAGATGACAGACTGATAATGTAAACCATAATATAAAACATAGGAGAACTAAAAATGTAAAGAACTGTGTATCCTAAAGTATGCACCATAATGTAAGCACAGATATTACCATGTTAGAAAGCTAATATCTCAGACTCTGTACATCACCTTAAGTAAATATGATGTGAATAGGGTGTAAGAGTATCGCTGTGGAAGGAAAAAGGTGTTGTGGTGGATGTATGGGAGTGCTGTATATTATATATATGCATTGCTGTGGTCTAGGACTCCTACGAAGAAACGCTGAATAATTAGGGAGGGGGGAAAAAAAAAAAAAAGGATAGGATGTGGAATTTTTTCAAGTCAACATTCTTTATCTAAGTTCTTTATCTAACTTTATCCAAGTTCTTTATCTATCCTTTAAACCCATCGCTATATGCCATTCCCTAGTAAGGGACCATGACATTATATTGGGCTTCAAATTTCGGGGAGTTCTGGATCACAGAGTGTTTCAACAATGGCAATGGAGGGATACTGGTATGGGATACCAATGACAGGTGATATATGGCTGACAGGGAGCTGTACAGAACATATGTCCAGGGTGCATGGTAATGATTGGATATACTCATAGTGGCAACAATTAAAAACCCAGCAGGGGGTGTACTGGGTTCCTGGCCAGTGGTGCTCTGTCGTGGTCCCTAGGGGAGCAGCGATAGTCTCACAGGTACAGCGGCGGGGACCGGGAGGGAGTGAGGGTTCAACAGTGAGCCCCTGATGCTAATGACTATGCTTGTGAGCTGATAAACCTAAAACAAGAACAAGGCCTAGAGCAACATTGTGCCTGGGAATTTCCTCCTGTCAGCCTTCATGTTACTCAAATGTGGCCAGTCTCGAAGCCAAACTCAGCATGTAATTGCAATGCCTTCCCTCCAGCGTGGGACATGACACCCGGGGATGAGCCTCCCTGGCAACGAGGGACCACTATCAAATACCAACTGATGATGCAACTGGAAAAGGACCTTATATGGAAGGTTCAACAGAATATCCATGTCTACATAAAACAACATGACTTTAAAATGCTGTTTGACCTAAAGTAAGGGGGAAATGGAAAGGAGAAATGAGTTTATATGGCTACGAGTTTCTAAAAAAGAGTCTGGAGGCTGGCAGAAGGATTGCCCTCATGCACAACTGAGCAGAGTCAAAGAGACAGATAAAGCAGATACAACCCCCAGATATTGGTTCCTATGAAGGCTAAAGAGACCCATGAGAGTTATGGTCATGGCCGATGGGGTTTACTACCAGGGCAGATGGCCCCTCTCTGGAAATGGTGTTTATGTGTGATGAATCTGGACTCAGATGGGATCTCCCTTCATAAGACTTTCATACTAATCTGCTGGAGGTGCAGTTAATGTTGGGGTTTAAGATATAGTTAGGGGATTTGAATCTCTGGACTGATAATGTGATAGCCAGTTCCTGAGCCTCAACAGACTCCAGCACCTACAATCTGATTTATTGGACTTACCACACTCAGCTAAGATGGAGTTAAAGAAGGACAATCACCACACCATGGAGCCTAGAGTGATTACAACTGAAAATGGGAGGATGGCAGCCAACATCCATGTGGAATCTGAGCCTCCTCTCGACATAGAGGTGCAATGGACACAACCAATCCAATGTCCACATAGAAGAGGTGGCATTGGATTGGGAAAAGTGGACATGGTGGACGATGGGTATGGGGAAGGGCAGGAAGAGATGAGAGGTGGGGGCGTATTTGGGACGTGGAGCTGCCCTGGATGGCGCCTCGGGGGTGATCACCGGACATCGTGGATCCTCACAGGGCCCACTGGACGGAATGGAGGAGAGTATGGGCCATGATGTGGACCATTGTCTATGAGGTGCAGAGGTGCCCAAAGATGTACTTACCAAATCCAATGGATGTGTCATGATGATGGAAACGAGTGTTGTTGGGGGGGGAGAGGGGGGGTGGGGGGTGGGGTTGAATGGGACCTCACATATATATTTTTAATGTAATATTATTACAAAGTCAATAAAAAAAAACTGAAAAAAAAAGATTTAATACTAGTTATAAAATTTGAATTACATTATCATCTAAATTTCTACGGATTTTGAATTATCATCTAAATTTCTACGGATTTGAGATCCTTCATATTTATTTGAATATTGTCAATATTGCCTGTATTGGGTGTTAAAGGCAATACTGGAATTTGTTTGTGTGCTATGAATTGAATCTTACTCTTTAAATTACCTTTAAAATTCAGTAGGAGAAACAGTCTTTGGCATTATGTATCCAAAAAGACCTCCCACCTAATAAAACCATTAAGAATCTTAGAAAGTATTTAAATTGTTAGGGCAGACAGGTGTTTTTAAAATATCTGCTATTACTTGCTGCCCATTTTTTATATTCATTATAACATGTTTTAGTAATGAAAATTTTAAAAAATGAATTTTTATGTTCCATTTTTATTATTTAATAGAATTTAATAAAATAAGCAGTGAAATGCAAAAAAAAAAAAAAAAAAGAAAGTGAATGGCTGAGGGAAGGAGACTTGGCCCAGTGGATAGAGCATCTGCCTACCACAGGGGAGGTCTGCAGTTCAAACCCCGGGCCTCTTTGACCCATGTGGAGCTGGCTCATGCTCAGTGCTGATGCGTGCAAGGAGTGCTGTGCCATGCAGGGGTGTCCTCCGTGTAGGGGAGCCCCATGGGCAAGGAGTGTGCCCCATAAGGAGAGCCGCCCAGTGCGAAAGAAAGTGCAGCCTGCCCAGGAATGGCACCACACACACACAGAGCTGACACAGCAAGATGACACAACAGAAAGAAACACAGATTCCTGGTGCCACTGACAACAACAGAAGTGGACAAAAAAGAATATGCAGCAAATGGACATAAAGAACAGACAAGTGGGGTGGGGAGGGGAAGGGGAGAGAAATAAATAAAAGAAATCTTAAAAAAAAAAAGAAAGTGAATGACTGGAAAACAATCTTGTAGGCAAATAATTACCAAAAAACGGCAGGAGTAGCTGTATTAATATCAGACAAAATAGACTTTAGATGTAGAACAATTGTGAGAGACAAAGATGGACACTACATATTAGTGAAAGGAATAATCCTTCAAGAAGACAGAACAATCATAAACATTGATGCTCCTAACAAGGGCACCTCCAAATACATGAGGCAAACACTGGAAAAACTAAGTGAAGGAATAGATGCCTCTAAAATTATAGTGGGGGACTTTAATATACCACTATCAACTTTAGACAGAACATCTCAAAACAGAATCAGTAAAGAAACAAAGACTTTGAACAGTGTATTAGAGGAAATGGACCTAATAGGCATATACAGAATATTACACCCAAATACAGCAGGACATACATTCTTCTCAAGTGCACATGGATCATTTTCCAGATAGACCACATGCTAGGCCACAGAGAAAGTCTCAAGGAATTCAGAAAGATCAAAATCATACAAAATAATTTCTCTGATCATAGTGGAATGAAACTGGAAATCTGCAAGGGCCAGAGATCCAGATTTGGCAACAAGATGTGGAAGTTAATCAGCACACTCTTAGAAAAACAGTGGGCCAAGGAGGAAATCAAACAAAAAATCAAGAACTACCTCGAAATGGATGAAAATGACAACACAACATATCAAAACTTATGGGATGCTGCAAAAGCAGCACTGAGAGTGAAATTTATAGCCATGAAATCATACATCAAAAAAGAAGAAAGAGCTAAAAACTGAAGAAATAATTGCACACTTGGAGGAATTAGTAAAAAAAACAAAAACAACAAACTAAATGCAAAGGAACAAGAAAGAAAGAAATAACAAAGATCAGAGCAGAACTAAATTAAATTGGAAAAAAAAGCACTTGAAAAAATAAAACCAATAGCTGATTCTTTGAGAAGATCAATAAAATTGGCAAACCCTTAGCTAGATTAACAAAGGAAAAAGAGAGAAGATGCAAATATACAAAATAAGAAATGAGAAAGGGGATATCACCCCGGACCCCACAGAAATAGTCCATCATAAGAGGATTCTTTGAAAAACTATATTCCAAGAAGAAGGACAATTTAGTGGAAATGGACAAATTCCTAGAAACACATAAGCAGCCTACATTGAAGAAAGAAGAAATTGATAATCTCAACAAATGAATCACAAGTAAAGGGATAGAATTAGTCATTAAAAACCTCCCCACTAAGGAGAACCCTGGGCCAGACAGCTTCACAGGTGAATGCTACCAAACACTCCGGAAAGAACCAAAACCATCTTGCTTAAACTCTTCCAAAAAATTGAAACAGAAAGAACATTGCCTAACTCATTTTATGATGCCAACATTACCTTAATATCAAAGCTAAACAAAAACACCACAAGAAAGGCAATTTACAGACCAATCTCTCTAATGAACCTAGACATGAAAATCCTCAAAAAAATCATTGCTAATCATATTCAACAACACATTAAACGAATTATACACCATGACCAAGTGGGATTTATTCCTGGTATGCAAGGATGGTTGAACATAAGAAAATCAATTAATATAATACACCACAAAAACAGATTGAAGGAAAAAAATACATGATCATATCTATAGATGCAGAAAATTTTGCATTTGGCAAAATACAGCACCCTTTCTTAATAAAAACACTACGAACGATTGGAATACAAGGAAAATTTCTGAACATGATAAAGGGTATATATGAAAAACCCACAGCTAACATCATTTACAATGGTGAAATCCTAAAATCTTTCCCTCTAAGATCAGGAACAAGACAAGAATGCCCACTATCACCCCTACTATTTAATATTGTGTTAGAAGTACTTTCTCAGGCACTGAGGTAAGAACTAGACATAAAAGGCATCGAAATTAGAAAGGAAGAGGGACTTCCGGCAAGATGGTGGCTGAGTGAGCTTGCCTTGCCGTCTCTCCTGGGAAGAGGCAGCTGGGCACCGCTGGAGGTTCTCCGGGACCAGGCTTTTTCAGGATTTTTTCAGGGCAGGAAGTGTCTGGACATCGATTTGGTGGGAAGGTAACGGAAAGGACTGGTCTATAAGATATAAATTGGGACTTTTCAGGAGGGGGAGGCAAGATGGCGGCTGAGTGAACTTCCCGGTTACTAGCTCCTGGGGGGAATTGGTTGGGAGACGTCGGAGACTCTTTGGGACTGGCTGTTTCGGGATTTTTCCTGGTCCGGAGGTGTCTGGACATCGATTTGGAGGGAAGGTAACAGAGAGGATCCATCTGTGAAATATACACGGAGATCCCAGCTACGTGTGGAGGATTCCCTCCTTGGGTAGGCGGAGCCAAGGCAGCTAGCACCGCGCGGAGCCCCGGCGGGCGGCGGCCAGGGTAGCCGATTCCGGCCGAGCCCGGCTGAGCCGCGGCGGGCAGGGGGGGCGGAGCCCGGCTGAGCTTGGCCGAGCCCAGCCGCGCCACGCCGGGCGGTGAGCGGGAGAGCCGCGCCGCGCCGCGAGCGGGAGAGCCGAGCCGCGCTGCGCTGCGCCGGGCGGCGGGCGGGAAAGCCGAGCCCGGCCGAGCCCAGCCGAACCGCGGCGGGCGGCGGACGGGGGACCGGAGCCCAGCTGAGCCCAGCTGAGCCCAGCCGAGCCTGGTGGCGGGGTTTCTGTTCTTTGGGTTTTTTTTATTTTTTATTTTTTGTTGTTGTTGTTGTTCTTGTTGTTCTTTTTTTTTTTTTTTTCAATCCTCTCTTTCTTGTCCCCAATATTCTTCTTATACTATTTTACCTTAACAATACAATAGGTCCTACAGGAAATACCTCACATTTGCTGGGTTTCCTCACCCTCCACTGCCTCATTTCTCTGTGAATAGATTTAGCCTATCTACACTATCCCCTTTCCCCTACAACTTGATATCCTCCACCATCTGCTATCTCTCCTATATTCCATCTCCCTTTCTTTGATCCACAAAGTGTCTAACTCTTAATTTCTAATACCTTTGTTTAGTTTTCCATCTGGTATTCGTCCCTGAAACTATTACCTTTCTTTTCTCTTTCCCTCTCTCACGAAAACAATAGCCTCTTAGTACGTACCACATTCCTCCCATATTCAGTCGTCTACCTCATTATAGGTACTTTCCTACTACTATAACTCTACACAATTTACATGATCTAACCTCCATCCTCCCAGAACTCATATTGTTGCTTTGTAAACATATATCACCAATATTACTTCACACTTTTTCCTTCCTTACACAACTGACTTTCCCCAGCACTAATACTTTCCTTTAAAGTGAGCTTAACTAGCAATAAGAAATTGGAATAAGAAGAACAAAGTGACAAAGAGAAGATATAACACTTACGCAAAAACAACAGCTAATTAATCTCCAAGACTAGACAAAGAAGCTAAGGAACTGATTAAACCCGTCAAGAAAAAATGTTGACAAGACAGCAACAAAAATCTACAAACCAAACCAGTAATCAGGAAAACATGGCTGAATCCAATCAACAAACTGAAAATCAGGAAGGGGGGCAGGACTTCGCACAAGCAATGAAAGATCTCAGAACATTTATCACCGACAAATTTGATGAAGTAATGAAAGAGGTTAACAGCGTGAAGACAACACTCGGAGGGGAAATTGCAGACATGCGCAAAAAAATAACAGATATGATGGAAATGAACACCACAATTCAAGAAATAAAAAATACACTTGCAGCAAATATCAGCAGACTAGAAGAGGCAGAGCAGAGAATTAGTGATGTGGAAGACAGTGCATTGGAAATCAAACAGATAGTAGAAGTGGTCAATAAAAAGGTAGAAAAAATCCAGATAGGACTTAGGGACCTGAATGATAACGCAAAACGCTCAAACATACGTATTATAGGCATTCCAGAAGGAGAAGAGAAGGGAAAGGGGTCAGAAGGAGTGTTGCAGGAAATAATGAATGAAAACTTCCCAAATCTACTGAAAGAGACAGATGTACATATCCAAGAAGCACAGCGCACTCCACTGGTCATAAACCCCAACAGGCCCACCCCAAGACATATACTTGTCAAATTATCCAATGCTCAAGACAAAGAAAAAATTCTAAAAGCAGCAAGAGAAAAGAAAACCATCACATACAAGGGAAACTCCATAAGATTAAGTGCTGATTTCTCATCTGAAACGATGGAGGCAAGAAGGCAGTGGTATGATATAGTCAAGGTACTAAAGGAAAAAAATTTCCAACCAAGAATACTCTATCCAGCTAAACTAGCATTCAAAAATGATGGAGAGTTCAAAATATTCACAGATAAACAGAAACTGAAAGAGTATATCAACAAGAAACCTCCCCTTCAAGAAATTCTTAAGGGAATTCTGCAGGAAGAAAGGAAAAAACAGGACAGTCAGAGATGGAGGAGAGTGTAAAAGCAACAAGAAAGACAAAAATAGAAGGGGAAAATAAAATAATACAAACAAAATATAACAAACACAAATCCAACCAAAATATGGCTACCATAAATAACTCTCTAAACGTAATAACACTGAATGTCAATGGATTAAACTCACCTATCAAAAGATTCAGACTGGGACACTGGATAAGGAAATACGACCCATCTATATGCTGCCTACAAGAGACACATCTTAGACCCAGAGACTCATGGAGGTTGAAAGTGAATGGCTGGAAAACAATCATACAAGCAAACAACAACCAAAAAAAGGCAGGAGTAGCTATATTAATATCAGACAAAATAGACTTTAAATGCGAAACAATTGTGAGAGACAAAGAAGGATACTATATTTTAGTGAAAGGGACAATCTGTCAAGAAGATCGAACAATCATAAATATTTATGCTCCTAACAAGGGCGCCTCTAAATATGTGAGGCAAACGCTGGAAAAACTAAGTGAAAGAATAGATGCATCTACAATTATAGTGGGGGATTTTAATACACCACTATCAACTCTGGACAGAACATCTCAAAAGAGAATCACTAAAGAAACAAAACATTTGAACAGTATATTAGAAGAGCTGGATCTAATAGACATATATAGATCATTACACCCAAACACAGCAGGATATACATTTTTCTCAAGCGCACATGGAACATTCTCCAAGATTGACCATATGCTAGGCCACAAAGAAAGGCTTAATGAATTCAGAAAGATCGAAATCATACAAAACAATATCTCTGACCACAGTGGAGTCAAGCTGGAAATTTGCAAGGGACAGAGACCCAGACTTCACACGACAATTTGGAAATTAAACAGCACACTCTTAGAAAAACAGTGGGTCAAAGAGGAAATCTCAAAAGAAATCAATGACTACCTTGAAACAAATGATAATGATAACACAACATACCAAAATTTATGGGATGCAGCAAAAGCGGTACTGAGAGGGAAATTTATAGCCATAAATTCATATATCAAAAAAGAAGAAAGAGCAGAAATTGAAGAATTAACTGCACATTTGAAGGAATTAGAAAAACAACAACAAAGTAACCCAACAGGAAGAAGAAGGAAGGAAATAACAAAGATAAGAGCAGAACTAAATGAAATAGAAAATAAGAAAGCACTTGAAAAAATAAACAAGACCAAGAGCTGGTTTTTTGAGAAGATCAACAAAATTGACAAACCTTTAGCGAGACTAACAAAGAAAAAAAAGAGAAAAGATGCAAATACACAAAATAAGAAATGAGAAAGGTGAAATCACCACTGACCCCACAGAAATAAAGACTATCATAAGAGGATACTTTGAAAAACTATATTCCAACAAAAATGACAATTTAGAGGAAATGGACAAATTCCTAGAAATACATAAGCAGCCCATACTGACGAAAGAAGAAATTGATTATCTTAACAAACCAATCACAAGCAAAGAGATAGAATCAGTCATTAAAAATCTCCCAACTAAGAAGAGCCCAGGGCCAGACGGCTTCACAGGTGAATTCTACAAAACATTCCGGAAAGAACTAACACCAATCCTGTTGAAACTATTCCAAAAAATCGAAACAGAAGGAACACTGCCTAATTCCTTCTATGATGCCAACATTACCCTAGTACCAAAGCCAAACAAAGACACCACAAGAAAGGAAAATTACAGACCAATTTCTCTAATGAACCTAGACGCAAAAATACTTAACAAAATACTTGCTAATCGTATTCAACAACACATTAAACGAATTATACACCATGACCAAGTGGGATTTATCCCAGGTATGCAAGGATGGTTCAACATAAGAAAATCAATCAATGTAATACACCATATAAACAGATTGAGAGAAAAAAACCACATGATTATATCTATAGATGCAGAAAAGGCATTTGACAAAATACAGCACCACTTCCTGATAAAAACACTCCAAAAGATCGGAATACAAGGAAACTTTTTGAACATGATAAAGAGTATATATGAAAAACCTAAAGCCAACATTGTTTACAATGGCGAAATCCTGAAATCCTTCCCTCTAAAATCAGGAACAAGACAAGGATGCCCATTGTCTCCGCTCCTATTTAACATTGTCTTGGAAGTACTGGCTCGAGCACTGAGACAAGAACCAGATATAAAAGGCATTCAAATTGGAAGGGAAGAAGTCAAAATTTCATTATTTGCAGATGACATGATCCTATATATAGAAAACCCTGAGAGATCTACAACAAAGCTCCTAGAACTCATAAATGAGTTTAGCAAAGTCGCAGGTTATAAGATCAATGCGCAAAAATCAGTAGCATTTCTATACACCAATAATGAGCAAGATCAGGAGGAAATCAAGAAACAAATACCATTCACAATAGTAAATAAAAAAATCAAATACTTAGGAATAAATTTAACTACAGATGTAAAAAACTTATACATCGAGAACTATACAAGATTGTTCAAGGAAATCAAAGAAGACCTAAATAAATGGAAGAATATTCCCTGTTCATGGATAGGAAGACTGAATATTATTAAGATGTCTATCCTACCAAAACTGATCTACACATTCAATGCAATCCCAATAAAAATCAACACAGCCTTCTTTAAGGAACTAGAAAAACTAACTATGAAATTTATTTGGAATAAAAAGAGGCCCCGAATAGCCAAAGACATATTGAAAAAGAAAAACGAAATAGGAGGAATCACACTTCCTGACTTCAAAACATACTACAAAGCTACAGTAGTGAAAACAGCATGGTACTGGCATAAGGAGAGACACACAGACCAATGGAATCGAACTGAAAGTTCAGATATAGAACCTCATGTATATAGCCATATAATATTCGATAAAGCCACCAAACCCTCTCAACTGGGAGAGAATGGCCTATTCAACAAATGGTGCCTGGAGAACTGGATAGCTATATGTAGAAGAATGAAAGAGGATTACCATCTCACACCTTATACAAAGATCAACTCAAGATGGATCAAAGACCTAAATATAAGAGCCAAGACCATAAAGACCTTGGAAAGCAGTGTAGGGAAACATCTACAGGACCTTGTAATAGGAAATGGCTTCATGAATATCACACCAAAAGCACGAGCAGCAAAAGAACAAATAGATAAATGGGACTACCTCAAAATTAAAGCCTTCTGCACCTCAAAGGAGTTTGTCAAGAAAGTAAAAAGGGAACCCACACAATGGGAGAAAATATTTGGCAACCATATATCTGATAAGAGACTTATAACTTGCATATATAAAGAACTCATAGATCTCGAAAACAAAAAGATAAACAACCCATTTAAAAAATGGGAAAAAGATTTAAACAGACACTTCTCCAAAGAAGAAATACAAATGGCTAAAAAGCACATGAAAAAATGCTCCAAATCCCTAGCTATCAGGGAAATGCAAATCAAAACTACAATGAGATACCATCTTACTCCCATAAGATTGGCAGCCATGAAAAAAACAGTAGAATACAAATGCTGGAGAGGATGTGAAGAAAGGGGAACACTCATCCACTGCTGGTGGGAATGCAGAAGGATCCAACCATTCTGGAGGACAGTTTGGCAGTTTCTCAAAAAATTATCCATAGATTTGCCATATGACCCAGCAATACCACTGCTGGGTATATACCCATCAGATCTGAAAACAAGGACACAAACCAATATATGTACACCAATGTTCATAGCAGCATTGTTCACCATCGCCAAAAGTTGGAATCAATCAAAAAGTCCATCAACAGATGAGTGGATCAATAAAATGTGGTATATACACACAATGGAATACTACTCAGCTGTAAGAACCAATACACTACAATCGCACGTGATAACATGAATGAACCTTGAGAATCTTATGTTGAGTGAAGCAACCCAGGCATTGAAGGACAAATACTATATGACCTCAATGATATGAAATAAGTTAACTGCCTCAGAGAGCTAGAGTCTGGAAAAGTGGCTTACTGGAAATCGGGGGGTGGAGGAAGGATGTGAGTTAATGTCTGTAGGGGTGGAATCTGTGATGAGCTGGGGGTAAGTATGAGCACAAAGAAGGGACAAAATGGGGGCAAGGGGTTACCTTCGGGTGGGGTTTTCTGGGTTTGAGGGGGGCTGAGGATGGGAAGAGGGGTAATATGGTCCAAGAAATAGGTGGGAGGGAGGGGCAACATACAAACATGGGAGAGTGCCAGAAGTTCATTGAGAACTAAATGTTGAGTAAAACGTATCAAAGTATAAGTAGGAGGGTTACCTGGTTAGGACGCTCAGGGGGTATGGTCTGATGCGGGAGGACTCCGGAGGGAATAGCTGAAGGCTCATTTTGCCAAGGTGGGTTCTACCATTGGGTGGGGTGGACCCATATCCTGGGGAAGACTAATGCCGTCGAATAGAGAGAACTGTATCTCTCGTGAGAAAGGACGGCTCCCAGGGCATTAGATTGGCAAGCGTTGTGGGCCCTAAGGGGAGGGGAAAATGGACGTGCAATGGATGGAACAAAGGTAAATAAGGGGGCAAAAGAGGAGTTATGTGAGAGTACACGAGGATGAATATAAAACAGCTAATATTACACCAAAAACATATAGGGGATGACAGACTAATAATGAAAACCATAAGACAAAACATAGGATAACTAAAAAATTTAGAAAACTGTACAACCTAAAGTATGGACCACATAGTAAGCACAAATGTTACCTTGTTTGAAAACTATAGTTTCGGAATCTGTACATCAGTTTCAGGAAATATGATATGAATAAGTTAAAAGATTATTGCTGTGGAAGGGAAAAGGTTTTATGGTGGATCTGGGGAAATACTGTATATTGTATATATGAATTTTGGTGATCTAAGACTCTTCTGAAGCTGACATTATGTTGGTATTCACTTTACGGGAAGTTTTGGATCACAGAGTGGTTCAACAATGGCAGCGGAGGAATACTGATATGGGATGTTATTGACAGGATATATATGGTTGACAGGGAGTTATACAGGGCATATGCCCAGGGTATATGGTAATATCTATATATACTCATAGTGGAAACAATTAAAAACAACAGCTGGGGGGGTACTGGGCTCCTGGCCGGGGGGTCACTGTTGTGGGCCCTGGGAGAGCAGCGGCAATCCTCCAGGTGCAACGGCAAGAACCAGGAAGGAAGGAGGGCCCAACAGTGGGCTCTTGATACTAATGGCTACACTTTTGAGCCTATGCACCTGCAATAAGAACAAGGCCTAGAGTAGCATTGTGCCTGGGGGTTTCCTCCTGACAGCCCTCATGTTACTCAAATGTGGACACTCTCACAGCCAAACTCAGCGTGTAGATGTGATGCATTCCCCCCAGCGTGGGACACGACACCCGGGGATGAGCCTCCCTGGCACCGAGGGATCACTACCACATACCAGCTGAAGAAGCAACTAGAAAATGACCTTGAATTAAAGACTCAATGCGGAACAGCAGAATATACCTATCTACATATAATAACATGACTTCGGGAAGCAGTTTGACCTAATGTAAGGGGGAAATGGAAAAGAGAAATGAGATTATAAGGCTGTGAGTCTCTAAAAAAGAGTCTGGAGGTTGTCAGAAGGAATACCCCTATGTACAACTGAACAGAGTCTAAGAGACAGATAAGGTAGATACAACCCCAGGTATTGGTTCTTTTGAGGGATAAAGAGACCCACGGGTTCTATGGTCATGGCAGAAGGGGTTCACTGCCATGACAGATGGCCCTTATTTGGAGCTGGTGTTTCTGCGTGATGGAAATGGACTCAGAGGGGATCTCTTTTCACAAGACTTGCATGCTACTTTATTGGAATTGTAGTTGGTGCTGGGTTTAAGATATATGTAGGGGATTTGAATCTCTGGACTGATAATATGACACCCAGGCCCAGAGCCTCAACAGACTTCAGCTCCTACACTTTGACTTATTGGACTTACTCCACTCAGCTAACATGGAGTTGAAGAAGGTCAACCACCACAACATGGAGCCTAGAGTGTCTACAACTAGAAGCGGGAAGAGTGCATCCAGTACCCATGTGGAATCTAAGCCCTCACTTGACATAGGTGTGCAATGGACACAACCAATCCAATGTCCACAGAGAAAATGTGGAATGGGTGTGGGAACGGTAGCCATGGGGGCTGCTGGGTGTGGGGAACGGGAGGAAGAGATGAGATGTGGAGGCGTTTTCGGGACGTGGAGTTGTCCTGGATAGTGCTTCACGGACAATTACGGGACACTGTAGATCCCCCCAGGGCCCACTGGATGGAACGTGAGAGAGTCTGGGCTATGATGTGGACCATTGACTATGGGGTGCAGTGATGTTCAGAGATGAACTTACCAGGTGCAATGGATGTATCACGATGATGGGAGAGAGTGTTGCTGTGGGGGGAGTGGGGGGCGGGGGCAGTGGGGTTGAATGGGACCTCATATATTTTTTTAATGTAATTAAAAATAATAATAATAATAAATAAATATTAAAAAATAAAAAAAAATAAAAATAAAAAAAAAAGAAAGGAAGAAGTCAGAATTTCACTATTTGCAGATGATGTGATCCTATGCAGAGAAAACCCTAAGAAGTTTACCAAAAAGCTTCTAGAACTTATATATGAGTTCAGCAACATTGCAGGTGACAAGATCAATGCACAAAAACCAGTACCATTTCTGTACACCAATAATAAGCAATCTAAGGAGGAAATCAATAAATAAATACCATTTACAATAGTAAATTAAAAACTCAAATACCTAGGAATAAATTTAAATAAAGATATAAAAGACTTATACAAAAACTACACAACACTGTTCAAGGAAATCAAAGAAGACCCAAATAAATGGAAGAATATTCCCTGTTCATGGATAAGAAGACTAAATATTATTAAGATATCTATCCTATCAAAACTGATCTACACATTCAATGCAATCCCAATAAAAATCAACACAGCATTCTTTAATGAACTGGAAAAACTAACTATGAATTTTATTTGGAAAGGAGAGAGGTCTGGAATAGCTATAGACATATTGAAAAAGAAAAATGAAATTGGAGGAATCACACTACCTGACTTCAAAACATACTACAAGGCTACAGTAGTGAAAACAACATGGTATTGGCACAAGGATAGACACAAGGACCAATGGAACTGAATTGAAAGTTCTGATGTAGCTTCTCATATATACAGCCATATAGTATTCAACAAGGCCACCAAACCCTCTCAACTGGAAGAGAATGGCCTCTTCAACAAATGGTGCCTGGAGGACTGGATATCCATATGTAAAAGAATGAAAGAGGATTACCAACTCACACCATACACAAAAATCAACTCAAGATGGATCAAATACCTAAATATAAGAGCCAAGACCATAAAGACCTTGGAAATCAGTATAGGGAAGCATATACAGGACCTCATAATAGGAAATGGCTTCATGAACTTGACACCCAAAGCACGAGCAGCAAAAGAACAAATAGATAAATGGGACTTCCTCAAAATTAAAGCCTTTTACACCTCAAAGGAGTTTGTCAAGAAAGTGAAAAGAGAGCCTACCCAATGAGAGAAAATATTTGGTAACCATATATCTCATAGGAGACTAATATCCTGCATATATAAAAAACTCCTATATCATGAAAATAAAAAGACAACCCATTTTTTAAAATGGGAGAGACTTAAACAGCTACTTCTCCAAAGAAGAAATACAAATGGCTACAAAGTACATGAAAAATGCTCCAAATCACTAGCTGATATGGGAATTCAAATCAAAACTACAATGAGATACCATCTTACTCCCATGAGACAGGCAGCTATCAAAAAACAGAAGACTACAAGTGCTGGAGAGGATATGGAGGAATGGGAACACTCATCCACTGCTGGTGGGAATTTAGAAGGGTCCAGCCACTCTAGAGGACAGTTTGGCATTTTCTCAAAAACTAGCCATAGATTTGCCAAATGACCCAGCAATTCCACTTCTGGGTATATATCCAGTAGAACTGAAAACAAGGACACAAACCGATATATGCACACCAATGTTCATAGCAGCATTGTTCACTATTGCCAAAAGTTGGAATCAACCCAATGCCCATCAACAGATGAATGGATAAATAAAATGTGATATATACATACAATGGAATACTACTCAGCTGTAAGAACGAATACAGTACAAACACATGGGATAACATGAGTGAATCTTGAGAACTTTATGTTGAGTGAAGCAACCCAGGCATTGAAAGACAAATATTACATGACTTCTCTGATATGAAGTAAGTAAACCAAGTGGTCTCAGAGAGCTAGAGACTGGATGATAGCCTTAAAGGAAGTTGGGGGGAGAGGAAGGTTGCGAGCTGACACCTACATGGGTGAAATCTTTGATCAGCTGGAAGTATTTGTACAGGGAAGGGATAAAATGGGGGCATAGGGATACCTTCGGGTGGGGCTTTGAGGGCTTAAGGGGGGCTAGGGATGGGAGGATGGGTCAGATGGCCAATGAAATTGGGGGGAGGGTGGGGGAACATTTGTACATAGGTGATTGTCAGGTATGTGGTTGAAACTAGAATGTTGAGAAAACTTGTTAGAAAATATAATAAGGAAGTTTACTTGTTTAAGATGCTTAAGGGGGGACATCTGACACAGGGCAGGCTTCTAGGGACTGTGTGAGTTCTCATTTTGTCCTAGTGGGTTATATCATTGGGTGGAGACCCAGACAATGAGAGTGAAGGTATATCTGCATCCTGGGGAGGACTGATGAAATTGTGTCTCTCGAGAGAATTGGTGGCTCCCAATGGTTTAGAGCAGTCGAGTATGTCAAGCCCTCAACATTGCTGCAAGTATCTGTGAATATGGTCCTTCAAGTAATGAAGATTAGTTGGCACTGTGGGGAGCAGGGAAGAAGTATTGAACAGATGGAATCAGGGTAACTGTGGGGCAATGGAAGTGTTCCACAAGATCATGCAATGATGGATATAGGACATATTAAATTACACCAAAAATGTATAAAGGTCTATAGGCTAAAATATAAACCATAATGTAAAACATAAGATAACTAAAAATTTAGAAAATTGTATAGTCTAAAATATAAACCATAATGTAAACCAAAATAGAACCTTGGTTGAAAGCTATGTTTCAATATCTGTACGTTAGCTGTAGCAAATATAGTATGAACATGTAAAAATATCATTGCTGAGGAAGGGACAAAGTGTTTGATGTTGGATATGTGGGAGTACCCTATATTATATATGTGAATTATTGTGATCTAAAACTTTTTTGAAGACAAAACTAGTAATTAGAAGAAAAAAAAAGGATGTAGATTCTGAGGAAGAAATGAAGGAAATTGCCTTGCCACTGTACATACAGGGCAACACCTATTACAGTGATGAAAGATAAAATGTCAAAAACAAAAACAAAGCTTGTTCATTTTTTCATTTTTTTGTTTTTTTGTTTTTGTCTTTATTTTTTTAATATTACCTTAAAAACCTATGAGGTCCCATATCCCCCCCACTCGCCTCCCCCCACTCCTCCCCCCATAGCAACAATTTCCCCCATCATCATGAGACATTCATTGAATTTGGTGAATACATCTCTGAGCACTGCTGCACCTCATTGTCAGTGGTCCACACCATAGCCCACACTCACCCACAGTCCACCCAGTGGGCCATGGGAGGACATACAATGTCCGGTAACTGTCCCTGTAGCATCACCCAGGACAGCTCCAAGTCCCGAAAATGCCTCCACAGCTCATCTCTTCCTCCCATTTCCCACCACCAGCAGCCACCGTGGCCACTTTCTCCACACCAATGTCACATTTACTTCTATTACTAATCACAATAGTTCATGAATAGAATATCAGTAAGTCCACTCTAATCCATATTCTATTCCTTGATCCTGTGGACCTTGGAATGGTTGTGTCCACTCCACATCTATATCAAGAGGGGGCTTAGATTCCACATGGATGCTGGATGCAATTCTCCTTTTTTCAGTTGTACGCACTCTTGGCTCCCTGGTGTGGTGGTTGACCTTCACCTCCATGTAAGCTGAGTGAGGTAAGTCCAATAAACCAGAGTGTAGGAGCTGAAGTCTGTTGAGGCTCAGGGCCTGGCTATCACATGGTCAGTCCAGAGATTCAGGTCCCCTGGGTATATATGAAACCCCAGCCCAACTACAGTTCTGGTAAAAGTAACAGGAGAGGCTTGTGAACAAAGATCACATCTGAGTCCAGCTCCATCACACAGAAATACAAACTCCAAAGAAGGGCCAACTGACATGGCACTGAACTCCATCTGCCATGTCCATAGAACCTGTGGGTCTCTGTAGCCCTCAGAAGAACCAATACCTGGGGTTGTATCTACTTTATCTGTCTCTGGGACTCTGCTGAGGTGTGCATAAGGGCAACCCTTCTGATAACCTCCTAGCTCTTTTTGGAGACTCACAGCCATATAAATTCATTTGTCCTCTCCATTTCCCCCTAGATCCAGGTCAAAAAGCGTTTTTAACTCCTGGTATTATATGTAGACTGAGATATTCTGCTGGTCCGAGTTGACCCTTTTATTCAAGGTCATTTTCTAGTTCCATCATCAGCTGGTACTTGGTAGTAATCCCTCGGTGCCAGGGAGGCTCATCCCTGGGAGTCATGTCCCATGCTGGGGGGAAGGCAACACATTTACATGCTGAGTTTGGCTGTGAGACGGGCCACATTTGAGCAACACAGAGGCTCTCGGGAGGTAACTCTTAGGCACCCTGCAGCTCTAGGCCTTGTTCTTATTTCAGGTGCACAGGCTCACAAGCATAGACATTAGTATCAGGGGTTCATTGTTGGACCTTCATTCTTTTTTGGTCTATGCCATTGCTCTTGGGGGAATTGTTGCTGTTCCTTTAGGGGCAGTGATAGAGCTCCCCTGGCTAGGAACTCAGCACTCCCTCAGTTGTTGTTCTTAATTGTATCCACTATGAAAATATCCAAACATTTTTATGTACCCTGGATATACGCCCTGGAGAACTCCCTGCCAACCATGTGTCCCCTGTCAATAGCATCCCACAGCAGTACTCCTCCACTGCCATTGTTGAAACTCTCTGTGATCCAAAACTTCCTGAAAAGTGAAGCCCAATATATTGCCAGGTTTCATTAATAGTAAAATGGAATATAGCGATGAGTTTAAAGGTTAGATATAGAATACATATTAATTTTGAAAAATTATGGTAAAAATAAATTGGGGTATCAAAAAATTTAAAAATGCAAAAGCTTTGTTTTTGACATTTTGCCTTCCATCACTGCAATACGTGTTGCCCTGTACAAGGCAACTACTTCCGTCTTTTCCTCAGTGTCTACGTCCTATCTTTTCATTTTTCTGATTATTAAGCTCATCTTCACAAGAGTTTTAGATCACAGTAATTCATATATACAAAATACAGTACTCCCACATATCTAACATAAAATCTTTTCCCTCCCACAGTAATAATCTTTTTACATATTCATACTATATTTACTGAAACTGATGTACAGATATTGAGACAATAGCTTTCAAACAGGGTAATATAACATTGTGGTTTATATTTTAGACTATATAATTTTCTAAATTTTTAGTTATCTTATGTTTTACATTATGATTTACATTTTAGCCTATCAGCCCCTATATATTTTTGGTGTAATTTTACATGTCTTATAGCCATCCTTGCGTACTCTTGTGGAACACTTCTATTGCCCACACAGTTACATTGGTTCCATCTATTCAATACCGCTTTCCCCCTCCCCTTAGGGCCCACAGTGACAGTCAATCTTCATTGCTTGAAGGGCCATGTTCAGAGATACTTGCAACAGTGTTGAGGGCTTGACATGCTCAACTGCCCTAATGCACGAGCAGCCACCATTTCTCTTGAGAGATACAATTCCCTCTATTTGAGGGCATCAGTTCTCCCCAGGATGTGGGTTTACCTTCACTCTCATTATATGGGTCTCTCTCCAATGTTATAACCCACCATGGCAAAATGAGCATTCACGTATTCCCTAGGAGCCAGTCCTGCATCAGATTATTCCCTTTAAACATCTTAAACAGGTAACTTCCCTTATTATATTTTTGAAAAGGTTATCTCAGCATTAGACTCTCAACCAAATACCTGACAATCTCCTATGTTTGTATGTTGCCCCACCCTCCCCCCAATTTCTCAAGCCCACAAAACCCCACCCCAAGATAACTCTGTGTCCCCATTTTATCCCTTCCTTGTACAAATACTTACCTCGAGCTTATCATAGATTTCACCATGTAGGTGTCAATTTACATTCTTCCTCTACCCCCCAATTTCCTGTAAACCTATCATCCAGTCTCTAGCTCTCTGAGGCAGCTTGGTTTACTTATTTCATATCATTGAGGTCATGCAATATTTGTCCTTCAATGCCTGGGTTGCTTCACTCAACATAAGGTTCTCAAGATTCATCCATGTTATCACGTGTGTTTGTAGTGTATTTGTTCTTAAAGCCGAGTAGTATTCCATTGTATGTGTATATCACATTTTATTTATCCATTCATCTGCTGATGGGCATTGGGTTGATTCCAACTTTTGGCAATAGTGAACAATGCTGCTATGATCATTGGTGTGCATATATCGGTTTGTGTCCTTGTTTTCAGTTCTACTAGATATATACCCAGAAGTGGAATTGCTGGGTCATTTGGCAAATCTATGGCTAGTTTTTGAGAAAATGCCAAACTGTCCTCTAGAGTGGCTGGACCCTTCTAAATTCCCACCAGCAGTGGATGAG
Organism: Dasypus novemcinctus; assembly: GCF_030445035.2. NCBI lineage: Eukaryota > Metazoa > Chordata > Mammalia > Cingulata > Dasypodidae > Dasypus > Dasypus novemcinctus. The sequence goes on along the minus strand of NC_080704.1, from coordinate 61,479,174 downwards.
TGTTCCCATTCCTCCACATCCTCTCCAGCACTTGTAGTCTTCTGTTTTTTGATAGCTGCCTGTCTCATGGGAGTAAGATGGTATCTCATTGTAGTTTTGATTTGAATTTCCATATCAGCTAGTGATTTGGAGCATTTTTTCATGTGCTTTTTTAGCCATTTGTATTTCTTCTTCGGAGAAGTGTCTGTTTAAATCTTTTTCCCATTTTTTAAATGGGATGTTTATCTTATTATTTTCATGATATGAGTTCTTTATATATGCAGCTTATAAGTCTCCTATCCAATATATGGTTACCAAATATTTTCTCCCGTTGTGTATGCTCTCTTTTCACTTTCTTGACAAACTCCTTTGAGGTGCAGAAGGCTTTAATTTTGAGGAAGTCCCATTTATCTATTTGTTCTTTTTCTGCTTGTGCTTTTGGTGTGAAGTTCATGAAGCCATTTCCTATTACAAGGTCTTGTATATGCTTCCCTACACTGCTTTCAAAAGTCTTTATGGTCTTCGCTCTTATATTTAGGTCTTTGATCCACGTTGAGTTGATTTTTGTATAAGCTGTGAGATGGTAATCTTCCTTCATTCTTTTACATATGGATATCCAGTTCTCCAGGCACCATTTGTTGAATAGGCCACTCTCTCCCAGTTGAGAGGGTTTGGTGTCTTTATCAAATATTATATGACTATATATATGAGGTTCTATATCAGAACGATCAATTCGGTTCCATTGGTCTCTGTGTCTCTTCTTGTGCCAATATCATGCTGTTTTCACTACTGTAGCTTTGTAGTATGTTTTGAAGTCAGGTAGTGTGATTCCTCCAATTTCGTTTTTCTTTTTCAATATGTCTTTGGCTATTTGGGGCCTCTTTCCTCTCCAAATAAATTTCGTAGCTAGTTTTTCTAGTTCCTTAAAGAAGGCTGTGTTGATTTTTGTTGGGAATGCATGGAATGTGTAGATCAGTTTTGGTAGGATAGACATCTTAAAAATATTTAGTCTTCCTATCCATGAACAGGGAATATCCTTCCATTTATTTAGGTCTTCTTTGATTTCCTTGAACAGTCTTGTGTAGTTCTCTGTGTATAAGTTTTTTACAACTTTAGTTAAATTTATTCCCATGTATTTGATTTTTTATTGGTATTTTTATTGATATTTGTTTCTTGATTTCCTCCTGAACTTGCTCATTATTGGTGTACAGAAATGCTACTGATTTTTGCGCATTGATCTTATAACCTGTGACTTTACTAAACTCATTTATGAGTTCTAGAAGCTTTGTTGTAGACCTCTCAGGGTTTTCTATGTATAGGGTCATGACATCTGCAAATAATGAAATCTTGACTTCTTCCTTTCCAATTTGAATGCCTTTTATATCTGGTTCTTGCCTCAGTGCTTGAGCAAGTACTTCTAAGACAATGTTAAATAGAAAAGGTGAGAAGGGACATCCTTGTCTTGTTCCTGATCTTAGAGGGAAGGATTTTAGTATTTCACCATTGTAAATGATGTTGGCTGTGGGTTTTTCATATATACTCTTTATCACGTTCAAAAAATTTCCTTGTATTCCAATCTTTTGCAGTGTTTTTATCAAGAAAGGGTGCTGTATTTTGGCAAATGCTTTTTCTGCATCTATAGATATAATCATGTGATTTTTTTTCCTTCAATCTGTTTATATGGTGTATTACATTGATTGATTTTCTTATGTTGAACCATCCTTGCATACCCGGAATGAATCCCACTTGGTCATGGTGCATAATTCATTTAATGTGTTGTTGAATACAGTTAACAAGTATTTTGTTGTGGATTTTTGTGTCTAGGTTCATTAGAGAAATTGGTCTGTAATTTTCCTTTCTTGTGGTGTCTTTGGCTTTTGTAGTATGGTAATGTTGGCATCATAGAATGAGTTTGGTAATGTTCCTTCTCTTTCGATTTTTTGGAAGAGTTTCAGCAGGTTTGGTGTTAATTCTTTCCGGAATGTTTTGTAGAATTCACCTGTGAAGCCATCTGGCCCTGGGCTCTTCTTAGTTGGGAGGTTTTTAATTACTGAGTCTATCTCTTTAGTTGTGATTGGTTTGTTGAGATCATCAATTTCTTCTTTCATCAATATAGGCTGCTTATGTGTTTCTAGGCATTTGTTCATTTCCTCTGAATTGTCATTTTTGTGGGAATATCATTTTTCAAAGTATCCTCTTATGATAGTCTTTATTTCTGTTGGGTCAGTGGTGATATCTCCTTTCTCATTTCTTATTTTGTGTATTTGCATCTTCTCTCTTTTTTGCTTTGTTAGTTTAGCTAAGGGTTTGTCAACTTTATTGATCTTCTCAAGGAATCGCCTCTTGGTTTTGTTTATCTTTTCAAGTGCTTTCTTATTTTCTATTTCATTTAGTTCTGCTATTATCTTTGTTATTTCTTTCTTTCTTCTTGTTGTGGGGTTACTTCGTTGTTTTTTTACTAATTCATTCAAATGTGCAGTTATTTCTTCAATTTTGGCTCTTTCTTCTTTTTTGATGGATGAGTTTATGGCTATAAATTTCCCTCTCAGTACTGCTTTTGCTGCATCCCATAAGTTTTGGTATGTTGTGTTATTATTTTCATTAGTTTCAAGGTAGTTATAAATTCTTTTGAGATTTCCTTTTGACCCAGTGTTTTTCTAAGAGCATGCTTTTTAATTTCCATATCTTGATGTGAAATCTGGGCCTCTGGCCCTTGTAGATTTCCAGCTTCACTCCACTCTCGTCAGAGATATTATTTTGTATGATTTCAATCTTTCTGAATTCATTGAGCCTTTCTTTGTGGCCTAGCATATGGCCTATCTTGGAGAATGATCCATGTGCACTTGAGAAAAATGTGTATCCTGATGTATTTGGGTGTCATGATGTGTATATGTCTATTAGATACAGCTCCTGTAATGTACTTTTCAAAGTTTTTGCTTCTTTATTGATTCTCTTTTGAGATGTTCTGTCCAAAGTTGATAGTGGTGTATTAAAATCTCCCACTATGATTGTAGAGGCATCTATTCTTTCACTTAGTTTTTCCAGTGTTTGCCTCACATATTTGGAGGAGCCCTTGTTAGGAGCATAAATATGATTGTTCTTTCTTTTTGAGAGATTGTCCCTTTCACTAATATGTAGTATCCTTCTTTGTCTCTCACAATTGTTTCACATTTAAAGTCTATTTTGTCTGAAATTAATATAGCTACTCCTGCCTTTTTTTGGTTATTGTTTTCTTGTAAGATTGTTTTCCAACCATTTACTTTCAACCTCCATGAATCCCTGGGTCTAAGATGTGTTTCTTGTAGACAGCATATAGATGGGTCTTATTTCCTTATCCAATGTCCCAGTCTGAATCTTTTGATAGGTGAGTTTAATCCATTGACATTCAGTGTTATTACTTTCAAGAAATTATATATGTTAGACATATTTAGTTTGGTCTTCTGTTTGTCATATTTTGTTTGTTTTTTTCCTTCTCTTTTTGTCTTTCTTGTTGCTCTTACACTCTCCTCCAACTCTGCCTCTCCTGTTTTTTCCTTTCTTCCTGCAGAGCTCCCTTTAGTATTTCTTGAAGGGCAGGGTTCTTGTTGGCATACTCTTTCAATTTCTGTTTATCTGTCAATATTTTGAACTCTCCATCATTTTTGAATGCCAGTTTAGCTGGGTAGAGTATTCTTGGTTGGAAATTTTTTTCTTTTGGTACCTTGACTATATCATACCACTGCCTTCTTGCCTCCATCGTTTCAGATGAGAAATCAGGACTTAATCTTATGGAGCCTCCCTTGTATGTGATGGTTTTCTTTTCTCTTGCTGCTTTTAGAATTTTCTCTTTGTCTTAAGCATTGTATAATTTGACAAGTATATGACTTGGGGTGGGCCTGTTGGGATTTATGGTGTTTGGGGTGCATTGTGCTTCCTGGACATGTACATCCATCTCTCTCAGTAGATTTGGGAAGTTTTCAGCCATTATTTCCTCCAACACCCCTTCTGTCCCCTTTCCCTTCTCTTCTCCTTCTGGGATTCCTATAATACATATGTTTGTGCGTTTTGCATTGTGATTCAGGTCCCTAAGTCCTAGCTGGTTTTTTCTATCTTTTTATCGATCAGTTCTACTATCTGTTTGATTTCAGATGTACTGTCTTCCAAATTGATAATTCTCTCCTCTGCATCTTCTAATCTCTTGCTATTTTCTGAGAGTGTATTTTTGATTTCTTGAACTGTGCTGTTCATCCCCATCATATCTGTTATCTTTTTGCGCATGTCTGCAATTTCCTCTCCAAGTGTTTTCTTCATATTGTTAATCTCTTCCTTTACTTCATTAAGTTGGTCTCTAACATATGTTTTGAGATCTTTAATTATTTGTCCGATGTTCTGCTCCTCTTCTTGGTTTTTAGTTTGTTCATTGGATTCAACCATGTTTTCCTGAATATTGGTTTTGTTTGTAGTTTTTTGTTGCTGTCTGATCATCATTTTATCTTGACGGGTTTAATCAGTTCCTTAGCTTCTTTGTCTAGTCTTGGGGATTAATTAGTTGTTGTTCATGCATAAGTGTTATGTCTTCTCTTTGTCACTTTGTTCTTCTTACTCTATTTTCTTGTTGCTGGCTAAGTTCACTTTGAAGGAAAATATTAGGGCCAGGGAAAGCAAAATGCGTAAGAAAAGAAAATGTATAAAGTAGTATTGGTAATAAATGTTAACAGAGCAACAATGTGAGATTTGTGAGAATGGATATTAGACTCATGTAAGTTGTGTAGATTTATAGCAGTAAGTAGAGTACTTATAATGAGACAGTCAACTGAATATGGGGAGGAATATATTATGAAATAAAAAGCCAGTGTTTTCATGAGAGAGGGAAACAGAAAAGAAAGACAATAATAACAAGAGTGGATAAAAGACAGAAAACAGAGCAAAGGTATTAGAAATTAAAAGTCTGACAATTTGGGGACCAAAGAAAGGGAGATGGAATGTAAGAGAGACAGTGGATGATGGAGGATAGCAAGATGTGGGGGAAAGGGGATAGTGTAGGTGGTCATAATCAATTCACACAGAAAAGAGGAGATGGAGAATGAGGAAACACAGCAAATGTGAAGGGCTCCCTGCAGCACCTATTATATAAAGAAAATAAAATAAAATAAGAAGAAAAAGAGAAAAGAAAAAAAGAAGAAAAAAGTGGGTGGGCAAAGAAAATGGAGGGAAGCAAGCCAGAAAAAGAAATGGAGAAAAAAAAACTAAATAAATGAAAAAGGACCTTGGGGGGTAAAATGGGAGAAAAGACCAGGAGACAATGCAATATTAGGAACCAAGACAAAAAAATAAATAAACACAAACGCCGAGGGCTAGGGTAATAAAGGACCTCAGATGGACCTCAGGGTGCAATGGATTCAGGGATGGGAAGTCTGTGATATTGCAGACTCAAGGTGTGTGAGTCTCTGGAGCATGGGCCACCAGGGTTTAGGGGACACAGACCTGGGAACCACACATCCGGTTAATAGGTGGCCTGGGAGCACTGCAGCGCAACACAGCCTTCAGGGATCCCCACAGCTGGGCACCAGCCCTAGGGGGAGGGGTCTCCCCTGCAACCTCTGACCTCTGTGTCAGAAACCCAAAATTCCACCTCTCACAAGAATCTCTTCTGTCACTGTCTCACCAAATTGACATCCAGACACCTCCTGCCCTGCAAGCCTCCGAAACTGCCTGCTGGGGGTGCTGCTGCTCTACAAAGAGTTCAGGGACCGCCGTGGATGGGCTGCCAGACCTAGGGGGGAAGGGTTCCACCTAGAACTTCTGACCTCCATGTCAGAAACCCAAAATTCCACCTCTCACAAGAATCTCCTCCGTCACGTCTCACCAAATCAACATCCAGACATCTCCTGCCCTGCAATTCCCCCAAAACAGCCCGCTCAGGGTTTGGGAACACCCCACACAACAAAGTTCCCAGGAATCACCACGGCCTGGCCACCAGCCCTAGGGGGAGGGGCTCCAGCCAGAACCTCTGACCTCCGTGTCAGAAACCCAAAATTCCACCTCTTGCAAGAATCTCCTCCGTCACTGTCTCACCAACTTCCAGACACCTCCCGCCCTGCAAGCACCTGAAACAGCCCGCTCAGGGCTTGGGAACTCCCCAGCACAGCAAAGCCTTTAGGAATTGCCGCCGCCAGGCCACCGGCCCCAGGGGGAAGAGTCCCATCCACAACCCCAACCTCCATGAAAGAGACCCAAAATTCTACCTCTTACAAGAATCTCCTCTGTCACCGTCCCACCAAATCGATGTACAGACACCTCCTGCCCTGCAAACACCTGAAACAGCCTAGTCCAGCAGGACTCCAACCTTACTCAGCTGCTTCTTTGCAGGAGAGATTATGAGGTGCACTCACTAAGATGCCATCTTGCCCCGCCTCTCCCCCATTTTTTCATTTTTTGATATCCCAATTATTTTTACTTTTTATTTAATTTTTCTAAAAATGTATGTATTCTATATCTAACCTTTAAACCCATCACTATATTCCATTTCAGTATTAATGGAACCAGGCAACATATTAGGCTCCTTTTTTTGAAGAAGTTTTGGCCCACAGAGAGGTTCAACTATGGCAGGGGAGGAACACTGGTGTGGGGTGTTATTGATGGGGGGCACATGGTTGGGAGGGAGTTCTCCAGGGCATGTATACAGGGTACATAAATATGTTTGGATATTTTCATAGTGGTTACAGTTAAAAATGACAGATGAGGGAGTGCTGAGTTCCTAACCATGGGAGCTCTATCACATTCCCCAATGGAACAGCAGCAATCCCCCAAGTGCAATGGCAAAGACCAATAAACAAAGATGGTCCAACAATGAGCACTTGATACTGATGTCTATGCTTTTGAGGCTGTGTGCCTGAATTATGAACTAGACCTAGAGCTGCAGGGTGCCTAAGAGTTGCCTCCTGAGAGCCTCCATGTTGATCAAATGTGGCCACTCCCTAAGCCAAACTTAGCATGTAAATGCATTACCTTCCCCCCGGTGTGGGACATGACTCCCAGGGAGGAGCCTCCCTGGTGCCAAGGGATTACTACCAAGCACCAGCTGATGATGTAACTAGAAAAAAGACCTTGTACAAAAGGGTCAACTCAGACCAGCAGACTATCTCAGCCTACATGTAATATCATGTGTTAAAAACTGCTTTTTGGCCTTGAATAAAAGGGGGAAATGGAAAGGACAAATACGTTTATATGGCTATGAGTCTCCAAAAAATGTTGGGAGGTTATCAGAGCGGTCGTGCTTATGCACGCCTCAGCAGGGACCCAGAAACAGCCAAAGGAGATATAACCCCAGGTACTGGTTCTCCTGAGGGCTACAGAGACCCACAGGTTCAATGGTCATGGCAGATGGCTCTGGAGTTCAGTGCCATATCTGTTGGCTGTCTTTGGAGTTTGTGTTCCTGAGTGTGATGGAGTTGGACTCAGATGTGACCTTTGTACACATGCCTCTTCTGTCCCTTTTACTGAACCTGTGATTGGCACTGGGGTTGGTGTATACTCATGAGACCTGAATCTCTGGACTGTCCATGTGACAGCCAGACCCTGAACCTCAGCAGACTTGCAACTCCTACCCTCTGGTTTATTGGACTTACCCCAGCCAGCTAAAAGGGAGGTGAAGAAGGTCAACCACCACACCGAGAGTGCCTACACCTCCAAGCAGGAGAATTGCACCCAGCATCAATGTGGAATCTAAGCCCCCTCTCAATACAGAGGTAGAGTGGACATAACCATCCCAGGATCCACAGGATGGAGGAATAGAGTATGTATTAGAGTGGACTTACTGATATTCTACTATGGAACTATTGTGATTGATAATGGAAGAAATTGTAGCATTAATGTAGAGAAAGTGGCCATGGTAGCTGCTGAGGGTAGGGAGAGGGAAGAAGAGATATGATGTGGGGGTCATTTTCAGGACTTGGAGTTGTCCTGGGTGGTACTGCAGGGACAGATGCTCGACAATGTATGTCCTGCCATGGCCCACGTGGCCTGGGGAAGAGTGTAAGCTACAATGTAAACCATTATCCATGAGGTGCAGCAGTGACCCAAAATGTATTCACCAAATTCAGTGAATGTGCCATGATGATGAAATGCATTGTTGATGTGGGAGGAGTGGAGTGAGGGTGGTGGGGGTTATATGGGGACCTCTTATATATTTTTTAATGTAATATTTGAAAAAGAGAGAGAAAAATAAAATAGTCTTGTAGCATGAAAAAAGTTATTGTAGTCATATATATATATATGTGTATATACCATAAAATTTGTCATTTTACTTGCCTTTAAAAACAAACAAAACAAAGAAACAAAAGCCCCCAGGACCTTGGAGCAGGTGCTCAAACCACTGAGCATTTTTAGGTTTACAGCCCCATGGCATTAACTACATTAAAATGGTTACTTTTATGTTAGATTAATGTTACATCATTAAAAAAACCTATTGTCTCCATTTCTTAAAAGGTTACACATTAAATTTACCATATGACCCAGGAATTCCACTCCTAGGTATCTACCCAAAAGAAATGAGAACATGTCCACACAAAAACTTGGACACAAATGTTCATAGTAGCATTATTCTGAATAACTATAAAGTGGAAACAACCCAAAAATCCTTCTACTAGTGAATTCATAATCAATATATGGTATATCCATACTATCGAACAATAAAAGCAACAGAGTACTGATACACTCCTATATCATGGGTGAACCTCAAAAACATAATGCTCAGTGAAAGAAACCAGATACAAAATAACACATATTATGGTTTAATTTATATGAAATTCCCAAGAAACATATATCTATAGAGATGGAAAGTATTTTAGTGGTTGTGGCTATGGGTGGGGCTGGTAAGTGACTGCAAAGGTACATGAGGGAATTTTTGGAGTGACAGAAAGTTTCCAAAAATGAATTGTGTTGATGGCTGTACTACTCTACTCTTTTAATTATATACTTAAAATGGGTGAATTTTAAAATAAAATTTTATTGAAATATATCATTCATACATGAACATACATAAACAATAAGTGATAGTAAAAGTTGTGAACTTACAAAATAAACATGCATATCATCACACAGGGCTACCATACATCACCCCACCATCTCAAAATATTACTACCAACTATGGGCCATATCTTAGTCTGAAGCCTCTTAAAAACAAGACTAAGGCATACTTTGCCTACTCATTGACTGTCTTTTGCAGACAGTCCCTAACACCTGCTCCACAGAAAAGGAGAGTAGGGTGGGCTGACTTTGGAATGTGGGGTCAGTAATAGTGAGACCCCAGCCCCAAGTGTAGTTGTAATGGGATAAAAGAATTATGTGGGGGGGGGGGAATCAAGGAATCAGAGACCTTACAATCTTAGATTAACACTTACAGTTTGGAGGGAAGCTGACTTGACTCAATGGATAGAGTGTCCACCAACCACATGGGAGGTCCACGGTTCAAACCTAGGTCCTCCTTGACCCATGCTGATGTGCTCAAGGAGTGCCCTGCCATGCAGGGGTGTCCTCCACGCAAGGGAGCCCCACATGCAAGGAGTGCGCCCCATGAGGAGAGCCACCCAGCACAAAAGAAAGTGCAGCCTGACCAGGAGTGGCGTCACACATATGGAGAGCTGATGCAAGATGACACAACAAAAAGAGACACAGATTCCTGGTGTTGCTTACAAGAATAGGAGCAGACACAGAAGAACACACAGTGAATGGACACGGAGAACAGACAACTGGGGTGAGGGAGGGGGAAAGGGGAGAGAAATAAATAAAAAATAAAATCTTTTTTAAAAACTTACAGTTTGGAAGAAATAGAAAAAGTTATCTAACCCAGTTGTCTCACCATCTCTTACAGATGGTACTTCTTCCCTACCCCCACCCTGGTCCCCAGTAAGCCATATTCTAGTTTCTGCCTCTATGAATTTGCTTATTCTAATTATTTCATATCAGTAAGATCATACAACATTTTTCCTTTTGTGTCTGGCTTATTTCAATCAACATGATATCTTCAAGGTTCATCTATGTTGTCTCATGTATCATAACTTCATTCCTTTTTATGACTGAATACTATTCCGTTGTGTGTATATACCACATTTTGTTTATCCATTCATCAGTTGATCCATTCATCAGTTTGACACATGGGTTGCTTCCATCTTTTGGACCAAAAATAGACTTATTATCATTGTTGTAATGTAAGAATCTGTAACATTGATATAACAATAGTGGTTACCAGAGGTTCTATGGGGAGCAGGAGGAAAGAACAGGTGGAACATAGGGCATTGGAATTCTTCTGCTTGATACCACAATGACAGATCTGCGCCATTATACATTTTATCAAATCCTATAAAACTGTACAATGAAAAGTGTAAACCATAATGTAAACTATAGACCATGGTTAGTAGAAATGTTTTAGTATTTGTTCAACTGTAACAAATGTACCATGATGTTGATGTGGGCTATGGATGGGAGGCTCTTTGTTTCTTTGGAGATAACCTTAACCTAAGCTGTCTGTCCTGATTTGTGGGTGTGGGATGGTGAGAGGCTGCAGTCCTGCCCTTGGTGACCATGGCAATGACTCTAGCCCCAGGAAACAGTTTGTCAATGCAAACTCTATAAACTTTAAATATTCAGGGAAAATGCAAACCAAATGTGCTAAAATCTTATCTAGAATGTATGAAGTCCATGCTAAAAGCTTACCTAGAATGTGGAAGATAATACGCTAATTCAAACCTATTGAGCACTGAAACAAAGAACGATTTAGCCCTTCCTCTGTATAAAAGGAACTCAAAATTCTTGTTTGGGGCTCGGGTTTGAAACAGAAAGCTCCCGAGTCCAGCCAGCCATCAAAAAGCCATTTTTCCTCCTCAAAATCATTCCTGAGTCCTGGCCTTTCTATACGCAAATAATTGAACCTCTCACAACTGCTACAACAATGTAAGATGTTAATAGGAGAAAATGTGGGAGGGGGAAGGAGGTGAGATATATGGGAATCCCCTGTATGTTTTTTTTTTAAGATTTATTTTATTTATTTCTCACCCCCCTCCCCAGCCCCGTTTTCTGCTCTCTTGTGTCCATTCGCTGTGTGTTCTTCTGTGTCCACTTGCATTCTTGGCAGCACCAGGAATCTGTGTCTCTTTTTGTTGTGTCATCTTGCTGCATCAGCTCTCCGTGTGTGCAGTGCCACTCCTGGGTGGGCTGCACTTTTTTCACGTGGGGCAGCTCTCCTTATGGGGTGCACTCCTTGCACGTGGGGCTCCCCTATGCAGGGGACACCCCTGCATGGCATGGTACTCCTTGTGTGCATCAGCACTGCGTGTGGTCCAGTTCACCACACAGGTCAGGAGGCCCTGGATTTGATCCCTGGACCTTCCATGTGGTAGGCAGACGCTCTATCAGTTGAGCCAAATTCACTTCCACCCTGTATGGCTTTAAAAAGATTTATTTATTTCTCCACACATGCCCCCCATTGTTTTGTGCTCACTGTCTGGTCTCTATCTGTTCATCATCAACTTGTTGCATCATCGTCTTGTTGTGTCAGCCCATCATGTCAGGTTGCTATCTTGCTGTCTTCTTTAGGAGGCACAAGGAACAGAACCCAGGACCTCCCATATGGTAGGCGGGCACCTGAGTGCTTGAGCCACATCCACTTCCCACCCTATACTTTTGATGTAACTTTTATGCAATCTAAACTTCTCAATAAAGTTTATCATATGGAAAAAAGAGGAATGGTGCTCTGATACGTGCTACAACATTGATGAACCTTGAAAACATTATATTGAATGAAATAAATCAGACACAAAGGATAAACGTTTTATGTTTCCATTTATATTAAATATTTATAATAACCAAATCCATAGAGATAGATAGTAAAATAGAGGTTATCAGGGATTTGGGAGAAGGAGAATGAGGAGTTATTGCCTAATGCTTGTAGAGTTTCTATTTTGAATGATGAAAAAGATGGTGATGATGGTAGTACAACACTGAAAATGTAATTAATTCCACTGAATTGTATACATAAAAATGGCTAAAATTGCAATTTAAAAAAAATTATTGAAGCATATCACTCATACATAAACATACATAAACAATAATTGTATAGTAATAGTTGTGGACTTACAAAACAAACATATATAACATCATACAGGACTCTCATAACTCACCCTACCACCAATACCTTGCATTGTTGTTAAACATTTTTAACTAATGATTAAAGAGTATTGTCCAAATATTACTACTAACCAAAATATTTCCCCCAACCTACCCTATTACTATTATTATCTTTATATCATTTACATATGAACATACACAAACAATAAGTGTATAGTAAAAGTTGTGAACTTACAAAGCAAACATACATAACACCATACAGGAGTCCCATACATCAACCCTCCACCAACACCTTGCATTGTCATGAGACGTTTGTTACAAATTATGAGAGAATATTGTCAAATTCTTACTACTAATCATAGTATTTATCTTACATTTGGTGTATTTTCCCCCCAACACACCCTATTATTTTTTTAATATATTTTGTAAAACAGAAGTTGTAAATATATAACAAGTCATGCACATGTGCAGAATTCCCAAACAACACCCCTCTATTGACACACCACACTGTGGTGGAGCATTTGTTACAGATAAGATAATATCATCTGATTGTTACCACATCCATAGTGTATATTTGGCATACATTTCCATACTGTCCCATTATCAACACAGTACATCTTTGGCATGGATGCAAGCATATTACATTATTACTGCTAACCACAGTCCTTAGGTAACTCCAGTTGTATTTCTCCCATGATTCTCCACATTCCCACTGCCCTGCAGTAATGATGTACATTTGCTCTAGCTCACAAAGGACACTCTTGCATCTGTACCATCAACCACAGTTCTTATCCACCTCTAGGTTTACTGTGCTATTCAGTTCCTAGATTATTCTTTAGCGTTCTGTCAGCCTGCACTTACATACCTACACTACCATTTTCAGCCACATCCCCATTTAGAAACTATCTGTTACTCACTGTGTGTTACCATCCACTCTATACATTTCCACACTTTTACAGTAAAGCTAATTAAAACTTCTACATCCATTATACATCAGTAACCCATCTTGGTCCTCCTTTTATCTCCTTTAAAATCCATCACTCACCACCAAGGCTTGAAGATAATTTCCTATGATTTTTTCTAGAAGCATGGTTCTTGCTTTTATTTTTAGGTTTTTGGTCCATTTTGAGTTAATTTTTGGATAAGGTGTGAGATAGGGGTCCTCTTTCTTTCTTTCAGCTACGGATACCCAGTTCTTTCAGCAACCTTTGTTGAATGGACTGTTCTGCCTGAGATGTGTGGGTGTGACAGGCTAGTCAAAAATCCACTTGACCATACATGTGAGGGTCTATTTCTGAACCATCAATTTGGTTCCATTGGTCTATGTGTCTATCTTTATGCCAGTACCATGCTGTTTTTACCACCATAGCAAGGTAATACAATTTAAAATCTGGAGATGAGGGTTCACTTTTCCTTTTTATGATGTTTCTGGCTATGCAGGACCCCTTGCCCTTACAAATAAATTTGATATTTGTTTTCAATTTTTAAAAATGCTGGTGGCATTTGTATTGGGATTGCATTGAATCTGTATATCAGTTTGGGTAGAATTGACATATTTTTTTTTTGAGACTTTGGGTCTATTTATTTATTTATTTTTCTTTTTATTTATTTATTTTTCTTCTTTATTTTCTTTTAATATTACATTGAAAAAATATGAGTTCCCCATATACCCCCCATCCCACTCACCCCTCACTTCCCACATCAACAATCTCTTCCATCATCACAGCACATCCCCTGCACCTGGAGAATACATTCTGGAACACCACTGCACCACATGGACAATGGTCCACACTGTAGTCCACACTCTCCCCCAGCCCACCCAATGGGCCATGGCAGGACACACAACATCCAGCATCCATCCCTGCAGCACCACCCAGGACAACTCCAAATCCTGAAAATGCCCCCACACTATATTTCTTCTTCTGTCTCCCTACCATCAGCAGCCACTGTGGCCACCCTCTCCACATCACTACTACAATTTCTTCCCTTACTAATCACAATTGTTCCCCATCAGAACACCAGTAAGTCCACTCTAATCCATATTCTAGTCCTCCATCCTGTGGTCCCTGGGATGGTTATATCCAGTCCCACTCTACATCAAGAGGGGGCTTAGATTCCACATGGGTGATGGATACAATTCTCCTGTTTGCAGCTGTAGGCACTCTTGGCTCCATGGTGTGGTGCTTGACCCTCTTCACTTCCCTGTTAGCTGGCCAGGGTAAGTCCAACAATCCATAGGGTGGGAGCCACAAGTCTGCTGAGGCCCAGGGCCTGGCCATCACATGGACAGTCCAGAGATTCAGGCCTCCTGAGTATACACCAATGCAAATGCCAACCACAGATCCGGTAAAAGTAACAGAAGAGGCATGTGTAGAACGGTCATATCTGAGTCCAACTCCATCACACTCAGGAACACAAACTCCAAAGTAGGGCCAACTGACATGGCCCTGAACTCCAGAGCCATCTGCCATGACCATAGGACCTGTGAGTCTCTGCAGCCCTCAGGAGAACCAGCACCTGGGTTTCCATCTACCTTGGCTGTCTCTGGTACCCTGCTGAGGTGTGCATAAGCACAACCCCTCTGATGACCTCCTGATTCTTAGACTTCCAATTGTGAGGATGGAATGTTCTTCCAGTTCTTTAGGCCTTTTAAAAAAATTTCTTTTAACATTGAGTTGCAGTTTTCTGAATACAAGTGCTTTACATTATTGGTTAAGTTTTTTCCTGACTATTTGAGTTTCATCTGTCATATTTCATTTTCACCACTCTTTTGACACTTTTAGTTACTTTTATTGATATAATCTTCATTTCTAGACTGTCTTCTACTACATCCTTGGCTCCTACTGCACAACCAGCAAGGGAGAAATGGCAGGAAGCCCTAAATTAAAGAAAATTAAAGGCCTCTCTCTCCTGTCTTTTCTTTTCAGGCTCTAGTACACCCTTTAGCATTTCCTGAAAATCTGGTATCTTGGTTAGAAATTCTCTGTTTCTGTTTATCTGTGAATATTCTAATTTTGCCCTCACTTTTGCTGGATATAAGATTCTTGGCTGGAAATTTTTCTCTTGTACTATCTTAAATATATCAGACCACTGTCTTCCTGTATTCATGGTTTCTGGCAAGAAATCAGCACTTAATCATATTGGATATCCTTTATATGTTATGCATTGCTTTTCTCTTGCTGTTCTCAGAATCTCTCTTTGTCTTTTGCATTGGACATCCTGATTATTATGTGTTTTTTGGATGGGGTTATGTTGTGCTTCTTGGACATGGATGCCTATGTCCTTTAATAGGGTTGGGAAATTTTCTATCATTATTTCTTCAAATATTCCTTCTGCCCCTTTTCCCTTCTCTTCTCCTTCTGGGACACCCATGACACATATATTTGCATGTCTTTTGCTGTCATTTAGTTCCCTGAGACCTTGTTCAATTTTTTTCCATTCTTTTCTTCATCTGTTCTTTTGTATGTTCACTTTCAGAGACCATTTCTTCAAGCTCACCAATCCTTTCTTCTGCCTTTTCAAATCTGCTATTATATGATTCCAGTATATTTTTAATTTCATTTATTGTAACTTTCATTCCCATAAGATCTACTATTTTTCTTTGTATGCTTTCAAATTCTTCTATGTACTCATCTAATGTCTTCTTAATATCCTTAATCTTTCTAGCCTTCTCAGTGAATTTATTAAGGAGATTTGTTTAAGCATCTATGATTAGTTGCCTCAATTCCTTTATGTCATCTGGAGGCTTATTTTGTTGTTTAACTGAGCCATAGCTTCCTGTTTTTTAGTGTGGATTGTAATTTTTTGTTGGTGTCTTGGCATCTGGCTTACTAGAGTATTTATTCTGGGCACAGTTTTTTTTTCTCTTTAATTTAGGGCTTCCAGCCATTTCTCCCTTGCTGGTTGTATAGTAGGAGCCACGGATTGGTGCTATAATCTTTGGAGGCTCAATCTGCCCTTCTTGCCCTAGGGACTGATGAAGCTTCTCCCAACTTTCTCCTTTGCCAGGAGTAGGGCCAGAGTCACAGCTGTGTGGAATAATCCAAGTCATGCAGACCTAGACTGTAGTTGCCCAGAGAGACTGATGAAGCTTCACGCCCTTTTCTCCCTTGCCTGAAGGGGGGATGGAGCTGCTGGTGTGGGCAACAATCTATGCAGTGCTGGTCCAAGATGACTGGAGTTGCCCTGTAAACTTCTGAGTCCATAAACTATAGTCCATCATTTATAATTCAGTCTGTGCCAGCTAAAGTTACCTGCATTTTACCTGGATACACTGGTGCAGGGCCCGCCAACCTCCTCCCTGCCAGAGGTGGGGCTGCAGTCCAATCTGGATGAAAGAAACTGGTTCCAACTGTCACTGTGATTTTCAGTTAGCTGGGCATCCCCTCATGCTGTGGGTGGAGTCAAAATTGCCCCTGGCCTCTTTCCAACTTGGACAGATTCACACCCTAGCTGTTCCTTAGCCAGCCGAGTCCACTAATCAGTAGCCAAATCAGTGGCCCACCATCTCCTCTTCCCCCGCTTCCAGGAAATGCAGTGTTCAATTCCAGCCACAGAATTGCTCCTAGGGCAGCTTGCACTGCCAAAGTAGAATAATCACCGGCCTCTGCGGCTTGGCTGGTAATTTTCCGGAAAGGCTGGTGCAGGTCCCTTCCAGCTTCCTCCCTGCCAGAGGTGGAGCTGGGGCTTAGGCTGCACCTGCAATCTGATCTGGATGAAAAGAAGCCAGTCCCCACCAGCACTGTAATTTTCAGTCCTCCGTGCTTCCCCTCATGCCAGGCACAGAGTTAAGATGGTGGCTACTGGCCTCTTTCTGACTTGGACATGTTCAAACTTTAGCTGCTCTTAGGATTATACATCAGCCCACTGAATTTACTTATCAGTAGCTAAAGTTGGCGCCCAACTGTCTCTTCCTTCCTCATTTTTGGGAAGTGGAGTTTTCAGTTCCAGCCACAAAGCAGCTCCTGAGGTGGCTTGTGCCTCCAGTGGAGGGTGGGCACTGGCCTCCATGGCATGGAACTCTCTACTTATGAATCTTCTCTGCAGATGGGCAGTTTCCTCCTTCCATTCCTTCAAGGATGTAGCAGGATGCTCTTCTGGTCTCCTGGACCCCCAAACAGGTGCTCCAGCTAGCTCCAGATAGCTCTGGGTGTTTGCTAACTGCCCTGTAGCAGGAGCTGACTCTAGGAGCTCCTTACTCTGCCGCCATCTTGCTGGTTGTCCCCCAAAATTGCAATTTGTTTAATGAGGTATCAGTGATTGAACCTAGGACCTCATATATGCAAAGCAGGCCCTCAACCATTGTGCTATACCCACTCCACTAAAATAACAAATCTTATAATATATATCTAGCCACAAAAATAAATAAATAGATAAATAAATAAATAAAATGAGCTTATTAAAAAAAGATCTGCTATGTGATATTATAGAACTGGTTCAATTATAGCTTTACTTCAAAAAATCAGGAAAAGTAATCAATGGCCATAGATGTGATGGTTTATTTCTGAACTCTTAGTTTGATTCCACTGGGCTGTATGTGTGTCCTTAAGACAGTATTATGCTGTTTTTATTACAGTATCTTTGCAATAAGTTTTAAAATTGGGAAGTGTGGGTCCTCAAAGTTCATTCTTTTTTTCTATATGGTATTGCTATTTGGAGCCCCCTATGCTTCCATTTTATTTGTTTGTTTGTTTATTTATTTATTTAGAGAAGTTGCAGGTTTACAGAAATATAATGAATAAAATACGAGTTCCCATATACAACCCTATTATTAACACCTTGCATTAGTGTGGTGCATTTTTATAACTGTACTGTTAACTATAGTCCATCATTTATAATACGGTTCATTGTTTCCATATAAATTTGATGATTGGTTTTTCCATTTATGCAGAGAAGGTGGTTGAAATTTTTATAGGGATTGTGTTGAATCTGTAAATCACTTTGGGTAGAATTGGCGTCTTAGTAATATTTAGTCTTCTAATCCATGAACATGGAATGTCCTTCCATTTATTTCCATCTTTGATTTCTTTTAGCAATGTTTTGTAATCTGTTACTTTGTGATGACTTTTTTGGGATTTTTCTCTATATAGGATCATGTCATCTGCCAATTGAGAAAGTTTTACTTCTTCCTTTCCAATTTGGATGCCATTTATTTCTTTTTCTTGCCTATCTCCTCTGGCTAGCTCTTTCAGTACAGTGTTTTGATTTGCATTTCCCTAATGACTAATAATGGTGAAAACCTTTTCATGTACTTTTTGGACATTTGTATCTCTTCTTTGAAGAAATGTCTGTTCAAGATATTTGTTCATTTTTTGTGTGTGTTGTTTGTCTTTTGTTGTTGAGTTGTAGGATTTCTTTATAAATTCTGGAGATTAAGTCCTTATCAGATATGTGGTTGCCAAATATTTTCTCCCATTTTGTAGATTGTCTTTTTACTTTCATGATTAAGTTCTTTTGTGCACAAAAGTTTTAAATTTTGATGAGGTCCTATTTACCTATTTTTTTCTTTTGTGGCTCATGCTTTTGATGCAAAGTCCAAGAAACCATTGTCTAAGGTCTTGAAGATGCTTCCCCACATTTACTTCTAGGAGTTTTGTAGTCCTGATTTTTATATTTAAGTCTTTAATCCATTTTGAGTTAAGTTTTTTATGGTGTGAAATAGGATTCCCCTTCATTCTTTTGCATATGGGTATCCAGTTTTACCAGCACCATTTGTCGAAGAGACTATTCTTTCCCAGTTGAGTGAACTTTTGGCATCCTTGCCAAAAATCAATTGGCCATAGAGATGAGAGTTTATTTCTGAACTTTTAATTTTGTTCCATCAGGCTATATATTAGTCCTTGTGCAATTCCATGTTATTTTACCCAGGTAGCTTTGTAATAAGTTTTAAAGTTGGTAAGTGTGTGTCTTTGGGCTTCTTTCTTCTTTTCAAGATTGTGGTTATTTGGGGGCCCTTACCCTTCCAAATAAATTTGATGATTGGCTTTTCATTTCTGCAAAGAAGGTGGTTGGAATTTTGATTAGGATTGTATTGAATTTGTAATTCACTTTGGGTAGAATTGACATTTTGGCAATATTTAGTCTTCCAATACATGAGCATGCCCTTCCATTTATTTAGATCTTCTTTGATTTCTTTTGGCAACAGTTTGTAGTTTTCCATGTAAAAGTACTTTACATCCCTGGTTAAATTTATTCCTAGATATTTGATTCTTTTTGTTACTATTGTTAATGGAATATTTTTCTTAATTTGTCCTCAGATTGTTCGTTACTAGTGTATAGAAACACTACTGATTTTTGCATGTTGATCTTGTACCTTGCCACTTTGATGAGTTTGTTTATTAGCTCTAGGAAGTTTGGTGTGGATTTTTCAGGATTTTCTGTACATAGGGTCATGTCATCTGCAAACAGTGAAAGTTTTACTTCTTTCTTTCCAACTTGGAAGCCTTTTTCTTGCCTAATTGCTCTGGCTAGAACTTCCATGGTGAATAACAATTGTGTCAGTGGTCATCCATGTCTTGTTCCTGATCTTAGGGGGCAAGCTTTCAGTCTTTCGCCATTGAGTAAGTTTTTTATTTGTCTATTTGTTTTTAGGTGGTACCAGGGATTGAACCCAGAATCTCGTACATGGGAAGCAGTTACACTTGAGCTACATCCACTCCCAGTAGGTTTTTTATTTATGCACTTCATCACCTTGAGGAAATTTCCTTCTATTCTCAGTTTTTTAAGTGTTTTTATCAAGAAAGGGTGCTGGATTTTGTCAAATGCCTTTTCTGCATCAATCAAGATGATCAAGTGGCTTTTCCCTTCCTTCTATTAATGTGGTGTATTACATTGATTGATTTTCTTATGTTGAACTATCCTTATATACCTGGGATAAATCCCACTTGATCAAGTGCTGTTGGATTTGGTTTGCCAGCATTTTGTTGAGGATTTTGGCATCTATATTCAAAGTGGATATTCTTTTGTAATTTATTTTGTGGTACCTTTATCTGGCTTTGGTGTGAAGTTGATGCTGGCCTCATAGAATGAGTTAAGCAGTGTTCCCTCCTCTTCAATTTTCTGGAAGAGTTTGAGCAGGATTGGTGTTAATTCTTCTTTGAATGTTTAGTAAAATTCACCAGTGAAGCCATTAGGTCCTGGAATTTTCTTCCTTAGAAACTTTTTGATTACTGATTCAATCTCTTGTTATTCATCTGGTGAGATCTTCTCTTGCTATTTGAGTCAGTGTAGGTAGTTTATTTGTTTCTAGGAATTTGTCTGTTTTATCTAGGTTATCTAATTTGTTGTTATACATTTGTTTATAGTGTAGTCTTATAAGCCTTTTTATTCTTGTGGGATTATAGTGATGTTCCTTTTCTATTATTTATTTTATTTATTTATGTCCTTTGTCTTTTTTTGTCAGTCTAGTTATTTTGTCAGTCGGTTTTATTGATCTTTTCAAAGAACCAACTTTTGTTTCATTGATACTCTATTATTTTTTTAAATTATTCTACTTGCTGGAATTTTGACTGAGATTGTGTTGAATCTTTAAATCAAATAGGGTAGAACTGACATCTTAACCATATTGAGTCTTCCAATCAATGCATATGAAACATTCATTTATTTAGATATGCTTTGATTTTGTTCACCAGTATTTTTGACATACAGATCTTGTCCATAGTTTGTTAGATTTATTAAATATTTCACTTTTTGGTACTTTGTAAATAGTATATTTTAAAAATTTCTAATTCTAATTGTTCAATTGCTGGTATATAGGAAGGCAATTGAATTTTGTATGTTGACCTTGTACCTTGTTACCTTGCTGTACTCTCTTGTTAATTCCAGGAGTATTTTTGCAGGTTTTTTGGAATTGTCTATATTCCATATATTTTGCTAATTTTTCATTTCATTTTCATTTATTTCAAAATATTTTAAAATTCTTTTTCTTGATCTTGAGTTTTCTTCTTTGATCCATGTGTTTTTTGTCTTGTTTTTTTTCTAAATCTGTTTTTTATTTATTTCTCTCCCCTTCCCCCTGCCCCCAGTTGTCTGTTCTCTGTGTCCATTCACTGTGTGTTCTTCTGTGACCGCTTCTATCCTTATCAGCGGCACCAGGAATCTGTGTTTCTTTTTGTTGCATCATCTTGTTGCATCAGCTCTCCGTGTGTGCGGTGCCATTCTTGGGCAGGCTGCACTTTCTTTCATGCTGGGCAGCTCTCCTTACGGGGCGCACTCCTTTCACCTGGGGCTCCCCTACATGGGGGACACCCCTGCATGGCAGGGCACTCCTTGCACACATCAGCACGGGTCAGGGAGGCCTGGGGTTTGAACCGCGGCCCTCCCATGTAGTAAGCGGACGCCCTAACCATTGGGCCAAGTCCGCTTCCCCCATGTGTTTTTTAGAAATGTGTTGTTTAATTTCCAAATATTTGGGCATTTTCCAGCTATTTCCCAGTTGATTTCTAATTTAATTCCATTGTGGCCTAAGAACATATTGTGTATAATTTCTGTTGTTTTAAATTTGTTAAGTTGTGTTTTATGGCCCAGAGCATGTTCTTTTTATGAGTTTTCCATGAAAGCTTGGGGAGAATGTGTATTCTGCTATTGTTGATGGAGTATTCTATAAATGTCACTTAGACCAAGTTGATTGACAGTGCTGTTCAGGTAAAAATATATTCCAAATCTATCTATCTTTCTCCACTGTCACTATCCTAGTCCAAACATTCATCATTCTTGCATAGACTAGGAATAGCTTTCTAACTGGACTCACAGTATACGGTTTTGTCCCCCCACTATAATCCATCCTTTATACATTTGACTAAGTGATCATAATTTTCAAAAATATGAAGAAAGTTTTTTAATCTTTAATAATTTTACAATGAATTTAGAAAATCAATTTTGCTCTTAATAATGCTAATTTTTAAAATATTTTGTTGTGTAGCATATGTACAACATAAAACTTTCCATTTTAACCACTTTCAAATATATAATTCAGTGGTGTTAATGACATTTACAATGTCATGCCACCATCACCACCATCCACTACCAAAGTTTTCCATCACCCTAAAGAAAAACTCTATACCCATTAAGCATTAACTCCTCATTCTCCAAATCCACCCATGCCCCTGATACCTTGTAATCTACTTTCTGCCTCTATTAAGTTCCACAGTCTACTACTGTCATATAAATGAGATCATGCAATATTTGTCCTTTTGTGTCTGACTTATTTCACTCAACATGATGCTGTATTCCTTTTCATGACTTAATAATAATCCATTGTATGTCTATATCACATTTTGTTTACCTTTACATCTGTTGATGGACCCTTGTGTTGCTTCCACCTTTTAGCTGTTGTGAATAAGGCTCCTATGAATACCTGTGTACAGATATCCATTAGAGTCCCTGCTTTGAATTCTATTGGATATATATCTAGAAGTAAGATTGCTGAGTCATATGGTAATTATACTTAACTATCTGAGGAATCACCAAACTGTTTTCTACAGTTGTTACACCAGTTTACATTTCCAACAATACCTGAGGGTTACTATTTTTCTGCAATCACCCCCGAAGTTTGTTAGTTTCCTTTCCAAAAAAAAAAAAAAAAAAACGGAGGCAGGGAAAGATGGCATCAGAGTAAGTGAACCCACATCATCTCTCCTACAAAAAAAATGACTGAGGACAAAATCCTGCCTGAGTGATCTGTTTTGGGAACCCACAAAGCAGGAAGCTTCAGGACATCAGTCTGGAAAGAGTGCAACAAAAAGAGTGATTGCTTAAGTTAAAACCATGAGTATATGGCGCTTGAGGCTGGAGCTGTGGGAAGGCTAATCCCCTCCTTCAAGGCAGGAAGCAGTGGCATTTCCAGAACCTAGCTGGTCACACAGCAGGAGGAGACAAACTCTTAGAGTGGGAGTGTTCTGGGGAAGGGTGGAGGGGGTCCCACAAGTGGGGGTTCAATTGTCTGGACCCCTTCTTTGAGGAACATACCAGCTGCTTGAGGAAAAACCAGGAAGAGGGGAGAGGCAAATCTGATGAGGCAGCCTGATTTACCTAACCTCCCTGGGATAGGGAAAATTGCTCAGAGAGAAGGTGGAGCCAGGCAATTAACTAGTTCTGGGCAGCACATCTAAGGGAAGGGGACAATGGAAAGTGCTTGGCAGGCTTCCAAGAACATATTTAAGGTTCCCGGCAAGGTATAGGTGCTCTCTCTCAATGAGACTGAGAGTCATTATATTCTGTGGTGATTTGGTTCACCAGGGTCCCATTTGAATTTCAGAGGGGAGCTCTCACATGGCCTTTCTGCTGACTTGGGAGAGAGGGAAGTGAGGAATGGAGAAAGCAGGAGGGACAGATTCCTAATCACTTTATTCAATTGCAAAGAGATGATCCTGCCCCAGGAAAGGGGCTCTTTTTGAGGAGCAGGTTGACCCAGAAGGAGGGTTTGTCTCAGTGGAGGAGTTTCAGCCTTAAATGTGCAACTCTCTGGTTCAATTCCTGGCTCCTCTGAGAATAGGGACATGCTGGGATATTAAACATCTAGCTGGTGCTCTGGGACAGGGAAAACATAGACATCATCCTTGTATTAGCTTCCCTTGGGTCTCTTATTTTTCCTAAAAAAAAAAAGATTACTTTTGTTATATAATTTAACTTAGTTTACTCACTAAAATCCAGTTCAAAATCTTCACCAAGAAAGCTGCAGGGTAATTGATTGATATACACCATCAGCCTGACAAGCTCCACAGGAACTTAAGAGAGAAATCTAGTTTTTCTTAATGTTTGGTTGACTCCTTGCTTAAGGGCTTGTCTGGTTTTTTCATTCTCATGTCTTTCCTTCCTTTTTATCCCCCCACCTTTTTTTTCCCAATTAGGTGCTGCCAGCTTGTTTCTTGTTTGCTGTGCTTCCTTGTCCTTGACTTCCTCTTTTCTGTGTGTACTGATTTTGGCCACCAGTACTGTCTCTTTTCCTTCCTACATCTTTCTATCTTTCACCTTCTGTTGTTGCTCTTACATTTCGCCTCTCTTTGTTTAGCCCTCAATTTTTCTGACTTTTTATTTCTAACACTTCTGTTTTTTATTTATTTATTTATTTTAAAAATTTTATTTATTTCTCTCCCCCCACCCTGTTGTCTGTTCTCTGTGTCCATTGACTGTGTGTTCTTCTGTGTCTGCTTGGATTCTTGTCAGTGGCACCAGAATTCTGCATCTCTTTCTGTTGTGTCATCTTGCTGTGTCAGCTCTCCGTGTGTGTGGTGCCACACCTGGGCAGGCTGTGCTTTCTTTGCACAGGGCAGCTCTCCTTACAGGGCACACTTTTGCACGTGGGGCTCCCCTATGTGGGGGACACCCCTGCGTGGCACAGCACTCCTTGTGCTCATCAGCACTGCGAGTGGGCCAGCTCACTACACAGGTCAGGAGGAACTGGATTTGAATGCTGGACCTCCCATGTGGTAGGCAGACACTCTATCCATTGAGCCAAATCTGCTTCCCACTTCTATTCTGTTTTAATCTTCTTTAACTCTTTATGTTATTTTTCTTTTTTTCCTCTTTCCATCTCTCCTGATCACACTTGCCTTTTAATTCATACCATATTCTTCTTCATATTCAGTTTCCCACTTCATTGTAGGTACTCCACCTTTTTATTCCTATATCTCTACACTGCTTACATGAGTTTAATATTCATTCTCCTAGGTCTTACACAGTTTTTCTGCTAACATTTACTATCAATACTACTATAATACTTTTTCTCTTCTTACCTCTTTTGTTTTCCCTGGCCCTAATCTTTTCCCTTCAAAGGAACTTAGAGAACAACAAAGAAATAGAATGAGAAGAAGAAAGTGTCAAAGAGAAAACTTAACACACACAAAAACAGCACCTAAATAAAACCTGAGACTACACAGATAAGCTAATCAACTGAAAAACCCATCAAGATAAAATGATGACCAGACAGCAACAAAAAATTACAAACCATACCAATAATCAGGAAGATATGACCCAGTCCAGTGAACAAACTAAAAACCATGAAGAGGAGCAGAACAATGAAGAATCAAAGCTCTTGAAAGAATATCATGGACCAACCTGATGAAGTGAAGGAAGAAATTAAGGATATTAAGAAAAACACTTGGGGAAGTGGACATGGCTCAAGCAATTGAGCTCCCATGTACCATATAGGAGGTCCAGGGTTTGATAGCCAGGGCTTCCTGTTGAAGGCAAGTTGCTCTGTGTGGTGAGCTAGCCCAGACAGAGTGCTGCCCTGTGCAGGTGTGCTTCCCACGAGGATAGCTGCCCCATGCAGGAGTGCCGGCCCATGGAGAAAACTAACACAAAAACATGACACAACAAAAAGAGGCACAGAGAAGAGATGATTAGAGATGCAGCAGGACAGGGAGCTGAGGTGGAGCAAGAGAATGATCACCTACATCCCACCCCAGAAGGTCCCAGGATTGTTTCCCAGAGCTGACTAATGAGAATACAAGTAGACACAGAAGAACACAGAGGGAATTGACACAGAGAGCAGACAATGGAGAGAGGGGACGGAATTAAATAAATAAATAAATCTTTTTGAAAAAAGGAAGCCCTGGGAGAACATACTGAAGAAATTAAACATACACAAAACGATAACGGATATGATGGTGATGAATGCCACAATACAAAAAGTCAAAAATACACTTTCAGCAAATAACAGCAGATTTGAAGAGGCAGAAGAAAGAATTAATGATGTTGAATAAAGAACATCTGAAATCAAACAGATAGTAGAATTGATAGATAAAAAGATAGAAAATAACCAGGAGGGACTTAGGCATTTGAATGATAATGCAAGATGCACAAGCATATGCATTGTAGGCACCCCAGAAGGAGAAGAGAAGAGACAGAAAGGGTGCTGGAGAAAATAATGGCTGAAAAGTTCCCAAACCTGTTGGATGTGCATGTCCAGGAAGCGCAACGCACCCCAAACAGTACAAATCCCAACAGGCCTGCTCCTAGACATATACTTGTCAAATTATCCAATGCTCAAGACGAAGAGAAAATACAGAAGGCAGCAAAAGAAAAGAGAATGATTACATACAAGGGAAGCTCAATAAGATTAAGTGCTGATTTCTCATCTGAAATCATGGAGGAAAGAAGGCAAGGGTATGACATAGTCAAGGTACTAAAAGAAAAAACTTTCCAGCCAGGAATACTCTATCCGGCAAAGCTGGCATTCAAAAATGATGGAGAGTTCAAAATATTCACAGATAAACAGAAACTGAGGGAGTATGCAAATAAGAAACCTGCCTTTCAAAAAATACTAAAGGGAGTTTTGCAGGAGGAAAGAAAAAACAGGAGAGACAGAGTTGGAGGAGAGTGTAAGAACAACTAAACTGACAAAAAGAGAAATAAAACAACATATGACATACACAAATCAAAAGAAAATATAGTTAATGTAAGCCATTCCTTGAGGGTAATAACACTGAATGTTAATGGATTAAACTAACCTGTCAAGAGACACAAATTAGCAGAATGGATAAGGAAATATGGCCCATGTATATGCTGTCTACAAGAAACCTATCTTAGACCCAAGGATTCAAGGAGGTTGAAAGTGAATGGTTGGAAAACAATCTTACAAGCAAACAATGACCAATATAGGGTAGGAGTAGCTATACTAATATTAGACAAAATAGACTTTAAATGCAAAACTATAGTG
The DNA here is from genome assembly GCF_030445035.2 of Dasypus novemcinctus. Classification (NCBI taxonomy): domain Eukaryota; kingdom Metazoa; phylum Chordata; class Mammalia; order Cingulata; family Dasypodidae; genus Dasypus; species Dasypus novemcinctus. The sequence continues at coordinate 61,452,434 of NC_080704.1, read as the reverse complement.
AGAGACAAAGATGGAAAAGACATATTAGTAAAAGTGGTAATCTTTCAAGAAGAAAGAACAATCATAAACATATATGCACCTAGCCAGATCACCTCAAAATACACAGGGTAAACACTGGAAAAATTATTTGGAGGAATAGGTGCTTCTACAATTTTAGTGGGGGACTTAAATACACTATTATGACCATTAGACAGACCATCTCAAAAGAAGATCAATAAAGAAACAAAGAATTGAATAATATATTAGAGGATCTGGACCTAATAGATATATTCAGAGCACTACACCCAAATACAGCAGGATATATATTCTTCTTGAATGCACATGGATCATTCTCCAAGATAGACCACATGCTAGGCCACAGAAAATGTCTCAATCAATTCAGAAAGATTGAAATCATACAAAATAATTTCTCTGACCACAATGGAATGAAGCTGGAAATCTGCAAGGGCTAGAGAACCAGATTAGGCACATAGATATGGAGGTTAAGCAAAAGACTGTTAGACAAACAGTGGGTCAAGGAGGAAATCTCAAAAGAAATCAGTAACAACCTTGAAACTAATGAAAATGACAACACAACATATCAAAACGTATGGGATGCATCAAAAGCTGTACTGAGAGGGAAATTCATAGCCATAAATTCATATATCAAAAAATAAGAGCTAAAACTGGAGACCTAATTGCACACTTGGATGAGTTAGTAACAAAACAACAAACTAACCCCCAAGGAAGAAGAAAGAAATAACAAAGATCAGAGCAGAACTAAATGAAATAGAAATTAAGAAAAAATAAACAAAACAAAGTGCTGGTTCTTTGAGAAGGTCAATAAAATTGACAAACCCTTAGCTAGACTAACAAAGAAAAAAAGAAGATGCAGATACACAAAATAAGAAATGAGAAAAGGGAGATCACCACTGACCCCACAGAAATTAAGATTATCATAAGAGGATATTTTGAAAAACTATATTCCAACAGGAAGGACAATTTAGAGGAAATGGACAAATTCTTAGAAACACATAAGCAGCCACATTGATGAAAGAAGATATTGATGATCTCAACAAACCAATCACAAGTAAAGAGAATCAGTCATTCAAAATCTCCCAACTAAGAAAAGCCTGGGGAGACGTCTTCACAGGTGAATTCTACAAAACATTCCAGAAAGAACTAACACCAATCTTGATTAAACTCTTCCAAACAATCAAAATAGAAGGAACATTGTCTAACTCATTCTATGATGCCAACATTACCCTAATACTAAAGCCAAAGACACCACAAGAAAGGAAAATACAGACCAATCTCTCTAATGAACCTAGATGCAAAAATCCTCAACAGAATACTTGCTAATCATATTCAACAACACATCAAAAGAATTATACACCATGGTCAAAGGAAAAAAATCTTTAGATGCAGAAAAAGCATGACAAATTACAGCACCCTTTCCTGATAAAAAACACTGCAAAAGATAGGAAGAGAAGGAAACCTTCTGAACATAATAAAGTTTATATATGAAAAACCCAGAACTGACATCATTTATAATGGTGAAATCCTAAAATCTTTTCCTCTAAGATCAGGAACAAGACAAGGATGCTCACCATCAACCCTTCCATTTAACACTGTGTTAGAAGTACTTGCTCGAGCCCTGAGGCAAGAAACAGATATAAAAGGCATCCAAACTGGAAAGAAAGAAGTCAAAATTTCGCTATTTGTGGATGCCATGATCCTATACATAGAAAGCCATGAGAAATCTACATCAAAGTTTCTAGAACTTATCAATGAGTTCAGTAAAGTCACAGGTTATAAGATTGATGTGTAAAAATCAGTAGCATTTCCGTATACCAATAATGAGCAATCTGACGAGGAAATGAAGAAAAAAATACCATTTCCAATAGTAAATTTTTAAAAAATCAAATACCTAGGAATAAATTTAACTAAAGATTTAAGAGACTTCTACACAGAAAACAACAAAACACTGTTATAGGAAAACAATGAAGACTTAAATAAATGGAAGAATATTCCCTGTTCATGGATAAGAAAACTAAATATCATGAAGATGTCAATCCTACCCAAACTGATCTACAGATTTAATGCAATCCCAATAAAAATGAACACATTTCGATATTTAAAAACTTTTTATTTTATTTTTAATTATCTTTTTTAAAGTTAATAGATCACACAAAATATTATATTAAAAAGCATAAGAGGTTCTCATATACCCCACTCCCCACCCCCCACCACCATCATTTTTTTTTGTATTTTTTAAAGATACATAGATCACAAAAAAGGTTACATTAAAAAATATGAGGGCAGCGGATTTGGCCCAGTGATTAGGGTGTCCGTCTACCACATGAGAGGTCTGTGGTTCAAACCCCGGGGGCTCCTTCCCATGTGGAGTTGGCCCATGCACATTGCTGATGCGCGCAAGGAGTGCCGTGCCACGCAGGGATGTCCCCCGCATAGGGGAGCCCCATGAGCAAGGAGTGCACCCCGTAAGAGGAGTTGCCCAGTGCGAAAGAAAGAGCGGCCTGCCCAGGAATGATGCCGCACACACGGAGAGCTGACACAACAAGATGATGCAACAAAAAGCAACACAGATTCCCGTGCCACTGACAACAACAGAAGCGGACAAAGAAGAACGCTCAGCGAATGGACACAGAGAACAGACAACCGGGGTGGAGGGGTGGGAAGGGGAGAGAAATAAATAAAAATAAATAAATGTTTAAATATATATATATATAAAAGAAGTTCCCAAATAACCCCCACATCCCACTCCTCCCATGTCAACAACATCTTTCATCTTTGTGGCACATTCATTGCATTTGGTGAATACATTTTGGAGCACTGCTGTACGATGTGGAAAATAGTTCACATTGTAGTTTACACTCTCCCCAAGTCCATTCAGTGGGTTATGGCAGGATGCATAATGTCCAGCATCTGTCCCTGCAATATCATTTAAGACAACTCCAAGTCCCAAAAATGCCCCCACATTGCATCTTTTCTTCCTTCTTCCTGCACTCAGCAACTACAGTGGCCATTTTCTGCCATCAATGCTACAAGTTCTTCCATTACTAGTCACAATAGTTCTATAGTAGAGTACCAGTAAGTCCACTTTAATCCATATTTTATCCCTCCATCCTGTGGACCCTGGGATGGTGTTGTCCACTCCACCTCTATATCGAGAGGCTTAGATTCCACATGGATGATGGATGCAATTCTCCTGCTTGCACTTGTACACACTCTCGGTTCCCTAGTGTGGTGGTTGACCACCTTCACCTCCCTTATAGCTGACCTGGATAAGTCCAATGAACCAGAGAGTAGTAGTTGCAGCTCTGCTGAGGTTCAGGACCCAGCTGGCACATGGAAAGTCCAGAGAGTCAAGTCTCATGAGTATACACCAACCCTAGTGCCAACCACAGGTTCAGTAAAAGTGACAGAAGAAGTATGTGTAGAAGGTCACATCTGAGCTCAACTCCATCACACTCAGGAACACAAATTCTAAAGTAGGGCCCACTGACATGTCACTGAACTCCAGAGCAATCTGCCATGATCCTAGAACTTATGGGTCTCTGTAGCTTTCAAGAGAATAAGTACCTGGGTTTGTATCTACTTTGGCTGTCTCTGGGGTCCAGCTGAGGTGTGCATAAGTACCACCCCTCTGATGACTTCTTAACTCTTTTTTGAAGACTCTTAGCCATATAAACTCATTTGTCCTTGCCCTTTTCCCCTTTTATTCAAGGTCAAAAAGAAGTTTTTAACACATGATCTTACATGTAGGCTGAGATATTCTGCTGGTCTGAGTTGACTCTTTTATTCAAGGACTCTTTCTAGTTGCATTATGGTTTACATTATGTAAACCATAATGCAAAACATAAGGTTACTAAAATTTTAGAAAATTGTACAGTTTAAAATATAAACCATAATGTAAACCAAAATGGAACCATGTTTGATAGCTATGTTTCAATATCTGTACATCAGCTGCAGCAAATATAACATGAACATGTAAAAAGATCATTGCTGGGGAAGGGGGAAGAGAGATTGATATTGGATATATGGGAGTCCCCTATATTGTATATGTGAATTACTGTGATGTGAAACTTTTTTGAAGACAAAATTAAAAATTAGGGGGAAAAAAAGCATTTTTAAATGAACTGGAAAAGCTAACTATGAAATTTATTTGGAAGGGAAAAGGGACCTGAATCACCAAAGACATATTGGAAAAGGAAAAGGAAATAGAAGGAATCATACTACCTGACTTTATTTTTTTGTCTTTATTTATTTTTTTAATGTTACATTAAAATAATGAGGTCCCCATATATCCCCCATCCCCCTCACCCCACTCGCCCCTCCGTAACAACAACCTCCTCCATCATCATGAGACATTCATTGCATTTGGTGAATAAATCTCTGACCACCGCTGCACCTCATGGTCAATGATCCACACCATAGCCCACACTCTCCCACAGTCCACCCAGTGGGCCATGGGAGGACATGCAATGTCTGGTAACTGTCCCTGCAGCACCACCCAGGACAACTCCAACCCCCAAAAATGCCCCACAGCACATCTCTTCCTTCCACTCCCTACCTCCAGCAGTCACCATGGCCACTTTCTCCACACCAATGCCACATTTTCTTTGATTACTAATCACAGTAGTTCATGCATAGAATATCAGTAAATCCACTTTAATCCATACTCTATTCCTCCATCCTGTGGACCTTAGAATGGTTGTGTCCACTCCACATCTATATCAAGAGGGGGCTTAGATTCCACATGGATGCTGGATGCAATTCTCCTGATTTCAGTTGTAGGCACTCTTGGCTCCCTGGTGTGGTGGTTGACCTTCTTCACCTCCCTATTAGCTGGCCGGGGTAAGTCCAGTAAACCAGAGGGTAGGAGTTGCAAGTCTGTTGAGGCTCAGGGCCTGGCTATCACATGGTCAGTCCAGAGATTCAGGTCCCCTGGGTTTTTATTAAACCCCAGCACCAACTACAGATCTGGTAAAAGTAACAGGAGAAGCTTGTGGACAAAGATCACATCTGAGTCCAGCTCCATCACACAGAAACACAAACTCCAAAGTAGGGCCAACTGACATGGCACTGAACTCCATCTGTCATGACCATAGAACCTGTGAGTCTCTGTAGCCCTCAGAAGAACCAATACCTGTGGTTGTGTCTACTTTATCTGTCTCTGGGACTCTGCTGAGATGCGCATAAGGACAACTCATCTGATAACCATCCGGCTCTTTTTGGAGACTCATAGCCATATAAACTCATTTGTCCTTTCCATTTCCCCCTTTTCTTCAGACTACCTGACTTTAAAACATACTACAAGTCTATAGTGGTCAAAATGGCATGGTACTGCATAAGAATAGACATACTGAACAATGGAACCGAATTGAGAATTCAGATATGGACTCCTGCACATACGGTCATCTGATATTTGATGAAGCCACCAAGCCCATTTAACTGGGAGAGAATGTTCTCTTCCACAAATTGTGTTTAGAGAATTGGATATCCATATGCAAAAGAATGAGAGAGAAATACCATGTCACACCTTATACAAAAATCAACTCACGATGGATCAAAGATCTGAATATAAGAGCCAAGACCACAAAGACCTTGGAAGGCAATGTAGGGAAGCATCTACAGGACCTTGTAATAGGAAATGGCTTCATGAACTTCACACACAAAGCACAAACAGCAAAATAAAAAAATAGATAAAAGGAACCTGCTCAAATTTAAATCCTTTTGCACCTCAAAGGAGTTTATGAAGAAAGTGAAAAGGCAGCCTACCCAATGGGAGAAAATATTTGGTAACCATATATCTGATAGGAGCCTAATATCCAGCATATACAAAGAAATCCTTTATCTCAAAAATAAAAAGACAAACAACCCATTTAAAAAAATAGGCAAGAGATTTGAACAGACACTTACCCAAAGAAGAAATGCAATTGACTAAAAAGCATATGAAAAGATGCTCAGCATCACTAGCTATTAGGGAAATGCAAATCAAAACCACAGAGATACCATCTTACACCCATTAACTGGCTGCTATTAAAAAAAAACAGAGGACTGCAAGTGTTGGAGAGGATGTGGAGGAATGGGGATACTCACCCACTGCTGGTGAGAATGTAGAAAGATCCAGCGATTGTGGAGGACAGTTTGGCGGTTCCTCAAAAAACTAGCTATAGATTTTCCATATGGCCCAGCAATTCCACGGCTGGGTATATACCCAGAAGAACTGAAAACACGGACATGAACCGATATATGCACACAAATGTCCATAGCGGCATTATTCACTATTGCCAAAAGTTGCTATCAACCAAAATGCTCATTATCAGATGAATGGATAAACAAAATGTGGTGTATACATACAATGGAATACTACTCAGCTATAAGAAGCAATAGAGTACTAACACATGGGATAACAAGGATGAATCTTTTTTTTTCAGTTCATATTGACTTTACTGAAGATGCACACACACTCCCTCAATGGTTCTAAATAAGCCACAGGCGAACAATGGATTTCTGTGTTGTCTCATAATCATAAACATTTCATTGAGTCAAAGTGTGTATTTAGCATCCCTCCCAGGGCTGTATACATAGGTTTTTTTTGTTGTTGTTGTTTTTTTATGTATAAAATTTTTTTTATTGACTTTGTAATAATATTACATTAAAAATATATATGTGAGGTCCCATTCAACCCCATCCCCCCACCCCCCCTCTCCCCCCCCCAACAACACTCGTTCCCATCATCATGACACATCCATTGGATTTGGTAAGTACATCTTTGGGCACCTCTGCACCTCATAGACAATGGTTCACATCATGGCCCATACTCTCCTCCATTCCATCCAGTGGGCCCTGTGAGGATTTACAATGTCCGGTGATTACCTCTGAAGCACCATCCAGGGCAGCTCCATGTCCCAAAGACACCTCCACCTCTCATCTCTTCCTGCCTTTCCCCATACCCATCGTCCACCATGTCCACTTTTCCCAATCCAATGCCACCTCTTCTATGTGGACATTGGATTGGTTGTGTCCATTGCACCTCTATGTCAAGAGGAGGCTCAGATTCCACATGGATGCTGGATGCAATCCTCCCATTTTCAGTTGTAATCACTCTAGGCTCCATGGTGTGGTGGTTGTCCTTCTTCAACTCCATCTTAGCTGAGTGTGGTAAGTCCAATAGATCAGATTGTAGGTGCTGGAGTCTGTTGAGGCTCAGGACCTGGCTATCACATTGTCAGTCCAGAGATTCAAATCCCCTAAATATATCTTAAACCCCAACATTAACTGCACCTCCAGCACATTAGCATGAAAATCTTATGAAGGGAGATCCCATCTGAGTCCAGATTCATCACACATAAACACCATTTCCAAAGAGGGGCCATCTGCCCTGGTAGTTAACCCCATCGGCCATGACCATAACTCCCATGGGTCTCTTTAGCCCTCAGAGGAACCAATATCTGGGGGTTGTATCTGCTTTATCTGTCTCTCTGACTCTTCTCAGTTGTGCATGAGGGCAATCCTTCTGCCAGCCTCCAGACTCTTTTTTAGAAACTCGTAGCCATATAAACTCATTTCTCCTTTCTATTTCCCCCTTACTTTAGGTCAAACAGCATTTTAAAGTCATGGTATTTTATGTAGACATGGATATTCTGCTGATCCGCATTGAACCTTCCGTATAAGGTCATTTTCCAGTTGCATCATCAGTTGGTAGTTGATAGTGGTCCCTTGTTGCCAGGGAGGCTCATCCCCGGGTGTCATGTCCCACGCTGGGGGGAAGGCATTGCATTTACATGCTGAGTTTGGCTTCGAGACTGGCCACATTTGAGTAACATGAAGGCTGACAGGAGGAAATTCCCAGGCACAATGTTGCTCTAGGCCTTGTTCTTATTTTAGGTTTATCAGCTCACAAGCATAGTCATTAGCATCAGGGGCTCACTGTTGAACCCTCACTCCCTCCCGGTCCCGGCCACTGTACCTGGGAGACTGTCGCTGCTCCCCTAGGGACCACGACAGAGCACCACTGGCCAGGAACCCAGTACCCCCCTACTGTGGTTTTTAATTGTTGCCACTATGAGTATATCCAAACATTACCATGCACCCTGGACATATGTTCTGTACAGCTCCCTGTCAGCCATATATCACCTGTCATTGGTATCCCATACCAGTATCCCTCCATTGCCATTGTTGAAACACTCTGTGATCCAGAACTCCCCGAAATTTGAAGCCCAATATAATGTCATGGTCCCTTACTAGGGAATGGCATATAGCGATGGGTTTAAAGGATAGATAAAGAACTTGGATAAAGTTAGATAAAGAACTTAGATAAAGAATGTTGACCTGAAAAAATTCCACATCCTATCTTTTTCTTTTTCTTTCCCCCCCCCCCCCAATTATTCAGCTTTTCTTCACAGGAGTCCTAGACCACAGCAATGTATATATATAATATACAGCACTCCCACACATCCACCAGAAAACCTTTTCCCTTCCACAGTGATATTCTTACGCCCTATTCATATCATATTTACTTAAAGTGATGTACAGAGTCTGAGACATTAGCTTTCTAACAAGGTGACATCTGCGCTTACATTATGGTGCATACTTTAGGATACACAGATCTTTACATTTTTAGTTATCCTATGTTTTACATTATGGTTTACATTATCAGTCTGTCATCTCCTATATGTTATGGTGTAATATTACATGTTTTATAATCATCCTTGTGTACTCTCAAGAAACTCCTCTCTTACCCCCTATTTACTTTGGTTCCACACATTTAACGTCCATTTTCCCTTCCACCTTGGTGCCCACAGTGACAGCCAACCTCCGTTTCCTGAGGAGCCACTTCCAGAGATAGATGGAATAGTGTTCAGGGCCTAACTTGCTCAACTGCCCCAATGCCCTGGGAGCCACCCTTTCTCTCGAGGGATACCGTTCCCTCTATTTGATGGCATTAGTCCTCCCCAGGATGTGGGTCCACTCCCACTCTCACTACTTGGGTTTCTACCCCATGGTGTCACCCACTCTGGTAGAATGAGCATTTAGACATTCCCCAGGAGCCCGTCCTGCATCAGACCCTCCCCTCCGAGCATTCTAAACAGGTAACCCTCTTTATTATATTTTGATATGATTTTCTCGGCATTTTACTCTCCACCAACACCTGACCCTCTCCTGTGTTCGTGTGCTACCCCTCCCTCCCCCCACTTTTGGGCAACGTTACCCATCCGTCCCTCCCCAGCCACCCTCAAACCCGCAAAGCCCCAACCAAAGGCAACCCCTTGCCCCCCTTTTATCTCTTCTTTGTGTTCATACTTACCACCATCTCGTCTTAAATTCCACCCCTGCAGACATCGGCTCATATCGCAAGGATGAATCTTGAGGCCTTATGTTGAGTGAAGCAAGCCAGGCATTGAAGTACAAATACTACATGACCTCTCTGATATGAATTAAGCAAATCAAGGTGTCACAGAGTGTCAGAGACTGGAAGATAGGCTTACAGGAAATGGGGGGGGGGGGGGAGAGGAAGGTTGTGAGCCAATGCCCACACAGTAGAAATCTATGATAAAGTGGAGGTAAGTAGTTGTGCAGTGAAGGGATAAGACAGGGATTAGAGATAATATTGTTTGGGCCGTTGTAGACTTGTTGGGGGCTAGAATTGGGAGGATGGGTCAGATAGTCCAAGGAAATGAGGGGAGCGTTGGGGAGGGAGCGGGTGAACACGGGAGATTTTCGGGTATGTGGTTGAAACTATAATGTTGAGAAAACTCTTTAGAACATATAATAAGGAAGGGTTCTTTGTTTAAGGTGTTTGCTGGGGGGCATCTGGCACAGTGTACACTGAGTCAGGCTTCCAGGAAGTGTGTGAGTGCACATCTTGTCATAGTGTGTTATATCAGTGGTTGGAAACCTATACAATGAGCAGGAAGGTGCTATACTCCCATCATGGGGAGGCCTGATGGTCTCAAACAGAGTGGAGGGTGTCTCTCAAGAGCAAGGGTGACTCCCAATGGGGAAGGACAGACTAGTGTGTCAAGCCCTCAGCATTGTTGCAAGTATCTATGAATCTTGTCCTTCAAGCAGTAAACCTTGGTTGTCACTGTGGGCCCCGAGAGTAGGGGGAGAGAGGAATAGAATAGATGGAAGAGGGGGTAACTGGGGGGCAATGGAAGTGTACAGCATGATCTTGCAATAATGGATACAGGCCATGTTAAATTTCACCAAAAATTTATAAAAATGTATAGTCTAAAATGTAAACCATAGTTCCACCATAATGTAACCAAAAATTTATAAATGTGTATAGTCTAAAATGTAAACCATAATGTGAACCAGACTGGAACCATGGTTAGTAGGTGTGTTTCAATATCTTTACATCAGTTGCAGCAAATGTAACATCCACATGTAAAAAGATCATTGCTGGGGAACGGGGAAAAGGGTTTGATGCTGGGTATATGGGAGTCCCCTATATTCTATACGTGACTTTATTGTGACCTAAAACTTTTTTGAAGACATAATAAAAGAAATTTAAAAAGCAAATATAGGCGGTGGACTTGGCCCAGTGGTTAGGGCGTCCGTCTACCACATGGGAGGTCCGAGGTTTGAACCCCGGGCCTCCTTGACCCGTGTGGAGCTGGCCCATGTGCAGTGCTGATGCGTGCAAGGAGTGCAGTGCCACGCAGGGGTGTCCCCTGCGTAGGGGAGCCCCACGCGCAAGGAATGCACCCCGTAAGGAGAGCTGCCCAGAGCGAAAGAAAGTGCCAAGGAATGGTGCCACACACAAGGAGGAGAACTGACACAACAAGATGACGCAGCAAAAACAAACACAGATTCCCGTGCCGCTGACAACAACAGAAGCGGACAAAGAAGACGCAGCAAATAGACACAGAGAACAGATAACTGGGGTGGGGGGGGAAGGGGAGAGAAATAAATAAATAAATAAATCTTAAAAAAAAAACGAATGTAGACACTGAGGAAGAAATGAAAGAAATTGCCTCTCCACTGTACGTACAGGGCAACAACTACTACAGTGATGAAAGGCAAAACATCAAAAAAATTTTATGATTTTTTATTTTTTAATACCCCAATTTATTTTTTACTTTAGTTTCTCTAAATTATTATGTATTCTATTTCTAATCTTTAAACCTATCATTACTATTTCATTTTCCAATTAATTGAATATGGCAATACATTAGACTTCATTTTTTAAGAAGTTTTGGATCTCAGAGGGGTACAACTATGACTGGGGAGGAGCACTGATTTGGGATGTCATTGATGGGGGATGCATGGGTGAGAGGGTGTTCTCCAGGGCATGCATACGGGGTATACAGATATGTTCAAATGTTCGTTGGGTATTGACATAGTTTGTAGAGTTTCACATGACAACTGAGGGAGTGCCGAGTTCCCATTCTGGGGAACTCTGTCATACTCCCCAATGGAGCAGCAAGAATCCCCAAAGTGCAAGGACAAAAACCAGTGAAGAAGGGTGGTCCAATGATGGGCCCTTGATACTGTTAACTATGCTTATGAGCCTGTGTGCTTGAAATTTCAACTAGGCCTAGAGGTGCAGGGTGCTTAAAAGTTACCTCCTGAGAGCCTCCATGTTGCTCAAATATGGCCCCTCTCTAGGCTAAACTCAGCATGTAAATGCATTACATTCCCCCCAGCGTGGGGCATGACTCCTGGGGATGAGCCTGGTTCTGAGCGATTACTACCAAGCATCAACTGGTGATGCAACTAGAAAAAGACCTTGAATTAAAGGGGAAATGGTAAAGACAAATTAGTTTATATGGCCAAGAGACTTCAAAATGGTCATCAGAGGGGTTGCACTTCTGCGCATCTCAGCAGGATCTCAGAGACAGCCAAAGTAGAAACAACCACAGGTAGTGGTGCTCATGAGGCCTATGGAGACATCTAGGTCCTAAGGTCATGAGAGATGGTTCTGCATTCAATGCCTTGCCAGTGGGCCCCACTTTGTAATTTGTGCTCCTGAGTGTGATCTGAGTTGAACTCAGATATAACCTCTCTACACATTCCTCTTCTGTCACTTTTACTGAACCTGTGGTTGGTGTTGGGGTTGATACATGCTCAGGAGACTTGAATCTCTGGACTGTCCATGTGCCAGCTGAGCCTTGATCCTCAGCAGAGTTGCAATACCTATGGTGCGGTTTGTTGGTCTGGTTTATTGGACTTACCCAGGTCAGCTAACAGGGAGGTGAGGATGGTCAACCACCATACCGGAGAACTTAGAGAATCTACAACTGCAAGCAGGAGGATCCCGTGCATCAGTCATGTGGGATCTAAGGTCCCTCTCAATATATGAGTGGAGTGGACATTGCCATCCCAGGGTCCTCAGGATGGAGAAATAAAATATGGGTTGATTTTCTTTTTGCATTGTCCATTGCTGTTGCATAGAAACACCAGATTTTTGCATGTTGATATTGTACCCTATTACCTTGTTAAATTCATTTATTAGCTATAGTAGCTTTCTTGTAAAATTTTCATAATTTTCTACATGTAAGATCATTTCATCTGCAAATTGGGTAAAGTTTCTTCTTCCTTTCCAATTTGGTTGCTTTTTCTTCCTTTTTTCTTGCCTAATTGCTCTGGCTTGCTCTTCCAGCACAATGTTGAATAGCAGTGATGAAAGTGGCTATCCTTGCATTGTTTCTGACTTTAGGGGCAAAGCTTTCAATCTTTCACCATTAAGTAAAATGTTGAAAGGGACATATATCCCTTTTACATCTTGAAGAAGTTTCCTTCTATTCTTAGTTTTCTGAGTCTTCTTATCAAGCAGTTGTGTTGGATTTTGTGAAATGACTTTTCTGCATCAGTTGAGATGATCATGAGTTTTTATTCCACCTTCTATTAATGTGTTGTAGCAGTTTGATATGGTTATGAATTCCAAAAAATAGATATTGGACTGTTTGTAATCTGTTCTGTACCTGGATGTGATTAATTTATGATTAGGGCTTTGATTGGGCCATGTCATTAGGGCATCGAATCCCCACCCCTTGGTGGGTGGGGACTCACAGATAAAAGACACGGCAAAGGACAGAGTTTGAGGGTTTTTGATGTTGGAGTTTGATGCTGAAGCCTTAAACTGGAGCCCTGGGAAGTAAGTTCACAGAGGAAAGAGAAGCAAGCCTCACGAACGGAGGAACCCTGAGCTCAGGAAGAAGTAATCCCCTGGGAAGAGAGAAACCCTGAACCCAGAGCAAGACCCTATAAGGGAGGAACCCAGGAAGCCTGAACCCTCGCAGATGTCGGCAGCCATCTTGCTCCAACATGTGAAAATAGACTTAGGTGAGAGAAATAACTTATGCTTTATAGCTTGGTATCTGTAAGCTCCTACCCCAAATAAATACCCTTTATAAAAACCAACCAATTTCTGGCATTTTGCAACAGCACCCCCTTTGACTGACTAATACAGGTAATATGTGTGTTTCCAATAATTTTCCCATTTTGTGATCTTTCAAATATATAAATCCAATCACATCATTCCTATCACAAAATCTTCCAAAGGCTTTTCATTGTATCTAGAATAAAATGTAAACATCTTCCCATGGCTGATACAGCCCTACACATACTTGCTCCAAAACTTCTTTCCTTCCTCATCTAGTACCCATCTCCTTTCTTGCTTTCTCTGGTCAGCCTTCTTTCTGAAATCCCTTGAGTATGTCAAGCTCATTCCTATTCCTGGGCCTTTGCCCTTAAGTTCACTTTGCTGGGATTCCATATCTCTGGATCTTCATTGAAATGACAGGCTTCTCTTTGTCATTCAATCTTACCTCAATTGTCACCTCCTCTTAGAGAGCTTTCCTGACTATTTCATACTATTCCCCATCCCACCCAATAATGATACTTTGTGCTTTTTTTCATTGCACTTTTGAGTTTTTGAAAATATCTTGTTCAAGTATTTGTTTGGTTGTTTGTGTCTAGCATACCTTCTTAAAAATGTGAGCTCCTGGAGAGCCAGGACCTTTCCTGCCTTTTCCATCACTAAGTCACCGGCATCTGGAATAATTATTGGTATAAAAATATTTTATTATTAATTACTGCACTTCTGCTTAGACATTTTCAGTGACTTGGAGCTGACTACTTTGATCCATGAGGCAGCCATTGCCTATTTGGATATTATTGTATAGCAGAAATTTCATCTTTCTCTTGAACAAAGTGCTGCATTTTTTACCACATAAACAGATTAGAAGAGAAAAACTTATGATCATTATAAAGAGGCTGAAGAAGTGTTACATAAAATTTAAACCCTGTTCATGATTTTTCAAAACTTCTTAGTATACTGGGAATAAGAGGGAACTTCCTTAACTTGATAAAGAGTATCCTTCAAAATCCTATATTGAGTGGATGTGGCTCATGCAGTTGGGTGCCTATCTCTCACATAGGAGATCCTGGATTTGGTTCCTGGTGAGGCCTAAAGAAGATGAGCTGACACAATGAGCATGGAGTGGATGTGGCTTAAGTAGTTGGGCACCCACCTTTGACATGGGAGGTCCTGGTTTTGTTCCCAGTGATTCCTAAAGAAGATGAGCTGATGCAATGAGTTGACACATGAGCAGACACAACGAGCAGACAGACAAGGGAGTCATCTCGGGGGGGGGGGATAAATAAATAAATAGATATTTTAAATCCTATAGTGAACCTCATGTGTCATGGTGAAACATTGGAGACCTTCTCTTTAAGATGAATAAAAAGACAAGGATTCTCATGATCATCCCTTTTGTTCCACAATGAACTGGAAAGTCTGAGTTGGTGCAGTAAGACAAGAAAAGAAAATAAGAGGAATATGGATTTTGAAGGGAGAAACAAAACTCTCATTTAAAATCCATTTTTTTTGTATTTTTCACTCACTGGTCCTCCTTATGCTTCTTGGAGGCCCATGGAACAAAGTTGTCCCTTCTTCTGCATGATAGTCCCAAGTCTTCTTCCCTTTCTGAGCCTCAATCACCTCACCTGTAAAATGGAGTGCTGAGTAGGGTTACCAAAAAGTTCACTGTAGTTCCATCTTTCCATGAGTCTATGAATCTATATCCTCTCTCATACAGACTTAACATTGCTATTTTCCTCAGTAGTTCCTAATATTAATGATTTCCAGATCCCTCTCTTCCTATGAACACACTCCATTTTGTTCTTTTAACTATATGATGCCCATCTCCACCCCTAAATTCTCAAGACTGAGGAATGAACAAACACAAGAGGGGTTTCACTATGGACTAAAGAACACCTATTATTATTCCAGCAATGGAAGAACTCGTATCATCAGTATAAAGGCAGTGGTCACCAGAGGTTCTGAGGGGAAGGAGAAGGAAGAATAGGTATAACCTGTGGGGCATTTTTGGGACATTGGAATTGTCCTTCATGACTTTGCAATGGTGGATACAGGCCATTACACATTTTGTCAAAACCTATAAAATTGTGTGATGCGAAGTGTAAACTATAGTCCATGGTTAGCAGCAATGCTTCAGTTTGTGTTCATCAATTGTAACAAATGTACCACACTGAAAGACGTTTTAATGGGAAAGAGTGGGGGAGGAAGAGGGGATGAGGTATATGGGAATCCTCTATATTTTTGATGTAACATTTATGTAATCTAAAGCTTCTTTAAAAATAAATAAAAATATGATGCCCAGAACTAGACACTGTTAAGGTGTCAAAAACACTCTCACCTATGTACTTACCAAGTGCAATGGATGTGTCATGATGATGGGAGTGAGTGTTGCTGGGGGGGGGGGGAGGGGTGCGGTGGGGGTGGTGGGGTCGAATGGGACCTCATATTTTTTTAATGTAATATTTTTACAAAATCAATTTAAAAAATTCAAAAAAAAAAAAAAACACTCTCACCTAAAGCCTTGCCTTTATAAGCATTTGAGGAGCCATATCCAGTGGTGATATTTTGCATATCTCTATTGCCAACTCACACTGTGGGCTATCAGTGCCATCTTGATTACTGGAAATAGAATCATTAGTTCCTTTGAATCTTTCAGGATGGAGTGAGGTTCAGATAACCTGGTTATGATATTACAGTAAGGAGTCTAGGTAATTCTATGTCCTCCTGAGGCAGAAGATAAAGAAAGAATGAGAGGAAGGATGTGAGCCGACGTCTGCAGGGGTGGAATTTATGATGAGCTGGTGGTAAGTATGAACACAAAGAAGAGATAAAATGGGGGCAAGGGGCTGCCTTTGGGGGGGCTTTGCGGGTTTGAGGGGGGCTGGGGATGGGCAGATGAGTAATATTGCCCAAAAAGTGGGGGGAGGGAGGGATAGCATACGAACACAGGAGAGTGTCAGGTGTTGGTTGAGAGTAAAATGCTGAAAAAATCGTATCAAAATATAATTAAGAGGGTTACCTGTTTAGGATGCTCGGAAGGGATGGTCCGATGCGGGACGGGCTCCTGGGGAATGTCTGAATGCTCATTTTGCCAGAGTGGGTGATACCATTGGGTAGAAACCCAAGTAGTGAGAGTGGGGGTGGACCCACATCCTGGGGAGGACTAATGCCATCAAATAGAGGGAACTGTATCTCTCTGGAGAAAGGGTGGCTCCCAGGGCATTGGGGCAGCTGAGCAATTTAGGACCTGAACACTGTTGCAAGTATCTCTGGACGTGGCACCTCGGGAAACGGAGGTTGGCTGTCACTGTGGGCACCAAGGGGATGGGAAAATGGATGTTAAATGTGTGAAACCAACGTAAATGAGGGGTAAGAGAGGAGTTTCGTGAGAATACACAAGGATGGATATAAAATATGTAATATTACATCATAAACATATAGGGGACGACAGAATGACAATGTAAACCATAATGTAAAACATAGGATAACTAAAAATGTTAGAAAACTGCGTGTCCTAAAGTATACACCACAATGTAAGCACAGATGTTACCTGGTTTGAAAGCTATTGTCTCAGACTATGTACATCACTTCAAGTAAATATGTTGTGAATAGGTTGTAAGAGTATCGCTGTGGAAGGGAAAAGGTTTTGTAATGGATGTGTGGGAGTGCTGTATATTGCATACATGAATTGCTGTCGTCTAGGGCTCTTGTGAAGAGAAGGTCAATAATTAGGGGAAAAAAAAGGAAAAGAAAAAGATAGGATGTAGAATTTTTCCAAGTCAACATGTATTCTATATCTAACCTTTAAACCCATCGCTATATTCCATTTTGCTAGTAAGAGATCCTGACATGATATTGGGGCTTCAATATTCAGGAAGTTCTGGATCCCAGAGTGGTCCAACAATGGCAGCAGAGAAATACTGGTATGGGATACTATTGACAGGGGATATATGGCTGACAGGGAGCTATACAGGGCATATGTCCAGGGTGCATGGTAATGTTTGGATATACTCATAGTGGCAACAATTAAAAACTAAAGCTGGGGGGGTACTGGGTCCCTGGCCGGGGGTGCTGTGCCGTGGTCCCTAGGGGAGCAGCGGCAGTCCCCCAAGTGCAGCGGCAAGGACCGAGAAGGAATGAAGGTCCAACAGTAAGGTCCTGATACTAATGACTATGCTTGTGAGCCTATAGGCCTGAAATAAGAACAAGGCCTAGAGCAGCACTGTGCCTGGGAATTTCCTCCTGACAGCCTTCATGTTACTCAAATGTGGCCAGTCTCGAAGCCTAACTCAGCATCTAAATGCAATGCCTTCCCCCCAGCGTGGGACATGACACCCGGGGATGAGCCTCCCTGGCACCGAGGGATCACTATCAACTAACAACTGATAATGCAACTGGAAAATGACCTTGAATTGAAGGTTCGATGCGGATCAGTAGAATATCCCTGTCTACATAGAATAATATGACTTTAAAATGCTGTTTGATCTAATGTAAGGGGGAAATAGAAAGGAGAAATGAGTTTATATGGCTATGAGTCTCTAAAAAAAAAAGAGTCTGGAGGCTGTCAGAAGGATTTCCCTTATGCACAACTGAGCAGAGTCTAAGAGACAGATAAAGTAGATACAATCCCCAGGTATTGGTTCCTTTGAGGGCTAAAGGGACCCACGGGTTCTACGGTCATGGCAGATAGGGTTCACTGCCATGTCAGATGGCCCTTCTATAGAGCTGGTGTTTCTGCGTGATGAAACTGGACCCAGAGGGGATCTCTTTTCATAGGACTATCATGCTACTTTACTGGAATTGTAGTTGGTATTGGGGTTTAAGATATATTTAGGGGATTGAATCTTTTTACTGACAATATGATAGCCAGGCCCTGAGCCTCAACAGACTCCAGCTCCTACAATCTGAATTATTGGACTCACCTCACCAGCTAAGATGGAGTTGAAGAAGGGCAACCACCACACCATGGAGCCTAGAGTGCCTACAACTGAAAGCAGGAGGATTGCATCCAGTAACCATGTGGAATCTGAGCCTCCTCTTGACATAGAGGTGCAACGGACACAACCAATCCAAGGACCTCAGAGAAAAGGTGGCAATGGAGTGGGAAAAGTGGACATGGTGGCTGTTGGGTATGGGGAATGGCAGGAAGAGATGAGATGTGGAGGCGCCTTTGGGACTTGGAGTTGCCCTGGATGGTGCTTCAGGGGCAATCACCGGACATTGTAAATCCTCCCAGGGCTCACTGGATGGAATGGGGGAGAGTGTGGGCCATGATGTGGACCAATGACCATGAGGTGCAGAGATACCCAGAGATGTACTTACCAAATGCAATGGATGTGTCATGATGATGGGAGTGAGGTTGCTGGGGGGGGGGGGGAGGGGTGCGGTGGGGGTGGTGGGGTCGAATGGGACCTCATATTTTTTTAATGTAATATTTTTACAAAATCAATAAAAATAAACAAAGAAAAAAAAAGAGAGAAAAAAAAGAAAGAATGAGACACAAGATTGTGATAGAAGAACTGAGACTGAATACAGAGCCTGAAAATGGTAGAGAGAGAGAGGTGGTAGAGGGAACGGACGGTGTGTGGGGGGGTGAAAGGATAGAATAGGTAAAGGTACAGCAACTGAAGGAGAAATTTCCTGGCTGGCTAGAGGGAGCTTGTAGGCAGTATTCTGTCTCCTGATTCCTCGGCATAGGAGGAAGTTCCCCTGCATGGTTTTGGGGACAGTGATGGGAACTGAGTCTGTGGTTGGCCACAGCATTTGGAGATCTGTTAGTCCAGAGCATTTGATTCTGTTAGTTCATCCTACCAATTTTCTTACTGTTTGCCTCCAGGACCCTCCCTCCAATAACTGGTGGTGGAGAGCCATTGGCAAAATTCAGCTTAGGATGGGAAGTGAGGCTGAACAAAGCCAGGTCTCTGTCCAGGAGGCAGGAGCAGCCACCAAAGTGGGAGGGAGCAGCAAGCCAACAACTGAGTTAGACAAGGCCTGGGTTATTTTTTTTTCCTCTTTGTTGGCATGTGGGTGGATTTTTCTCCTTTTTTCTTCTCTCTTGCTCTCTGCCGTTTCCACAGAGATGTGGGAGTTTGCAAATTTGTCTCAGTGGAGAGGAGAGGCAAGAGCTTATTTGGGGGGTCCTTGTCAGGGACCAGGGGAGCAGAGAAGGACATTGCAATTCTGGCAGTAAGAAAACTAGGACCCATCCCCTGATGGTATCACTGGGGTGAGAAAGGCTCTCACTTTCTCTCCTTTCCTATTGAGGTTCCAATAATCTTTCTCACCACTCCTCAGCTCTTGGCTCTCAAATCCAGCCCACCTGGTGATTGCAGAAACTTTTCTCTGCTTTTTTCTCTGCTCTGCAATGCCAAATGCTCTTTCCTCAGGGCCCTGGACAAACTATGGGCACATCTGAGACTCTTCTAACCAAAGGCTGCTCAGACTCTCTGGGGGGTGGGGGTAGGGACAAGGAGTTTTCCTTTTTTTCTAGTGTCATTTTTTTTTTTTTAATTTTTTTATTTTTTATTGACTTTGTAATAATATTACATTAAAAATATATATGTGAGGTCCCATTCAACCCACCCCCCCACCCCCCCCTCTCCCCCCCCCCCCCAACAACACTCGTTCCCATCATCATGACACATCCACTGGACTTGGTAAGTACATCTCTGGGCACCTCTGCACCTCATATACATTGGTTCACATCATGGCCCATACTCTCCTCTATTCCACCATGTAGGCCCTGTGAGGACTTACAATGTCCGGTGACTACCCCTGAAGCACCATCCAGGGCAGCTCCATGTCCCGAAGACGCCTCCACCTCTCATCTCTTCCTGCCTTTCCCCATACCCTTTGTCCATTATGTCCTCTAGTGTCATTTTTAAAGGATAAAAAGCTGTACCCGTAGCACATGTTAAGTGCCAAATGAGTGTTCTAGGTTTTCAGAGCAGAAAGCTTTCTGAAAGGATTAGGGTCGGGGAGCAGTTTAGGAAAGGCTCCCGGAGGAAGTGAGAACTAGTTAAACTGAAGAATAGGTGAGGGCAAGTCAGGGAGGGGCGAAGAGCACGAGGCTGTGGGTTTGAATACCCAGATTCTGGTCCTGGGTCTGCCATTAATTTGTAATGTGATGTTGAACAAGAATGTTATTTCCCTTCTGTTGGGCTTTATTTCCTTATCTGGAAAATGGGCTGGATCTCTAAAGCTCTATAAATCTGTGGACACTGAATCCTGATTCCTGGTCTTGGGGGTCATGAGTGAGCTAACGGAATCATGTGAATGCAGAATGCATTGAACACCATCAAGGGGTAGGGCTACCAATCATCCCGTTTTTCCCGGGACTCAAGGGTTTCCCAAGATGCAGGGATTTCAAGGACCATGTCCACTCATTGGTATTATCATTATCATTATCATCATTATTATCCTCATCATTACTATTACCACTAGAGGGCAATACTCTCAAACCTAGAAGTAGGTCTTACCCCACCCCAAAAGGTACAGAACCGTCCCCAACTTCCAGGACCAATCAAACCTCTCAGTCTTTTTCCTGTAGGGGAAAATACTGAGCAACAGAGAGTTCTGTGAATCCTAAATTCCAGGAGCTTCCTGTTGGTTTTGCCAGCTCCACATGGTCCGACTTTGCCAATTGTGCCCCAACCTGGACCAGCACTCAGCCCCACTGTGACAGAACTGTCCTGCTTCTCAAGAGACTGGGGAAATAAGAGAGATGCTGACAAGCAGCTTTGGTTTGTCTGAAAACAACAGGCACTTTCACAATGTTACGCCTCTGTTCTTGCTGTTCGCCCCACGCCTGATTGTGTGGCAGTGTATACATTCTAGAAGACCAGCCTAGGCCAGCAACATTGATGCAGGAGCTGCCCTCTTCCTCCTTCTTGAAGAACTGATTTCGATATTATTTTATATCCACATCAAATTGTAGTTACATTTTATCAGTCTGTATACCCCATTAGATTGTTGCCTCATGCATTCAACAAACACGGATTGCTTGCTGCTTCCCTCCCATGTACCAAGTATTTTTTGCCAAGCTTAGGGTATACTGTGGGGAGCAAAGCAGGCAGAGTATTTTCCTTTGCAGAACTAACAGTCTAATGAGGAAGACAGGAAGTAAATAAAGAACTACACAAATCAATACATAATTACAAACTTGTTAAGTTCAATGAAGGAAAAGGACTCACTGAGAGCATAGATCAGAGGGTCCTGTCTAGTCTAGGAGTCAGATGAACTGACATTTGCTGATGAAATGACATTTGAACTGAGATCTGAAGGGTGAATAAGGGGTAAGTTGGCAAAGGCAGCCAGTAAAGCTTTCCTTGCCAAAAGAACAACAGGTGTGCAGGGACCGAGAGGGGAAGAGCTTAGCTCCCTGGAGGAACCATTTGTTCCTTGAGGGCACAGCCTGCCTCTTGCTATAACTCCAGGCCTGATACACAGAGATGCCAAGTAAATGTTTGTTGAAATGAATTGAATGAAATTTTATCATGGAAAACATCAGAGACTAAGGGTCAAAAGGCCTAGTTTCTAGTTGCTGTGTTTCTGTGCAATTCAATTCAATTTACCAGTTCCTTACTGTGTATCCACCATGTGTAAGGTCCCAGGGCCATCCGATTGGGGATTGAAAGGTGAACAAAATTATCTCTGCCCTTAAGCAGAACATTGATAGGCAAAGTAACTAACAGGTAAACAAGTCTCTTCTACTCTCTGGGCTTCTTTTTATGCAGTTTTTAAATGAGAGATTTGAATTACTTGATCCCTAAGTTCCATTCCAGCTCTAATAGCCTTGACCTGTTCTTCCTTGGATAACAGCCACTTAGATGGTAAGAGGGTGCAATGGGATTGGTTTTTTCTATTTTTCTTGCCCTATAGGAGTCACATGGAATAGGACTGGGGAAATACAGGCTTGGGTTCTGTTTATGGACCATTCTTCCTTTTACAAGTGTCCCAGGAGCAGCCAGGGTCATTGCTTTTGGATAGAATGTCCCAGCATTTGATATTTGATGAATCTTTTTTCTTTCTTTCTTTCCTGCCCCTCCCCACCCAACCCAGCCTACTTTTCTACACCTAGGACCATGTTTCGCATATATCTGGGCTGGAAAGGACCTTTAAAATCATCTTACAGAACCCCTTTAGTATTTACATTCCCTATGCAACAGACCCTCCAAATGAGGACATCCAGTCACTATTTGAAGACTTCCAATGATGGTAAACTTATCGTCTTCAGTTAGCTTTGACTGTGAGAGGTTTCTTCCCTCTGGGATCTGTCTCCCTGTAATTTTCACCCATTCCTTCCAGCTGTTCCTTTTGGAGCTAAGCAGAAAAACTCCAGTACATTGCCCCCTTGACAGCCTATTGGATATTTGAAGATAGTTATCACATCTTCATAAGCTTACTCTCCTCCAGGCCAATATCATCTGTTCCTTCAGATGTTCTTCATTGTTTCAAATCCCCTTGGCATCTGTAAATACCGTTTAGTTTATGTAAGATTTAGATTTAAAGAGGATATTAGGCAACTCATCAGTTATAACATGAAAGAAAGACAATTAGGGATAAAAATGTGGAAAAAACAGACCAGACACCACGCAAAAGAAACATCAATAGATGTTGCCAGGTACCTAAAATGAACTGGATTATAATTGGACTCTGAATTTGGCTCAAAGTTTTATGGCAACTAGGACAAAATTGGAAACACGTTGGGTTATGTGGTTTTATGTTCTGATAGGATAAAGCTTACAAATCATCTTGAGAGAAAAAACTTTTCCTAAAACAAAACTCCAGACTAGCCTATTAAGATCGCTTTCTGTGTGACTGCACAAGACTGACAGGTACTTTGGATAAATCCTGCTCCTTCCCCCACCAGGGGAAAGGGCGCCAGAAGGATAATTAATTAATTAGCAAATACTGTCTCAGTTTTAAGCACCGTTATCTCTTTAGGGATCCCCACAGAGAAGAGAGTTTTCCTTTTTCCTTCTTTTTTTCTTCTCCAATGTTCCTCACAGATAGTCACTTTCCTACCTTCCTGCCCTCTAAAGTCTACTATCTTAAGATTCTTTGGTACAATTTCTTCCATTACTAATCACAATAGTTCCATAGTAGAGTATCAGTAAGTCCACTCTAATCCATACTCTATTCCTCCATCCTCTGGACCCTGGGATGGTTATGTCCACTCTACCTCTTTATTAAGAGGGGGCTTAGATTCCACATGGATGATGGATGCAATTCTCCTGCTTGTAGCTGCAGGCACTCTCGGCTCCTTGGTGTGGTGGTTGACCTTCTTCACCTCCCTGTTAGCTGGCCGGGGTAAGTCCAGTAACCCAGAGGGTAGGAGTTGCAAGTCTGCTGAGGTTCAGGGCCTGGTTATCACATGAACAGTCCAGAGATCCAGGTCTCCTGAGTATACACCAACCCCAGCACCAACCACAGGTTCAGTAAAAGTGACAGAAGAGGCATGTGTAGAAAGGTCATATCTGAGTCCAATTCCATCACACTCAGGAACACAAACTCCAAAGTAGGGCCAACTGACACAGCACTGAACTCGAGAGCCATCTGCCATGACCATGGAAACTGTGGGTCTCTGTAGCCCTCAGGAGAACCAGTACCTGGGTTTGTATCTACTTTGGCTGCCTCTGGAACTCTGCTGAGGCGTGCATAAGTGCAACCCCTCTAATGACCTCCCAACTCCTTTTTGGAGACTCAAAGCCATATAAACTCATTTGTCCTTTCCATTTTCCCCTTTTATTCAAGGTCAAAAAGCTGTTTTTAACACCTGATATTACATGTAGGCTGAGATATTCTGTTGGTCTGAGTTGACCCTTTTATTCAAGAAATTGTGGCATTGATGTGGAGAAAGTGGCCACGGTAGCTGCTGAGGGTAGGGAGAGGGAAGAAGAGATATGATGTGAGGACATTTTCAGGACTTGGAGTTGTCCTGGGTGGGGCTGCAGGGACAGATGCTGAACATTGTAGGTCCTGCCATGTCCCACTGGGTGGACTGGGGGAGAGTGTAAACTACAATGTAAACCATTATCCATGTGGTACAGCAGTGCTCCAAATTGTATTCACCAAATGCAATGAATGTGCCATGATGATGAAAGAGGTTGTTGATGTGGGAGGAGAGGGGTGAGGGGGTTGGGGGTATATGGGGACCTCTTATATTTTTTGAATGTAACATTTTTAAAAAATAGAGGAAAAAATGCTCTTTGGAACACCAGACTCAGGAAATAACCCGAAAAAAAATGTGGCTCAGTGGTCACATGGCAATTAAGTTCAAGTCACTTCTCTCTGACCCTCAGCGTCCTCATCTGTAAAATGAGAGAATTGCTAGGGTCCCTTTGGCTCTGGCAGTCTGGACTGTAAACTCTTTGAGGGAAATAAAAATGATTTTTTTTTTTACAAATTTCAATTTTCTCATCTCTTGTCTGGCAGCTGATAGGTATAGGAGAAGGTCTGCTCATGGATAGAGCTGTGAGAATTTGGTGAGAAAAAACAATTTGGGTAGATATTGCCTTTAAATCCAAGGAAACAGGTTCATGGATCTCATTATTATGACAAGTTCTTGTTTACTGGATACTGGTAGTGGGGAGATGTGGTTTGCAGGGCTCTTTCCTGTTCTAGCTCTGTATTCCGTGGCAAAGCAGGCCCTTCGGCAAGGGGAATTAGAGCAAACACATATGGGACTGAGGCTTCTGGGAATTGACTCTGGGAGGCAGCAGGTAGGCAAAGTAGGTAGTGCTACAGTTTCTGCTAAAAAAACAACAATCAATCAATATAAAACTCATCTTGTAGTGTGTAATAGTCGATTCATACATGAAGGTCCCTGTGGCAGTTTGATATGATTTATGAATTCCAAAAAAGATAGAGATTATGTTTAGTTTATAAGATATAGATTATGTGTAGATTATAATCCTCTGATTGTATTAGATTTAGTAGAGATGTCTGATTAAATTATGTTAAGATTAGAGCTTTGATTCAACCACATCATTTGAGTGTGACTCAGGGTTGAGTCCCAGTCCCTGTGGTTGGCTGATCAAACAGACTCTTACACGGAAGTAGATACACAGAGAAGAAAAACACAGAGGAAGAGAGACAACTCATTAGACATGGCAGAAGCCCTAGAAAGAGAGATGAGCCTGATAGTCTACAGCTGACCTTGTGAAAAGAACAGAGCCACTGTACTCAGAAAAAAACAAGCCCCAGGGAGTGAGACAAGCCTTATGCCAGCCTACAGCTGAGATCAGAAGAAGCTGGGACCATGGAGCCTCAAGAGGAAGAAGGAAGGCTGAACCCTCACAGACGTTGCTCATCATCTTGCATCAATACATGGCAAAAGATTGTGGGTGAGAAAGTACCTCTTATGGGATGTATTCATCAAATGCAATGAATGTCTCATGATGATGGAGGAGATTGTTGTTATGGGGGGAGGAGTGGGGTGAGGCGGGTGGGGGGTATATGGGGACCTCATTTTTTTTAATGTAATATTAAAAAAATAAATAAAGACAAAAAAGAAGAAGAAAAGCCAACAGAGTTCTGGTACTTTGCATCAGAACCCCTTTGGCTAATACAGTCCCCCTTCCCTCCTACAATGTCATCCCCCTGCTTCCTGCTTCCATGACTTTTTTTTCCTTTTTCTTTTTCCATGACTTTATATTGCCTATAAAAGAAAGTCCAGATTCTCCATTTTGACAATGGAGTCCTCTCCAAGCAGAGTCAAGATATGTCTTCCCATCTTCTATCCCTTACAACACACACACACATACACACAGCTAAACTACATGGGGTTCCCTAAACACACACTGATTTCTGCCTCTGTGCCTTTCCTCTCACTGCACATGGTTCCCTTCAGCAAGTATTGCTCCGGTCTACCACCTCCATCGGTTGAAATCCTAAGCTCAGTGCAAATACCTTCACTTCATAAGGACCTCCCAGCAGCCCCATCTTTGTGCCTCAACTCCAGCACTTTGCACAGACTGTCTTGTTTAATTGAGTTTGTAACTTGTAGTTATATCTCTCTGACTGG
Organism: Dasypus novemcinctus; assembly: GCF_030445035.2. NCBI lineage: Eukaryota > Metazoa > Chordata > Mammalia > Cingulata > Dasypodidae > Dasypus > Dasypus novemcinctus. The sequence continues at coordinate 61,426,068 of NC_080704.1, read as the reverse complement.
AGAGCTCCCGGAGGACACAGACTATGTCTGATTCACCCAGACCTTTCCATCACCCTTCCCTGCTTTGTCTTTCTCCAGAGTACCTTCATGATCCAACATGCTCTCTATATTCTACTATTTGTTTATTATCTCTTTCCACCACTAGAATGTCAGCTCTATGAGGTCAGGAATTGTCTATTTTGTTCATTATTATATCCTCAGCATCTCAAACAGTGCTCAATACATGGTAGGCAATCAATAAGTATTTGTGAATGAATCTTTGTACCTACCCACTCCCTCTTGAATGGAAAGAAGTGGGGATAAGGATAGGAATACAGGTATTGCTTAGCACGTAATAATGTTTGATAAATGTTTGCTAGATGAATAGAAATATTTGATGGATATATTAATTTAAAATTCGTGAGCAACTATTTTGTACAAGGTACTGAGGAAAGATATAATGATGTGAGAAGGAAACATCTGAGCATCCTGGCTATGTTTCTGTGTAACTCTAGGCAATTCACTCAACCTCTCTCTGTGCCTCACTTTCTTCATCTGTATAATGGAGGTAATAACAGTACCCTACTTCATAGTATTGTCATGAAGATTAAGTAAGTTGATACAAGTTAAGTGCTTAGAACAGCGCCTAGCTTGCAGTAAAGCACCATTGTTAGTGAAATCACAGACACTTGTTAATTGGCCAGCTGCCCAGACCTCATTTACCCACCCCTTCTTCTCTGGGGAAATCAGGAACAGAAGCTAAGCCGCCATCCTCCAGCTTTCCGCTACCCCAACCCTCTTTTCTATTGTGCGCCATTCCACAACCTGGGGGAGACATTAAGTCTAATGGAAAGTCTGGGCCAGACCAAAAACCCTGAGAGGGGAACTTGGAACCAGAAACCTTAGATGCTTATCTGAACAGGAATTTTCAGTGGCAGCGCCCCCTCACTCCCAGGTGGAGAAAAACCACACTCAAACATTTGTCTCTCTTCTCCAACTCAAAGTGGAGCGTCCGGAGATGCCATCCACTGGTCCCCACCTGAGCAGTTTTGACCACCCTGGGAGGCTGGCCCTGATGGGACTTCTTTCTTTGCTCTTTTTAACTGTGTGCTGTATAAGTGACAAGGAGATTATTTGTCCCTTCTGGACTCTTTATACTGTGCAAAAAATAAAGGGATCATTTGCTGAAAGTTTTTGTTGTGCCCTGAACCTGTGTTCCCACAATGCACCCTTGTAGCAACTTGCTTCACAGTCATAGAAGTGTTAGCTCTTATCATTGTAGTTATTATGTGCTGGACTCCGTGTAAGATAATTTTCAAATAGCTTTACTGAGATATAATTCACATGCCATAACATTCACCTTTTTTTTTGTCTTTATTTTTTTAACGTTACATTAAAAAAACATGAGGTCCCCACATACCCCCCACCACCCCTCCCACAACAACAACCTCCTCCATCACCATGGGACACCCACCCCACTTGGCGAACACATCTCTGAGTGTACAGTTCAGTGGATTTTAGTATAGTCATAGGGTTGTGCAATAATCACCACAATCTAATTTTAGAATATTTTTGTTTCCCCCAAGAAACCCTGCACTGAGTAGCAGTCACTCCACATTCTTCGAACCCCACCCTAGCCCTTGGCAGCCACTACTCTCCTTTCTGTCTCTATGGAATTGCCTATCCTGGATATTTTATATCATGGAATCATTATATATCTTTTTTAAAAAAGATTTATTTACTTATTTCTCCCCCCACCCTCATTGTTTTTGTGCTCACTGTCTGCTTTCTATGTCCATTCACTGTGTGTTCTGTGTCTGCTTGTCTTCTCTCACTTTTTTTTCAAAGATTTATTTATTTCTCCCCCCTCCCTTTCCAGAATGGGAGAGGTACTCATTCTCTTGCGCCACCTCAGCTCCCCTGGTCTGCTGCGTCTCTTACAGAACTTCGCATGGGCCAGCACTCCACGTGGGCCAGCACTCTGTGTGGGCCAGGTTGCCACACAGGTCAGCTTGCCTTCACCAGGAGGCCCTGGGTATTGAACCCTGGACCTCCTATATGGTATATGGGAGCCCAATTGCTTGAGCCACATCCACATCCCTTCTTGTCTTCTCTTTAGGCAGCACTGGGAAGTGATCCTGGGACCTTCCAGAGTGGGAGAAAGGTGCTCAGTCTCTCACGCTGGGTCAGCTTCCTGGTCTGCTGCATCTCTCATTGTCTTTCCTGTGTCTCTCTTTGTTGCATCATCTTGCTGCACTAGCTTTCCCATGCAGACACTCTGCACGGGTCAGTTTGCCTTTACCAGGAGGTCCTGGGTATCAAACCCTGGACCTCCTATATGGTAGATGAAAGCCCAATTGCTTGAGCCACATCCGCTACCCAACAATATATGTCTTTTTATGTTCACCTTCTTTCAGTTAGCATCATGTCTTCAAGGTTCATTCATATTTTAGCAAGTATTAGTACTTTGTCTTTTTATGGCTGAATAACATTCTATTGTAAGGATGTATCATGTTTTTGTTTACCCATTTCTAGCAGTATGATATGGTTATGAATCCCAAAAATAATATTGGATTATGTTTGTAATCTGGTCTGTACCTGGGTGTGACTCAGTTACATTAGGTCACTGATTGGGCCCCTTGGTGGGTGGGGACTCACAGATAAAAGACGTGGCAAAGGACAGAGTTGAGAGATTTTTGATGTTGGAGTTTGACGCTGAAGCCTTAAGCTGGAGCCCCGGGAATTAAGCTCACAGAGGAAAGAGAAGTAAGCCCCGGGAAGAGAGGAAAACTGACCCCAGGAAGAAGCAAGACCCTGGGAAGAGAGGAACCCAGGAAGCCTAAACCCTCACAGATGTTAGCAGCCATCTTGTGCCAACACGTGAAAATAGACTTTGATGAAGGAAGTAATTTATGCTTTATGGTCTGGTATCTGTAAGCTCCTACCCCAATTAAATATCCTTTATAAAAACCAACTAATTTCTGGTATTTTGCATCAGCACCCCTTTGGCTGACTAATACACCATTTATCAGTTGATGGACATTTGGGTTGTTTCCACTTTCGGGCTGTTATGAATAATGCTTATATGAACATTCATATAAAATTTCTGTGGGTACATAGGTTTTCATTTCTCTTTGGTATATACCTATGAGTGGAATTCCTGGATCATATGATAACTCCATGTTTAACATTTTGAGGAACTGCCAAATTATTTTCCAAAGCAGCTGCACCATTTTACATTGCCCCCAGCAATAAACGAAGGCTCTAATTTCTCCACATGCTCAGAAACATTTGTCTTTTTCATTTTAGCTATCATAGTGGCTAATGATGTTGAGCACCTTTTCTTGCACTTATTTGCCTTTTGTACATCTTCTTTGAAGAAATGTCTATTAAAATCCTTTGCCTAAAACTAACCATTTGTTTATGTGTGATGAATCTGGACTCAGATGGGATCTCTCTTCATAAGACTTTCATGCTAATGTGCTGGAGTTGCAGTTAGTGTTGGGGCTTAAGATATATTTAGGGGATTTGAATCTCTGGACTGACAATGTGATAGCCAGGTCCTGAGTCTCAACAGACTCCAGCACCTACAATCTGATTTATTGGACTCACCACACTCAGCTAAGATGGAGTTGAAGAAGGACAACCACCACACCATGGAGCCTAGAGTGATTACAACTGAAAGTGGGAGGACTGCATCCAGCATCCATGTGGAATCTGAGCCTCCTCTTGACATCGAGGTGCAATGGACACAACCAATCCAATGTCCACATAGAAAAGGTGGCATTGGATTGGGAAAAGTGGACATGATGGCTGATGGGTATGGGGAAAGGCAGGAAGAGATGAGAGGTGGAGGCGTCTTTGGGACATGGAGCTGCCCTGGATGGTGCTTCAGGGGCAATCACTGGACATTGTAAATCCTCACAGGGCCCACTGGATGGAATGGGGGAGAGTATGGGCCATGATGTGGACCATTGACCATGAGGTGCAGAGGTGCCCAAAGATGTACTTACCAAATGCAATGAATGTGTCATGATGATGGGAATGAGTGTTGCTGGGGGGGGAGAGGTGGGGTGGGGGTGGTGGGGTTGAATGGGACCTCATATATATATATATTTAATGTAATATTATTACAAAGTCAATAAAAAATTTTATTTTACACATAAAAAAATAAAATAAAATAAAACTAACCATTATATTTTTCATTGCAGACATTGCATATTCCATCTCTAGAAGTCCCATTTAAAAAATATTTCTATGCCTCTTCTCATCTGGATTATGTTTTCCTCTATTTCCTTGAACATATGTAATATATATAGTATAGGTATCTTAACATCCCAGTCTAATTATTCTATTATACTTCTCATTTACATCTCTGTTAGGTATTTTTTTCCCTGGTTGTATTGCATTTTTGTGGAGTAATTTCTTATTGGAAGTCAAATATTTTGAATGAGTGTTGGGAGCTAGAGTTTGTTATATTGGTATATGTCATTAAACAATGCTCAGCTTTGTTCAGTGTGATCTTTTATATATATATGTATAGATATAGATATATATTAGGGAAGTTGTGAGTTTACAAAACAATCGTACGTAAAATTCAGGATTCCCGTTCACCACCCCACCAAGAACAACTTGCATTGGTGTGGAACATTTGTTACAATGATGATAGCACGTTTTATACTTGTATTATTGTTAACAGTAGTTACCTTTGTTATAATTGATGAAACATAATTAAAATAGTTCTATCATCCAAAAAGATCCTTTGCCCACTTTAAAAAATTGAGCTGTCTTTTTATTGTTGAATTGTAAGAGTTCTTTATATATTCTGGATATAAGTCCCTTATCAGATATATGATTTGCAAATATTTTCTTCCATTTGTGGGGTTGTCTTTTCAATGCAAGGTGTTTTTGCATGTTTTTTCCCCAAGACCACCCCCATGAGGTAAGTGTTAATTGATAGAGAAATAAAATTTCAGTGAGAAAAGATGGAATTTAAACCCAAATTTGTCTGACTGTGAAACTTATGCTTTCTTTTCTCCCCGTCTCCCCTAATCTCCTCACCAAGGTAAATTAAGGCATGTTTCTGGGTTTAAGGAGCTCACTTTAGGCAGAGGACATAGGACAAGAACACAAACAAATGTGCTATAAAGCAGAGTTCCACTTCTGCGGTAAGTGCCATAAGAGAGGGACGGAGAAAGTGCAGTGGGAGGTCAAGTGGAAAGAGAGCACTTCTCTGGCTAGGGAAATCGGGGTTGGCTTCAAGGATGGGTACAATTTCTTTGGGTGGAGATGATGGAATGAATGGGGAGAGTGTTTCCAAAGAACAGAAAATGAGGGTTGAATGGATGAATGAAGCCTTGATTCTAAGACTGGCTGCCATGCCCCAGGGCTTGTTGGGATGGGGGATCCTGGGACTGCCTGTTTTGGAAGACCCAGGAACTGGCTAAGATGGCGGATCCTGGGGTTGGCTGGGATGAGGGATCTGGGCACTGACTTGGATGGAGAGTTCAAGAGCTAACAGGAAGGGAGCCTGCCTGTGATGGTGGGGAGAGGTGTTCCAGGGGCTGCCTAGGTTAGGGGAGCTGAGGACTGGCTGAACTGGAGGGACCTGGGGCTGGCTGGAATGGGAGGTTCTAGGTTCTGCCTGTGATGGGGGTTGGCTGGGATGGGGAATCTGACACTGAGTTTGGCAGACCTAAGGACTGGAATGGGAAATCCGTAAGTTGCCTTGACCTGGGGGCTGTCTAGGATGGAGGATCCGGGCTTGGCTTAGACGAAGATTCTGGGCTTGGCAGACTCTAGGGACGTTGGAACCCGCTGGGATAGAGGGCTTCTTTAGGCTGCGTTAGGTGAAGACCCTAGGACCCGTGGAATGGAGAGATCGCCAGCGGGCTGTGATGGGGCTGGTGCCGGCCTGGGGCCTGCGCCTCGTGGTGGGTCCAGCTGCGGTTGTTGTTGGCGGGAGCAGGTGGGGCGCGCGGGGGCAGGCCAGGCGAGCCGGGTGGGGGCAGGGGCAGGGGGCGGGCCGGCGGCCGGGGCGGTCCCGCGCGGCCGCGCTGCGCAGTGACTCCGCAGCGGGCGGAGCGCCGTGGGCCGCGTCCTCCTGAGCCGTGGCGGTGGCGGTGGCGGTGGCGGCGGCGGCGGCGGCGGCGGCAGCCTCAGCTCCTGCTCCCCGTGCCGCCGGCCCCAGCGCTGTCTCCCGGGCCCCCTCGGGCCCCCGGGCCCTCAAGCCCGGTGCGCGCCCTCGCGTCTCGCCGGCCCCCTCCCCCGGCTGGGCCCGGGGGAGGGTGGCGCCGTGAGAGAGCGGGGACCCGGCTCTCCTGCCCTTTCCCCTGCCCCTGGGCCGCCAGGATGGAGGCGGGGTCAGGGCCCCCGGGGGGCCCGGGCTCTGAGAGCCCCAACCGGGCGGTAGAGTACTTGCTGGAGCTGAACAACATCATCGAGAGCCAGCAGCAGCTGCTGGAGACCCAGCGGCGGCGCATCGAAGAGCTGGAGGGCCAGCTGGACCAGCTCACCCAGGAAAACCGCGACCTGAGGGAGGAGAGCCAGCTGCACCGCGGAGAGCTGCACCGGGACCCCCATGGCGCGCGGGATAGCCCCGGACGCGAAAGCCAGTACCAGAACCTGCGCGAGACCCAGTTCCACCACCGCGAGCTGCGGGAGAGCCAGTTCCACCAGACGACCCGGGACGTGGGCTACCCGAACCGGGAAGGCGCCTACCAGAACCGGGAGGCTGCGTATCGGGACAAGGAGCGGGACGCTTCCTACCCACTCCAGGACACTACCTACCCAGCCCGCGAGCGCGACGTGACCCAGTGCCACCTGCACCACGAGAACCCAGCCCTGGGTCGCGAGCGTGGCGGGCGGGAGGCCGGGCCAGCGCACCCAAGCCGTGAGAAAGAAGCCGGCTATTCCGCGGCGGTGGGCGTGGGGCCGCGGCCGCCGCGGGAACGGGGCCAGCTGAGTCGTGGCGCATCCAGGAGCTCCAGCCCTGGGGCCGGTGGAGGCCACAGCACCAGTACCAGCACCAGCCCTGCCACAACCCTCCAGAGAAAGTAAGGAACCCGTGTTTGTACCCCTGGCTCTTCCCCTCTAGATCCCTCTCCAACTTGTCAAGCTGATAAAGTAAGAAGTCTTTGCCTGATTCCAGTTCCTCCTCTCCCCCTTGCATCCTGTCCCAACCCATCAGAAGAAGGCGGGTCGCCCTCATCCAACCGAAACCCCTCCACCCCAGACTGGCTTGGCCAGATGAATGCAGGCGTCTTTCCTTTCCCCAAACCTAAACTGCAGCCAGCGAGGGGCTAGAGCCGTCATCATACGGCCTCCTCCCCCTTCCTCAACTCCTAGCTATATCCTTGCCAGAAGATGGCTTTTCCTTTATTTATTTATTTATTTATTTATTTATTTATTTATTTATTTACCGTGGATGCGCTAGTTGGGATTTAAAAAATTTTCAGTGATGGTATTGTCAATTCAGAGCCCCAAGGGAGAGAAAATCTGTTTGGGTCTTCTCTGAAGGTCCTGAGTGCAGGCCTGATCTCCTCTTTTCTGGCCTCTTCAGCGTCCTTCTCCAGTGAGGGAGGTGGGGACCAGAATGGCTGCTAGAGGCTGAGACATCCCTCTGAGGGGAACTGCAGCACATCCTGGCCTGGGAGAAGGAAAGATGGGGGAGCAAAGATGGAGGGCAGTAGGTCTTTGACTAGTTCCTCAAAGTCCACCCCTTCTCTACCCTTCAAGCAAAACAACACAAAATTATACAGAGCCCTACTAGGAAGGGAAGTCTACAGATCTCGCCTCTTGTTGGATCCAGTTTCTGTGCTGGGGTCGGTGGGTCTGCCTATTTGGGACAACTTAGCAGTATCCTATCTCTTGGGTTGATAGGACATGGGGCTAGGTCCACTTTTTCTATGTAGATCCCATCATGAACTGGTTGCTTTGAATGTGTCACGCTGAGAGAGCCAAGGGCATGCAGTCTAAAAGGGCTTCCCTAAAAGCTCCCTGATTTGTTTTCTGATGTATTAGAAAGAACCCTGGAACTGCAAGTTAAGTGATCTGGGCTCCCTTTCCAGCTCTGCTGCAAATTGGCTTTGTGACCTTGACTGAGTCCCTTCCTTTTCAGGCCAACAATTCCCTCATATCTTTTTAAAAGGCAAGGGTTGGTTTGGATGCTCTTTAAAGACCCCTTCAACTTATATTTGATGGTTCTGTGACTAATCCAGCCACACCACAGAGCAAGTATGAAGTCCTCTAGCAAATGGACAGGCTTCCCCCTCCTCTCACTGCTCAGCTGGTCCTACCATGTGCCACAACCAGTGGAGTGTCTCTTGGAGGCTGGGCTGGGGGTGGGGAAGCCTTCTGCCTCAGGAAATCTGCCGGGAGACAGCTCTCTGCAACTCCCCCATGGTGAGGCAGCAGGCTGGGGTGCTGGGTTGAGATGGCTGGGCCCCAGGAGCAGCAGCTGCAGCTTGAAGGCCTAACTAGGCTTTACTGCAGCACATCCTCAGCTGGGTATTGATATAGACTGCCCCCAGAGTAGTCTGGGGGTGAGAGAGAGGCATTCTCCTGCCCAGGTAGGGATACTAGGAGCCCATTCCTGGAGAACCATGTGCAGCTTGGGCCACCTCACTGAAAGAGGGATACAGATAGACCAAGGCTCATTCAGGAAAAGGCCATGGTGGGATGGGGGCATTGTGGTCTTCCAGCCTGGCTGCAGAAGACTTCTAGAAGGGTCAGTCCTGTGGCAGAGGAAGCAGTCTCATTGTATGTGGCTCTAGGGAGCAGAACCAGAAGCAACGGGAAGATTTGGAATAAATCAAGAAGAATATTCAAACCTGGCAGTCTGGCGATGCATTTGGGCTGCATCAAGAGGTGGCAGTAGGGGGTTGGTTAGACATATCCAGCAGAGGCCAGGGTGGGGTGGGAGGGGGTAGAGTCTGGGGGAGCTGGAGAAAGCATAATTCCTGAATAATATAAAGCCTAGTGAAACGACCTGTGTCTTTCTCAATTCCAAGGTTCCATTATGCTCAGATTTTCTGTCCTGCAGACATGGGTCTGAATCTCTTGGCTGGCTGGAAGCCCGTTTGCTCTTGAGATCTGTGCTTCTGCCATCCATGCAGGTCTGCCTCTTGGGCCTTTCCTCTTTTTGTGCACCCTCCATGTTGCTTGTTGGATTTCCTTGTTTCAGTTTCCTACTGGATCGATAAGGGGGTTCAGATAGTACTTCAATTTTCTTCCAACCCTATATTAACTATTATTTGCACATCCATTATCACCTCTTTTTGGCCTTCACAACAGGCCCTGTGTAGTGAGCATTATCAATTCCACTTTAGAGATGGGGACACTGAGGCTCTGAGAAGAAGGGCCCTTGTTCAAGGTTAAGCAGCTAGTTACTAATGAAGTAGGACTAGAATCCAGATCTGCCTGTCTCCAAGGCCTGCGATTTTTTTCCACTAGAGTTTTCAAACCCATAGGAATCTCTTGGCCTCAGGACCCAGGCAGGTACTGAACTGGGAGAAGCCAGAAGAGCCTTGGATATTTAGAAGATTTGAATAGGAGATGTCTCTGGGATGAGTCAGGGGAGGGGACAAAGGAGGAGGGAAGAAGTCTGTCTCCCTCCTTGGCACTCTTCCTCCTGGTCAGCATCAGGAGGGCCTGTTGATGTGGTAGTCATTGTTGCCACCACAGCAGCTGCAAATGACTCCCTTCTACGCCTGTTCTGGGTTTATAAGGAGTGGGTGAGAAGGCTGCTGCTGGAAGCGAGGGCAGGCAGGGTGGGAGTTTAGCAGCAGAGGCTGCAGCATTGGGGGAGGATAGGTAGAGCTGGTACAGCCTGGGCGCTCCTGGTCCCCAGGCTCCCTCTGGTGGAAAAAGCTGCCCAGCTGCAGCTTTTTGAGGGCCTTCCCTGCCTGGGGACTTTAGTTAATCCTCACAGAGATTCTATGCATCTGTCACCACAATCCATAATTTATAGTGGAGGAAACGGAGGGCTCACAGAAGTGAAGTGACACACAGAAGGTTATGCTACTAATAAGACAGATTCCCAGTCCTGTGAACTGTCCCTTTCTACTGCATTTGACATCAGCTGTCACATCTATCCCCACCCATAACATCTGCCCAGGATTCCCACATCCTCCCACACTGTCTCTTCTCGACAGGTTCCAGTATACCAGTATCTCTTCTGCTGCGCTCTGGGTGTGGCCTTCTAGTGCAGCATAGCACATAATGAGTCCCTACTTCCTTCTGAACACTGGTCCTCGGTCTGTGAGGGGCTTTTGTTTTTGTTTTTAAGAAGCCCTTGGCCTCGACCAAGGCATGGGTCTTTTCTTCTAGAATTGTTGCCTCCCCCCAGATGATCAGAGAAGAGCTCTGCTTTTGTTGTTGATCTTGGCCTGGCCCCCTTGCAGTTCTGGCACCTGGAATGATTTATAGGAGTGCTAGGAGGCCACTGCTGAGTTGTTCCATGCTAAAGAGAGCTGTATTCCCCATGCTTTTTGCATGGGCCTAGCTCTGGTTCTGCTGTAGGCAGTGGGGGGGCGGGGCTGAAACTGGTTTGGTGGCAGCATTCCATCCTCTGCCCTCCCCCCACCCTACCCCTACCCCCCCCCCACCACAAGCTGGCTTATATTTGGGGACAGCAACTAGAGGAGCTGGCCTGAGGTTCTTGACAACCAGGGCAATGCGTGGTCTACCGCATGACCGCTGGGCTGTCTTCCTGCATGCAGGGGATTGTTAGCATGCTTCCGTCAGGGGCTGAGGGCACTGAGAGGGAGAGAGAGTGAGAAAGAGAGCAAGGGAGCTTGCCCAGGGAGGGGCTCTAGGGAAGTCAGTCTCCTTTGGGGTCTTGGATGTTTGTTTTTCTCAGGGGTCTTTCCTTCTTCCTAGGAGGAAGATAAAAACCATTTATCTTCTCTTTACTGTGTTGTGAGCATTATACTCGGTGTGGGAGGAAATGAAAATGTAGAATTTAATGAGAATTAAAGGAGTCTTGTTTCTCTGTCTAGATCTGGGGTAGGAATGGGTTGTTGTGATACACAAACATTTCTTGATTGTGTGCAAAGAGCAGGAGGAACCACCAGGCAGAAGAAATGCCATGTTCTTTGCACTTGCAGACCATCCCTGCCCCTCCCCAGCCAGAGACAGTTCCAGGCCCAATAATGCCATAGAGACAGTGCTCGGCATAAAATGAGTAGCAAGGATGGTGAAGGGTAGAGGTTCTCAGAGGAAGGTGGGCTCAGGGCAGGCCAAGCCACTGGTCGAGGGTGGAGGAAGGGTGGAGGATTTTGAGGGAGAGTGGGTGGCTTCCTGTTATCCAATGGAGGGGAAGGTAGGAGGAAGAAGCCAGACCTGGGCTTGCTGTCTGCTACCCCTTTCTCATATGTTCCACCCTACCTCCGTGGCCTCTGAATTTGCTGGGTGCAGCAAAAGCCTGGGGCATGGAGAAGAGGCCACATGTGTCTTGAGTGAGTCTCAGCCTTCTGTGTGCCAGGCACCACCCTATGTGGCTTTATGTAATAATAGCTAACATTTTTTTAACTGCTCTTACTGTGTGCCAAGCACCATTTGTTCTGAGCTTTTTCCGTGTATTAATTCATTCAACCTTCTCATGAATCCTTTGATGTATATATTGTTATTAATTCCATTCTACAGAGGAGGAGACCGAGGCCCAGAAACACAATTAAGAAGTGGCAGAACTATGAAGGAGCTAGAAGGAGTCCAGGTGATCAGGCTGCAGAGTCCAAAGCATTCTTTTCTACCATGCAGTCCCGCTCCTTAGCTCATTGTACAGAGTCCTGGCCAGGTGGATGTTATTATTAACCTCATTTTTCAGACAAGGAAATGAGAATCAGAAAGGTGCAGTGACCTGCCCAAGATTATATGACTGGGCAGTGTCAGAACTGAAGCTGGGATGGGACCCAGAATCGTCTGGCTCCCAAGCCTATGACAACATTGCCTCCCATAGGCAGGGTTTAAAGACATTAAAGATGCACCATATGTGGCTCAGCCTTCCTCAGCAGAACTCCCAGTTGTAGTCAGGCTCCATCTCATGATTATCTCCTGGATTAGTCTTTTGTCCCTCCTGCTCTTGCTCCATTAAGCCTCCAATGAGGTATAACCAGGCCAGGCTATCTGCAACATATAGCTCCCATGCTTTTACTCTCTCTTTGATCTGCAGGACATTGTCCAAACTCCTCCACATGCCATGCATTGCCCTCCTGTGATATGTCCCTGACTTAATTTTCTCCTCTCATGCTTTTATAGTCCCCTTCACACAGACCATGCTCCAACCAGAGTGAACTGTCTTCTCCCATTATCGATCTACTCATAATGGCCTCTGGGTCTTTGCTCATGCTGCTTCTTTCTCCTGGACTTCTATATCCAGTTCCCAGGCTGAGCTCAGCGGCCATCTCTCCCATGTTTGTTTGCTGGTCCCTCCTGATGCTTGGTCTATCCCTGACCTTGATCTTTGCTGGTTATTTGTTTGCATATTGTGTCCCCCTTACTAGACTGACAGTCCCCTTCAGATTCAGGTTTAACTAATATGTATTGCATGCATATTTTGTGTAAGGCCCTGTGATAGATGATGTGGGCATTGAATGAAGGATCTCCAAACTATGGAAACACATAGTACAGCACATAATAGCTGCTCAATAAATGTTGAGTGGACAAATGAGTGTCAGATTAAGCCCTGGCACACTAATGGATGGAGTGGGTGCCCAAAGTTTTCTTCATTCCAGGATTCCTTAGAGAAAGATGACTCAAATTCTTGGCTTTTTCCTCAAGCTACCTGGAGTTTTTGGCCTTTACTTCTCTGTTCCTCATACTCACCAGTCTCTCAATTTGTATAAACACTGGGTATCAGAATCAGACAAGAGTTTGGAGACTTTTAGGCCAATCTGCTCATTGTTATCTCTCCTTACCATGCTGTGGCCATGCCATGCCATGATCTTGCTCTTTTCCTAAAGAATCAAAGAGGTCTGCATAGGACCTGTCCAGTCCAATGAGAAGGCACTTATGTATCCATCAAATCTTTATTGGCCTCAGACCCTGGACCAGACACTATGTATCAGAGTCACAATAAAATACAGCCTCTCTGGCTCATTCTCTGCTGTATTCCCTAGCAGAATAATAAACATCAATCACAGGGAAGAATGATGAATAAATTACTTCTTTCCTCTTTTTGGGGGGACTTCCTTAGGTCAGATAATTTGCTAGTTAATCCAACTGCCTCATGGTATGTGATCTCCCTCCAAGCATCCATGTTGAAAGCATTTACACAGGGAAGTCTGTTCCCAAGCACTTTGTAGCTTAAGCTCTCCGGGACCCTAGCATTCAGAGAAAGTGTGGCGCTGTGGAAGGAAGACTGTGCGATTCTAGGCAAGTTTCTTAACTTCCAGAGCCTCGGTTTTCTCAAGTAATAAATGGGAATAAAACTGTATTTTCCAATATGTAAATTTCAAGTTGCCTTCCAAAAAAATTGTATCAGAAACTTTCCTGCCTGCCCCACATGCCTATTAAGGTCCTAAGTGGGATAGGAAGCTGAGGACCAAGAATGGAAAATGGCTGATGCTGCCCTGCCCTCTAGAGGTAGAACATAGCAAACAAACAACACATCCTTTTCGAAACAAAGATGACAAGCCAGAGCTACATGGCTGATGAAGATTATTTCTCTAACTTTTAGATATAAATTTATTACCACTGTCACCTGATATATACCAGTTCACTAGCACCACTTTATTTTTGTAACTATGTGAAGTTTTATACCTGTTGTCAAGGGTAATCTCACTGTAGATCCAGGCCTTGTGATTTCCACCTGGATTCCAGGATACAATATACTGTATTCACTGAAATAAAACCAATACTTTCCTCTATATAAACAAATCAGAATTATTGTCGTTATATCTGTTATGAAAACTACACATTTTTCCTTCTCCCAAATTTCCTCTTAAAATTGGGAGGCATCTTACACAACTCTACATCTGATATACTGGCCAATTCATAAATAACCCAGCTCATTGTGATTGCTGTGAAACTTAAATAGGATGACATATACAAAGTGCTTAGCACACAGCATGTGTTTAGTCAGCAGTAGTTATTATTATTAATAACTTTGCAAAGCTCTGTGCTATGGAAGGGCAGAAAGGAGAGATGTGGGAGTGTCACATTTCTGAGAGGGAAGTTTGTGATTGGGTGCCTAGTATGTGCCATGTTTTGTGCAATGGCAGGCAGGGAATTCGGTGATTAATATTATACATTTCATGGCTTCAGGGTGCTCAAAGTTGGGTGAAGATGGTTATTGTAACCAAAGATTGTAATATGGTATCCCATGGATTATGCCAGAGAGGAGCAGAGAAGGCCATAGGTGCCCAAAGGAGGGACATATACCCAGACTGTTGGGAAAAGCTTCCTGGGGGAAGTGATGCCTGAGTTGAGGCTTGCAGGATGAGTAGGAGTTAGGAAGAAGGAGGGAATGTGGGTTGGTGGAAATTGGGGGAAAGGGGGAGATTAAGGCAGAGGGGACAGCATAAGCATATGTACAGAGACTTGGAACCAGAAGCGTGTGTTATCAGTTAAACCCAAATTAGAGCCCAAACTAGGAGGCAGAAAGGGCCAGAAGCGAGTCTGAAGAGTTGGCCATCCCAGGTCATGAGGACACTTGAACAGCAGAATAAGGAACTTAGCCTTTGTACTGTTAGAAATTGGGACCCAAAAAATAACAAACCAAGTTTGGGAGCAATCCCTTTAGAGGGCAGTTTGAAAGATAGATTGGAGGGCATCCAATAAAGGAGGCAACAGTCTAGATAAGAGACAGTAAGGTCTGGGCTTGGGAAGAGGGAGTGGAGATCATCTAGTGGGGGAGAAAAACAATTACAACACAGTGACAAGTACTGTGATAAAAGGGAGCACAGCCTACTGTGGAAGTTCAGAGGAGTGGCAGCCATGCATGGCCAGTAGGCTTTTAATAATACTGGCGTAAAAGAAACTTTAAGCCAGGAGGGCCCTTAAAATCATACAGTTCAAGCTGTTCATCTGTAAGATGAAGACTGAGGACCAGAGAAAGGACTTGGATATGCCCAAAGTGTGAGCAGAAGAACCCTGATAAGAAGAGTTACTCTCATGTTAGTGCCAGTGTTCAAAGCATCTTTCCTTAAATGTGCTATTGTGCCTTGAAATCCTGTCTAGGTTGCAGGGATCATTATCTTTGTGTCCTACAGATGAGAAAACCGGGATTTAGGGAGGCTGGTGGTTTGTTGGGGAGGAAACTACGAGGAGGCATCACGCAAAGCGTCGCTTGCTTTGATGGCAGATATCCCTTTTGCTCTTTCTCTGCAGGAACTAAAACCAAATTTGAAAATAGGGAGGCTCTGCTAGATTCATAGTTTGGGACTGAACCCAGGTTTCTCTTTCTACACCCAGGCCTAACCTTCTTTCTGCCAGCTTTTTTTGCCTTAGGTATCCTCATTTAATGTTATTAAGGCTGCTCAGAAACTGTTTCTGGCTTCACAGCCAGACCTGTCATCCCCTTTTCTGTTTTCATGGAAGAGGGTGGGCCTGTATCTGTCATCACTGTGCTCTCATTGCCTTGGACAGGGCATCTCCAGCCTGAGGATCCTTATTGTGAGTCCCCATGGTAAGATACAGAAAGAATGAGCTTTGGAGACAGGCAGACCTGAGTTGGAATCTAGGCTCTGCCCCAACCTACTGATTAACCTCAGCTAGGTCATTTTATCTTTTCCGAACTTTTGTTTCATCACTTGTAAAATGGGGGTAACAATGCCCATCTCTCAGGATTAACCAAGATAATCTGATATGTCATTCCCTGATGCTTGTAGCAGCTCAATAAATGGTCATTTCCTTCTCCTTCATGAAATCTCCCATGGACAATGACTTGAAGGATTCAGGGGTAGGCAAAGATTTGCTCTCCTGAAACAGAAATATTTTTTCCTTTCTAATACGAGGCCATCATGGCTCCATTGTAGCTTTCTTTTTGCCTCAAATACCAGCTAATCTTGAAGACTAGCTCTAGCATCTTTGTTGGCCACTTTTTCTTAGTTTCTATTTTCTGATTCAGTTTTATTCTTCCCTTACCTTCATTCCCAGAGTAAGCCACCTCAAATTGTTTGTGGACTTAGGCAGGAATAGCTAACTAATGGGTAGAAATAGTTGTTGAATGGAGAGGCTGGAGGAAAGGCTGGACTGGCAATAATAGGTTTAAAGAGAACTAGAACAGCTGGGGCAGCTGAAAAGGTATCTGGATGGATAACCGTGGTACTATGAGGAGTCACGGGATTAATTGGGAGGGGGTCAGTCCTTCACCCACCACTCTTTCTCCTGCTCTAAAAAGAAGCATAGATTGGAAAACAGGATTTCACATCATCTAGAATCATCACCCTCCCTATTTTGCCAACACAGTATGGGAAAACTGAGCTTCAAAGAAAGAAAGGCACTTGTCTTAAGAAACAAAATCAGAACAATACATATACATAATTTTAAAAAGGCAAAGAATATACAAGGGCTTATATAGTATAAAAAGCAGCCGTCACTCCAACTTACCACCTCCCATCCCCCAGAAGCCACCACTTTTACCGCTTATGCTTTTAATTTTTCTGGTGGTAACTTCATATCTCTAAGTAACATACTTCAACAGTTATTTCTTCATTTATCAACCTTAAATATTATATTGCCTTCTCCCCACTATGATAAATGAGAATTTAGCTTGTTTTCAATACCTTCCTCTTATTCAACTCCCTCCCAAAATTTGATAAGTATATCATTATTTTGGTTTCTCTGTTACTTACTTGTGTACCTTTTATGAAATAATATATTAAACTGTGATTTCTTATTTCATAAATTTTCCATGGTATCTCTTGACCACTCACTTTATAAGACACAGTTCTTAGTGTCTCATCCTCCCCTCCATCTCTCTCCCATCTTGTCCACCTCTCAGTTTCTTTCTTCTGTATTTTTGCATCCAGTGAGGTTGACTACATTTGCATTGTATACTGTAAGAATAATTAGATCTTCAGTGCTTTATCTAGAAAGATTGATATAAAAATTAACTACTAATACACTGTGTTTATGTTATTATGATTATTACTGCAGGGCCAAATAGTATACTCTAATTATACCTCATTTTCCACATTTCCATTGTCACAACCTCTTTACTCCTAGGAGAATGTTCCTTGCATCAAGATCAAATGAATTTTCCTTTTTAATGCTTCACCAGTTACTCAAAATCATGCCACTTTCTACTTTGCTTTGTATTTGGACTGAGCCTTATTTTCTTTTTCTTTCTGTCTTATTAATTAATTTACTTAATTACTTGCTTGCTTCCTTACTGTTGTGTAGGGCTCCTTGAAACCACATGATAATCATAGCACTTCTGGGAACATAATTTTTCTTGGAGATTTTTAGGGAAGGGATTATTTTTTAAACTTCATAGTGAAATGTAATATTCATACAGAAAAGTGCTCATATCATAAATGAATAATTTGATCAGTTTTTACAAACTGAACATAGCTGTGTAGACAATACTCATATCAAGGTCTTTTTTTAATTCCCCCTACCTGGCACTCAAGGAGCCCTTTCAATTTGAAGGATTATGTCTCTTTTTACATTATTTCTTTGACAATTTCCTCCCCTTCATTTTCTGTTTTCTCTTTCTGGAATGTTTGTTAGCTGGATGTTGAATTTCTTGAACTGATCCTCTAGGCTGCTTATCTTTTCTCTCATATTTTCTATTTTATAGTTTATGAATGAGTTAATAGGAAGTCTGAGATATCTGTATATCCAGGTTGGCTTGTCCACTTACTGGCTTTATTTTAGGTGATCCAGCAGGGTTATTATAACAGGTGCCCCCCAAATGCCAAGATGAAAAGCTCTTTATTTTAGAGACACCAACATGCCATTGATATTTTGCCTAGGGATGAATGCCAAGTAGCATGTGTTCTGGGCCTGAGGATTAGGGGAAGAGGGGGGACAGGGGAGAATTTGACATACTTATCTTCAATTTATTCCCCTGTTTTCAGCCCCCTTATCACTCCTACCTTGCCTTGTACCTACCATTTCTGAGTCTGGATTCTCTCAGGGCTCTGCTGGCCTCACTGACTCCCTCCTTGGCTGCAGCCCCCTAAGTGGTGTCCTTGGCTCTCCTCGACTGTGAACACTTTTGTGTTTTGCTTCCAGAAATTTGTTGAAATCTCTCACCCATTGATATCATCCTCTCTCATCTTGTTCACTGTTATGAGTTCATCCTTTATTTTATTCTTTCATTTTCATTTTAAGTGGAGTCCTGGGAGAGAGGGGAGAAAAACATTTATGCTCTTGAGGTACAAACTAAGGCTAAAACTACTTTTTGAAATGGTTGTTTTGCTTTTTTCAATCCATATTGAAAATGGAAACTATTCATAAACCCCCTAAATACCCAACCCTGGATGACCTCATTTTGGCATGTGTTGTCTCTGGCTCCAGTCCTCCTTCTGGGCATTCCTGTAGAAGCTTCTGGAACATGTTTTTTCCTCAACTTCTGCCATCTAAACCATGTAATCAAGAGACACTCAGCTGAGGAACTGGAGAACTGGGTTCTGACACCAGCCCTGCCACAACCTTCCTTTAGAACGTGGCAAGCCCCTTCACCTCTCTAAATGCCCTCTCTTTGATGTGAGAGGGTCCTGGCCTGATGTGAGCCATGCTTTGTCAGGATCGGGTGGGTGCATGCAGAGCAGCCAGCCTCTTTTGCTAGGCAGTGGGAGCAGGTGGGCCAGAGATGGGCCCAAGCACACAGGAGGGGGCTTGGAGGCTGAGCTGAGGCTTCTGCAACAGCAGGCTTCTCTAGCTGCTCCCTCCCCCTTCCACCTACTCTCTTTCCCATCATCATTGAATCTCCATCCCTCTGCTTCCAGCAGAGGGAAGAAAGGGAGGGCTGGAGAGCCATTTCCATTTTTCTTTTCTTTTTCTTTCTTTGTCATAGTGCTGAGCTGATCCGGACTGCAATACCTGTGCCTAACTCCACCTTCCTTTTTTGTTGTTGTTGTTGCTCCCTCTTTCAGTCCTCAAATGATTGTCTAGTCTAGAAGAACTCTTTGTATACTCATGGTGCAGAGGGCCTTGGGCTGCATTGTGTATGGATGGGAGAAAGGAGACAGGCAAAGGAGGAAGCCAAGCTCACAGGCTGGCACGGGAGATGAAGCACCTCTTAGCTCTAATATTACAGAAGGAAACAACAACTGTAGCAGTTAAAAGCATTGGTTTTGGAGTCAGTAAGACCTATATTTGAATCTTGGCTTCACTACTTATTATAGCTGTGTGACTCTGGGAAAATCACGTTGCTTCTCTGAGCCTCTCAACTGTATAACAAGAAGAATAAGAACTACCTTATACAGCTGTTATGATGATAACACAAGGTCTGGGCCATTGTAAGTACTTAATAAATAGTAACTTTATTATTTTTGGATTATTATAAGGCAGAATATGCAAAGGAGCAAATAAAACTCCCTTTAGTGAGCAAAAGGAGTATGAGGTCGGGAAAGGCTTTCTAGGTTGTTGATGTGGGAGGAGTGGGGGCGGGGTGGGGTCTGGGGTATGCAGGAATCTCATATTTTTTAATGTAATATTTTTTGTGATCTATGTATCTTCAAAAAAATACAATTAAAAAAAAGAGCTAAAAAAAAAAAAGGAGCTTTGGACCTTGTCACTTTTTGAGTCGAGGTCCCCCCATCCCTGGCAGCTCCCTAGCAATTACAGGATAAAGTTCACATTCTTTTGCAGTGTTCAAGGCTCTCTTTGTTGTAGTCTCTGCCTGCCTTTCTTCTCTTTAAAATAAAAATTTGAAATAATACTTGCCTCTATTTCCTGAAAAGGAAATTTTAAACACTATAGTCGAATATTTCACTTAAAGTATACAGCAATCTTTATCCTCATTGTTGTCAGTTCCATCATCATTGTCATCATTATCACCATCATCATCATCCATCTAGAACTTGTTCAATGAGTTATGGTAAACAAGGACTATAGGAAAAATAGTCACCAGCCAAAGGAAAACCAGCAACTGAAACTAACACAGTCTTCATTTTGCATCCTCACCACCATCTTCACCTTCAAAGTTGTTTGGATCCATTACAGAATGTAGTTACATGATCCAAAAAATATTCTGATTTGTCCTATGGTTCATCTAGTTGTGATTCTCTTTTAATAACTTTTATAAGATTTTCTTGTATGTCACCATTAACCTTATCCATCTGATTTCTATACCTGCCTCTTTTTGTCCTTTTTTCCGATTGATTCTTGGCTCAGATGGGCCCTGTAGAAAAGTCTCTTCCTCTCCACCTGAATCATCTTTCAAAAGGCTTTTACTTTCACTTTTCACATTATCATGATTTAGGTGGTGCTTAAACATGGAAGACGTCTTTACCTCTCTCCTAGTGCTTTTCCATTTCCTGGCTGTCACAAGTAGGTAATCACACCACTTGTGATATAGGAAAGCCTTGCATGGTCCTTTGGGTGAGGCTGCAGACTTCACTTACCTTTCTAGCTACTCTGTTCTCTTTCTAGCCTTGTGCTCAAGATGTATTGAACTATTTAGAGTTCCGTATGTAGTTTAGGCTTCTCGATACTTCATGACTTTATTCTGGCTGTTCTTTTTTTTATATATATAAAGTTAGACATACTTTTCTCCCCCCCCCCCCCATTGTTTTGCACTCACTGTCTCCTCTTCTGTGTCTGCTTGTCTTCTCTTTAGGGGCCACCAGGAACCAATCCTGGGACCTTCTGGAGTGGGAGAGAGGTGCTCAATTTTTTGTGCTACCTCAGCTCCCTGGACTGCTGCGTCTCTCTCTTTTTTTATATATACTACATTTTTAAATTATCTTTTTTTTTAAAGCTACATAGATTGCACAAAATGTTACATTAAAAAATATAAGAGGTTCTCATATACCCCACTCCCCACACCCCCCACTCCTCCCACATCGACAACTTCTTTCATTAGTGTGGTACATTCATTGCATTTGATGAGTACATTTTGGAGCATTGCCACACAGCATGGATTATAGTTTATGTTATAGTTTACACTCTCTCCCAGTCCATTCAGTATTGCCTCTCCTCTGGGTCTCTTTTTGTTGCATCATCTTGCTGCACCAGCTCTCTGCCCAGGCCAGCACTCTGCATGGGCCAGCACTCTGTGTGGGGCCAGCTCTCCACTCAGGCCAGCTCATCATGTGGGCCAGCTTGCCTTTCACCAGGAGGCCCTGGGAATTGAACTCTGGACCTCCTATATGGTAGATGGGAGCCCAATCGCTTAAGCCACATCCATTTCCCTATTCTGGCTGTTCTTTTGGCCAAGAATGCCTTTTTACCCTTGTCCACATGGCAGATATATACCTGACTTTTGAAGAATACCTTTTATATACTTGGAACAAAACAGATAAAACTTCTGCCTCTGTGGAGCTGACATTCTAGTGTGTGTATATTTGTGGTGGTGCTGGCAACAGAAAACAAACAAATAAACAAGATGATACATAATATGTCAAATAGTGGTAAGTGCTGTGGAGAATAATAAAGGTGGGCAGGGGAATGGGAACTGCAGAAGGCCCAGTCAGCACAACCATTGCTAATATTCGCACTTCCATTATTAACATGCTAAAAGGCCCACACAGCAGCCTTTTCTCATTTAAGCATTTTCCCATGCTATTACATATTCTTTATAATCATACCCTCACAACAACCTTGTTAGGCCAGTGGTATTATTATCTCCAGTATATTGATGAGGAAACTGATAATTAGAGAGATAAATCACATAGAAAAGAAGGGCAGAGCAGGGATTCATAACCATTATGCCATTCCATCTCCCAGCAAGCCTTACAAGAACTTTGGAGTTGGGGAAACTGAGGTTCAGAGAAGGGAATTGACTCACCCAAAGTTGTACAGCCAATAAGTGAGATTGAACCCAAATCTGTCTAACACTAAATGCTAGGCCCTTCTACAGGCCTAGGGATTTATGGTCTTGCCTGCCTCTACATTTGCAAGGCTAAGGCATGGTACCAATTGAAGCCCTTTGTCCTCCCCCTTTTTCTTCCCACCCATGGCTCACATGGAACCTCGGTATGTGTTTAGATACCCCAGTCCACATGTCCAAGCCCCGTCTATTCCCTCTTCCCCCTTGGCCACCCTCTTGGGCCTAGCTGATGGACCTGAATAATAAGCCCACACAGTTCCTGTATTAGCCAAATGGGTGCTGATGCAAAATACCAGAAATTGGTGGGTTTTTATAAAGGGTATTTATTTGGGGTAGGAGCTTACAGATACCAGGCCATAAAGCATGAGTTACTTCCCTCACCAAAGTCTACTTTCATGTGTTGAAGCAAGATGGCTGCCGACATCTGCGAGGGTTCAGGCTTCCTGGGTTCATCTGGGCTCAGCTCTTCTGTTTTCTCCGCAAGGTCAGCTGTAGACTATCAGGGGAACAACTCTGTCTTTCTCTCCCTGGGGCTCCAGCTTAAGACCAGCATCAAACTCCAACATCAAAACTCCAACATTAAGAACCCTCAACTACACAACCAATCCAATGTCCACATAGAAGAGGTGGCATTGGATTGGGAAAAGTGGACATAATGGACAAAGGGTATGGGGAAAGGCAGGAAGAGATGAGAGGTGGAGGCGTCTTTGGGACATGGAGCTGCCCTGGATGGTGCTTCAGAGGTAATCACCGGACATTGTAAATCCTCACAGGGCCCACTTGATGGAATGGAGGAGAGTATGGGCCATGATGTGAACCAATGTATATGAGGTGCAGAGGTGCCCAAGGATGTACTTACCAAATCCAATGGATGTGTCATGATGATGGGAACGAGTGTTGTTGGGGGGGGGGAGAGGGGGGGTGGGGGGGTGGGGTTGAATGGGACCTCACATATATATTTTTAATGTAATATTATTACAAAGTCAATAAAAAATAAAAATAAAAAAAAATAAAATAAAATAAAAAAAAAAAAAGAACCCTCAACTCTGTCCTTTGCCATGCCTTTTATCTGTGAGTCCCCACCCACCAAGGGGCGGGGACTCAACGCCCTAATGATGTGGCCCAATCAAAAACCTAATCATAACCCAGTTATACCCAAGTACAGACCAGATTACAAACATAATCCAATGTCTATTTTTGGAATTCATAACCATATCAAACTGCTACAGTTCCTGAAAGTAAGCTTGAGAAATTTGGGCAGGGAATTCTGGGGTCCTGGGGACCTGGAGTGCAATCTAGAAGGGATAAGGCTAGAGATCTTGGTGGGCATAGTCCCTTGGCCCCACAGACTCTTTACCTTATAAGGAAGGGCCTCTAGAGAATAGAGTCCAGTGTAAGGGCCCCAGTTTCCAAGGGCAGCCTATAGTGTTGGCAATTTGTAATAGGCTAGGCTCCAAGATCCTCCTCCTTTGACTTCCTGAGCTAGGTCTTGCTTTGCAGTGATGGCAGAGGGATATTCCATGGGCCTGGGCCTTGAGAGTCTCTGGTCAGTGAGGAATGGAGCCTTCCCAGCCAGTCCTGCGGGACACGCCCACACCCTCTTAGGTCCCTCTTTACAGTATTTTGTTCATAGCACTATAAGGATACTTATCTTCATTTTCTTTGTAACTTTGAAAAAATATATAAATTTAAGGCATTCTTCCATTAGAAAATTAAGAAATCTTGAAAAATCAGAGGGGAAAAACATTATCTATAATGACAACAAAGGCAGCCACTCTGAACACTGGTATATTTCCTTCATTCTCAGTATTGTTTTCATGCAGTTGAAATGATACTGCACATACAACTTTTTGTCTTGCTTTTTACATTTGAGCATTCCCCATGTTATTATATCTTAACCATAATTTTTAGTGGCAACTGATATACCATAATGAACTTAACCATTCTCTGAATGTAGGGCATAAAAGATGGGCCCGTTTTTTCAAAGGTTTAAGTCATGCTGCAATGGCATCCTTTCACATAAAGTTTTTAGGGAACCTACTAGATCTCGCCTTATATAGGAATAAGCTGTATTCAGTTTAATCCCTTTCTAGATAGTCCCTCTGGCTGGGTCTGATTCATCCTTTTGGTCATTCATTTATTCATTCATTTCATCACCATATATTTACTCTGTACCTCTGCAGACCAGACCCTTAGAACTGAGGGTATGGGCATGAATAAGAACCAGACACAGACCTCCAGGAGCTACCAGTCTGTTGGTGGAATCAGTCCTGTTAATTAGAAATTTCAGTACAGTTTGCTCAGAGCTGTGATGGAAACAAGGAATGGACACTGTGAGAGAACAGAGGAGGGTCTCCTAATCCAACCTAGGGGCATTAAGGTAAGCTTCTTAGAGGAGGCAATGCTTAAATGAGTCATGGAAGATGAATAGGAGTTGACTGGAATAAGAAGGGGAACTTCCCATTAAATGCAGTGAGTTGAATAAGCCTGTTTGTCTCTGCTTCCCCAAAATCCTGCTAAAATAAGAGTAAAGGATTAAAGAAGGTAGAAATCCATAAGGTCTGGGATGCTGACCAGAAGTAACCTATTCCACAAAAATGCTCAGAATTCAGAAATGCTCAGGATTCAGAGGCACCATGAATTGGAGGGGGAGGGGGTTGTTGAAAGTTAGTTAACAGACCTCTTCGGTCTCTCCCTAACCCCATACAGCCAAGGACTCAGCCCCATCTCTGTAAATGGAGGTTGGTTCATTGTAGAAATTGAAGCTAAGAGGCTCTGGACTTGGGGACACCAGACACAATCAAGGATGGGGTGAAATAGGACTGCAAGCAAAGGAATCTGCCTCTTAAAGCATTGGGACCTCAGCCTCCTTCCACAATGCCATTTGCAGGACACCACAGTGAGGAGCATATAGCAGATCAAAGGATTTTTCACTGGGAAAAACTGAATGGCCTTCCTTTAAAAGGGCATCCAAGGTATGGTATTTCAAAAGACTTCCAACAAAAGGACAGGCTTTCAGCCCAGTAAGTCTATAGTGAAGCACACCACCTGTCAAGCTCCACCTACACACAGAGCATCCAATCAGTTTTTTAAAAGATTTTTTTAAAAAGATGCATAGATAACACAAAATGTTGAATTAAAAGATATAAGAGGTTCCTGGGACAACCAGAAAGATGGTGGTGGAGTAAGGATCTCCTAGAGTCAGCTCTTACTACAGGGCAGTTAGTAAACCCCCAGAGCTATCAATAGCTAGCTAAAACACCTGTTTTGGAGCTCTGGGAGACCAGAAGAGCATCCTGCCACATCCTTGAAGGAATGGAAGGTGGAGACTGCCCATCTGCCTAGAAGATTCGTAAATAGAGTACTCCACACCACAGAGGCTGGTGCCCATCCTCCACTGGAGGCACAAGCCACCTTGGGAGCTGTTCTGCAGCTGGAATTGAAAGCTCCACTTCCCAAAAACAGGGGAGGAAGAGATAGTTGGACCCCAACTTCAGCTACTGATGAATAAATTCAGTGGGCTAAACTATAATCATGAGAAAAGCTAATGTTTGAGCCTGTCCAAGTCAGAAAGAGGCCAGTAATTGCCATCTTAACTCTGCACCTGGCACGAGGAGAAGTGGGGCAGACTGAAAATCACAGTGCTGGTGGGGATCTCCTTCTTTCCATCCAGATCAGATTGCAGGTATAGCCTAAGCCCCAGCCCCACTTCTGGGAAGGAGGAAGCTGGGATGACCTGTGCCAGCCTCTCCGGGAGATTACCAGCCAAGCTGTGGAGGCCGGTAATTATCCTACCTTGGCAGCACAAGTTGCCCCAGGAGCTATTCTGTGGCTGAAATTGGAAGCTCCATTTCCCAGAAGCAAGGGAAGAGGAGACGATTAGCCACTGATTTTGGCTACTGATTGGTGGACTTGGATGGCTAAGTTGTACCCTAGGAACAGCTAGGGTGTGAATTTGTCTAAGTCGGAAAGAGGCCAGTGGCTACCACCTTGACTCTGCCCCCAGCCTGAGGGGAAGCCAGGACCTAAAATCACAGTGACAGTAGGAGCTGGTTTCTTTCACCCAGATCATCCTGCAGCCCTAGGCTAGGCTTCAGCCCCACCTCTGGCAGGGAGGAGACTGGTGGGCCCTGCACAAGCCTATCCAGATAACTGCACGTACCTCTGGCTGGCACAGACTAAATAATCGGAAGTCTACCGGGGCAACTGCAGTCATCTTGGGCCCACACAGCATAGATTGCTGCCCACACTTGCAGCTCCATCCCTGTCCCAGGCAGGGGAGAAAGGGGTGTGAAGCCTCATCACCCTCTCTGGGCAACTACTGTCTAGGCCTGCACAACCTGGATTATTCCATATAGCTGTGACTCTGTCCCTAAATCTGGCAAAGGAGAAAGTTGGGAGAAGATTTATTGGTCCTTTGGGTAATGAGGACAGCTTGAGCCTCCATTGCTTATAGCACCAACTACATCCTTGGTCCCTACTGCACAATCAGCAAGGGAGAAATGGCAGGAAACCCTAAACTAAAGAGAAAAACTTTACCCAGAATAAATACTCTAGTAAGTCAGATGTCAAGACACCAACAAAAAATGACAATCCACACCAAGAAACAGGAAGCTATGGCCCTGTTGAAGGAACAAGAGAAGCCTCCAGATGACATCACAGATATTCAAACATATCTCCTTAATAAATTCAATGAGATGGCTAAAGAGATTAAGGATATTAAGAAGACATTGGATGAGCACAAAGAATTTGAAAGCATACACAGAAAAATAGATCTTATGGGAATGAAAGGTAAAATAAATGAAATTTTAAATAACATTGGAATCATATAATAGCAGATTTGAGGAGGCAGAAGAAAGGATTGGTGAACTTGAAGAAATGGCCTCTGAAAGTGAACATACAAAAGAACAGATGAAGAAAAGAATGGAAAAATTTGAACAAGGTCTCAGGGAAATAAATGACAGCAAAAGACATGCAAATATATGTCATGGGTGTCCCAGAAGGAGAAGAGAAGGGAAAAGGGGCAGAAGGAATATTTGAAGAAATAATGGTAGAAAATTTCCCAACCCTATTGAAGGACATAGATATCCATGTCCAAGAGCACAACGTACCCCCATCCAAAAAAAATCCTAATGACCAACTCCAAGACACATACTAATCAGAATTCCAAATGCCAAAGACAAAGAGAGAATTTTGAGAACAGCAAGAGAAAAGCAATGCATAACATATAAGGGATACCCAATAAGATTAGGTGCTGATTTCTCACCAGAAATCATGAGAGCAAGAAGACAGTGGTATGATATATTTAAGATACTACAAGAGAAAAACTTCCAGCCAAGAATCTTATATCTGGCAAGATTATCTTTCAAACATTAGGGTGAGTTTAGAATATTCACAGACAAAGAGGACCTGAGAGAATTTCTAAGCATGAGACCAGATTTTCAGGAAATTCTAAGGGTGTGCTAGAGCCTGAAAAGAAGACAAGAGAGAGAGGCCTAGAAGAGAGTCTAGAAATAAAGATTATAATGTGAGTAACTAAAAGTGTCAAAAGAGTGGTGAAAAAAATATGACAGAACTCAGATAGTCAGGAATAAGCTTAACCAACGATGAAAAGCACTTGTATTCAGAAAACTGCAACTCAATGTTAAAAAAAAATAAAAGGCCTAAATAACTGGAAGAACATTCCATACGGACGAATTGGAAGATTAAATACCATTAAGATGTTAATTCTACTCAAATTGATATACAGATTCAATTCAATCCCAATAAAAATTCCACCAGCATTTAAATAAAATAGAAAACATGATTATCAAATTTATTTGGAAAGGTAAGGAGTCCTGAATGGTCAGAAACATCTTAAAAGGAAATGCAGACTCTCATCTCTAGACTTTAAATCATATTAACTAGCTATGGTGGTAAAAACAGCATGGTACTGGCATAAAGACAGACACATAGACCAATGGAACCAAACTGATGGTTCAGAAACAGACCCTCACATGTATGGTCAAGTGATTTTTGACTAGCCTGTCACACCCACACATCTCAGGCAGAACAGTCCATTCAACAAAGGGTGCTGAAAGAACAGGATATCCATAGCCAAAAGAAAGAAAGAGGACCCCTATCTCACAACTTATCCAAAAATTAACTCAAAATGAATAACAAACCTGAAAATAAAAGTAAGAACCCTAAAGATTGTAGAAGAAATTGTAGGAAAATATCTTCAAGCCCTGGTGATAGGTGGTGGATTCTTAAAGGACATAAGAGGAGGACTGAGATGGACTAATGATGTTTAATGTATGTAGAAGTTTTAAATAGCTTTAATGTAAAAGTATGGAAATGTATAGTGTGGATGGTAACAAATAGTGAATAACAGCTAGTTTATAAATGGGAATGTGGTTGAAAATGGTAGTCTAGGTATGTAAATGCCAATTGACAGAATGCTAGAGAATAACGTAGGAACCGAATAGCACAGTAAACCAAGAGGTGGATGAGAACTGTGATTGATGGTACAGATGCAGGAGCGTCCTTTGTGAGCTAGAGCAAATGGACATCACTACTGCAGAGTGGTGGGAATGTGGAGAAGCATGGGAAAAATACAGCAGGAGTGACCCATAGACTGTGGTTAGCAGTAATAATGTAATATGCTTGCATCTATGCCAAAGATATACTGTGTTGATAATGGGGCAGTGTGGAGAATGTGTGCCAAATGTACACTATGGATGTGGTAACAATCAGATGATATTATTTTATCTGTAGCAAATGTTCCACCACAGAGTGGTATGTTAATAGATGGATGTTGTTTGGGAATTTGGCACATATGCATGATTGTTTTATAAGTTTACAACTTCTGTCATTAAAAATAATTTAAAAAATAATAGAGTAGGTTGGGGGAAAATACACTAAATGTAAGATAAGGACTATAATTAGTAAGATTTTGGCAATATTCTTTCATAATCTGTAACAAATATCTCACAACAATGCAAGGTGTTGGTGGAGGGTTGATGTATGGGACCCCTGTATAATGTTATGCATGTTTTCTTTGTAAGTCCATAGCTTTTACTATACACTTATTGTTTGCATATATTCATATATAAATGATATAAAGATAATAATCATAATAGGGTGGGTTGGGAGAAAGTACTTTGGTTAGTAATATTTTGACAGTTCTCTTTAATTGTTAGTTTAAAATGTTTAACAACAATGCAAACAATGTAAGGTATTGGTGTTCAGGTGAGGTATGAGAGTCCTGTATGATGCTATGTATGTTTGTTTTGTAAGTTCACAACTATTACTATGCACTTATTGTTTATGTATGTTTATGTGTGAGTGATATACTTCAATAAATTTTTTTAAATGAAATAAACTATGAGATTCCCATGTACCCCACTCCCCACCCCCACACACACTCCCCCAACATCAACTTCTTTCATCACTGTGGCACATTCATTGCATTTGGTGAATAAATTTTGGAGCACTGCTACACAGCATGGATTATAGTTTACATTGTAGTTTACACTCTCTTCCAGTCCATTCAGTGGGTTATGGCAGGATATATAATGTCCTACATCTCTCCCTGCAATATCATTCAGACCAACTCCAAGTCCCAAAAATGCCCCCATATCACACCTCTTTTTCCCTCTCCCTGCTATGATAAAGTGGAGGTAAGTAGTTGTGCAGTGAAGGAATAAGATAGGGGCATAGGGATACTATTGGTTTGGGGTTTGTAGGCTTGAGGAGGCTAGGGTTGTGAGGACGGGTAGATGATTCAGTCAGCTTTTAAGTGTCATGGGAAATGACAGGCAAGGATCACCAGCCAAGGACCCTTAAGATTGGTACATTTTACTTTATGCAAATTATGCCTCAATAAAATTGATGTTAAAAAAATACTTGAGTTCTAGGTAGCCCCAGATTTTTAGATAGGCTACGGCCATCAGCCAGAAAGACTCATCAAAGGAAAAACAAACAAAAAGAACTTGGAAGAAACAGAGGTAAGGAAAGGAGGAGAAGAAACCTGGGAAATTAAAGATAGCCAAAATAAAAGTCCCAGCAGAAGGATTAGAAAAGAAAAGATGCAGAAATCTCCTAGGAAATAGAATCACAAGATAAAGATGGACAAAAGAAGAGAAAAGATAAGAAAATTTGAGGATCGATTGAGGAACCCCAACATCCAATTATAGGAGTTTCAGAAATAGAGGATGGAAGAAACAGCAGAAAGAAAATTATCAAAGACACAATTTAAGAACATTTTGTAGAATTGAAAAAGTGAACAATCTCACTGAGTACCCAGAAAGATAAATGATAAAAAGACCCTTACCAAGACATGCCAGTGTGAAATTTCAGAATACAGGGATAAAGAGAGAATTCTGAAAGCTCTCAGAGAAAAGGCATGTCATATAAAAGGGTCAAGAAAAATAATGGCCTTGGACTTCTCAGTAGCCACACTGAAAGCTAGGAGGCAATAGAGCACTGTTCTCAAAATTCTGAGGGAAAGTTATTGCCAACCTTGAAGTCTATACTCAGCTGAATTATCAATCAGGGGTGAAGGGACAATAAAGACATTTTCAGGCATGAAATGCCTGAAATAAAAGTTTTAAAATTTTATGTCCTATGCCTCCTTTTTTCAGGAAGCCCTGGAGAACATGCTCCAGCAAAACGTGGGCATAAACTCAGAAAAAAGACATGGACTTTACGAAATCCAGCACAGAAGAGAGGTGAAGGGAATCCCCAGGATGAAGGGGAAGGGAAGAGATCTTAGGGCAGGGGTTTTTAACAAGGGGCTCCTGAGCTTGAATTGAAATTAAAAAACATTATTCTCATGGGGATGTGTTGGTGCAGGTGTGATGTGTTTATTAAATAATACACAGTATAGTGGGGACTTAGTAAGGGGTGCATGGTTTTCACCTTACTGAGAAAAGGGTCTGTGGCACAAAAAAGTTAAGAGCTTCTGTCTTAGGGCAACCTCTGGGCCAACCTGGAGAACAACCAGTCTAGATTGCAGCAGGAGGATAGATATCTCTAAGGAGAAAAATAATAAATCAATAGATTACCAGATGTGTCAAAACATATTGAGAGGAGACTTACACTTCTGACAGAGTCTGAGGAGAATTGACCATATGTATGAAGAAAACTAAGCAAACAAAAAATATTAGGCAGGGAGCAGATGTGGCTGAAGCAGTTGAGCACCTGTCTCCCATATGGGAGTTCCTGGGTTCAGTTCTCCGTGCCTCCCGAGAAAAAACAAAAACAAACAATAAAACCAACTCAGGGAAGCTGATATGGCTTAGTGATTGAGTGCCGGATTCCCACGTAGGAGGTCCCAGGTTTAATCTCTGGCCTTGGGTACCACAAACAAACAAATAAACAACAAAAAGTATTTGGCAGTTTATCAACACCAGGAAAAATAAAAATTTGCATTGAAAGGAATGTAATCATAGTTTGTGCTATGATTTATCCATTATTAATATATATTCAGTCATAATAATGTAAACCACCAATATTTATTTAACCAAAATTTTGTGATATAACCATAATTGTAGAATGAGAGGAGAGAAGTGTATGTATGTACCTGCACTAAAATTTGGGGCTGATGGTGGTAGTGGAAGTATGTGTCTGATAGCAATATCTTCTTCCTGCATGGTAGCAATTCAGTTTTATAACATATAAAGCTGCAAAAAAATCAAGAAGTGGCAGTATGTGTTGTGTCCTTTTGAAACGAAGAGGTAAATACCTGAAAAACACTTAAAAGAGTTGACAGTAGTTCCCCTCTGAGAGTGGGAATTGGGGGCGAGGAGGGGAAGAGCAGGGAATTTGTGTTTTTTGTTATAATTCTTGTAATATTATTTGACTTCAAAATCTATATACATGTATTACTTTGGAGAAAAATAAAAAATGAACACAAGGGAGCAGAGGTGGCTCAAGCCATTGGGTGCCTCCCTCCCACATGGGAGGTCCCAGGTTCAGTTCCTGGTGTCTCCTAAAAAGAAGACGAGCATACAATGAAGAGACCAGAGAGGAGACAGCAAGCACGAAACAACGGGGGTGTGGGGGAGAGAAGTAAATAAATAAAATAAATATTTTTTAAAAATGAACAAAAGAGAATTTCAAAAACGGATTAACAATATAAGCACATTATTTAGAAATATGAAAGTAAACTAAAAAAAATAACTGAGAGGGTTTAAAAGGAGACTGCTGTTTTTGTTAAAATACTTTTACAATTTGACTTTTTAAATGCCCACGTATTACTTGAATAAAATTTAAAAGTAATTTTAAAAAATAGGGTGAGGGTGCTCAAGATTATTCCAGGTAACAAATACCAGATGTGCTGGAGAGGTAAATGGGAGGGTGGTATGATAGTATGAAGAATTTTAGAGAGCTTGGGCTTGATCCTGAGGTTGGTGGGGAATTACTGAATGTTTGAAGCAGGAGAACCATATTAACTAATTTGTCATTTAGAAACATTCCTTTAGCAGTCAGTATGAGTAGGGAGTTGTCCTTTGAAGACACTTGCACTTAGACAAGGTGACACTTGGGAGAGAAGGTGCCTGGCTATCCCAGGGCCTGGTTCTCAAATTTTGGAAAAACCTGCATGACCCCTAGCCAGGGTATCCACCTCTTTTTCCATAGGACATACCTGGGAGCAGCCCTATTCACAATTGCCCATTAAGCCTCCTTTCTAAAAAAAAAAATTCTACTTCCATTGGTGGCTAATCTCCTTTTTGTTGGACACATGATTTTTCAGACATATTACTCAAATCCTGGCTTGTCTCTTTCAGGTGACTTTACATATCTAGTTTCTGGTACATTTTTATTTATTTATTTATTTATTTATTTAAAACAGAAGAATCCTTTCGATTTATTTATTTATTTACTTACTTACTTACTTTATTTCTCTCCCCTTACCCCCCTCCCACCATTGTCTGCTCTCTGTGTCCATTTGCTGTGTGTTCTTCTGTGTCTGCCTGCGTTCTTGTCAGTGGCACCAGGAATCTGTGTCTCTTTTTGTTGCGTCATCTTGTTGTGTCAGCTCTCCGTATGTGCAGCACCACTCCTGGGCAGGCTGTGCTTTTTTCACACAGGGCGGCTCTTCTTGCAAGGCGCACTCCTTGCGTGTGGGGCTTCCCTATGCGGGGGACACCCCTGCATGGCATAGCACTCCTTGCGCACATCAGCACTGTGGGCCAGCTCACTACACGGGTCAGGAGGCCCTGGGCTTGAACCCTGGACCTCCCATTTGGTAGGGAGTTGACCCATTTGGTCAACTCTATCAGTTGAGCCAAATCCGCTTCCCTCTGGTGTATTTTATGTTTGTTTCATTAGTTTAGCTCTCAGAAGAAAACTTTGGTTAACTAATTCCAAGTTCATGGGGTGAGGCACCTTATTGTTTCCCCAGTTACTGCATATAGATGGCTTAGAGTAGAAAAGCTAGGCACAGGAACGCTAATCAGGAGGTTAG
This sequence comes from Dasypus novemcinctus, assembly GCF_030445035.2. Classification (NCBI taxonomy): domain Eukaryota; kingdom Metazoa; phylum Chordata; class Mammalia; order Cingulata; family Dasypodidae; genus Dasypus; species Dasypus novemcinctus. The sequence continues at coordinate 61,392,691 of NC_080704.1, read as the reverse complement.
GGCAGAAACTCAATATGGCAACTTGCGGGCCCATATTCTTTTCAGTAATTCTGCTTGTTGCCCCTATACCTCCCCAAAAAGGTTCAGGAACTTTCAATTTTGTGTTCTTTATTGTCCCATATGCTAGATTGCCTCTTGTACCTCGAAGCAGCAACACCAAAATCCTTGGTCAGCTATGTGTCCAAGTTTTTGGTTCAGAAAATATGGTTACTATACTCCTAGGGTTTCAATAAATTACTGTTTACTGAACATCACTACTGAGGATAAGAATTGTCATATCCAAGACTTTTGAGAACCCTGGGGTCCTAAGCAAACTTTAATTAAGAGAAGGAGGGAAGTGGATGTGGCTCAAGTGATAAGACTTCCACCTACCATATGGGAGGACCTGGGTTTGATCCATGGGACCTCCTGGTGAAAAAGAAGAGAAACTGTGCCTGCATGGTGAGCCAGGAGCCCGCATCGTGAGCTGAGTGCCCACATAGTTGGCCGAGTGTCCATGTGAGTGTCCATGTGAGTGCCCGTGTGGCGAGCCGAGTGCCCACGTGAGTGCCCGCATGGTGAGCCAGTGCCCATGTGGTGAGCCAAGTGCCTGCACGAGTGCCCACATGGCAAGCTGAGTGCCCATGTGAGTGCCCGCATGGTGAGCCAGTGTCTACATGGCAAGCCGAGTGCCTGTGCAGCAAGCCGAGTGCCTGTGTGGTGAGCCAGTGCCCACGCATGTGAGTCATGCAGCAAGATGATGATGCAACAAAAGAGAAACGAAGGTGAGAGTCAAGGTGAAACGCAGCAAAGACCAGGCACTGAGGTGGTACAACTGACAGGCAACCTCTCTCCATGTCAGAAGTCCCCAGGATTGAATCCTGGTGAATCCTAGAGGAGAAAGACAAGAAGAGAAGACAGAAAGAGAAATAGATACAGAAGATCACATAGCGAAAGGACATAGACAGCAAAAACAGCAGGGCAGGTGAGGGGGAGGGGAAGAAAAAAAAAAGAGAAGAATGTGAGGAGTAGGAGGAGAAATCAATCTCTTCTACTGACATTGATTGACAAAGGGAGGTCTGGTCCTGCACACAAACAGCTGGGTGTAGTTGATAAAAAGAGGTAAACTTTGGGGTTCTAAAACCCTATACAAAAACGAAATATTTTGAAGCCGAAGATTGCTTGGAACTCAACTAACATAGCCCCACCATTTCACAGATGAGAAATTAAGGACTGAGGGAAGTGACACTTGTTCAAGTTTATACTGCCCATTAGGGATTGAACCATAATAAAACCCAACATTCTTTCTAACAGTCTATACTGTCTCCCAAAAGAATGGTTGGCCACCTTGGTGAAATTAACATTGGGCAGGGATAAACCTCTGAAGACATGTAGGATAACACAGTATTAATGATTTTTATCCATACATAAATGCATAAAGGGCTACAGACCCCTGAGATGAGATTCCCCCTCCATTGAGGGTCATATGTTGCCATATACCTTCAAATAGTAATAATCAGTCCACAATGAGGAGAAATGGCTAATTCACTCGTACCATGACTTGAAACTTTTTTTGCTCCCCCTCACTGCCATCTTGAGGACTGTAATACTCATATAGAAATACTTTTGGAGCAGACGTACATATCTGGTACCCTCTCAGAAGAAAGAGCCCTGGAGAGGAAAGGTCTGCCAGTACATACCTGGCTTGATATTGGGGAATGAGCATGAAGGAAATCACCTTAATGGTATGTATGTGGTCAGCACTGAGCTACTGGTACAGTCGAGTGTGGCAGTGAGAGTACAAGTTTTGGGGTTAAGTTTAAGCTCCTTCATTTGTGTAACCGTGGGCAAATCATTTTATCCCCTCACAGCCTCTGTTTTGTCCATCCTAAAATTGGATGAATGATGCCACTTTGCAGGATCAAAGGAGATAAGGCATGAGAAGAGCCTAACACTATGCTTGGTACATACCAAGCACCCAATGATTGTTCAGTGATGATGATGGTGATGATTATATATGTCGCTTATGCTCTATAGTTGATTGAGCACGTGACCAGTCTGTGAGCTCCTTGAGGGGTTGTATTCCTGGGTCAAGTCTGGCATACAGTAGACTAAATGAATGTGTGTGGGGTAGGGAGAGTGGAGTGAGGTGGTGAGGAGACCAGGCCTAGAGCAGAGGGTTAGTTTTAGGGAGAGAGGCTGAGGGGCTTGGCCTTAATTCTGTAGGCAGTTAGGGAGTTATCGAAGATATGCCCCCCAAACCTGGTACCTGAAAGTAATTGGGCCAGGCCTCAGAAGCAATCTTGCTGCTGCAGAGTGAGATGGAAGGTTTTAATAAATGTGAAAAGGCACTCTGTGGCCTTGGTCCTCTCTGTTCCTTTAGGGGGCTGAGAAAGCTAAAGGTTGGTACAGCTGTCACCAGCTGAACATGTACTATATATGCCAGGCTGAGCCTCACAGCCATCCCATGAGGGGCAAGATTCTTGTGGTCCCATTTAACAGGTGAAAAAAAAAAAGAGACTTGAGAAAGTAAAGTACCTTCCCCAGGATTATATGGCTAGTAAGTAGTCGAACTGGATCTGCTGTACTCACCCACTGACTGAGCTCCAACACCCTGATACTCGCTGGTAGATCATGGGTCTTCCATTCACTCTTTCAACAAATAGTCTTTTCTGAGGTCCACCTCTCCTCCCCATGCATCCCCTCACAAAAGTCCCTCTTGGCTCCCTCAGAGCCTGTGCTGTGTTCATCTCTATCTACTCTGCAGTCCAGCATGGGAAAAGGGGGAACAGAAGGAAGTCTCCAAACAAAGGGGAAGAAGAACAAGGAGAAGAGGAATAGCACTTCCCATACTCTCCCACTTCCAAGTTCCCTAGTCCTTCTTTTGCCCCTTTCCCACTCACAGTATGCCAGCTCCTCAATCCCAGTCCTTCCTCCCCTACACACATACACACACATGCACACGTGTATACACATGCACACGTGTATACACATGCACACGTACTCTTCTTAGGGGAGAATAGCCAGAGAGGTATGTCTCAGACTTCACTCATTCCCTCTGTTCCCTCAAAGCTGTCCCCTACTCCATTCTCTTCTCTCACCCTTTCTTTGCCTCTGAAGGGGACTCACAATGAAAAAGGCAGACCAATGAAGTAGAAAGGAGCCAGCGCTGACTCACTCTCTCAGCCTCATTCTCTTCATCTGGAAAATAAGCAGGTTGGACCAGGCAATTGCCAAAGCCTCTTCTATGTTGTTAATAATACCTGGCATTTGTCTGCTAGGTTCCAAAGGGCTTAATCATCTCCGAAGCCCTATGAGGATTGGCCTCTTGTTACAAATGGGGAGACTGAGGCTCAGGATTAAAGAGGTGAAGTGACTTGCCTGAATCACAGATCTGATAAGAGGCAGAGCCAATATCTGAGTCTAGGTCTCTCTGTGTGTAAAGCTCTTTACACACAGAGTTTCCTACCTCTCAGGCCACTCAGAGTAAAGCCAGACTCCTCACCATGATCCATAGGCCTCAGACTGTTGATACCTCTTTGACTTCATCTCTGACTACGTTTCCCCTGGTTCACTCCACCACAGTCACACTGTCCTCCCTCTTCCTCCAACCAGCTAGGCACTTTCTGTTCTATGCTCTTTGCACTTGCTGTTCTCTCTGCATGAGTGAACGCCCTTCCCCTCATTTTCATGACATGTGTTAGCCTCAAGCCCCCTACATAGGGTAGAGGGAGGAGAAAGGTAGAGGGCATGTGCTAATTATATATATATATATATTTTTTCTCTCTCTCTGTTTCTGTTTCAGGTCCGATGGTGAGAATTCCAGAACAGTCAGGTCAGTACTTCCTTTCCTTAGTAGCAGTTGGGATGTAGGGCAGGGACTGGGCGGGGGGTGCAGGGCACAGGACTCTGGTTTGTTACTTTGGGATCCATGGGCAGGGGCTGGGGGCCAACTCAAGGGGGTTTCTTCCCTTTGGTATTAGGAATGGGAATGGAGTAGAGTGGAAGGGCAGGAGTAAATGTGGCAGGTGTGGGGAGGAGGTTGAAGACTGTTCCTCAGTTTTTCTGACCCCAGCTGACTCAGAGGCTTGACTGAACACTGTCAGGGCTCATAGGAGCTGCCCAGATATGAGAAATGATCTCCAGACAGGTCATTTCTGAACCTAAGATCTTTTCCGCTTCCTCCTCCTAGGAGAAGAGGGCACAGTTGATGCTGGGCTTCCCTGACCCAGTATTTGCATTTTACCCTGAACTGTGCTAGCCCTGAGTAGTGGGATTTAGATGGACTTTTAAAGGGACACATTCTAGACATAAGAAACATACATTATGGTGACAAGTAAAAAAATGTTTGCATGCTTGTTAAAAAAAAAGTTTACAAGTGTCAGTAAATTTTAAGGGTGTCATTAATTTGCTACTTGAAGAGGCAGGAGCAAAGCTGAGGTAGTAGCTGGCTATTTGTGCACCCTCCAGGGCTTTAACCTATCAGGAGCTTCACATAGGCAGACAAACATAGGGAAGATATGGAAATGATGGGAGGCTCAGGGTAGGACACAATAAGTCTCATCATCCAGGCAGGGGAGTATTGGATAGCTCTCTGAGATAAGATGGATGCAAGCAGTCCAAGGATCCAAGCAGCAGAGACATGGGATGGGCACAGTTGGTCCCAGCCAGGCCTACAACTCATGTATACAGCACCTTTGTGAAGAGTGGATTAATTAGAAACATTTCCCCTTTCTTCTGACCTCTTGCAGCCTCTCATGAGGGGTTCCTGGCTTGGTGAGCATAGCACAGGTTGGATTTGGCTGTGAACCCTTGTGCAAGACAAAACTTGTCCAACCATATGCAGCAGCCCAGGTCCCATCATCCAGGCAGTGGATATGACATGAGGCCAGTAAATCCCAGCATACAGACAAGGGACATGTAATGAGATACACTGTCCTAGCATCCCAGGCAAGGGATATGGGTTGAACACGCTAATGCCCAGGACCAAGGTAGGGGCTATGAAGTAGGCGAGACTTAGGCCCAGCATTCAGGCAGGGGAAATGTGATGTCCAGGCAAAGGGTATATGATGAGGCATAATTAGTTCAAGCAAGGACTATGGCCTAGGCACAGTCAATTGTAGCATTTACGAAGGCACTAGTCTAACAAAGGACATGGATCCCACTGTCCCTCTTTGGATTTAGAGAAAGGCAATTTGGGCTGACTTTGAGCACAGGGCTCCCCAAGGCACCCCTGTTTCTCTGCCCACTACTTGTTGAGGAACTAGATTGAACTCATCTCCAATTCTCAACTCTTCCTAGCAGGGGAGTTCCTGGGATCTATAGCTCAGGTTATTTAATAATTATCATAATCATAAGTCTTCATGATGATATATATTGGGCCTTTACAACTTACAGAAGTTGTCAGGGATTATTTTGTTTGTTTGTTTATTTGGTCCTCCCAGTAACACTGTAAGGGGATCCTGGGCTGACCTTATCATCACTGTTTTACAGTTGAGGAAACTGAGGCTTGGTGTGGTTAAGGGTTTGACCCATGGCCACACACTAATATATGGCTGAGCCAAGATTCAAACCCAGGTCTACCTGGCACCAAGCCCAGAGCTCTGCCCACACTGTTACTGCAGGAGCTATCAACAGTCTTGCAGATAATAATAATCATCCTCATCCTCATCCTAATATTAGTAATAATAGCAATTGCCATTTGTTGCTCACATACTGAGAACTTTGAATATGATCCTATTTAATGCTCACAGCAGCCCTATTAGGCATGGATTAAGTTCCCTGACTTACAGATGAAGAAAATGAGGTTCCACGAGGGTCAGTTCCTTGCCCAGGGAAAGAAGAGCATATGGGGCAGGATGGCATCACTCTCATTCACACCTTGGGCTACCTGGTTCCAAAGCCAGCATTTGTTTTACTAAGACGAGCTTCCTGACATCCATCCTGGGCCCATAGTCAAGGAGGCTATAGGGGCATTGAGGACTCAGCAACTAGGGAAGCATTAGTCGAACTTAGGCTGTGGAAAGGGCTTAAAACATAGCACTGGTAGGGCAAAACCTTGCAATCATGGTGGGAAGACCCTTTAACTTGAAACCAGGCTTAGGTGGGGGCACTGAGGATGCTCTTGGGATTCACGTGTACATTATTGAGTTATTGAGTTCACTTTAGTTAGGGGTCAGAGATAGCTCCCTGGAGAAGGCAGTGTCTGAGCTGGGCTGTACGGTCTGGATACATACTTTGCATCAGGAAGGCATGCCTGGGAAAGTGAGAGGTAGGTTTATACACAGTTGTGCTGAAACAGAATATCTGGCCCAGCAAAGTTCGAAATGCCTGTCAGTACTGGGTCACAATACGGGATGTCATCAGTGGGGAGCCAGGGATGGTTGTCGAGGAGAGAGGGGGCAGCTCTGGAGCATAGAAAGGAAAGAAACTCTGGAAAAACCTGGGTTCCATCTATGGCTAGGTCACTTGCAAGTTATGTGATTTGGACAGTCCTTCATCCCTTGGAGCCCTGGTTACCTCATCTGTTAAACAGTGTGGGGGAAGGAAGGTTAAGGTGGTAGAGGAAACACTAAGGAGGGAGTCTAGACTTCAGATGTGGACACTGAACAGCATGAATTGAGCAGGGTTAGTGGACTGAAAGCCACCTAGGCCCAGGCCTGACGGCTTCTAAGTATGGGGTGCTAGAGGAAGTGTGGAGTTTAATTAGAGCTGAACAGCTGGTATTGGGGGAGGGCTTGGGCAGAGGAAGGTACCTAGATTTCCTATAGCTCCATGAGAAGTTGTCACACCTAAAGTCACCTTAAAACAAGGTCCAGAAAGGGGCTGGCAATGGCTCAAGGTCACAAAGCTAATTATCAGCAGAGCCTGCTTCCTAGCTGTGCGACCTTTACTAAATTGCTTAACGTCTCTGATCCTTAGTTTCCTTGCCGATAAAGTGGAGACAATAATTCTGACATTTCTGGGTTGATGAGAGAACTTCAAGTATTAAACAATGCTCAGCATAAAATAGTGGCTCAACAAATTATAGTGCCCTCTGCCCTCACTAAATCCAATGTCATATACTGTGTAATCAAACTGGAAAAATGTGGAAAAATGTAGAAAATGAAAACAGAGAGGAGCAGAAGGAGCCTGACGCAGGCCACTACCAGAAGAGGAGGGAGCCCAGATGTAGAGATGCTGCCACAGTGAGGGTCAGACTGGAACTTGGGGGCCCTGGGGACCAGGCTGAGGTTGCTAGGCACGCAAGGATGAGAGCAGGAGGAGGTGGCCTGTTGCTAGGGAAGGAGGGAGGGGGTGGGGGAGCTGCTGACACCCGCGGAGCCAGGGACGTCCCCATAGCAACAGGAGCCACTGCAGTCTGGAGGAGAAGTGGGAGGAGGAGCCACTGCTGGCTCTTTTCCCAGAGGAGGCCTCCCACTCTGGGCTTCAGTGCCCCCATCTGTCCAACAGAGTTTGGATTAGACAATCCCTAAGTGTCTTCCTTGTTTTGACCTCGTGGCAATCTAGGATGGCAGAGACCTCATGAACCTTCCATGGCTCCTCCATCCACATGTGCAAGACGCCACCTGTCCCCAGAGTCATGCCAGCTGCATCCAGCTCCTCCCTCCCATGCTGCTTCCTGTTTAGCTCAGCCTAGTTGCCCACCCTCCCCAGCTCTAGGTTCCTACCTTTTCTTTTGCCCAGAACCTTGTCACTACCTGCTGAATGCTCTCTGGCTCTTGAGAGGCCAAACTCCAGTTATGCTCACTCTAGGAAACCTTCCTTGTTTGCCCTAGTCCAGCCTGACTGCTTCCTCTCTTCTGGGGGTCTCTGACCCCAAAGGTCTGAGCTCCTCCTTCTATCCTTAGTAATCACTGCTGTAATTTGTCTGTCAAGCACTCCTAAGAGCTGGGCTCCACACAGGACACTTTACAAAGGGTAGCTCACACCTTTAAAGTCACTCTATGGTGTCATATCATGAATCCCCATTTCACATATGAGGCAATACTCTGAGAGCTTTATGTGACTTGTCTGCCATCTCCAGCTGCTATGTGGTAGAGCCAGGCTTGGAACTTGGCTCTATGTAACTGCTGCTACTACCAGGCCTCAGGTGGGAGTGTTAATTATCTTCAGCAGCAGCAGCAGCAGCACTTCATGGATGATAACTAAAGCTATTATATGCCAGGCACCATGTTGGGTACTTTACATACATTCTCTCATTTAATCTTCACAATAATCCTATAGGATGTACTTTTTTTTGTTGTTGTTGCTTTACAGGTAAGGAAACTAAGGCATAGAGGACTAAAATAATTTGTCCCATGGTAGAATTAGGATATGAATCTAGACTATTAGATTTGTAACCACCATGCTGTACTGGGGTAACCCAGTTACATTCCAGATGCATGTATGGAGCATTCACTGTGTACCAGGTCTGTATTGAGTGACACTGTGGGGAAGATGGAAGCAGGAAAACAGGGTCCCTGCCCTGGGGAAGCTCCCAGTCTGGGGTCAATGCAGACACAGTCCAGCTAACTCTGGCAAGACCAAATGGGAGTGTGATGAAGAGACAGAAAGCCAGTATAAGGACAAGAGTCTAGAGGAGGTAGAGATGGATTCTGACAGTGGACAGAGAAGGGAAGTGGGGTGATTTTCCCAAAGGAGGTACCTTTCCGGGAAGCTCAAGAGTGGCAAGAAGGAGTAAGAAGTTCCTCTTCTCCTCCCCTTCCTCTTTGTGTTCTCCTGCCCCCACCTGGCCCAGCCCCAGGAAGTGGGTGACCCCTAAACTGGCTGGGTGCCTGGTTAGCACCAAAATAAACTTGCCTCCTCTCTCTTCCCCTCCCCTCTCCTCTGTCCCCTCTGTCCTGGCTTTAATTAGCAGCTCTGGGGATGAGTCACTTGGCAGCTGGGGAGGGAAGCTGCACAGAGCCCAGTCAGACCTTGACTCCTGCCTTGAGCCTTACAGGCGGTGTCACTGTGTTCATGTGTGTGGGTGTGTTTTACTGCATGTCAGTGAGACTCCGTGTCAGTGCAGGTGTGAAGAGTGCATGGGCAACACTGTACACTGGCATGTGTCCATGCATGTTGGCATATCTGTATCATCAGCATATCTGGTTGTCAACGCATTTGTTTCTGTATATCATGGAATGTCAGTGTGGATGAATGTGGGCCTGTAGTGTTTGTCTGGTAGCAAGTGTCAGGAAATGAAGGAGCTCTGGGGTGAACAAACACAAATGCTATATAATTGCATTCACTGCTCCCTATATAAGTGCTCTTGATGTATTTTTGCTTATGCAATCCATGCACTTTTATATTCCCAATTTTCACTTGTCTCAGTCTGGGTACGTTTTGTTGCAGGAAACAGAAACCCACTCAAACTAGCTCCAGAATAAAGAGGAGGGGAACTATTGTGAGGCTACATCTCACAGAATCTAAGAACAGGAAATGCAGTACAGCCAGGCCTCATGCCAACTGGCAGTGGACCCAAGAAATCAAGGACCACGATTGCTCCCTCTCTCCTGTCTTGACTCTCGCCATCTCTTATGGCTTTCCTGGCCTCTATCATCTCTTTTTCATTGATTTTTCTCTCTGAACTGACTACCTCTGCTTTCACATGGCCTAACGCAGCCACCAAACTAGAAGCTATATGACCTTCCAGCTTCAGGGTCCACCCCCAAATGACTGCAGTGTCTCTGTCTAGCCTGTGCCAATACCACAAGGCAGCAAGGGACTGTTGGTCAGGGTAGATTCTCTTAGAAGTGTGTGAGGGTAAAGAGGTAAAATGCTTGGTGTTTCTTTCTCCAGTGAACACACTTCTTTTGTGTACCCAAGTAAGATCAGAACAAGGGCGGGGGTAGGGGCGCATAATTATCAGATTGCCTATCCGTCACATTTTTGGTTCCTAGTCTATTGTAAGTAGACCTTTGCCCACTATGCTGTCAAGTTCCAAGTTCCGTGTTCTCACATCAAAACACACTTTTATATAAAAATTTCCCCTTATTTTATGCAAAAAGAGCTTTTAAAGGTGCAGAGAATATTACCATTGAGACCAGCTTGTGGTAATTTCCATAACCTCACAACAACTGGCATGGTGCTACTGATTTTACAGCTGTTACCAAGTTCTTGGTTGCTTTGGGAATTTTTATATTTTATTAGTATAGTGACTGAATTTATAGGAATCTTTAGTGTATAATTACAAGCATGCATTATCAATATTATCAGCTTGATGCTTGAGCTAACTTTTCCATTAATACAAACCCTGCATTTTTGCATTAATTAAAGAGGGAATTAATGACCCCTTAGACAAGTTTTCACCTGAGTAAAGGGTTTAGAGCCAGCTGTGCCCATAATGACTACTCTTTAGAAACAGGAGCAATGCCCATAGCCCTGACCTCAGCCCTGGTCTCACATCCTCTGGTTTAGACTCGAGTTTTTCCACTACCTCCTCAGGGGCCTCCTGTTTCTGGTCTGGCACACAGTAGGTGCAGTTGATAAATGTAATAGCTTTCTTCCTATTAAAGCTATCTTCCATATATAAATGGTAAATCTGAGTGGGAGAGATTATACCAGGCTCAGGGAAGACTCTCCTTCAAGTCCTCCTTCCTTGTTTTTTATTACTCCAAATATTAATAATTGCTTTGATTCAGAAAGTGCCTATTATGTATCAGGTACTGTTAAGGAGCACTTTATACACATTATCTTTAATCCTCATGGCCATCCTGCCAAGATGGGGTGATTATATCCCCTTTACAGGTGGGGAAACTGAAACCTAAAGAGGTAAAGGTGACTTGTCTGAAGTCATGCCTTCCTTTCACTCATTCAAGGATGAGTACCTGCCATGTGACAGACACTGTGCCAAATATTGAAACAATGGTGGATAATAGAGTAGTGTATGCCACAGCTATGAGAAGGGGTATTTGGCACCCATGTTTGTGAAGAACTAAAACTCTATCTTCAGTGAGAGGGGCTATCATGAGATGGTTTAGAAAGGGAACAGAAGGCAAATTGGGAGGCTAGAACTGGGGCCTAATCAGCTGGGCCCAGAGATGAGGAGTTGCAGGACTCAGTTGCAGAGTTTCCATGCCTCCTGGACTCCTGGAGATCTTTGCTTGCCTGGCTCCAGGGTGCATCCTGGTCTGCCTGGCCAGCATCTGGCCCGAGATTCCAGTGACTGCAGTGCCCTCTAGTGTCCATCAGTTCACCTTGCAGCCTCCACTTCAGGGTGGATCGTCTTCACCCAAGTTGGTTAACATGTCTGACTAGGTGCTCTGTGCTGAGATGAGTTAAGACACTGCCCCTGTCCTCAGAGAGCTCAAGGCCAAGAAAGGGCAAGGAGTGTGCAAAAAGACTGTGAACAAGGCTGGCTGAGAGGAGTACAAGGTGCGAAGAACGTGAGGGCGGTGGCCCAACCAGCTTGGGTAGAGTCAGGGCAGGTTCTCAGAGGGCACAAGATTGGAGCTGACTTTTGAAGAACAAGGAGAACTAGCCAGGTGAGGAGGTGGGAGTGGGAGTGGGAGTTGTGGCGAAGGGCCTTTTGAGCAGAGGGGCAGCACATTCAAAGATGAGGCGTGGAGCAGCAGTATGTGACAGAGAAATGCAAGTAGTTCTGTCTGAGTGGAGCACAGGTTGAAGATGGGGGGAAGGCTAAGACTAGCAGGAGGTGGGGGCCAGGGGCTAGCTCACAAAAGTTTCTAGGATGCCTGCCATCAGCTCATCGTAGGCACTTAGTGAATGGAGTCATAGGAGCTTCTTAACCCTTTTGAGGTTATAAACCCATCTGAGCATCCAAGGAAAGCTAGAGATGCCTTCCCTAGAAATATGTTCTTGCTTATTAATGTTTTTTATGCACTTTCAGGGGCTTCAGCGATACTCTTCTCCCATACCTATTCATGAATCACTGGCTTCCAAATTGCTCTTAGTATAAACACTGAAACCTTTATTGTGGCCTTCATGGCTCCACGTGAGTGCATCCCTGCCTATATCTCTGGTCTCTCCTCTCTCCCCTTTGCTTTTTCCACTTAGCCACATTGACCTCTTTGCAGTTCCTGGAAATACTACCTCAGATTCTTTGCTCAAGCGATTTTACTCTGCCTGAAATGCTTTCCCTCTCCTACCACTACTTCTTACTTAGTTTAACTCCATTTGTTGTTGAATATCTATCTCCCCTCACTTGGGTAATAGCCCCATGAGAGTAGGACACTATCTATCCTTAGTTGCTGCTGTATTCAGCACCTGGCACAGTGCCTGGTATGCAGTATTTGTTGAATAAGTGAATGAAGGGCCTACCAGTGCCCTGTGGCTGGGTCAATTTCTTCTTCCCCTTTTTCTCTTCAGCACCTAGTGGGTCTTCCCATGAGTCTACCCAACATGCTCATATATGTCTGAATTCCAAGCGTGGCCCCAGACTAAGGGATTATTCCTAGAAGCCTTCCCATCCCTGAAACAAACAGGCTTCCCATGAGTCTCCCCCACCTCTCTGGGAGCAGGCTCAGACTCTTTCAGGCTCAAGGTGCAACTCTTCATCGTGTGCACACTTTGTCTCACTGAATCCTTACATGAACCTGAGAGGTAGGAATTGCTACTCCTCTTTTATAAATGAACAAATGGAACCTCTGAAGGGTAAACAAGGTGCCTAGGTTTATCTGGCTAAAAAGCAGCAAAGCTGGGATCTGTACCCAGCTCTGTTAGGTACCAAAGTTCAGGCTCTTTGCCTCATCAGAGAAGAGAGTGTCCCACGGTCATACAGCATGAGCCTTAGAACTAGGACTAGAATCTGTCTGTAGAGTCCTGGCAGGCCAAGAGGAAAGTCCGTACTGGAGGTACAGCTCTTAGGGCGATAACTGCAGATGGGCACAAGGTGAAGCTGTTGCAAGAGCTAGGAGAGTTGCTCGAGGACAGTAAATAAAAAAAAAAAAAAGCAGGGGCTGAAGCCAGAGCCCCAAGGACCATGGTTTTAGGGTATAGGCAGAGGGAGAGGAGGCCACAAGGGGCCCACAGATGCCAACCTTGTGGTTGTCCGGAGGACCTATCTCTCTCTCAGCAGCTTTGGCCTTCTTGAGAGGAACCAGCTGCCCCGGCAGGGAAGCAGGAAGACTGGCCTATTGCCTGTCAGCTCCTATTCCTTCTAGATCACTGGCCCCCTGACCCCTTCCAGGGCCGCCTTCTGCTCAGAACAGCCAGGGGCCTGGGTTCTGGGGCTGTGAAAGGACAGGAGCTCTCTGAATTGTATCTTTGATACTCTTTAGCAACTCCACATCCTTCAAATCTTCAAAATTCTCACTCCTTTCTCCAGCCCCACCCATGGCAAAGAGAGGGAGATTACTGTGGTGGGTGAGGAGTCAGGGTACCTGGATTCTGGTCTGACTTGCAGTATGAACTTTAGTAAGATTCTTCCTTTTGCCAGACCTCAATTCCCCCCATCGTCAAAATCAGGCTGGGAAATTTCCTTGGAAGAATAACTTTACTATTGTGAGTGGTGTTTCTTCTGCTTCCCTTCAGGGAGCATTTCTCTTAACCCATCCAGAAAATAATACAGGAGAGAGTGAGAGCTTATTGCAGTGGTAAAGAATATTGGCCAAAGCCCTGTCTTGATATCCCAAAGTGGAGGATTTGGATTTTACTTGATTGGGGCATCTCAGAACACCCAAACATAGTCTCTTTGTGCTGAAAATAGACAGTTTGTGAAAAGCTTCTGTTGAAAGATTTCTATATTCATAAGGGAATGATATGGCAGAGGGGACAGATTCCAAAATTTTTAAATGGCCAAACCATGTTCTAATCTTAGGGTTGTGCCACTTAGTAGCTGTATTACCTATGTTCAGTTACTTAACTTCCCTCCATCTCAATTTTCTCTTCAGGAGAATGGGACTAGAAACATATTCTTGACAACGTAGTTGGGAAGATTCCAGTGAAGGTATACATAGGGACCCTGGAATGGGGACTGGCCTAGAGCAATAACAGCAAGCTCTAAAAGTCGCTTCCTCAACGAGTTCCTAGCTATCCTGGGGGGGCAGGGGAAGGAACAAAGTTTCCAGTTGCAGTCTGGCTGGAAGCCCAGCTGGGCTGGCCCCGCCCCCTTGGTTCCTCCTTCTAGGGAAGGGCTGGGGAAGAGAGGGTGGTGCAAGGTGGAGGCATCCGCCGGGGCCTGGGCCTGCCCTCTGGACAGGTCCAAACTCATGGAGCCCCCCAGGAGGAGCAGCAGGTAGGACCCTGGCCCCTGCAGTCTGACCCCTTCCCTCCCTTCCTAGGTCTGAACCCAGTTCCCAGGCTGCTGATTCAGCAGCCTCCTGGCTTCCTGGTTCCTCCCGCCCCTCTTGGACTCTTGCAGGCCTTTGCCTTGAGGGAGGGAGCCAGCTGGAGTAGGTGCCTGGCTCTGTCAGCAGCATAGTTTGTGGCCTGTGAGGGATATTACTGGTGGCTGCCCTGGTATGCCAGCCTGGCCTGACACCACAGGGGCCCCAGCTTACTCACAGCAGCTGAGATTCCCTAAAACCAACATCCCAGCAGCCTAAGGGTCTCAGAGTCTCAGATTCAATGAGAAAACAAGTAAAGGACTTGGGTTGGTGACTAGCACTTGGATGGTACTTGAGAAACAGCAGCTCTGACGGTGATGATTATTCTAGAGTCTCTGATGAGAAGAAGCTCAGATTCAGAGAGTCTCTGTAAGGTCCTAGGATTTGGGCATCCTTAAATTCTTAGTGAGTGAGATAGTGGTCAGCTGGCCAGGCCTGCAGCCACATTTCTGGGGCTTAGGCTGTTGATCAGCTGGGACCTGACCATAACTTGCTTTCAGGGACTTGTGGGGGACAGGGGCTGATTGATCTGGAGAAGCTGGCTCCATTCCCAGCTTGTCCCGGCTCTGGATACCCATGTGACACCAGCATCTGCTTTCTACTGGGTAGGGCAGGGTCCAGGCCCTCAGCCTCACTACTCTGCTGTCCTTCCTCGTTCCTCCTCTCCCTCGCTCGATCTAGACTTTAATTGCGGGAAGTAAGAGGCAGAGGGGCCTTTGGACCCTGCACTGGGAGTGGGAGCACAGCAATGGGGGTGGAACATGGGCCCTGCCCTGGGATGGGGTGAAAACAATGGCCCAGCAAAACAAAGACTCCTTGGAATCACCCCATCCTCCCTACCTCTCCACACTGCCCCCTCTGGGCCCCATCTACCCACTCAGCCCTGAGTCCCATCCTGTCACCAAGACCACTGAGAATGTGTCAGCTCTCCTCTACCCTCACCTCTTCTCTGCTCTTAAACTCTCTGCCTCTCCCTAGCATCTTGCTGTGTCTTTTGTCATGCTCTTTCCTGTCTTTCTCTTTCTCTGTCTTTCCCTCCTTTTCTGTCTCACCCCTTCCTTGTCTCTTTCGGTTTCTCTCTTTCTCCTTCTCCTTCAGTGTTTCCTCCATCCCCCCCTGCTCTGGGTTCATTCCCTTCTTTGGGCTCAGTGCCTCTTCTCTCTCCATCCCTCCTTCCCTTTCTGTGAGGGATTTTGTACAAGGGGAAGTCCCCTCCCCCCCATCTTTTCTTTTCTCATTCATCTCCCCTCCCCCCTCCCTCTTCCCTACACGTGTGGTGTCTGGTGTGAGGAGGGCTCCCTTCCCCCTTCTCTGCTGTGGTGCCCCAGTGTCTCCGTGGCTGAGGTCCCCACGGAGTCACCTGGAACACAGGAGGCCCAGCCTAGCTCTTTTGTCTCTACTGCTCCCTGTTGTCGTTGTGTTCTGTTTGTGGTTCGAGTGCCGTCCTCTCTTTCTTGACTTTGTGTTTTTTTTTCTTTTTTCCTTCCTTCCTCCCTTCCTCCCTTCCTCTCTTCCCTTTCCTCCCTTCCTTCCCATCCTTCCCTTCCTCCCTCCTCTCCATTCTTCCCTCCCTGCCTTCCACCCTCCTCTTCCATTCCCTATTCTCCATCACCCATTCCTCCCACTCTCCCCTTAACCCCTCCCCCACTTACTCTCACCTCCTTGTCCCCATTCCCTACCCTGCCTCTACCCTCCCTCCCTGTCTCTCTCTGTCTCTCTCTGTCTCTCACTGTCTCTCAGGTCCACAGCGTCTCATACTCTACACCAGTATTGCTGTCCTACTCAGGTCCTTGACTCCATGAAGCTTACCCCCTCAGGCAGGCTGGCAGAGAGCAGGTAAGAGCTAGACCCATCCCTCCCCTAATCCCTCACCCTTCTAGTCAAATATGCAATATCATTGCCAGTCCCCCTCCCCCATCTCCCTTTAGCCCCTGGTATGATTGTGGAATGGATGTCTGAATGTATGAGGAGGGTGAGTGGGGAATCAGGTCTGGAGACAACTAAGATGTTTGGAATCTATTTGTAGTTTGTCCTTCCTTTAAAAATCCTTCCAAAGATACCTGCCCTAAAAGGTGGGAGGGCTTGTTAGATTAGGACTATATCAGAGGAAAAGAGGAACTGTGGTCAGGGTAGGCTTCCCACATTATGTGACATTTGAGCTGTGTTAAAGAAAGAGTAGACGTTTGCCAGTTGGATAGTATGGGGAAGAGTGTTTAGGCAGAGGGAACAATCTGCCTACACCTTTGAAGACCAATATAATTTCCAAGTTAATTAGAAAATACATTTTACATTTTCTAATTATAATGCAATAAAATGAAATATTAACAGCAATAACAAAAAGGCTAGCTTTACCCCCCACTCCAAAACCACTGGAAGTTTAAAACTTCTTGTGCTAAAGAACAAGAATTCTTTATAGTATAAGAAATAAGAATGACACTAAGAAAGAAAAAAAAATGACAGTAAGACTACTACATATCAAAACCTATGTGATATGGCCATAGAGGTTCCCAGAGGAAAAATTTGTAGTCTTAAATGCTTTCACTAGAGAACAAGACAGTTTAAATTAAATAAGCCATTTATTCCACTCAAGAAACTAGAAAAAGAATGACCAAGAGAAAGCAGAATAAAATAATTGCTATGGATAAAACCAGAACTTAATGAAATGGAAAACCAAAAACTTGATAAACTAAGAGGTGATTTTGAAAGAACCAGTAAACTAGATATACCATCCTCTGGCAGATATGACTGAGGAAAAAAAGCAAGAAAACACAAATAAAATAAAGTATGAGAAAGAGAATTTAACCAAAGATACTGAGGAGATGAAAAAGTAAGAAAAATGCTTTATATACTTTTATACCAATAAATGTGAAAAATCTTGATGAGAAATGGGTGTTTTTCTAGAAAAATGTAAGTTATCAGAAAAACGGCAGAAAACCTGAATAAACCAGTAAGCATAGAAGAAATTGAAAAGATGGTCAAAGTTTTCTTTGGAAAACTTTTGATATTATGGAAGTTCTGGTGTGATGGAAGTTCTATCAAATCTTGAGAGATCAGGTAATAGGAAAAGTTTATTCTTTAAGGCTAGTACAACTAGACAGGTTTAGACAAAAAAAGAAAACCATAGCCTAATTTCACATATTAATAGAACAACAGACATTTTGAATAAAAGATTATCAAACTGAATCCATCAGTGTATTAAAAGAATAATATATCACAACAAACTAGCATTTGTCCCAGGAATACTGGGATTGTTCAACAATAGAACATCTGTGATTGAAATTTATTACATTATTAATAGAGTAAAGAGAAAAGAACATGCAACCATCTTAATAGATACTGGAAAAAATCATCTGATAAAAATACACATCCATTCCTGATTTTCTAAAATATTCTTTGTAAGTGTATTAGTTATCTTTTGCTGCATTGGATTATTTGTTATGCAGCAATAGACAACTAATACAGTAAGCTAGGTAGGAATGAACATGTCCTTAACTTGGTAAAGAATTTTTTCAGAAACCATCAAATGTAACAGTGAAGCACTAGATAAGTTTCCATTAAATTCAGGGACAAGATAAGGATGGCTACTATTACTGTTATTAGCTACTGTTTTTCTGGAGGTTTTAACCAATGGGATAAAAAAAGAAGTAAGTGGTATAAGTATTCAAAAGCAAGAATCAGAATTAGCATTATTTGAGGATGATATTGTTGGCTACTTATGTAATCAGAGAGAATAAAATGAAAAATTATTAGAACTAGTAAAATTCAGTAGGATGGTTAGATACAAGATAAATATGTACCCAAACCATTAGCATCTCTGAATACCAGCAATAACAAATTAAAATGCATAATAGAAATAATAGACATGATACATAATAGAAAAAAGATCCCTTTCCTAGATATTTACAAGAAATGTGAAATAATTCTTTGTAGGATACTATAAAATATTTTTGAAGGATTCTAAGAAGATTCGAATAAATCAAGATTAATGCCCCCCCCCCCAAAAAAAAAGATTTATGTCCTATTCCGGGAAAGGAAGATTCCATATGGTTAAAATGATGGTACTTTCCAATTTTGTCAAAAGGTTCAATGCATTTCTCATAAAAATTTCAATGGTATTTTCTCTGGGGATTGGACAATTAGCTTTTAAAGTTCATTTGGAAGAGTAAATGCCCATGAATTACTAAGAAAATTTTGAAAAAGAAATAAAAATGATGGAGTCTTGCCCTATTAGATACAAAACTAACCATAAAGCTATAGTAATTACAAATGTTATATCATCACAGGAAAAGAGGAATATATAAATGGAATAAAATAGAGAGTTTAGAAACAAATTGATATGTTCATATGGGAATTTCATTTATGATAAAGAAGACATTTCAAATCAGTGAGGAAAGGATAACTAGTCAGTAAATAGGATGGGACTATTGGTTAACCATTTGGAAAAAAATTAAGTCAAATCCTTACTTAATACAAAAACAAATAGGAAAAATAAAACTGTAAAAATACCAGTAGAAAATTCAGAACATTTAAATTCAATAATATTAGGGTAGAGAAGGCCTTTCTAACCATGACTCAAAAACCCACAAGCCATTAAGAGTAATAATTTTGACTACATAAAAATTCAAGATGTCTATCTGGCAAAAGATACTGTGAATAAAGTTAAAACATAAGTGCTGGGGGGAGCGGGTGTAGCTCAGTGGTTGAGCACCTGCTTTGCACATATGAGGTCCCAGGTTCAATCCTTGGTACCCCCTTAAAAAAAAAAGTATTGGGCTAGGAGAAAGGATTTGCTACACAGATATCAAGCAAAAGATTAATATCTATGTCTATATCTACATCGTCTCCTGGAAATAAATAAAAGATTTACAACCCGTTTAAAATGAAAATATAACATGATTTGAGAATTCAGAGATGAAATAGACAATTAACTAATACATGAGAAAGGTGCTCAAGCTCGCTACTAGTTAAAGAAATGTAGCTAAAATAACAATGAAGTACCATTTTAAGGTGCCAGGATGAAAAAGATTAAAGAGGCTTTGGAGAAACAGAACTTCTCATATATCTGGATTGGGTATATATGAGTACAACTTTTTATGGGGCCAATTTTCCAGTTACCACCAGAATTTTTAAATGTGCATGTTCTGCCAACCTGACAATATCTTGGAGCTAGAGTTCTCTAAGGTTTTTCTATCAGGTGGACCCCAACTTGGCCAGCCAGAGGCCTTTTCTAAAATATCCTTTTCCAAACTGGAAACATAAGCCATACCGTACAGCTCTTTATTACATATTCTTGTAGGATGTCATTCTCAACCAACCCTTAATTAAAAGGTTTCATGATGTATATGCTTTTCAAAATAAAAGGCAGGATTGTGTGAGTAGGAATAATCTAATTTTTAGCCAACCTATAGAAATGTTAGAGCAACAGAATAAATTTCATCTACATTTTAAACAAAATGTACATTCCTTTGGCCCAGTAATTCAACTTTTAGGAACCTATCCTTCAAAAATACTTCCTAACATATGCAAAGATGTTCATTGTAGCATTGTTTCTAATAGCAAATAATTAAAACAACCTAAATGTCCATCAGTAAGGAAAAGCTTTTCATGATACACCCATACTATGAATTACTCTGTAGCAGATCAAAAGAAAAATGTAGATCTCTATATACTGGCATAGAAAGATCTTCAAGACTTGCTGTTACATGAAAAAAGCAAGTTGCAGAACAGGGCTTATAGTATGATCCCAGTTTTGTAAGTAAAAAACAAAAACAAACCCACAATGACAATGAAAACGTGTTATACACGCCCTGTTATAATTTCAATGCCTTTGTCTTTGGTCCCATTTCCTTGCTTTTACTAACTCATTTCCCTCTGCCTTTACACATTTTTCCTATTTCCAGCTGTTCTGATCTTGCTTTTCCTTTAATAACTAGCTCAAAATCTACCTCATTCATTTAGCAAACATTTTGTCTTCTCGCTTTAGGTTATGCCTTGTGCTGAACCTTGTTGGGATATGGAAATGAGTTGTACCTGGTCCTACAATCAGGGAGGTCAGGTCCAGAAAGGAGAGAGGCACATAGACAGTGACAGATAGTGTGATTTGGAATGGGAGAGAATAGGCTCAGCGGGCTGTAGGAGCCCAGAGGAGGACCAGTTACCCATCTGGATTTCAAGGAAGGCTTCCTGCAAGAAGTAACGTTTGTACTGTGTTGAGAAAGTAATAGCTTTCCTTCATGCTTCTCCCCTACCAGAAGTGGTCTTGCCTATTTTTTGGCTTTCCCAAGCAGGTAGACCTGACTAGGGAAAAATGGGTCTTTGAGTCAGTACCTTTATTCAAGTCCAAGTTCTATCATTTACCAACACTATGATTTTGGGCAAGTCATTTAACCTCTGAGCCTCTGTTTTCTCATCTGTATAATGGGGATAATGCCTACTGACCTCTCAGGACTCTTTTTAGGATTGGAGATACGACCTGTAAATGAGTGACTACCAACTCTTGAAGGACAAGGGTTACCCATGCCTGGTTTTCCTCATAGCAAAGTGTCTTGCTTCGCTCATAGCCAAGTGTATAGCATTAGATTCAATATACCTGAAAGTCTGGGGATGGTCCTGGAACAGAACAAAGGATGGACCTGACCACAGCAGTGCTTTGGGATGAAGAGACTGAGAGTAGTATATGGGGTGGAGAGGATTGCACCCTAAGAGGAAAGAGCCGGGTACCTGGTGTTGGCATGAAGGTGGCACAGGAGGGAAAATAAGAGTAGGTGGTCCTTGGAAATGGAGCCCAGGCAGGGAGTTCTGGCCCAGGTTCTTGATCCTGTTCTGCTGATGCCATCTCCCAATCTCACAGTCCAGGGAGCCAATACATCTCAGTTTCAATCCCAACTCTATCACTCACTGACTGGGTGAACTTGAACAACTCACTTCACATCTGTAAGCCTAGTTCTTTATCTGCCAAAAGGACACAATACCACCACCATCATGAGGAGTACATGAGATCATGAGTGAAGTACTCAATAAAGGATAACTATTATTATTATTAATTTCAGTAGATGCTTACAGAGTACTTAAGCAATGTTTTTGGTGATGAAAAGTCATATGAATGGATTCTAAATAAGATAGTGACTTGGTAAAATTTGTTTTAGAAGCATTATATTAGCAGTCAGTATGAAAAATGGATTGTATGTGTGGACCAGCTAGAAGGCCAAAACTACTAGGGTACTGGCATAGAAGACATGGATTAGAGCAGAGCTACTGTGTTGCTCAACTCCAGGGGGCACCATTTACATGGAAGCATTTTAATTTCAAGTGATGAAATCTAACTCCTTTGAAAACTATTAATGAGATAAACCCAAAAGACCTGTTGGGTGATGTAGACTGTTGTGGAGATAGAAAGTGAGGGAAAGGAATGAGGCAAGGATGGGTTGGCTTTAGCTGAAGGGAAGAGGGACATGAGTCCAGGTGAATAATGCAAGAGGAAAGGTACTCACCCAGCATTTTTTTTTTATTTTTTTATTTTTTTTTATTGACTTTGTAATAATATTACATTAAAAATATATATGTGAGGTCCCATTCAACCCCACCCCCCCACCCCCCCTCTCCCCCCCCCAACAACACTCGTTCCCATCATCATGACATATCCATTGGATTTGGTAAGTACATCTTTGGGCACCTCTGCACCTCATATACATTGGTTCACATCATGGCCCATACTCTCCTCTATTCCATCAAGTAGGCCCTGTGAGGATTTACAATGTCCGGTGATTACCTCTGAAGCACCATCCAGGGCAGCTCCATGTCCCGAAGACGCCTCCACCTCTCATCTCTTCCTGCCTTTCCCCATACCCTTTGTCCATTATGTCCCCTTTTCCCAATCCAATGCCACCTCTTCTATGTGGACACTGGATTGGTTGTGTCCATTGCACCTTTATGTCAAGAGGAGGCTCAGATTCCACCTGGATGCTGGATGCAATCCTCCCATTTTCAGTTGTAATCACTCTAGGCTCCATGGTGTGGTGGTTGTCCTTCTTCACCTCCATCTTAGCTGAGTGTTCACCCAGCATTTAAAGTCCTTGGGCTCTGACATAATTACTAATTTCCATCCTACTCCCGGTTCTCGGAGATACAGGGGGACCCTGGTGAGCACTTATTTCCCTATTTCCTGGTGGAGTTTGGAGAGGAATTGCTTTTGGTTTGTGAGTCAAATAAAGTTTTCTGAAGAAAGTACTGTTTGAGCCAGTCGTTCAAGGTCCATAAAGATTGTGAGAGATAAAGATGGGAGAGGATACTCTGAGAGGATGAAGAGTACACAGAGGCCTGGAGGTGAAAATTGCTGAAACATTGAAAGGTACGGTACAACTTAGACATGCCTCAATGAACTGTCTGGGGAATGAGGCTTTTTTTTTGCTAGGCAGTTGGAGAGCCATGAACAATTCTTGAGTAGAAAAAGTGAGAAGATCAACTTAGCATTTTAGAAGGAAGGGAGACTAAGGGGGAAGCCATTGCAGTAATCCAAGAGAGAAATAAACTGAGGTAGTAGCAGTGGGACTAGCTCAGAGGAGATGGATATGAGAGGCATTTGGGAGGAAGAAAGAATAGGAGGCATTATCTAATGGAAGAGGGGGTGGGGAGGTGGAGATGACTGAGGATGGAGCACACCGTAAGTAGTAGTGTTTAGGCCAAGTAATGGAGTCGTTCTTCAAAAAATATTTATTGAGTGCCAGGCACTGTGCTAGGCACTAGGCACTGAATAAAACAGATACCTGTACTGGTGGAACTTAACATTCCAGTGGGTGGGACAGATAATAAACATATATATATATATATATAATGTGCCTGGAGTCAATAAGTGCTATAAAAAGAAATAAAGGTGGGGTAAGAAGATAGAGACTATTGGGGTATTTTTTTAGACAGAGGGCCTCTATGAAGAGATAGTATTTGAGTAGAGTCTTGAAGAAGGTTAGAGAGTTGGCCATTCAGCTTTCTGGGGGAAGGAATATCAAGTGCTAAGGCCCTGAGGCAAGAGTGTGTTTATCATGTTTGAACAGCTGGGAGACCAGCATGGCTAGAGAAAGAGTAAAGAAGGGGGGAGGGGAGTAGAAGTTGAGATCAGAGAGGTAGCAGGGGCCAGATCATGTAGAGCCTTTTAGAACCATATAGAAGGCAGAATCAGCAGCATTTGGTGAGTGACTTGTTTATGGAGCGGAAAGAGTCTAGGGTGAACTCTCAGGCATGTTTTTGTCTGGTGACTGGATGAATGGTGGTACCTTTCACTAAGGTGGGAAATACAGGAGAAGGACAGGTTTGCAGTGGTAAGATGTGAGTTAAGAAGTCCTATGAGATCTATGAGTCCTATGAGGCCCTAAGGCCCTTAGGGCCTTCCTGGTGAAGCTGTCCAACAAGCATTTGGCTTCATGGGTCTGAGACCCAGGAGAGAGAGATGTGAAGGTCTTCAGCCATACCTGAAGTTATGGAATGGGACAAGATCACTGAGAGAGTGTGGAAGATGGCATTAGCTGAACTGGCGGAGGGGTACCAATATGTAAGAATGTGCAGAGGCAGAGGAATGGGGGTGGGGAGCGCAGTCAGAGAAGTAGGAGGAAAACCAGCCGGGAGTGGGCTCACGGAAGCAGAGGAAAGAAAGAGTCTTGCGCGGGAGAGGCTTGTGAAGTGTCAAGTGTTGCAGCCGGGGGAAGTAAGATGAGGGTGGGAGAGAGTCTATTGGCTTTAACCACTAGGAGGTCCCGGGTGACCTCACTAAGAACAGTTTCTGTGGAGTGGTGTGTGCATGAGGCAGATTGCGGTGGGCTGAAGAGATCGTGGGAGGTACCAAAGTGGAGATGGCCAGTGTAGACGAATTTCTCAAACAGCTTAGCTGTGAAGAGGAGAGAGGGACAGTGGTTGCTAGAGGGGGATGTGGGGGCAGATTGAGGGTTTTTATTCCCAGATGGGAGAGACTTGAGCTTCTATAAATGTTGATAGGAAGGAGGCAACAGAGAGGGAGAGGTTGAAAATACAGGAGAACAGGGGGATAATTGTTGTGGAGGAGGTAGCAGGGTTGGGCTCCAAATCCCAGGTGGAAGGACTGGCCTTAAATAGTATAGCCCTCCCCCACACACACACCCCTTCTCAAAGAGAAGGAAAGCAGTGGAGGATGAGGATAGAGCTGCATTGAGGGGATTGGTGAAGGAAATGCTTCAAGAAAGTTCAAAGCAACGAAGGGAGAGTTGTGAGCAAGAACATGGGAAGCTAGGAGGAAGCAAAGACTACTTCTGGCTGAGAGTCAGGGAGAACTTCCCACAGGAAGGAGCATTTGAACTGGGCCATGAAGTCAGAAAGGATTTCGATAGGCAAAGATCTGAGCAGAAGGAAGAACATTCTGAGTGGAATAACAGAGTCAGCAAAGGCACAGAGGTGTGAAAAGGCTGGGCATGTTGATGGAATAATGAGCAGGTCAGTTTGACAAAGGCTGGGCATGAGTAAATAGGAAAATATGGATGCCAGTGATAAGACAGTAATAATAATAGCTACCATGTATTAAATGCCAAACCACATCGTCTGTGGCAAGGTGCTTTACATACTTGAATTCATTTAACCCCACCACACCCTGCAGAATAGGTATTTCCTCAGTTTACAGATAAGGAAAATGAGTCCCAGAGAGGCAAAGAAATGGACCCAAGGTCACCCAGCGAATAGGTGACAGGGCTGATATCCAAACCCAAGTCTGTCTGACTCTAAAGTTTTTGCTTTTTCTACCTGGCAAGAAAGGCCAGGTAAGGCCACATGATGGGGAAGGGGGTACTTGAATGTTAAGTTGAGGAGTCTGGGCTTTATCCAGGAAGCAATGGAGAGCCAAGGTGGGTGTTTGAGCAGAAGAGAGACATGCTTGAAGGTGGGCCTTAGGAAGGCTAACCAGGTCCAAGAGGTCAGGAGAAGGAATCTGGAGGTAACTGCAATGTCAAGGTAAGAGGTAGCAGTGGGTAAGAGGCAAGTGAGCAGTGGGTCTGGAATTTCATTTGTTCCTCATGACAGCCTTGAGAGGTGTGGATTTTCCTTCTCCTTTTGTAGATGAGGAATGGGAGACTCAGAAAGGGAGAGCTACTTGCCCAGGACTTCAGCTCTGGCTCAAATCATTTTGCTGTCTCAGTGATGCTCTGCAGCAGAGTGTCAGAGGTAGCTCTGAGTCTGAGAAGGGTATGTGTGTGTGTGTGTGCACGCATGTGTGCTTGTCTGCCAGATGGACAGCAGTGCCTTCCCTTGCCTGTCCTTTTTCCTTCCCCTCTCTTCCCAATCTTCCTGTTTCCTGGATCCCATACTTAATGCTTCCTCTGGGCCATAAATCTGGGAATGGGGTGATGCGGTTCCGTTGGCTCTCCCCAGAAGGTCAGCCTTTACACTGCCAGGCACCTGGTTCTCTCCCAGTTCTCCTATCCATGCACCACATGAAACTGTAGTCCCAGCTCCAGTGACTGCCACATGCAGACTGGCCTCTGGTCCCACTCAGCAGTTCCCTAGAGGCAGGCGTTCAGTTCCTGCCTGACTCCACCCCACCCCATGCCACGGCTGCTTTGGTGTGGGTGCAAATGGCCACCTTGAAAACTAGAGTCAGCTCATGAACAGTTAACGATGATAGCAACTATGTTCCCATTGCTATTGTTTCTCAGGCATTTGACGTCCATTCTAGTCCTTGCAACAATCCTGTGCAGATGGCATCCTGAGCCCCATTTTTACAGATGAGGAAACTGAGTCTCAGAAAGGAGTAATAGTATGCCTGGGGTCACTGGCCTAGGAACACTTGTAGAGCTGAGATTTGAACCCAGGTCTGTTTGTTCCAAAGCATATGGGCTTTCCACTCTCCATTTCTGAGCATCTCCTATTTTCCTAACCCTCACCCTTCAGGAAATACAACTCTTTGTCCTTCAAGGGCAGAGTGGATTTCTAGAGGTAGTGCTGAGTCCACCCAAGGAAACTGCTGGGAGGAGTCTGAGATCTGAGTTCCAAGAATTCTGGCTTTACCACTATCTCAGTTGTGTGGCCTTGGGCAGTTTTCTAACCTGTCTGAGCTTCAATTAACCTTCATCTCTAAAAGGTTACTATTTCAGGAGTTCAAAGTGATAATGTATACAAAGTGCCAGCTTAGAGCAGGTTGCTTTTATTTATATTAACATGAACATTGGGCACCTATCAGGTTCAGAAATGGAGTTTATACTCTGGGGGTGACCTGTAGCACAGGAGTTAAGAACTGAGCCCAGTGTGGGGGCCGGGATGGGGGTGGGGGGACCAGCAACAGACTTAGTGAGTTGGGAATGGCCCTGGATAATCTATCACACTGGCCGCCCGTGTGGACCCCCATCTTAACCTCACCACCGTGGTTCTGGCCCTTCATGTATCTCCCCTGCTCTGCAAACTAATGCCTCTGCCTCTCTCTGTCACCCGCCTGCCTGTGGTCTCTACCCTGCCCTTCCTGGCCCCAGGGAAGAGGAGGAGGAGGAGGAGACTGAGGAAGAGGAAGAGGAAGATGCTCATCAGTTCTGCTGTCCAGCCTCCGAGTGCAGCAGTCCCTCCTCTCGGTAACTGAGAGGACAAGGGTCATTTTCTATGCAGAAGCAGAAGCCTTAACCAGCCCCCTCCCCCAGCTCCTGCGGATCCCCCATGGGACCCTGTCCCCTGCTTCAGGAACCAGATGGGCAAGCATCGTGCCCCTTCCTCCCCCACCTCTTTCTTGGAATTCACATTCCCGCTGCTGTCTCCTCTGGACTCCAGCCCCTGAATTATAAAGAGCTGAAGTCCTAGGTCTGGCTGAAATGTGGGAACAGCAGAGCCTGGAGCTTCAGCAGAGCCTGGACCCTCCCACACCCACACTCCCACTTCCCAGGCACCCTGGAGCTTGCCACTCCTGCAGAGGTCTCCAAATGACAT
Organism: Dasypus novemcinctus; assembly: GCF_030445035.2. Lineage (NCBI taxonomy): Eukaryota > Metazoa > Chordata > Mammalia > Cingulata > Dasypodidae > Dasypus > Dasypus novemcinctus. The sequence goes on along the minus strand of NC_080704.1, from coordinate 61,365,524 downwards.
CCGAAGGACCTACCTCTGTCCTCTGAGAGCACAAACAGAGATACAGGGTGCCTAGGGCTCAGAGGACCACATGGGGGCAGGACCCAGCCCACCTAGTTTCCTGTTATTCCCTGGCTCTGGCTATTGCTGCCATCTCCTCCACTGCTTGAAGGCCTCGACCCATGCCCCCTGCCACTCCCATAGTGCTCTGTAAATATAATCAGGAGGAGAAGGCCTTTCAGAGTGCGTGTTGCTGTGTACAAAGGAATTTCCATCAATAAAAACTGATCTCTTCTCTCTGTCTGATGTATGTTCCACCTCACCCCACTTCCCTCTCCCCTTCTCTACTGGGGTCTTAACTTTTTTCCTATCCAGGGCTGGGAACAGGGGCTAGGGAAGAGATTGGGGACTGTGTTTGATTCGTGGTATTGTCAACACTCAAGAGGCACTCAATAAATGAATGAATGGTGTGATACTCCCAACAGGGGCAGACATATTGCAGTTGCCTTCTTTGGCCTTTTAGCCTGAGGCAGCATGAGCTGGCTAACCTTGAACATGTTTCTTGACCTCCTTGTTGGCCTCACAGTTTCCCCATCTGTGAAATGAGGAGGGAGTTTGGACCAGAAGCTCCCCAAGGGCTCTTTCAAAACTGAGATGCTACAGTTTTAAGAAACTATGATTATAATCATAATCATATATGAAGTTAAGATATGATAATTCAGTGACACATTCCATGCAGTTCTGTGATTTCTGTTTCTACAATATGATGATTTTTGTATTCTCCAATGCTATGGTTTTAAGACTTCATGGTTCTATTATTTAAAAAATTCTGACAGTGTTATTTTAATATTCTGTGATGTTAGGGTTCTTTGATTTTGGACTTGGAAGATCTTGTGATTCTACGACTCTTTGTGGTTCTCGCAGTCCAAGAGAAAGCCATTTCCCCTAGATACAAGACCCTAAATATTTCCTGCATCTGGCCAGAAGCTGTCAGCAGGAGGGTGGGAGGTATCCTTTATGGGTCTGTAGGACCTGCACCTTCCTTGGTATGTCTGATTAGGAGCAAAGTTAGGAGATCCTGAAGTTGGCTTATACCCTGACTTTTTCCTGTCTGAGCCTTTGGCATTAAACGAATCTGAGTTTAACTTCTAGTCCTAGCACTTATTAGCTGGGTAGCCTTCAATAAGTATTTTCTTCCCCTTGAGCTTTATTTTCCTCCTGAGTATAGTGACAAAATATACTCCTCTCTGGGTTCTCATGAAGATTAGCAAGAAAGAATGCAAAGATCTCAGCATAGGGTCTGATGCATGGTTATGCAAGTGTGCAGTGATTGGTAGCTCTTGTTTTGATTAAAGTCCAGGTGAAAGTCCCTTCTCTCCTTTCCTCCCTCCCTTCAGTATCCCTGTCACATTGATCCTGTAGTTTTTTCAGAGCATCATCTCATCCATCACTCCTTGCTTTGCTCACTTAGTCATTCAACACATCTGTTCAGTCACTCATTCAAATTCTCATTTATTTCTCCCCTCCCTTCCTCCCTCCCTTCCTTCTCCTGCTCTCCCTTTTTTAGTCTTCCAGCAAGCATTGCTTATACACCTACAGTGTGCGGCACCTCAATCTAAATACCATATGGGATCAAAAATAAGACAGTGATGGTATTCTCCATGAGCTCTCCTTCTCCCAAGGGAGATGAGAGATCCTTTGGGAAAGTAGTCAGTGTTTGAAGGGCAAACATGACCAAACAGAAATGGCTTTAGTAATGAGCAAAATACATTCCTCCTCCAAAGGAGAGGGAGATGTCAAAGTGAGGAGTGGGGGATCCAGGAGGTCTTGCTGGAGGAAGAGAGATGAAAATTGAACCTTGAAGGGATTGACTAGGTAGCAAGGAGTGAGAAGGCATTATAGAAGGCAGGGCCAGGACAAAAATCTGGTGGAGAGTTCTAGGGTCACGCTGGGGAATGGTGAGATTACTCAGTTCAACTGGCTCTTCAGTGTGTGTGAATCTAGGTGACCGGGACTCAGAAGGAGGAGACCATTCTATCCTTCTTTTGACTGGAGTAGAAAGAAGTATGTGTGAGCATGAGAATTAGACTAAGGGGATGAAGAAGGCAAGTCAAGGTCAAATATAACCATCCTGGGAGCGGTGGGGCAAAGACTGCTGTGCAGGCAACTGGATGGCCTGAATAGGGCAGAGGACCTGTGCTGTGGGAAGGGGAAAGGTTGATATCATTTGTGAGCAAAATATATGTACCTGTGTGATCTTTGAGTGAAGCCATGCAGCTCTAACAGTAGTGAGAGACTGTGTGCACTGTTACGTATGTGAGGGAATGTGACTTGTGAGACTGGGATGTGAGGACCTTGGAGTGTGTGAGGTTGATTATATGAGGTGGTGACTTCCTATGCCTGGCAGTCTCTATGGGTGTATCTGGTGGATATAATCACAAGGCTGGGTGTGAGTGGCTTTTGAGCATGTAGGACTGTAGCTTTTAAGGTGACAGTTGTCAGGCAGGATGGTCACACACACAGATAGACATGACTGTCATAGGGTACCAAGGTAGGTGCTGAGCATCTACTGTGTGCTGGGCCCTGGCTTAGGTGTGGTGGATGTACAAAGGTGAATCATACCACACCACTGCCCTGGGAAAACTTGCAGTCAAGGGAGGAGGGACAGGATTGCACACAAACATTTCAAGAGAGAATCACAAGATAGCCAGTGATGATAAGGACCAACCACGATATGGATTTGCATGAGGCAGAGAGGAAATAGTAGCTGACTATGTCCGTTGCTGTGAGAAGGGGGGTGGGGTGAGTCAGAGCCAATGTCCCAGGAAGACCTGCCTTCTCAGGCTACTGCAAGATGAAGATGAACATACTGAGACAGATGAAGGTGGGGGGTAAATGGGAAAGAGACATTCTGGGCAGAAGAAACAAAAGAAGGAGATATGGATCAGCTTACCATAGTCTAAAAATTGCAGGTAACTTGCTGATATTTAGGAACTTAAAGGAGCACAGTGGGAGGGTGGCTGGACAGATTCAGAGGGGTTTCTGTAGCTAAAAATGGGACACTAGCCTGGATGGTAGGGGATTTAGGTTCTTATCCTGTGTGACCCTACCCTGGGCAAGTCACTTTGGCTTTCTGGGCTCCAATTAGGACTTGGTGGGATTGGATGGCTCTTTAAGTTTGGTTCATAAAGCCTATCCCAGTTCTGTGGATCTTCTACCCTTGGCCAGCAAAACCCATGAGTTATTGCTGTTGAAGTTAGAAATGTCTTCTATCTAACCCCAGTCTTCCTGCTTCTTCTGGGTTGCTTCCTCATTCATGCCCTCTACAAATATTTACTCAGCATCTGCCCTTTGTATGGCATTGTAGGAAGGCATGGAGAGATGGAGAATGCAAGGACTCTACCTTTGAAGTGCTGTTCAGTGCCTAGTGTGGGGTAAGAGCATGAGCTTTATGTTCAGAGACGCTTTCATCTGAATCCTGGCTCTACTAGTGCTGAACCTTGGGCAAATTACTTCATCTCCCTGTACCTCAGTTCCCCTGTTTGTGTTATCCCTTCAGGGAGTTACTATGCCTAGCAAAGAGTAGGTGCTCAATAAATGACAGTGATTATTTTAGGACTGAAAAGAGCTTTTGAGTTCTCAAAACCTGTGTTTGCCCACTGTACCACCCAGTCAGCCCCTTAGGGGCTCTCCTTCTTCCCTGTTAGCACCTGTGCCAAGCCCAGGTAGGCCCAGGTTTGGAATCTCTGTGTCACTGGGATTGGATAACAGAAACAGCTAGCAGAAGAGCTGTGGGAGGAGAGAAGGGTGATTGGTAGTCTCATCTGCTGTGTCATCTCCTTGCCCAGTTTTCCCTCAGAGCCCAAAGCCCTTGACCCTGTCTGGGTGTACTAACCTCCATATCTTGGTTTTGTTTTGTTTTGTTTTGTTTTGTTTTTTTCTCACTTCTGGTGCCCTTCTACCAGCCCAAGTTGTCATGGGGATAGTCCTCAGCATCCCCAGCTTCCTCTTACCCTCTTCTTATGGTATCCACGGCAACAGCCCCCATTCATTTCCATGGCAACTGCATCCTGATCCCATCCCCTGCTGGCTGCCTGGCTCTGGGCAGTGCCAATAAAAGAAGGTGGGGGAGAAGACCTCCTATCCAGACCAGCATCTAGGGAAGGTCAGTACCACACCAAGGGCAGGCCAGCCTCAAATCTTTATGAAACTTCCTACCCTGCTTCTCCCTATCATAGTGCCTTAGCTGACAAGGTTCCCTCACCCCTCATTTCTACCAGCTCCTCTTAGGCAAAGTCCAGTTCAAAAGCTTCCTCCCACAAGAAGCCTTCAAGGAAGTAGGGGAAATCGCATTGGCTTTGGAGTTTAAATCCCTGTTCTGCCACTTGCTAGCTCTGAGACCTTTGGCAGTCTCTTCCCTTTTCAGAGCCTTTTTCTTCACCTGTAAAATAGGAGTCCTAATTCTTCCCTCATGTTTGCTATGTAGATTAAATAACGTGCAGAAAATTCTTGACACAGGGAAGGTGTACAGTAAGTGTGAGTTTATTTTTATTCTGCTCAGCCACTCCCAAGCAGAAGGGATCTTTCTCCTGGGCTCCCCCAGCACTTCCTCTGTTCCCCAGCCCTGATAACTTTCCGCTTTGTATTGTGGTTATTTGTGTAACATGGCTTATTTCCCCCTCTGCAGAGAATACACTCCAATTTCCCTCACAGAATAGCCCAGCAGTCAGTGGACGTGTGTGTGTTGGTATGCAAATAATCCTGTGTGTGATTGTGTCTGTATATGTGCATGTCTACCTGTGTTCATGTCTGTTTTCATGTGTTTGTGGGTGTGTGTTTGCTTCTAGATTTGTTGGTCTTTGGATGTGTCTTTTTGAACCTGTATGTATATGTGTACTTGTGTGTTGCTTTGTTCCTGGCTGGGAGGAGCACAGAAAGAGGGGTCTCCTGGGCCCAGGAATCCAAAGAAGGAATTGCATGTGCTCAGACCCATGCAAATAAGAAACAGGTGCAGAGAGGAAAAGTGATATGTCCAGGGTCACACAGCTGGCAGGATTAGGACCTGGATTTACACCTGCCCAGATTTTTACTCTATGTTTTCTCTGTGTGAATGTGTTTGTGTGAGAGAGAGAAAGGGAGGGAAGATTTCCCATTTGATTAGCAGGTCTTCAAGAACCTTTGGGGCTCTGATTTGGAGGATTCCATGTCTCTAGGTTCCATTTCTTCAGCCATTGTCTTTTCTTCTGTTTGCCAGGCCTTCTTGCCAGAGGCTGTGTTAACAGCCCGACCTCCCTCCCGTTATTCCCTTGGCAACCAAAAAGGGGGTGAGCTCCTGAGGGGGAAATTGCCAAAGAGTGGAGCGCCAGGGGCAACACTGAACCAGGAGTGGGGAGAGACACTGAGATGTTTGCATCCTGGTTTTTTCACTTAATAGTTATGTGACCTTGAGCAAGTTTAGATCACCTCTCTGAACCTCAGTGTCTTCATGTATAAATGGAGCTGGGGAGCAGGTGTAGCTCAGTGGTTGAATGCCTGCTTTGCATTTTATGAGGTCCCAGGTTCAATCCCCCAGTACCTCACCCTCCCAAAAATGGGGTTAATGGTGGCCAGCTCAGTAAATTGTGAGAATTCAATGAGCTAATTGATATCCCTGCCCTAGGGACCCAAGTGACAACCCGGCCCTAAGGCAGCACAGAGAAGCCTATAAGCCAGCCTGTGTGGAGTGAGCATGAGCAAGGGCTGAGCTAAATGTGGAAAGGTGAGTAGGAGTTAGCCAGGTCAGAGGAATGGGGCACAGGGTATATGAGGCAGGGTTCAGGTCAGAAGAGCTGTCAGTGACCATGATGAGAGAGTTGGAGGTTATTCTATGTATGATGATCCTTGTAAAACCTAAGTTAGATCATGTCCCTCCTCTGTTTATCTCAATCAGAGCAAATCGTGGGTTCAGTGCCCTTCATGATTTGCCCCACCCCCCATTATCTCTCTAATATTATCTCCTATCACTCTCCCCTCACTCACTCTGTTCCAGCTACATTGGCCTCCTCGCTTTTCCCCAAACACACCAGGCACTGTTCCACCTCAGGGCCTTTGCACTGGCTGTACCCTCTATCTGGGCTGCTTTTGACTCAGATAGCCACACAGCTCACCTACTCACTTCTATCAGGGCTCTGCTTATATGTCATTTCTTCAGAAATGCCTTCCTTGGCCACCACATCTAAAACAGCACTCAGCTTTTATTTTCCTTCCTAACACTTATCCCTATCTGAAATTACAGTATATGTTTCTTTTTTTTAAGATTTTTAAAAATTTATTTCTCCCCATCATTGTTTGTGCTCACTGTCTGCCCTCTGAGTCTGTTCATTGTGTGCTTGTCTTCTTTTTAAGAAGCACTGGGAACTGAACCTAGGACCTCCCATGTGAGGTGGAGACATCCATTGGCTTGAGCCACCTCTGCTTTCCTGTATTTGTTTCTTTATAACTTGCTCCCCCCACTAGAATTCCACATCCCTGAGGGAACAAATCTTGTGCGTCTTGGTCACTATTATATTCCCAGCACCTAGCACCATGCCTGGCATGTAGAAAGTGTTGTTTGTTGTTGTTTGTTGAATGAGCGATGGGGAACCATCAAAGGGTTTTAAGTGGGAGAATGAAATGGTCAGATCTGTACTTTTGAAAGCTCTCTCTGGCCACAGGATGGAGAATGGAATGGAAGAAGAGATTGGAGGCTGTGGTAAAAGTTCAGGTGAGAGAATTTCTTAGAGCCCACCAGAGCTCATTCCTTGACTCCCTCACTACAGAAGCTTTTATTGAGCACCTACTCTGTGCCAGACCCTGTGCTCTGTGTTAATTAGGAGATTACCAAGTTCTCATCCTCTGCTGGGATTCTGGGAATCATAAACACAAGCAATTGCCATGCTTTGCCAAAGCTCACCTGCACTATAAAAAGGACAGACATGTGCTGTGTGTGTGGGAGCTCCAAGCAGGATCAGCAATGGTTTGTGGCTGAAGGCAGGATTTAGGAGGGCTTCTTAGCAGCGGCATAGAACCTAAAGCTTGACAGAACTGGGGTGGAGGGGATTTCTTGCAGATGGTAGAGGTGATGGGGATTGTATTGCAGGTGGAAGGTAGTATATAAGCAAAGTTTTGGAGGTGGAAAGCAGAGGAGAATCTGGGAGAAATAGGAACCTGACCAGGGTGGAGGAAAGGGTAGACAGGGTAGGGGGCTGGCAGCTAGTCTTGCAGTATAGCTTAATGTTTAAGAGTATGCGCTTTGGAGTCAGACTGCCTGGATTTGATTCCTGGCTCTATCATTTATAGCTGTGTGGTCATAAATATGTTATTTATACTCTCTGGACCTCAGTTTCATTAGGTGTAAAATGAAGATAAATAACAAAGTCTCATAGGGTTGTTTCGAAGTATAAGCAAGCTATTAAATGTGAAGTAGTAAGAATGGTGCCTGAGCGTGCTAAGTGTTCTATAAGTATTAGCTATTATATCTTGGGGAAGCCTCAAATGCCAGGATAAGGAATTTGTGCTATCTCTTGTGGGCAGCAGGAACGCTATGGATGGTTTATAAATGGAGGAAACAATTGATCAAAACTGGGCTTGAGCTGTAGGCTGGGAGGGCAGAAAGTTGAGAGCTTGGTGGGTTGGACCCTGCAGTGGCGAGGAGAGGAGAGGAGCATCTGAGATGCCTGGGATGGGCTGAGTTTGGTCTGACCCCTGGAGGGTAATATCAGGAGCTCCTGAGGCACAGGAGGAGAGGATTTGGGGTAAAGGGCAGTCCTCCAGTCTTTTTTCACCTTGCTCCTGACACTGCTGCAGACCAGCACTTAGGAGGATGAAGAATGAGCAGTGGGCTAGAGTTCTCACCAGAGTGGCTGAGCTCTACCACTGTGGCCCAGGACCCAGCCTCATGGGTACAGCCTCCCTACTATGCTCAATCCCTGGCCTCCACGTGCAATGCCCATAGTACTCTTCTGCAAGGCTAGCAAGCTGACTAAACATCAAGCTCCTGCGTTGGTAGGCACCTACCGCAGTTCACCTCTGCTCTGTGCCCTGGCCTCTGCCAAGTAGGGGCTAGGGAGTTGGCCCCTTAACCCTTTCACCAGCCAAGTGCTCCCTAACCCTGTGCCCCTCAAACAAGATCACTCTTGGCCCCAGCATTTCCCATCTCTGGGCCCCAGCCACACCCATTCCTCCCACAACCTCCTCCATGCCTCACCAGCCTGTTCCCCTCCCAACCCCCCCCCCCACCTTTGTTTTCCTGCTTCTGTGGCTCCTCACCATGCCCTGCTCAGCTCAGGGCACCCGGGCTCTGTCGCCACCTGGGTTCCCTGGCAGCCTGGTTGCCATGGCACTGTGGGAGCAGGTTCCAGTGGAACAACAGCTCTGAGTAACCCGGGCAGGCAAGACCCAGCGCCCAGCTCCTGCCACGCTTCAGCCTCAAGGTCCCCCCCACCCCCCTTTCCCAGCTGAGCAGAGGAGGCCATGAGGACAAAAAGGAAGCTGCCCCGCAGGGCAGCTCTTTACCTGTGAGGATGCTGGAAGGGAGGCACCTCCCACTGTCACCAAGGGACTTGGCCAAGACTAGAGTCTTGGCAGCTGAGGACAGGGACAGGGCTGCAGGGGCAGGGGCAGGGGTAGGCCTTGGGAACCTGGGGACAAAGCTGGGAGGAGATGGCACTGCTGGGGAGTTGGTTTGGGATGGTGCTGGGCATAGGACTCTAAGGGAAACTACAGCCCTCCCAGTGCTGAGTATAGGCTCTGAGGAAATGGGCTGTGAGGGAAAAGGTTTTAGGGGGTGGATGAAACTGTGAGGGAATTTGTCTGTTATAGGGGAGGAGGGCTTGGAGATGGAGCTGTTAGAGGCAGGGCTATTAGAAAAAAGGGGCTTGAGGGGACAGGAGTAGGAGGAAACTGGTCTGAGGATAAGGCTGTAAGGGGAAGTGACCATGAAGTGGACAGGCTGTGGCGGGTGAGTAGGACTGGGGACAGGACTGAGAAAACAGAGAGCCTTGAGGGAAAGGAGTCCAAGAGGATGAAGCTGTGAGAGAAAGGGCTGAAGGGGAATGAGGATGGACTGTGAAGGCAATGGGGCCTGAAGGGACAGGGCTGTGAGGGCAGTGAGGAGATAGCTTGAGGGTAGGACTCCCTTCTGGCCTTTAAGTATTGGGGCCGCCATATCTGTGAGGAAACTGGGAGTGGCTGGGGGTAGGGGAAGATGTCTGGTCTACCTATTCTGGGTCTGGCCCAGCAGGCCTCTCTCTTGTTTCCATGGCTCATCTTATCTCATCCCCACAGTGTGGAGGGTGATGCCCCAGGCAGTGACCTGAGTACAGCGGTTGATAGTCCTGGGAGTCAACCCCCCTACCGGCTGAGCCAGCTGCCCCCCACCAGCAGCCATATGGGGGGCCCCCCTGCTGGGGTGGGCCTTCCCTGGGCTCAGCGGGCACGCCTCCAGCCAGCCAGTGTCGCCTTGAGGAAACAGGAAGAGGAGGAGATAAAGCGCTCCAAGGCCCTATCGGACAGCTATGAACTCTCCACAGACCTGCAGGACAAGAAGGTGCAGAAGAAATGGCTCTCTGGCTGGGAGCGGGGAGTGGGGATACAAGAGAGAGCCAAGGGAGGGATTGGGATGTGGCATTTGAGGGCGGTGTCTGGGAAGGGATAGTGAGACTACAATTGGAAAAGACTGGCTCACTCATTTACCAACCATACAATGAACCTTGTAAATCATTCGACAAACATATATTGAGCTCCATGCTGGGCAATGGAGATATAAAAATGAAATGATACCTGGACCCTGTCCTCAAAAATTCAGTCTAATGGGGGAAGCACACACATAAACTGATAATTTTAGAACAGTGTGATACAATATTTTAAGTTTATAAAGTAACAGAACAATACATATAAAAAATTAAATTTTAAAAAAGCCAAACCTGGAAGGGCATATACCAAAATTTTAGCTGGTTATACCTTGGTGGTAGGACTTGAGGTAAACCAACCTTCTTATATTCTTCCCTCCCTCCCTTCCTTCCCTTTCTCCCTTCCTCCTTTTCTCCCTTCCTATTTTCTTTCCTCCCTCTCTCCCTCTTTTCCTCTCTCCTTGTCTCTCTTCTTTCTTTTTCTCTTTCTTGCTCTCAATTTCATTCTTTGTTATTTCCTTTTTGGCTTCTCTGGATTTTTTCTAATTTTTTTAAAATAATGAAATAAAAGAGAAAACCTAATATGCTATGACCAAAGTGAGACAACACTATGAGAGCACAACCTGGCACATTCAGGTAACTGTAAGCAGTTAGCTGTGTCAGTGTGGTTGAGGGCCCAGGGAGATAAAGCTGTAGTAAATTTCTGACCTTGTTTCCCTCGATCCTCCCTGACAGGTAGAAATGCTGGAGAGGAAGTATGGGGGTTCCTTCCTGAGCCGCAGGGCTGCCAGAACCATCCAGACAGCCTTCCGCCAGTACCGCATGAACAAGAACTTTGAACGGCTACGCAGCTCAGCTTCAGAGAGCCGCATGTCCCGGCGCATCATCCTTTCTAACATGAGGATGCAGTTCTCCTTTGAGGAGTATGAGAAGGCACAGAACCCTGCGTACTTCGAGGGCAAGCCTGCCTCGCTGGACGAGGGTGCCATGGCTGGTGCCCGGAGCCATCGGCTTGAACGGGGGCTCCCATATGGAGGCTCCTGTGGTGGCGGCATCGATGGTGGTGGAAGCTCCGTCACCACATCTGGAGAGTTTTCTAATGACATCACAGAGCTTGAGGACTCATTCTCCAAACAGGTCAGGATCTCTGAAAAATGGGCTTTTTCCACATATCCTTGTTCTAGCTATTCCTGCTACTTTTCCCCTATACTCCAAACTGAAAGAAATTGCACAACAAGCATTTGATTTACAAAAAAAAATAGCTACAATTTGCATGGAGACTGTGACTGTGAGAATGATGAGAAAGAATTTGCAAGACAAAAAAATTATGTAGTTTTAACAACCAAATTAAAAATCTGGGTGCACAGAACAAGTAAGAAAATAAATGTTCTCTCTATTTTGAACTTGATCCACTATCAAATTAAGACTTAACTAGCAGATGATGAGCTCCGACGATGTGCCAGGGGCTGTGTTTGCCTCATAACAGACCTACAAGACAGGAATTATGATCCCTGTTTTATAGAGGAGGAGACTGAGGCTCTGAGGCTTTGAAAAGTGAAGTGACTTTCCAAAAGGGATGAGAACCCAACTCTTTCTGCTTCCAAAGCCCATGCTTTTTCCATTATACTACACTATCATGTATCAGGTGCTACGCTGGGCACTGTAGGGGAGACAGGTGAACTGGCCATGTCCTTGTTTTCAAGGACCTCTCAGTCCAATAGGAACTGGCAGATATGTGCACCTTACTGTCTCCTGAGCACATTACTGTGCTCAGAGGCATGAGAAAGGACTATAAATTGTTCAGTAGGAATCCAAAGGAGGGAGAAGAAACTTTTCTTCTGGGAGTACCAGAGAAGGCTTCTTTGAGAAAACAGCGTGGGAGCTGGGCCTTACCAGACAGATAAGATTTCACAAGTTTGAGACAGTTGGGAGGGTGTTGCTTGCCATGGGAATTACATCAGCAAAAGGATAAAATGGTGAGACTGTGTGTAATAGGTAGTAATGGTGGTGGGAAGCCATTCTCGACTTGGGGTGTCAGGCATATCTACCCAGGTTCGAATCCCAGTTCTGCCATTTCTCAGATGTATCACCTTGGACAAACTGTTTAAGCTCACTGAAATATGATCAATAAAGTGGAAATAAAGCCTGTTTAGGGCTGTTTTGAAGGTTCAGTTCAAATAGGTAATATATACGAAAGCACCTAGGACATCGTAGCTGCTAAGCTACTTGGTAAAAAATGTTGAATGAATGAATGAATGAATGCAACTTTATAAAAAAAGGAATCACCTTTGTGATCTGGCCCTGCCATCAGCCTAAGCATGCTTCACTCAAGCTAGTGAAGGGAATTTGTGGAGGGAAGGAGAGAAATATTGAAGAAAAGGTATGTTATTCATCCATTCATTCACACAACACATACTCTATTCTGTTTCAAGAATGTGTTGAGCTGAGCTAAGCAGAGAGAAACCAAGTGGATCCAGCTCTTTAGTGTGGAAAACAGAAGATCAGTCTGGTGGGAGAGATAGATGAACCAGGCCTTGTCCTAGCTCTCTATGTTGTCCTAGTCTGGTGGGGAAGTGTATTATCTATTGCTACATAACAAATTACCCCCAGATTTAGCAGCTTAAAACTGAGCTTGAAGACTGAGCCTAAACAATAAATATTTATTATCTTGTACAGTTCCTGAGGACCAGGAATCTGGAAGTGCCTTGGCTGGATGGTTCAGGCTCAGGGTCTCTGGTGAGGTTGCAATCAAGCTGTAGGCTGGGACTGCAGTTTCTGAAGACTCGACTGGGGCAATGGGTCTGCTTTCTAGCTCATCACTTGGCTTTTGGCAGGAGGCTTCAGTTCCTCACCATGTGAGCCTCTCCATAGGACTGCTCATGATATGACCTTCCCTAGAGTGAGTGGTCTGAGAGAAAGCAAGATCACCCAAGATGGAAGCTGTAGTCTTTTATTACCTAATCTCGGAAGTGACATACCATCACTTCTGCCATGTGCAGACCAACTCTGGTACAGCATGGTACGCAAGCATGGTACAGCATGGTACGCAAGGACAAGGGTGTGAATTTCAGGATGTGGGAATCACTGGGCACCACTTTGGAGGCCTGGGTTAAGCAGGCTTGTTCCATAGTCTCAAGGCTAAATATTATAAATTTCCTAGAGAGAAGCAGACAGAGATTTCTGGGAGTCCAGATGAACCTGGGGTCTTGGTATACCCTGGGGATGACAGAGGCAGGATTGTGGATTGAATCAGCAAGGACGTAGCATTTGGCTTGGATCTATATGGACATGAAGAAGGTATTGGAATATCTGAGAAGGGAACATGTGGGCATTAGTCCCACCTCCTGTGAGCTCACAATAGCTCCCTGGGAGTTATTTTATAGACTACAGAGAACCTGTGTGTTTGCGTGGGGGGGGGGGAGGGGAAACCCTCTTCTTGGCTGACCTGCCAGGAAGATTTCCCCCTCTTCCTTCCCTCCTTCCCACCCTTCTACCATCCCACCATCCTTTCCCTCACCATTCCTTCCTTTCTCTCCCTTTCCCTCCTTCCCTTACCCTCCCCCCACAGGTAAAGTCTCTGGCTGAATCCATCGACGAGGCCCTGAACTGCCATCCATCAGGGCCCATGTCTGAGGAGCCAGGGTCAGCCCAACTGGAGAAACGGGAGTCAAAGGAACAGCAAGAGGACAGCTCGGCCACATCCTTCAGTGACCTTCCCCTCTACCTGGAGGACCCAGTTCCCCCATCGTCCCCTGAGCGACTACCCAGCACAGAACCCCCACCCCAGGGCCGACCCGAGTTCTGGGCACCAGCCCCTCTCCCACCAGTTCCTCCTCCAGTGCCGTCAGGGACCCGGGAAGATGGTAGCCGTGAGGAAGGCACTCGCAGGGGTCCTGGGTGCTTAGAATGTCGGGATTTCCGACTGCGGGCTGCCCACCTTCCCCTGCTTACCATTGAGCCTCCTAGCGACAGCTCTGTGGACCTGAGTGACCGCTCAGATCGCGGCTCTGTCCACCGCCAGCTAGTGTATGAGGCTGATGGCTGTAGCCCCCATGGGACCCTGAAGCACAAGGGGCCACCAGGCAGGGCCCCAATCCCACACCGTCACTACCCAGTCCCTGAGGGCCCAGCCCCAGCCCCTCCAGGGCCTCTGCCACCAGCCCCTAACAGTGGCACTGGGCCCAGTGGTGTGGCTGGGGGTCGGAGGTTGGGGAAGTGTGAGGCAGCAGGCGAGAACTCTGATGGTGGAGATAATGAGAGCCTTGAGAGCTCCAGCAATTCCAATGAGACCATCAACTGCAGCTCTGGCTCCTCTTCTCGGGACAGCCTGCGGGAACCTCCAGCCACTGGCCTCTGTAAGCAGACTTACCAGCGGGAGACGAGGCACAGCTGGGACTCACCAGCCTTCAACAACGACGTGGTACAAAGGCGGCACTACAGAATTGGACTCAACCTCTTCAATAAGTACGTATTCCCCACTCTAGCCTCTTTCACTCCTTCCTACCCTGGCACAGGCACTTTTGCCCCTGGGACTGAACTCCAAATTATGATCCTGGTACTGCCATTCTCTCATTTTGTAGAATGGTGTTTCCCCCCCAGCTGTTGAGTGAAGAGAATTGGCAATAATGTGGCAGAGTGGAAAGACCCCCAAAATACCTGGTTCATCTTGTGCAAGATGCTCCCGCGCTTTTGGCCCCAGTTCACTGTCCATGAAATGGATTCCAAACCTTTTTTCCTCCACTTTCCCTTTTAAGTGGGAAGGCAATGTGATATAAAAAGGGCCCTCATCTGGAAAAGAGGAGACATGGACTCCTGCTCTGATTTTGGCCAGACTCATTGGGAAGCTGTGGGCAGGGTGGTTCCTTCCCTGGGCTTCAGTTTTTCCATTTCAAAAAATAGCAGGGTATGTATCTTTTAGGATTTTGGGAGGTGAGATGGAGTGCTGGTCTAATCAGTGGCTGTGACTGTACTCTTTCTAAGTGCCTGGTTTTGTGCCAGGTGCTTAAGAGTAGGGTGGATGTGTGACATTTGATTAGAAAATAATTGGAAAACAATCCCTTACATCTTTATAATCTGTTAAACACTGCCACCTAGATTTAATCCTCACAATAACTTGGCAAGTTGGGTAGTAGAGTCCAAATTTTGTAGATAAGGAAACTGAGATTTGGCGATGTGATGGGAATTGTCCAGAGTCACGCAATATAAGTGGTGGACTGAGACCCCTGTAGCACCAAAGTCTCTTCTAAATTCTATCTTCCTGGGGTTCTAAGATTCTGGAGTTCTAAATATGGGAACTAGTACCTGATAGCTCAGACCCAGATTTCTGGCATAGTGGAAATAAGGAAGAACTCATCTCTGGAAACATTCACAGAGGCTGTGTGGTACCTGCCTGGTGGGATGTGGAACATACGACAAAGTAACCTCTTCACTTCTTTCCTACTCTGAGATTCTGTAACTTGGAGAGAAGGGCTTAGCCTGGAACTCATGCCTTCTCTCAATGCCTTCTGTGAATATCAAAGCTGCTGGCCTACAGAAGCTCTCCTTAAATATCAATTTTCTTTCAATTGTGGCGTTGCTGCCAGTGAAGGAGGAAGTCGGGGTGAGGATACCTTGGAATTTTGAGGCTCTGTGAAATGGGCAAGTGGCTTCCTCTCCCTGGACCTCAGTTTTCTTATCTGTACCGTGAAGGATTGAGCTAAATTATGTATTTAACTGCCTTGGTCCTCTGAGGGCATGATTGGACCCAAATGTAGTTCAAAGTACCTCTGTAATGGGACAGAGGGCACAGTGTCCAGGAGGACAGTCATCTCATCTACCTTCCTTCTTTCTACAGGAAGCCAGAGAAGGGTATCCAGTATCTGATCGAGCGGGGCTTCCTGTCAGACACACCGGTGGGAGTGGCTCACTTCATCCTGGAGCGGAAAGGCCTGAGCCGGCAGATGATAGGGGAATTCCTAGGGAACCGGCAGAAGCAGTTCAACAGAGACGTGTTGGAGTGAGGAGCCCAGGATGGGGCAGGCTGGGCCTGGGATCCCTGGAAAAGGAGAGCAGGAGGGAAGAAGGGGGCAGCCTGTCCTTCTTGCTCAGACAGACTTTAAAAATAAGATGATGACATCGTCCTGCTCTCATACCCCTCTGCCCCAAAGAGTTCTAATCTCTTTTGTCCCTATTCCTGAAGTCTTCTGGGTGGCCCTGGGAAAGGCATGCTTGTCCTTTGGCCTGATTTGGGCCTTGATTTTTCCATCTCCGAAATGAGTGGGTTGATGGAAAGGACCTTTAGTAACTATGTGTCCTGCCTAAATTTTCTGGGATGGATTCAGTTTCAAACACTCTATCCTCTTAAGTACTTGTATGGGCCATAGGTCCAGATTTTGAAAGTCTAACCAGTGGAGTGTCTGTCCATTCAAGCAGGTCAGGGTGGGTCAAGCTTTTCAGCAGAGAAATTGAGAGTTCCACACCCCCATCTTTGCTCCTCAGCTGTGTGGTAGATGAGATGGACTTCTCCTCCATGGATTTGGATGATGCACTCCGGAAGTTCCAATCCCATATCCGAGTTCAGGGTGAGGCCCAGAAAGTGGAGCGACTCATCGAAGCCTTCAGGTGTGCCTGCTTCCCACTCTTAAAGTTGTCCCTCCCTGCTTCGAGGGAGTGTCTACAAGTCACTTCTCTTAGCCTCATATTTCCTCACCATTAAAGAGAAATTATAAATTCTATCTTGCAAAGCATTGTGGGGACCAGAAGTAATATACATAAAGTAGCCAGCTCTGCATATGGGACATAAGAATTCAATAAATGACAAAAACAGCTATAACAGCTCAAATATATTGAGCACTTAACTATATGTCAGCTGTTGAGCTAGATGTGGTTATTTCACTGAATGCTTACAACCAACTAACTACCTTATGAGGAAGGTGCTTCTATTATTTCCTGTTTGCAGATGAGGAATCTAAAGTTTAGAACAGGTAAGTAAGTTACCCAAAGTCATGCAGCATATAAACGGTGGAGGATTTGAACTCAAGTCTCTCTGACTCCATGATCTATGGACTTAACCATTGTACTCTATTATAAATGCTTTGGGGATTAGATAAACCTGGGTATAAACTCTGGCTCCACCACTTTTGGTTTTTGGAGGAGAAACAGAAGAGTTGATGAAAACTTGTTTCCCATAATGGGAAAAGTATTTGCTTTGCAGTCAGAAAGATCTGGGTTTTCATTCTGGCTTCATTTTGAGCAAGTCGCCTCACTACTTTGAGCCTCAGTTACTTCATCTGTAAAATAGGGCTGCTAATGGTTACCTTGCAGGATTGTGATGACATGAAGCCCCTGGTAGTGCTCTGCTAAAGGTGGCAATTGTGATTGTTAGGCTAGTCTTGGGGAAACTCTGAAGAGGACAGACCCAAAGGGCTAGGGAGTATTTATTGGAAAAAAGTTTGGTTGTGCCAGAGTGGGAGGATGTTGAGTAGGTGGAGATTGCTGGTGCCTGAGCCTGGCCTTGGCCCCTCCTGCCCTGCAGCCAGCGGTACTGTGTGTGTAACCCAGCCCTCGTGCGCCAGTTCCGGAACCCAGACACCATCTTCATCCTTGCTTTTGCCATCATCCTCCTCAATACCGACATGTACAGTCCCAGCGTCAAGGCTGAACGCAAGATGAAACTAGATGACTTCATCAAGAACCTGAGAGGTGAGCAGATGTTCCTATTAGCTTTTCCTGTCCTTCACCTGGGACGGGAAAGTGGGCAAGGGGGTGGGGTGGGGGGGAGAAGTATGGGGGAGATCACACATTCCCAGGGTATTCATTTATTAATTCACTCAAATATTTATTAGTCCATTTACTTATTCATATACTGAATATTTATTGAACACCTGCCATGTCCTAGGCTCTGTTCTAAGTCCTAGGGTTATTGCAATGAAGATGATAGAGAAAAATCCTGGCCTTTAAAGAGATTACACTAATTTGCTCACTCAGTCATTCACTTATCTGTTCATTCATTCACCCCTCTTTCCCTCTCTAGTTATGTCCATAAAGACTCATATAATTATTTATATATATATTTTTAAATTAGAGAAATTGTAGGTTTACAGAAAAAGCATGCAGAAATTACAGTGTTCCCATATATCCCCTCCCCTTTTATTATCACTGTGTTTTGGTGTGGAAATTTTGTTACAATTGATGAAAGAATATTATTATAATTGTAATATTCACTATAGTCCACAGTTTACATTAGGGTTCACTCTTTGTGTTGTACAGTTCAATTTTTTAAAAAATATTTTTATTCTAGTAACGTATACTTCCCCTTATAACCACATTCAAATATGTAGTGGTAATTATATTCACAATGTTGTGCTACCATCAACACCACCCATTACCAAAACTTTTCCATCACCCCAAACAGACACTCTGTACTAATTAAGCATTAACTCCCCATTCCCTACCCCAACCCTGTCCCCTGGTAGCCTGTGTTCTAGTTTCTACTCTACAAATTTGCTTTTTCTAGTTATTCTAGGTGCCCTCTCCTCCATTCACTATTAATTAATTAATTCATTCATTCATTGATTCTTTCAACCAACCAGCCAGCTAGCCTATCCACACTTTCTGAGTGCCTAGTGTGTGCCAGGCTCTAGGATGGGTGCTAAGGGCAATGGAGAGGAGTCTGCCATAGTCCCAGCCCTGAGAGAACCCCCTGTTTGTGGGACAGACTGACCTGTAGTACCCAGATAGCTAACAGAAGGCAGAAATTGCACAGTAGTGACAGAGAGGCCAAAAGTATAGTCAGAACTCAAAGGAGGAAGAGCCCCCCTCAACCAGCTTGAGGAGAAAGCAATATTTTGAGGTGGCCTTTGAAGGCATGTGACAGAATGGATTTAGAGGAGGGATTATCTAGACGTAAGAATAACAAAGGCACAGAGTTAGGAAAATGTACATTTGTTTAGGGAACAATCCAAATGGGGTGGGTGATCCAGATGGGAAAAAGGTCAGTTGGAACCAATAAATGAGGGTCTTGAATGCCAGGTGAAAGGTATCACTTTGATCTTTTATTCTTGGTTTATTGTACTCATACTAAGCCCTACCTCTCTCCAAAGACCAGCCTACTAAAAATAGCACACATGCTAAGATTATTTAAACAAATGAAAGCGGGGAATAAGACTTGAGGGGGAAAAAGATAAGACAAATATATCGGGGTTTGCCCAGTTGATAGGCTTCCAGGTCTCTGGCGGCTAAGGTAAAAAAGAAAGGCAGTGGGATGAAGGCTGTTCTTTTAAAAGCACCTGTCCAAGGAGTAGGTGTGGCATTTCCAAAGGAGAAAATATTTTCCAGAGCAGAAGGTTTAGAGAGAAGGGTGAGTGAGTTTTACTCAGACAGTCAGGAATAGAGAAAGATGGTAGACTTGGGAGAAGGGAGTTAGAGGCCAGCTGGAGCTATCTTCTAGAATCCTGTCATTATTCATTCATTCTCTCTCTCTCCCTCTCTCCCCCCTGTATATATTAG
Organism: Dasypus novemcinctus; assembly: GCF_030445035.2. Lineage (NCBI taxonomy): Eukaryota > Metazoa > Chordata > Mammalia > Cingulata > Dasypodidae > Dasypus > Dasypus novemcinctus. The sequence continues at coordinate 61,346,412 of NC_080704.1, read as the reverse complement.
TTTTCCCTCCAATTATTAAATAAATAAGCAGACAAACAAATGCAAGGGATTCATGCTTATTTCAGAAACTTCAGAAAAAATGTAAAAAATTTCTTTTAATCACCCCCAAATTCTGCCCCCTAGAGGCAACTAAGGTTAATATTTTGGTGTATTTTCTTCTAAATCTTCTTCCATGCATATGTAACTTTTTTCCTAGTTATGAATATGCTATCCATGCAATTTATTGTTTTGGTCTTTTCACTTAATGTTCTGCAAGGATTTTCTCATGCCATCGAAATCTTGTAAGCATCATTTTTAATAGCCATATATTCTTTTTAAGATTTATTTTATTCATTTATTTCTTCCCACCTGCTTGTTATTTGCAGTTGCTGTGTCTGTTTGTCTTCCTTGTTTCTTTAAGATGCACCAGGAACTGAACGCAGAACCTCTGATGTCAGAGGGAGGCACCTAATTGCTTGAGCCACCTCTCATTATGTTTTCCTCCCTGTGTCTCTTCTTTTTTTTTTTTAATTTTATTGATTTTTTAAAAAATATTACATTCAAAAAATATGAGGTCCCATTCAACCCCACCACCCCTACCCCACCACTCCCCCCCCCCCAGCAACACTCACTCCCATCATCATGCTGTGTCTCTTCTTGTATCATATTGTTATATCAGCTTGCTGCACCTACCCATCACACTAGCTCACTGTCTTCTTTAGGGGGCACCAGGAACTGAACCAGGGACCTCCCATGTGGTAGGCGGGACCTCAATCGTTTGAGCCATATCCACTTCCCCATATATTCTTTTCTTAATGAGTATACTGTACTTAGCTGTTCCACTATTGTTAGAACTTCAGTTGTTTCGAGTTTTTCCCTGTCATAAGTAACACTTAGTGAACATCCTTATACATATAACTTATACATCCTAATACATTTCCAATTAACTCCTTAGGGAAGATTCCTAGAAGAGGAATCACTGGGTCTGAACGTTTAGGCTCTTATCAAATTACCTTCCGAAATAGCTAAGCTAATGTACATGCTTACTTCCGTGCACTCTTACTAACACTGGTTATTATCATTTAAAATTATTTTTGCAAATTAGAAAGTTTTAAAAAAAAGGATCTGATTCCTTGTGCCATCTGATTATTTTAACTATGGTATGTTCTGAGTTACTTAGACAAAATTCCCATCCCAGGGAAGAAAGCAACTGGCTGTTCTGTTGAAAAGCACCTTTCCTGGTCCTAGTCCTGGTCCTGGCTGAGGGTCTGAGGGTGCCCATTTGCTCCAAACTATGGCCCATGCCCAGGCGTGGAGTATGGTGGAGAGCCCCCTTCTACTCACTCCCTGCGTTGTTCTCCCCACTCAGGGGTTGACAATGGCGAAGACATTCCCCGAGACCTCTTGGTGGGCATCTACCAGCGCATTCAGGGGCGTGAACTGCGGACCAACGATGACCATGTGTCCCAGGTGCAAGCTGTGGAGCGCATGATTGTGGGCAAGAAACCAGTAAGTACCTTGGGAGGCTGCAGAGGGGACAGGGTTCAGGTCTGCCTCTGCCACTGATTGGTAAGTCACAGTACCTCTCTGAGCCCAGGTTCCCCTTACCTGTAAAATGGAGTAGTTGATAAGGCATTCCTCAGCAGGCTGAGGTCCACATTAAGTGGAATGCTCTGGGAATGCTTCTAGCACTTTGCAAGGCTTACAGATGGTGCTGTGTAAATAGTAACATCCTTCCCACTTCTGGTCTTGCCTGCCCATCCCAAGTGAGGAGCCTAGCTAATAGTTAGCTGATAACAAAAGCAGGAACAACTATAGTCATTTAGTCATTTATAGATGCCTTTCCACTGAGCCCAGCATTTCACTGGGAGCCAGAGACACAGATATGAATCAGACATAATCTCTGTCCTTGGGGGCACTTACAGACCAGTGGGGGTGCCAGACAAAGACATAAATAATACTTCTTCCTCTAGTCTAGTTAAGGGGAGCACAGAGGAGGGAGAGGTCATTTCCAGTCCTGGGGAAATCAAAAAGGGCTTCTTGGAAGAGATAACACTGGAATTTGTCTTTGAAGGAAAGGTGGAATGTGACCCTATGGAACTGGGCAAAAAAAACTACTGGGACAAAGGCAAGACAGCAGAAAAACTTAGGCCTTAGTTGCTTATATTCCTTGTTTCAGAGTGGCAGTGATATGTATCAGAGGTAAACTTCCTGTTGCAGTTGAATGTTAAGGTCCCTGAGACCTGAAGCTGCTGGGCTGGCCTTACCAACCCCAATTTCTTCATGCCTATCAAGGTTCTGTCTCTTCCTCACCGTCGACTGGTTTGCTGCTGCCAGCTCTACGAGGTGCCAGATCCAAACCGCCCTCAGAGGCTAGGGTTGCATCAACGAGAAGTCTTCCTCTTCAATGATCTTCTTGTGGTATGAGCACTGTAGGGGAGGGGATAGAAAAGAGATGGTAAGCTTGGACTCTGCATCTGGTGTGAACCATGTTAGCTTTGGTGGGTGGAGGCATGGTGGGTGAGGTGCTCTGCCATGCGATCTGCATGGTCTCAGGCAAGGCATTGTCAGCCTTTCCTCTTTCTCGTAGACCCATGTGGAAGTAGTGACAGCTACACAGGGGCAGAAAATGTGAGGAGCTGGGGAGATGACAGACTTACAATCTGGGAAGTGGTAGGAAGGGTCCCTGTCCACCTCAGTAATCCAGAGGGTTGAGGAAAGGGAGGTAACCCTGTGACCCTGTGACCCTGGGGTCAGTCTGAAACCTCTGGGTGGCTGGGATGCTTGAAGTGATTCTTAAAGCAGAGCTCTTTGCCAGTATGGATGTTCGACAATTAGTGATGGGAGACTTAGGACTCTGCTGGCTGGCTGGGAATCTTGGTCTCCTGTCCATCCACTTACCCAGGGCAAGAACCAGCCTCCTGGATAGCCCCCTGCTTGTATGACTGCAGGGACAGAAAGCTGCCTTCCTCCAAGGCAGCCAGTATCCTTGTCAGACAGCTCTGACTGTTAGAATCTGTCTCCCTATGAGTTTCCTCCAACGATCTTCACTCAGTCCTTGGGATCACAAAGAATGAGTGTTCTCCCTGTGCTCTGAGACAGTTCTTCAGGAATTTGAAGACAGTGTTCTCTCCCCACCCTCCTTTGGTTTTCTGTCCTTTAGGGTAGCGCTTCTCAACCTTGGCGCTATTGACATTTGGGGTCAGATGAATTGTTGTTGTTAGAGGCTCTCCTGTATTTTGTAGGATGTTTAACAGGACCCTAGTCTCTACTTACTGTGTGCCAGTAGTACCCCTCCCCTAACCAAAAATGTCTCCAAACATTGCTAAATGTCCCCTGGCAGGGGGTGCAAAGTCACCTCCAATGGAGAGCCACTGCTTTAGACTAAGCACCTCCAGTGTCCTCTCTAAGCTCCAATTCCCTCCCCTGTGAAATGGGCTAATCCCTACCTCACAGCATTATCATGAGGATGAAATAAGATGCCAGATATGGAATGGCCTAATCCTGAGGTATGCCTGGCCTATGTAGCTACTAAGCAAGTTTTTAAACGTCTTTCGTGCATTGACACCAGTTGTGTGTACAGCCCTGTGCTAGGCACTAGGTACACAGAGATGAATCCGATTCAGGCTCTCTTCTCAGGGAGCTCACAATCAGAAGGACCTAAAAAATGTTTGGCATAACTGTGTAACCATCCTGAAATCACGAGCAGCAAAGGAACAAATAGATAAATGAGACCTCCTCAAAATTAAAGCCTTTCGCAGCTAGCAAATATGTCTGATTTTAAGAGCTACTTGCAGGCTGCCTGTGGTATTTGCAGCCTGTGTTAAATGAGTCCAGAATCCCCAAGTACTTGATAAAGACCTTGGGCTATTGAGACTAAGACCTGTGGCAGATATTACCATTATGTGGTAGGCCCAATGGGCCCATGGGGATGGGTGAGATCCATTAAAACCAGATCCTCTGCCTCTTGGTGCTCCTAGTCCAGCAGGGGGCAACCACATACTCAGAGGACTACGTAAAACCTGACAGGTAAAAAGTATTGAAGCAGCACTCTGGAAACTGAGGAATGGGAAAAAAATATTCCATGTATGTAGATTGTTAGGACAGGCTTCCTGGAGAGCGTAGCAGTCAATTAATTCTTGTAAAATTTGTAAATGCCTGTTGTGCGTCATCATTACATCAGGAACTCACTTTTTCTCCTACCTCTCCTATTCTGCTCCTCAAGCTTCACTTCTCCCCAACTTGTGGGTATATGTGTTTATGTGTATATGTCTGTTCATGGGGATAGGAGAGGAGGGTGGATACTATAAATAGGTACCATGTGGAAATTCCCCACCCCAAACCCTGCCTCTTGTCTTTTTTCCACCCCTGCAAAGGTCACCAAAATTTTCCAGAAGAAGAAGATCTTGGTGACGTACAGCTTCCGTCAGTCCTTTCCTCTTGTGGAAATGCACATGCAGCTCTTCCAGAATTCATGTGAGTCCCTTCTTGGATCCCAGGATCCCAAGAGTCTATTCCATGGCCCCCCTGGTCATCCTTCATCCATATCATCCTCCTGTGGCTGCCTTTCCCAGCCAACCACTCATCCATACCAGCCTCCAATTTCTGGAGTCCAACTGAGCTAAGGTCTCTAAAGCATCTAGCTGGTCCTGGAATGAAGGGTAGCCCAGAGTAGAGTACAGCTTGGGTCTAACCCCAGGGGAGCTTATGGTCTTGCAGAGAACCACTGTGTATATGTGTATACATGCGTGTGTTCTCTGGGTGGGCTGAAGAGATGGCTATCACACTATGTCTTGAAGGACTGAGCCAGGCAGAGCTTCATTGGGTGACATTCTGGGCAGCAGAAGCAATGTGAGTACAGGCAGAGGTGTAAAGGACAAGGGTTCCAGGGAGTAGCACAAAGTTTAGTTTGTCTTTACATCCTAGAGTATAGGAAGGAACAGGACCATGGCTACCAGGAGTTTGGGGGCTGTAAGGGCAAAGGGGAGCCATTGAAGATTCTTGAGCAGAGAAGAGGCCTTGATCAGAGTTGGGCATTAGAAAAATTATTTCATTTGTGAGCCACCTTGCTTCAATCCTGACAGAGGTGACTAACCTCCCCTACCCCCTTCCTTTCTCTGCAGATTACCAGTTTGGAATCAAGTTGCTGTCTGCAGTACCTGGTGGGGAGAGAAAAGTCCTTATCATCTTCAATGCTCCCAGCCTCCAGGACCGCCTGCGCTTCACATCCGACCTGCGCGAGTCCATTGCCGAGGTGCAAGAGATGGAGAAATACCGTGTGGAGTGTGAGTAGCCCAGCCACCTCTCCTTTCCCCTCTTCTTATACACTGCCCTGAAGAAATCAAGAATCCTGTCCTCTGAGAGTCTCAGAGTTGAGGGTTAGCTTTGTCCAACCTTCCTACCCTCATTCCCAGAACCCTTCAGCCTCTGCTTGAATACCTTCAGTTACAAGAGGTTGAGAAGGGGAAATAATGTATTTCCCAACCTCAGATTATTATTCCAAGCCCTAATTATGAGCCACCTCTTCTTCCTATTGGAAGGCAGCAGGGAGAAGAATCAGGGTATTGGAGGTAGGAGTCTATTTTCAGATCCCAGGTATGCTATTTATTATCTGGATAAACTGGGGCAAGTTGCTTAACCCTCTGAATCCCAGTTTCTTCATACAGGAAATGGGGATAATGAAGTCTTCTTCACAGAGTTGTGGAGATGAAGTGAGATAATGTAGACAAAGTGTCCTAATACATCTTAGGGGCTCATCAAATATTATTCCCCTTCTCACCCTCTCCTCTAATCTCTGCACATACTAATTCCTGATCTGAGTCCCAGTGACCTAACCTCCCAGCCCCCCAGGGGCTATACCAAGTTGTTTTTATCATACCTAATGGAAAACACTGATTATATCTCATTCTTCCCAATGCCCTCCAGAAGTTTTCTCTTCTCCAGGCTAAGCAGTCCCAGTTCCTTGTCACAGTTAAGTAACATGGTGATAAGGAGAAAGAGGCAGAGAGAGAGAGAGAGAGAGAAAGGGAGAGGCATCCGACAGCTCTTTGGTGAGGCCATCACAGTTCCAGGGTCTACTGCACTCCTCAGCAAGACAGGGTTAGAAATTTCAGTTCACCAGATCCCTTGAGACCCTGGGGAAATTCAGAGAGAGGGATTAGCATACCAAGATGAGGGGAGGGCAATAGACAAAAGTTTCTGTGACCTCTGTAGGGAGGTGGGGATATAGGAAGGCCAGGAGACCCCAGGCTCCAGAGTCAGACAGACCTGCTTCCAGAATGTCTGCACTACTATTTCCAGCTGTATGACCCTGGGCAAGCTCCATGACCTCTCTGAATCTCAGTTTCTTCCTTTGAAAAATATAGATGATAATATTTACCTCAGAACTGTTGGGAGGACTGAGAAAGGTGAAGTATGTATAGCATCCATCAAACTGCCTGGCACATAAGACAGTGTTCAATTCCTGTCAGTTTCCTACTCCTGTTCTTCCAGGAGTCCTTCTGATCTGGAGCAAGGTATCTGAGAACTGAGGGATTTCTGGAAAGATTGCCCTTTGTCATAGGCTAAAAGGGTCTCCCTGTCCATACTTTGAACCACCTGCTGGGAAGCTCTTTGTTAACGTGCAAGGGTGGTTTGGGAGACTGAGAGGGGGCCGGGAAGGGGAAAGGCAAGAAGGGTGAAAGGAAGAGGAAAGTAGCAGGAAGAACAGGCATTAACAGAATGAAGGAAAGGCTGATCTAGAGGAGTTGGTGTGAGACAGGGGTTGGGCACCAAGGGGGCTTCAGAGATGAAGCCAAGGTTTTAGGGGAACACATGTGCTGGCTATCTAGAGGGCAAAATTGGAAGTGTAGGGGATAGAAGGAAAGAGGAGGAATAAGACCCAGGGAAGGTTGGGGTCAGTCAGGCAGCATCTCACTCCCATTCCTGACCTTCACTCCCCGTCTCTCTCACTGCCACCCAGCGGAGCTGGAAAAGCAGAAAGGTATGATGCGGCCTAATGCCTCACAGCCTGGAGGGGCCAAGGACTCAGTTAATGGGACTCTGGCCCGCAGTAGCCTGGAGGACACTTATGGGGCAGGCGATGGGCTCAAACGGGGTGCACTCAGCAGCTCTTTGCGAGACCTCTCTGATGCAGGTAAGTCTTCTGGGCCCCTGCCCTAGCTGGGGAGACATGGGACCGTGTGTCCTCTTTGCCTCCTATCACTGACTGCCAGCCTTCCTGTAATCTGCCCCCCACACACATACCCCAACTGCATCCAGAGCCCTGGGCACTGTGCCACGGGGGGCCTGGTAGCCAGGTCAGAACAGGTGGAGCCCAGGGTTTGGGCTAGGGAGTGTGAAGTGGGGCCACAGTCTTTCTCTCTCTTTCTCTCTCTCTCTTTCTCTTTCTTTCTTTCTCTCTCTCTCTTTCTCTTTCTCTCTCTCTCCCCCCCGCCTCTCCCTCCCCCCCACCCCTCCTCCTCTTTTTCCTCTTCTCTCTCTCCTGTACCACCTCTCATCCTCCTCCATCTTTTCCTCCTCTCTTCTTCTTCTCTACCTCTCCTCCTCCCCACCTCCCCCTCTTCAATGGGGGAAAGGGATAATGGGGTGTCTGTCCCCGGGAGGGGCCCAGGCCTGGTGCCCAGCTCTGGAGCCCAGCAGGGTGGGGAGGGGGGGTTGCTACTCTGACGCTGGGCTCCTTGCTTGTGGGTGCAGGGAAGCGGGGGCGGCGTAACAGCGTGGGATCGCTGGACAGCACCATCGAAGTAAGTGCCAGCTCTTGCCCCACTCATCCTCTGCATGAGCCCTGCCCTGGCCATGGAGCCCCAGAGGAGGAGGGAACCTGTTGCTTCCCCTTCTTCCATGCTGGGAAACGTGTGGCTGCCTCTCCCAGCCAACCACTTTCTCCATCTGTCCTCAACTCTGTCTGTCCTCACTCTGCCTGTCTCTCAGTCTGTCTTCCCCTCTCCCATGCCCCTTCTCAGCCCAGGGCAGACGCTGAGTAGTGACGCCCTTGAAGTTGGGCCATAAGAAGCTCTTACCTCCAAGTCCTGTTCTTTGACCCTGAGCAAGTCACTCTGCCTCTCTGGGCCTAACATTTTCCTTGCCTGCAAAATGGGGAGGTTGAGGAGGTAATACTAATTCTTCCTCTCCCGGCTGAGGCTCAGATGAGATAGTGGATCTGACAACAGAGCTTGGCAAGCTGGGAAGCTCCATGTACAAGTACAGGATTGTTATTTTATTATTATCATGGCTTGGGGGTTCCTGTCTCCCCAGCTCCAGTCCTCAGGAACAGGGGTGGGTTTAGGGTTGGGGGTTTAGGACCTCTAGATTGGCCTGACTTCCCCCCTCCCCCCTTCCAGGGGTCTGTTATTAGCAGTCCACGCCCTCACCAGAGGATGCCACCTCCACCCCCACCCCCGCCGCCTGAGGAGTACAAGAGCCAGAGGCCCGTCTCCAACTCCTCATCCTTCCTGGGCTCCCTATTTGGAAGCAAGCGGGGCAAGGGGCCCTTCCAGATGCCACCACCGCCAACAGGCCAGGCCTCTGCCTCCTCTTCATCTGCTTCTTCCACCCACCATCACCACCACCACCACCACCATGGCCACAGTCATGGTGGCCTGGGGGTGCTACCTGATGGGCAGTCCAAGCTCCAGGCCCTGCATGCCCAGTATTGCCAAGGACCGGGCCCCGCCCCACCACCCTATCTCCCACCCCAGCAACCCCCTCTACCCCCACCTCCTCAGCAGCCCCCACCCCTTCCCCAGCTGAGCTCCATCCCACCACCTCCAGCCTCAGCCCCACCTGTGGGGCCACATCGCCACTTCCATGCCCATGGTCCAGTCCCAGGTCCCCAGCACTATACTTTGGGCCGGCCGGGCAGGGCTCCCAGGCGGGGGGCTGGCGGACACCCTCAGTTTGCACCACATGGTCGCCACCCCCTGCACCAACCCACATCCCCATTGCCCCTGTATAGTCCTGCCCCCCAGCACCCTCCAGCCCACAAACAGGGCCCCAAGCACTTCATCTTTAGTCACCACCCACAGATGATGCCAACAGCAGGGGCATCTGGGGGCCCTGGATCCCGGCCACCAGGAGGTTCCTACTCCCACCCCCACCACCCGCAGTCACCGTTGTCACCCCACTCACCCATCCCGCCCCACCCCTCCTACCCACCCCTGCCCCCGCCCTCACCCCACACCCCACACTCACCCCTGCCGCCCACCTCACCTCATGGTCCACTGCACGCCTCTGGGCCCCCTGGCACAGCCAACCCACCCACTGCAAACCCCAAGGCCAAGCCAAGCCGGATCAGCACCGTGGTCTGATGAATGGATAGAGTGAACTGGGGCCCAGGAAGATCTGGGGAAACCACAGCAGAAGGACCTTGCACCCTTTCTGCTTCCTCAGTTTTTTTCAAAATATATATACACATAGAAATGTCCTTCTCCCCACTTCCTCCCTGCCTTGGGACCCTTCCTCAAACCCCCAACAGTCGGTATGGGGTTTTCTTGAGATTTGAGATCCTTGCCACTTGAAGCCTGGACCCAGGGCTATCTAGCCTTGGGGAGTGGTGAGGACCTTTCAGAAATCCTCTTCCTCTTTTTCTTCTCTTCATCTCTCCCTCCCCTACCCCCCTGCCCCTAGTTTTCCCTGGAGGTCGAGCCAGCTGGCCTCAGACCTCAAGGCCCTAGCCAGCTGGCCTCAGACCTCCAGGCCATGCAGCTCTGGTTGGTAGAGAAGGGCAGGTATCAGGAGCTGTAGGGGTGAAGGTTTCCCCAGAGTTCCTCTGGCATGTGGAGCTAGGAAAGAACTATGTAGAGTCGTGGTCAAACCTCAGCTGGCTTGGCTCTCTCTCTGATCTCAGGGCCTGGCCACACACCTCTATGTGTCTTTCTGCCTGCTGGAGGACATAGACTGTCAATGCACTTGGTAGGTGGGACCTCACCTATAATGGCCCTCAGTGGGGCAGTTCTTTCTCTCTGGAGCCAGTCTATGTCCTTTCTCCATTAGGCCCCAGCCTACACCTCTTCAGCTTCAGGATCTTGTCTCTCCCTGCAATGTTCTTATCCCGCTCAAAGTCCAGACAAGTTTGGTTTTTTTCCATGGGGGAGGTGGGGCAGGTCTGGGATGAAAAGGGCACTGCCCTCCTTCACCCATATTGCATGACCCCCCCCCACCCCTTTATACTTATTCTGCCTACAACTGAAGACAATGCACTTTACAGATATCACCCACACACACCTCGCTGGGCAGGGCACTCAGCATCAGCCCTGGGGAGAGAGGTTTCCAGAGGGTCCTCATGAGCCTTCCTGAGGCAGAGATTGAAGCCATCAGAGTGGGGGGCTGGAAGCCAGGATGCCTGAGTCCTTCTGTCTTTCAAAATCTCCGCTGCCTCTCCAGCCCCTTTGCAGCCCTGTTTATTTATTATAAATATATTTTTTACAAGCTTCAGCTCCTCTTCTTGCCTGCATATCCAGTCCCTTTCTCAGCTCCCACCTCCCTCTCCTCTCTCTCCACCATGGTCACTCAGTACGGACAGACCCTGGCTGTATGAAGGGCGAGGAACCCCGGGGGGGTTGGGGGTAGGGGAGGGTGGCAGTGGGAGGGGCTGTATGGAGAGGAGCCCGGGGTTCAGGCATTGTCTTTTTTTCCCCCTTGTATATAAGAATGTATATTTGATGCCTCATAAAAAACCTTGTGCTCACCTCCTGCCTCTGCCTCCTACTTATGCCCTCCTTCCCCCACTGTGGAGCCCAGGGAGAAAGAGGCCTTAGCCCAGGGAGGTGATGTGCTAATGGTAGAAGTTCAGGCCACTGGGTGGGCAAAACGCTTCATTTTGGTGGGAAGTGAGGGTGAGGGAGGGTTCCTTATCTCCTTTTATAAGTAGCCTGCATGATATCATGAAAAGGATATGGGCTTTGGAGTTGATTCAGCTCAAATCTCGGGTTTTTCAATTCCTAGGTGTGTAAACTTGAGAAACACCCTGTCTGAGTCTCAGAGTCTCAGTTTCTTCCATTTAAAACTAGGGATGATAAACCTTTGCCACATGAAGTTGTGATGATTATGTGAAGTAATGAATGTCAAGCAGCCAACATGGAGTAGGCGCTTAACAAGTTAGTTCCCTTCTCTTCCTTTCACAGGTTTGGTACTTCCATCTACTCTTGTGTCATCTATTCTTATCTTCCTGTCGCTGGCCTGCCTTTACCCTGGAGCCCCCTCCCTCCTCAACAGTTGACCACATTTCTCTCCTGGAGAGAGATACATAATAAGAGTTCTGTGTATATACTTAGGACATTAGATAACAAATAGCTGAATTCCCTTTAGCTTAGAGAGGAGACAGACCCAGAGAAAGGAAGGGTCTTTCCCAGGCCACACAACAAGGATGGGATTTCCAGACTTCTAGCTCAGGCTGCTTTCCAAACCCCCAAACTGCCTCCTTATGAAACTGACATGTTTCTAGCACCAGGACTGATTATATCCTGGGTCTCAGCGTAGCACAGGAAGGTTGTACCAGAGCAAATGCTCTTGGTTAGGGTCAGCAGGGTTCCCAGAAGCAGCATTCAGTAAATATTTTTTGCTGCCTTCCTAGAATGTGGAATGGCCTCTAAGAGGGAATGGTTTGGATGATCCTACTCTTTTGCAGGATGACTGTAATTGTGTTTTTCCTCTTATGCTCCTTCAGAGGCCTGCCCAGAACATCTAACAAAAATAGCAGCTTGGACCATCTAAGCATTTGATGCCTCCTCAAGGACCAGCCCAAGGGAGTGAAAACCTTAAACCCAGAGGGTCCTAAATTGAGTCCCGTGAATATTTTTGGGTTTTGTTTTCACCCTGGTAGAACAAACTGGACCACCTTTTGTTACTCATCCTTTTCCCACTCTCAGCTTGATGCTGGATACATCCTCCCAAAACTCAGCTTTTAAAACTCAAACCCTGGCTCAGGGACCTGTGTTGGCTTTGGCAGGTCACCTAGCCCTTCAGATCCTGGTCTTTCTTCTATAAAATGGGAATAATGATCTTGCAGGGCACTTGTCAACAAATGCATGTGAAGTGCTGACCTTCTGCCAGACACACAGTAAGCTCTTCTTGGCCACCTACAGAAACAGTGCAGACTCCTTGTCTTGACATTGGGGGTCATCCACTGTGTGGCCTCAGCTTATCTCCACAGTCCTACCTCATTTCTTGCCCACACTTTTGCCAACCATTCACTGTTCCCTGAAAATGCCCTTATGTATTTTCCAACCTCAGTATTTTTACCTGCATTTACATCCCTGCCAGATGTACTCCCTCTAACATCCTTGATAAAGATTTTCCCACTCTTGCAGGATGAACTTAAAGAACCTGTTTTTCACAAAATGTGCCCTTCATCACATTCTCTGAAATCTCTCACACCATTATTTTCCCTACCAGGCTGAAAGTTCCTCTAGAATGATACTGGTCTGAATCATCTCTGTCCAGGGCATTGCCTACCATGCTGCCTGGCACAGTACAGATGCCACTAAAGTTTTGTTGAAGGAATGAATAATGAATAGTTCGTTCTAAGCTAAATGTTAAATTAAGGTGTCTTTTCATTGAATTATTGATTGATGTGACCCATGTACTAAGCTTTTTGAGCCCCTCTGACACTCCTCATACTTCCTTCAGCTCCTTCCCAAGTTCTCCTCCTCCTCCTTATTTCAGTCCCAGCACTGGGCTATTCCTGCCCTACCCTCTCCCTCTCCCCAAAAGCTCATGATCCAGACTGTGAAGGGATAGTTCGTCTCCTCACCTCCTTGTTTCTGAGGACCTGAAGACAAATCATTGGCTCCTCTGATATCAAAGGTTCTACTGTCTTCCTCTTCAGGGATGTGGCTGGAGAAGGAGAAACCATATAACAAAGGACGAAGATCCTAGAATTTCACAGAGTTCTTATCATTTTCCTAGACCAGTGTTCTCCAGTAGATCTTTCTTTGATGTATTGACTGTGCTGTCGAATACATGTGGCTGTTGACTACTTGAAATGTGGCTAGTGTGATTGAGGAACTGAATTTTTAATTTTGTTTAATTCAAATTTAAATGGTACATGTGGATAGTGGCTATCATAACAGTGTAGGATTAGATCTTCAGGAGCAAACAGCCTGATGGGGATGTTGATACAGTATAATAAGTACAGGCCTAGAAGGAAGCACAAGGTGTGTGGGAGCACATGGGGAAATCCTAGCTTGGGGTGGGCATGGGGGTCAGGCTTTCTGGAAAACTGCCCCTTTAGCTGAGTTTTGAAGGGTGGGTAGGAATTGGCCTGGTAAAGAAGGGCATTTGTTAGAAGGAGCAGCATATGCAAAGACCCGGAGGTATGAGAGATTAGTTAGTGGGTTCATCTGTTAGTGGATTAGTGAGAAAGGAATGGGAGAGGGCAGCCCAGGCAGTGAATGCAGGACAGACCATAGCATGGAGAAAGACAATCCTCTGTGGATCCGCATTCCTCTGTGCCAACAGGTGTTTCACCCACCTTAGTAGGAGCTGAAGTAAGGCAGGTGCCACATTGGGCTATACAGTTTCTCCACTGTAAAGTCACTATTTACAATTACTATTTGTAATTAATGAGTGTTTTTTGGAGAGGTGCATTGCAACTGTGTAAATATCCTGTTACTCCTCAAACTTCTACCCACTCGTTTTGCCATTCACTGATGTTTCTTTCCTGAACCAATTATTATAGCCATGGTTACCAAATGGTGATTTTCTGAGATCATTCTCTCTACATGTATTAGTTAGTTTTCAACTGTAAGGGAGCACTTTCCCTTCTCTCACATTTATATCATCATGGATTCACAGTTGTCTCTTTCATTCAGTGGGTTTATTTTGGTGTTCAAAATGTCCCAGTGTGACCAGCAGGAGGCCCTTCGAGCTAGTGCCTGTGTCCTTTTGACATGACTCCCACTTTCTTTGAGAACTTCCTTGCTTTCTGGCACCACAAGATGCTCCAGACCCATCCCTGCCCCTGCCCTGGAATCAGCCATTTTTCCAAGGAGTTCTGCTTTTTTGTAGTAGAAAAGGGCAGTTAGAAACCAAGATTTGTGCGCTGGATGTTCCAGTTATATTTTGTTTGTTTGTTTTAGGAGGAACTAGGGATTGAACCTGGGACCTTGTACATGGGAGGCAGGTGCTCAACCACTGAGCTACACTCACTCCTCCAGTTATATTTTAACAGTTTGCTTTTTTTATTTGGAAAAAAATTTAGCATCCATTGATGATTTTCTAACTCCATCATTCCTTCTATATTTATTATTTGGCATTCTACTTTACGGAAAACTTTCCCTTTTCCCTCATTTTACTTATTCATATCAGTATGGACTCATGGATTTTTATTTTATTCAATGAGTTAAAATCCACTATCATAATTTATTTCAAATTATAATTATTTTGAATATATTTATTATTATATATATGTATTAAACACATAACATAATATGCATCTGTATTTCTCTAATTCTCTCTGTTAGATAAAGAGAGAGATTGATGGGTAGTTAGAGATATAGATATACCCGTGAGTTCATACAGATCTCCTGAGGAGGCTCTTTTAATAGTCCAGGAAAGAAAGTGGTATAGGGAAGAGGGAATGGAATCCAGAGCTATTTAGGAATTAGAACTGATAGCTCATCATACCAACTTCTGATCTGGAAGGGATGCTGTTTTACAAATGAAAAAAGTGAGGCACAGAGTCTCTCTCATCCATTTCATCCAGATAACATGGACTGGGTGAGTGTTTGAGAGCCCAGCCTAGCCTTTCAATCACTACTCTGCACCATCTCCATGCCAGACCTCTCTCCCAGATGGATGGGTGAGCCAACTCAGTTGCCAGCTCACAGTGAGCTCCCTGATGCTTCCCAATTCTTAACCCTGCAGGACCCAGGCTCAGATTGGTCTCCAGCAAGACCCAAGACTTGAGAAAGGAACCCGTTTCTTGGACACCTTACAGTGTGGGAAGCACCCTGCTAAGTCTTTTAGAGTTATGTGGCAGTCAGACAGACTTGGGTTGAATTCTGGCTCTGCTGCTTACTAGCAGTATGACTTGGGTAAGTTTCTGCTTATCTGAGCTTCATTCTCATCTGTAAAATAGGGATAACAATACTCACTCCATACTACCTGGCCCTTGATGAACAGTAACCATCATTAACTTTAATCTTCATAACAACCCTATGAGGAAGGAATTATTTAGCCTTGTTTTATAAATAAGAAAAATCAAGGCTCAAAGTGGTGAGATCTCTGGCAGATTTACTTGGCAGATCTTAGTGGGTGAATAGCTCCAGGAAAACAGGGACCATGTCTATCTTGGTCACCATTATATTATCACTGCCTGGAGCACAGTAGGGATTTAATGAATGTTTGTGAATGAATGAATTTGACTTACCTGGCTTCAAAGATGCTATGCAATTTCCATTTGCCCTACTAGGACAGGGGCTTATCTAGGCCAAGCACCTCAGAGAAGGCTGTGGGAAGCCTGGGCTGAGCTGAGACCCAAATCTTGGTCAACTGACACCTAATTCATGCTCTTTACCCTTCACTGAGCTGCCTCCAGATGGGATGGCTAAACTTCATTCAGCCTAGGATTTGGCATATTCTCCCACCTTCTTCATTCTATCGCCTTTCTCCTGTCCAGTTCTATTCCTGGTGAGAGCAAGTGACAGAAAGAGCATTTGATCAGGAGTCAGCAACTTCCTGTGTAACAATGGGCAAGTTGTTTAATCCTTCTGGGACTTGGTTCCTCATCTCCAGATTGGGTAAATTGACCTACTTCTTTCTCAAGACTATTGCAAAGATCAAGGGAAATAATGGGCATGAAAGGGCCACGTGGACTGTTACATGCTTACACAATTGAGAATCTAGTGATATTACTGTTATTGACATCACCTTGCCTAGCTTTCTGTTTCCCTATCCAGATGATTATTCACTTGGGTCATTACCTGTGTTTGTGGTGGGACATGGCTGAGGTTTCCCCTGACACCAAAAAAACTAGAAAAGAGATGCCACTTACTACTTATTTACTTGGGACAACTTTCCTCAGCAACAAAGTGTGGATAAAGATCCTGAACATTCAAGATAATGTAAGGATTCAGGTGATAAGAAATATGAAATCACTTGGCACAAAGTAGGTTCTTGATGAGTTTTGACATATCAATGAGTTTGACATATTCTGAGAAATAAAAATAACAGCTACCAGATATTGCAGGCCTGTTATGCTCCAGGCTCTGTACACCAATCCTGCAAGGTTGGGATTATCATCCCCATTTCAGTTTCAAAAGCTGGATCTTGTCCAAGGTCACATAAATAGAAAGTTGCAGAGCTGGTGGGACTTGAAGGCAGGCCTGTCTGACCCCAGGGTATGAACTCTTACTTGTGTGCCCTGTTCCCTCAAATGGGATGTCCTTAGCTCAGTTCTGAATTTGCAGAATGTACCAAACTGGCACACAATATGTGATTAGGAACAGTTACCTGGATGAAGGAATGACACCCCACCCCTTTCAAACATATTCAAGCTTATAGCAGATGCTTAACATACGCAGGAAATGTTTGCAAAATGCATATGTTATTTTCAGTCAATGTACATGATAGCTGCTCAAAAATATAAACATATTCATTTGTTCTTCTGTTCACTCAATATTCATTTATCACTTACCACACCAGGTACTGAGGATGCATAATGCCACGTGGTCCCTGACCCTAAGGAGCTCACAGTCTAATGGGGGAACACAAAATAAGCACTAATCAGTGTGTACACAGTATTCTAATATGTGTGCAGCAGGTGTTCAAACTGTATGCAGTAGGCCTACAACTGATGAATAATAGATGATCCTCAAATGCAGTAGTTGTCTGATGTGGGTAAATATTTGATACTCATTTAAAATAGTCAAAATAAACCTATTCAGAAATGTACATAATAGAAGTAAATGTACACAGAGTAGGTACTCAAATGCATATGACAAGGGCTATACACAATAAATACAATCATATACAGATGTTTGATAAAGTGGACTATAGGCTCAAAAATGGGCAAATAGTAGGTGTCTTATATACTAGGCACTGGTAGGCGGTGGATAAATACACTGTTGCTAAACATCCAATAGTTTTAAAAAATTATGTTTGTGTGTGTGTATATATATATGCATACATACATACACACACCCAGGCTTATTTTGTAGAAGTACATGTCACACATACGCACACAATAAAAGTGCATACAGAACAGTTGAAAGTGTTCATTAAAATGCTGATTGGCAAGGACTCTCTGGGCTAAGAATGGAAACCCCATCTCTGAGAGGCCTCTACGTGACCTTGGCTTCCTTCTCCTTGGGACCCAGGATTCTATAAGTCCCAAGTCCCCAAGAGAGTGAGCTGCCTTCTCCTTTCCTTCTTTTGGGACCTCAAAGCCCCAGCCCAGTACGTCTCCCCAAACTGCGGGCCAGCAGTAGGGACTACTGGCAATCAGGCAGCCCAGGCTGCCTTCCAAGGCCCATACCGGAAAAACCGAGGAGAAAAGGGAGAGAACATTGGGGCGGGGCTCGCGCCAGGCCCTAGATCCTCAAGGGGGTGCCAGTTAGCCCACCACCGACCGACGCCAACCCCTCTTCCGGTCTGTCTCCACAACGCGCATGCGCAACACTGGCCTTTAAACGTGCACCGCCGGCCTATCCGGAAAAAGGTGCCGGTACACTAATTACAATCCTGTACCTCCGCCGTTGGGGTGGACTATTTGCTCTCAATCGGGGCGGTACTTTTGAGTTCCCGCTACCATATAGGGAAGCCACGCCAGTCGATTCAGCTCGTTCCCCACAGGATGAAGGCTTCCTACGGCTTAACCTGACGCAAGGTATAAGAGGCTCGGAGGACCACCCCGCGGAGGGATCCGGTTTGTTGTGGCGAGGGGAGGGGAGACGCTGACAAACCAAGATGGCGGCAGCGGCGGCGATGAAGGCCGCGGCAGTTGGGAGGTAACTGTGGTGGTGAATGCTGTGGTAGTTGGGAGGCAGCGGCGGAGTTTGGAAGGAAAGGAACGGGACGAAGAGCCTGTAGCAGCAGCGCCATCCTGAGAGTTTCAGAGCGCGGCAGCCACACACCTCCCTAGGTCCTCGGCGGGCGGCGGCCGCCCTGTTTAGGGCCTACTCTCCGAGCAGTGTCTCGGTCTCAGATAGCGGCGGCGCCATGAGCCCTTAAAGGGCGGTCCGAGTCCTTCTGATCCCTGGCCCAGTCCTAGGGCCCACCATGGAGCCAGGGGCCGACGACTTCCTACCACCGCCGGAGTGCCCTGTGTTCGAGCCCAGCTGGGCTGAGTTCCGAGACCCGCTTGGCTACATCGCGAAAATCAGGCCCATCGCTGAGAAGTCGGGCATTTGCAAGATCCGCCCACCCGCGGTAAGGCCCGGGGCCAGTGGTCGCCGGCGGTGAGGCCGGGGATGGGGAGACTAGTGTAGTCGGCGGAGAAGTCTGCGGCCGAGGGTAGCTCGAAGTGTGGGGAAGTGAGGCGGCTGGGACCCTGTGGATGCGGCCAGGTTTGGATAAAGGGTGCTAGGGCCAGGGGTCCTCTTGTGGTATGAGGCCCGCAGTGACACGGTGTCACAGAGGTTCCTCCGACCCCTCCATCCCCGCCTTCAGAATCACTCCTGGTAAGGTTCAAGACGGAATGCCTAGTGAGTGGAGGAGAGTTCACAGAGATACATCCTGCACATCCCTTAGTTACCCCTGACCTCCCAGGACAGGGCTGCACTAAAATAAGGCCTTTCCCTCATCTACTGTCATCACTTCCCTTAAGGCAGGCAGCCTGTTGTAATGGAAAGATCACAGCTTTGAAGGGAGACAGACCTGAGTTTAAAACTCCACTCTGCAGCCCTCCAGCTGTGTGATCTTGGGCAAGTAATATAATCTCTCTAAGCCTGGAATTGGGTCTCAGGTTCTTTGGTTATTTTAAGGTTGATTTAAACTAGGTAGGTAGTGTCTGTGTGTAGTAGGCACTAGATAAGTGGTAATTATTGTGGCTGTGAAGGTATTTGATGTGGTTATTGATTTGCTTCTCTGTGGGTTGATTCACTTACTCACACCCTGCCAGGCCAATCCATCTGTGATAATATCCTGGCCTAGTGGACCAGAGTCAGGAAGTCAGTTTCACAGGGAATGCTGTATCTGGCTCCCCTGAGATGGGTTGAAGGAATTGTCCCTTTCCTTTCTTAGGGTTGAAGGCCATGTCAGAGCTTTTCCTACATGTCACTCACTCCCCAGGCTTTACTTACTACAGAGAGGATTGGACCAATCAGCTTTGGGGTTGGGGTATGAGTCCTTCTCAGAAGATATTTATTGTGCTCTGTCCCAGGATGTAGGAGGTTCTGGTGGATAGGACATTTCTGGGTCCCCAGAAACAGAATGGGACTATGGAAGTCTGCACCACTGGAGCACTTGATTCCCAGAGGTCAGCAACAAAGGGCCTATTTTTTCTCCTAGGCCTGGCTTCAGGCCAGAAGTCCCCCAAGGGTTAGGACAGGCTGATGCCTTGCCAGCATGGAGGAGAAATAAAGATATATGGTGTTCAGTGACCACTTGGGATTTCTTGGGCAGAAATTGAGAGTTTGGCTGGAACAGGGTGTTTTTGAGTGGGTGTCTCTTGACTGGAACGGAATGGGAAGCCTAACTCCCACCTGAGGAAGGCACTGCAGGCCTTATCCACCTTGGTGCTTTCTGGTGCTTAGCCACAGAGCTAGACTGGATTCATGTGGATCCTCTGGGAGGTGTTGAGTAAGCCAATTTCTTCCTTATTGAAGCCTGGCCACAGACTTCTGAGGTATCCTTGTTCATTGTGAGAGAGTGGCAGTGGGTAGTGAGAGGGCAGGGAAGCTGGTAAAGGGGAGAGGCTGGAGTCCTGGGCACCCTCAAGGAGGAACTCCCTAAGGTGGTTGGGCAGGCCTGTGGGAAAGAGGCATATCTTACATAGGAGGTAGTTGAGGCCTTAATTTCCTTTATTCTGTATTGGACTTATCTGGGCATGCTGGTGTTGTCAAACTGCCTTGGGGGACCAGGAAAGGGAAAAGTGACATGTCTCAGGTGTGTGTGGCCAGCTGGGAGCTGTCCTTTGTTGTGCTTCTCTTGTCTACCCCAACACTGCTTCCCTCCAATCAGAGACCCAGCTGTCTCTGATTTTGTTTTGTTTGTGTTTTTTCCCTTTTGAGGCTGCTCCTAAAGGCAGCTAGGCCTTCTTCTATTTGGAATTTGAAACATTCACCAAAGTGGTTCTTGGACCCAGGGTGGGTGCTGAGAATTGGAGGTTTGCCTGTGGAAGGATGGTTTGGGGTCTGAATTGCAGGGCATGTGACTATGCTTGGGAAACATGGGTGGGAGGAGAGTGTTGATAACCTGGAGTAGTCCCAGGGGAGCTTGGAAGGACCTTTCTTTCTGCATCAGGTAGCCAACCCTTATATCACCACATCCTGATAATACTGACATATTGACTATTTGGCACACAGCAGTATGGGACTGAAGGAATGTTGAGGGAGCTGGTAGGTCCCAAAGGAGAGCCAGGCAGAGAGATTGCTGGACCTTTCCCAGCTGTCTGTTGCACCTACAGCTCCTGCTCTCGGATTCCTCATTCTGTCATTTCCTGTTGGGTTGCACTTCCTCTTTTTTAGAACTTGATTCCACAGGAAAGGAAGGGTGCCTGGAGTTTTGGGTGTGAACACTTTTCGAAGCAAGAGGGCATGGCCACCTTTGGGAGCCTGTCTAGGCTTGAGCCATACCATTTTAGACTACGAAACTTTTTTTTTTCTCCTGGCTTCACTGAGGCCCAGATGTTCACTGCCTGCATTAGGAGTTTGGGGGGAAGTCCTCTAGTGCCTTTTCTAAAAGTGTGTGTGCAGAAGAAGCCATTCGCTCTTCTACTGTCTACCTCCACCCCCCCCCACCCCCACACATACAAACATGTATGCATGTATATATAGACTTAACCTGGAAGCTTGGTATAGTGCAAAGAGCCTTGGACCAGAGGTCAGAAGACATGGGTTCTAGTCTTGACTCTGCCACAAATTCAGCATTTGATTTTGGAAAAATCACATTTCTTCTCTGGGCTTCACTTTCTAATTTGTAAAATGAGAGCATTGGTCTAGGTTACTCTAGGTTCTTTTCCCCATCCCGTAGGAACCAGAGCTCTGGGGAGAAGAGGACTGTGTGAGAGGTTTGTGTTAAGGGTGGGATGGGGGAGGGATCCCCACAGGCACCTTTGGGTAGGATAGAACAAGCTCTAACTTGGAAGAGCAGAGCCTACCCCACTTTTACCTTTCCCTGACTCCTTTTGCTGAAACAGTTGGGCATCCCAACACTTCCCCCTTCCCTAGGCTTCCTCCCCTGCCTCTTCCTGGACTGGGGAGGTATATGAGAGAATCCACAGAAAGCCTTCCAGATCTGGTGAGTGATGCAGGTTCTTGCTCCCTGTTCCTTTTTCCTACAGTATCTGTCTTAGGCTCCTTAAACTGAGAGGACAGACATTAAAGGCCCTAATCTTTAAATCCTGCCAGAGTCAGAGCTGAGCTACCCTGCCTGTGTATTGGGTGGTGTGGTCAGCTTTAGGTGTCAACTCTCAATGATGACTCCTTTGAATAACATTTTCATTTGAAAGCCAGTTTAATTTTCCAGTGTGGTCATGTGAGGAAGCCAGGGCAAGAGTTCATACTCCTGTCTTACAGGTTCAGGAAGGTAAAATCCTATAGCTAGTAAGTAGAGGTGCTAGGACATGAACCCAGGTCTTCTGACTCCAGGTCCTGTGTGCTTCCCAGTACTCACATACTGTGTGTCCTTCAGCACATGCCTAGAGGATGAGGAGTTAATGTGGAATGTAGGGAGGGTTTGGGGTCACCTGTTTTGGGTCCAATCTATTTCTTCAAATCTTGGCACAGTACTATTGTGAGGGACTTGGGAGAAATTTCCCAGAGCATGTGCATGGGGCCTTGGACATGGACTTGAGGGGCTACTAAGCCTGTTGTGAGTTAGGTGTGTTGGGGTGATAGGTTGATATTTGCCAAGTTGAAGGGTCTGGGATGCATAGAGGTCTGGAAAGGGTGCTGAGCTGCTTTTGGTGCCCTCTGGTAATGCACTGTGCTGTAATAACGCAAGTCCCTTTCTCTCCCTCTATCTTCTTAGGACTGGCAGCCACCCTTTGCTGTAGAAGTGGACAACTTCAGGTTTACCCCTCGAATCCAGAGACTGAATGAACTAGAGGTAAGAAGACTAGTAGCTGGTTGGGGGATGAGGAAAGTAGATACCTTAGCTCTGGTCCCACTTCCCTCTTATCCTCTGACTAAAGTGCTTTACCTAACTAGACCTTTATTCTCCATTCTGTGAAATTGATTTCTGTTGTGCCCAGGGTATGGAGTAAGCTTTACAGCTCCGAATATAACCAAGAACAGGGGGCATTTAACATCTCTGATTTGATAGCCCAAAAAAGGTTTGCTATTTCTGAAGCTCCTCTGTCAACTACGCTATCCTACCTAGGTCAGCAAAAGGGAAATTTGGGGCTATCTGGGACACTTTCTTGTAAGGCCAGCTGAATGTGGCCTTATCTGTCCAATTCACCCATGACCCTATATTTCCTACCTTCTTTCATGGTGCTTGGTAAGGTGGGAGGTGAGGTAGATGCATCGATGGGAGCAGCACAAGAACTACTCTTTGTAGAGGTTAGAATGGTTAAAAACTTGGACAGGGGTCAAACGTGTAAGCTTTTCCTCTCCCTTTTGTTCGGTACAGGAAATCCAGATTCTTGCATGGGTAGGTGGGGTTCTCTAGTAGGGACTTGAGAATTCGCTGGGGTGATAGAGTGGATCCCCTGAATACAGTTCTAGGTATGGTCCTAGAGTTTTCCTTGGAAGATGTAGGCTAGAAGTGTGATACTACACTTTCCCCCATTGGTTATTATGTATCCACAAGCCTTAATAGATGTCCTAAGGGGTTATTAGGCCCAGCTGAGTGCCCATGACCTAAAAGCTTCTTTGTCTTCTAGACCAGGGTTTTATTTTCAACCTTGGCACTACTGACATTTTGGGCGAGATAATTCTTTGTTGTGGAGGGCTATCCTATACATTGTAGATGTTTATCAGCATCCCTGGCTTTTACCCATTAGATGCCAGTAGCGCCCTCACCCATTATGTCAGCCAAAAATGTCCCCAGACATTGCAAAATGTCCCCTGGGAGGTAAAATTGCACCCCTCCCTGCTTCCCATTGAGAACCACTGGTCTAAACTCAGTCTAGGTGCATTTTTGGTCAGGGCAAAAGTCATCTCTGGTAAAGGGTGCAGTTCCTTAGAAAAATAGATGTGACCAGGGAGTAGGAGGAGTATACAGCTAGGGCAAGGTATAACCTAGCATAGGACAAGTACAGGTGTTCTAAAGGTATAGTGCTAGTTAATGTGGGGGAGGAGAAGGGGTGAAGCCAAGGCCAGAAACCTAAGGGATTGAGATGGAAGGAGTAGGATTTCTGGCCCCCTAGGGATTCTTACAGCCAAAGAGCCATAGGTTGTTTCTTTTAAAAAATAGGTGTTAGTTTTCCTCTTCTATGAAGTAGAAAGACTTGTCCCTGTTCCCCCTAATGCAGGGGTTCTTAACCTATTTTGTTCCATAGACCCCTTTGCCAGTAAGGTGAAAACCACTGACCCCTTACTAAGTCCACACTATACTGTGTATTATTGAATAAATATATCACACCCGCACCAACACATCCCCACAAGAATGTTTTGGTTTTTGTTTTTTTGTTTTTAATTTTAAAATTTTTATTTGTTTTTTTTTTAAAGATACATAGATCACCAAAAAAAATGTTACATTAAAAAATATAAGAGGTTCTCTTATACCCCACACCTCCCACCCCCCACTCTTCCCACATTGAAAACCTCTTTCATCATTATGGCACATTCATTGCATTTGGTGAATACATTTTGGAGCACTGCTGCACCACATAGATTATAGTTTACATTGTAGTTTATACTCTCCCCCAGTTCGTTCAATGGATTATGGCAGGATATATAATGTCCTGCAGTATCATTCAGGACAATTCTAAGTCCCAGAAATGCCCCCACATCACACCTCTTCCCTCTCTCTGCCCTCAGCAACTCCTGTGACCACTGTCTCCACATCAATGACACTTTCTTCCATTGCTAGAGTCACGATAGTTCTATAGTAGAATACCAGTAAGTCCACTCTAATTCATATTTATTCCTCCAACCTGTGGACCCTGAGATGGTGATATCCACTCCACCTCTGAATCAAGAGTGGGCTTAGATCCCATGTGTCTTGTGTTTTTTAAAAATTTCAATTTAAACTCATAGATCCCTTGTTTAGAACCCCGGCCCTAATGGGACCAAGCAGGGTAGTGAATGATAATGACTATCTAGTTCTTCTTGGAACCAAGCCTTCTGCTAAGGGTGAGGAGGTGATAGACTTAGGGCCTTTGGGAGCCCTTTTTGGGCTACTGAGATTTCAGGGAAGCATGGTTCATGCCTTATTCCTAGGATTTGGGGCTCACATTGGGTCCTGGGTTGACCAGGCACCAGTGTTACTTTGGTACATCATCTCTTAGTTCTTTAGGCCACCCTCTCTATAGCATGCTCTCTCATCCTTTAGCCACCATGGAACAGAGTTTCATGGTGCATAAGAAGAGGTTAATGTACTCTTCTGGAGCCTTCACTCTCTGAAACATCTTTAGAGCTTTGATAGAACTTTGATAGAGGGCCTTCACTGTTACTTTTCATAAAGTCCCCTCCTCTGGGGTAAGTGGACGGGGCAGTTATTTTATTATCTTTCACAATCAGAAAACTGGGGTCCAGATTGTGGAACTGATATGCCCTTTCTTATACAACAAATCAGTAGCAGAGGAAAAGCTAAAACTTAAAAGTTATTTGACACCCAGGTCTCTTGGTACTTGTTGTGCAACCTAACCATTGTGGGCCTCTTGTTTCCTCATCTGTAAAAGGTAATATTCACACAGCCCTGTCAGGGAAATTGAGTAAAGCTTTGACTGTCGTGACAGTTTCTGTTTTGAGACCTTGGGTTTATTTGAATAACTAGAAAGTACCAGAGGTGAGAGAGCAGGTGGGGCTAAACACTATCTAGAGACTGGGATCTAGTTCATTGGGAGAGGCCCTGAATAGTACAGGTAGGCTGTTGTGTATCCTTTCTCCTCCCCTAAGATTGGACCAGAAGATAGGAATTGGTATGGGGGGAGGGGAAGGGGTGGTCTCCTTGAGCCATTTTTTTCCCCCAGGCCCAGACAAGAGTGAAACTGAACTACTTGGACCAGATTGCCAAATTTTGGGAAATCCAGGGCTCCTCGTTAAAGATTCCCAATGTGGAACGACGGATCTTAGACCTCTACAGCCTCAGCAAAGTAAGAACCACCCTACCAAAACACACAAATAGTCTTGTTATTCAGGGGCCCTTCTTGGTGGGGATGTTGCATCTCTGGGCTAAAATGGAAGGGTCACAGCACAGCCTGGCAGCACAAAAGCTATAATCAGAACTTCTTGGCATCTCTTGCTGCAATTTGAGTCTGGGTAGTGGTGTTTGGGAAGAGAGTGTAGTCCCGGTGATGTGAAGTGCTGGAGCTGTCCTTTCTACAGACCTTCTCCCTCATATACATACACCCAGCACATTCATGTCCCTTCCCTCTTGTCCTTTTAGATCGTGGTGGAGGAAGGTGGCTATGAAGCCATCTGCAAGGACCGTCGGTGGGCCCGGGTGGCCCAGCGCCTCAACTACCCACCGGGCAAAAACATTGGCTCCCTGCTGCGCTCCCACTATGAACGCATTGTTTATCCCTATGAGATGTACCAGTCAGGAGCCAACCTGGTGGTAAGGACGTGAGGCTGGGGTAGATAGAGGCTTTATCTCCAGACACAGATTTCTATGGTTCTGACTAGGGACCTGGGAGCTAAACTCTATCCTTTTCTGTTGATGTTTATTCAATTTCCACATTACCCAGGGCCAGAGGTCCTAGAGTTATCTGGTCTGCAGGGCTAGGCTCCTTATCTGTTATGTGATAAGTCCTTAAATAATAGAGGAATTCAGAGGAAAGAGAGATCTTTTGGGCTGGAGGTGTCTAGGAAGAGATGGAATCTGGTTTAGTTGGGGAGATGGTTGGGAGGGAGGTGGTTGGAAGGAGGAATGATATAAGCAAAGGCACTGAGAAGAATTCCCAAAGTGTGTGCTGGTGTCAGTGAGAAAGATCAATTGAGTGGGGGCTATTGATGTGGGTCAGGTGGGTGGAATCACAACTTTGTCATTGGGTAAAGGTAGAGGGAAGCCCTTGCTGTTGGGGCCTAGAGCCCCATGCCCTGACTCTTACCCCTCACCTGTCCTCAGCAGTGCAACACACGTCCGTTTGATAATGAGGAAAAGGACAAAGAGTACAAACCCCACAGCATCCCCCTTCGACAGTCTGTGCAGCCTTCCAAGTTCAACAGCTATGGCCGGCGGGCCAAGAGACTACAGCCTGATGTGAGTACTTCCCTTCTTCTGTCTTAGAGCTTTTGGGTGGAGTGAGTGCTCTTCCTCCCTCTTCCTTTTTTCAGTTTTCTTAGTTCTTCTGAGCACTAGTGTGTTTCTTTGGTTTCATTCTTGCTTTTTCCTCTACTGTCTGCTGAACTGGATCTTGATCTGTTCATACTATATCTTGGCATATCTGCCCTTCTTGTCTGTCTTATTCCTTTCCTGACTCTCTCTGCTCATAGAGATACAACTCTTCTTTCTTGTTATATCTATATCCTACCTCCAGGCAGAGGCTTATGTGCCAGGCATTCTTCCTAGGCACTGAGGATACAACAGAGAACAAGACAGACACTGTTCCTGGGCTTATTGAAATTTGTAATTTAGCAAATCATCTTAGTCATCATATTTTGAATATTTACTCTATGACAAACATTTTGTGTTTTTGTATACATTATCCCCTAACACCCTCGTAACTATAAGGTACGAATTAAATTCTCATTTTATGGTTGAGAAAACAGATCCTGTCTTAATTCCTTTCTAGGAAAGGGCTAAAGAGGGAACTCATTTCCCAGTCTCCAAAAAAACAGCTCTGAATTTTGCCCTGGCCTGCTGTCTCTCAGCCCCTGGCATGAGCCCAGGCGATATATAATCTGAGCTATTGTTCTTTTAGAATGGGGTAATCTGCCCCAGATAGCAGTCTTGATTCATTTCTTTCTTTCTCCCTAGCCGGAGCCTACAGAGGAAGACATTGAAAAGAATCCAGAGCTGAAGAAGCTACAGATCTATGGGGCAGGCCCCAAGATGATGGGCCTAGGTCTCATGGCCAAGGATAAAACTCTACGGAAGAAAGGTGAGGCGTAACAGGCTGGGACAGTGTGAAAGATAGACTCACCTGGGGAGAGGAATCAGGTCCTTAACTGTCCTGGACCTGTAGAGCTGCTTTTCTCTCTCCTAGATAAGGAAGGGCCCGAATGTCCCCCAACTGTGGTGGTAAAGGAGGAGTCAGGCGGGGATGTGAAGGTGGAGTCAACTTCACCCAAGACCTTCCTGGAGAGCAAGGACGAGCTGAGTCACAGCCCAGAGCCCTGTACCAAAATGACCATGCGACTGCGAAGAAACCACAGCAATGCCCAGTTTGTAAGGACTAGCCCTGACTTCCTAGTGTTCTGCTTCTCGTCCCTTCAAAGAGCATTTCCCCAGCATGACACTGGGCCATTAAGGTTGCATTAACAGAAAAGTGGGCCTGGTGGGCCCTGCCCTCAGGTAGTTCACTTAAATGGGGAAACAAGGCCAACTCAAATGGAACAAAGAACGAGAATGGGTGTTCAAGTGCTGTCAACATGAAGTGCTGAAAGGGTCCAGAGGAGGAGACTTATTATCCATTGCTTCAGGATAAAGGCTAAACTCCTCATTACCATGCATGATCCAGTCCCTGCTGACCTCTAGCCTCATTCCCCAGCACTTTCCACCTCACTTCTCTGCTATAGCCACACTGACCTACTTATTAGGTATGTTCATT
Organism: Dasypus novemcinctus; assembly: GCF_030445035.2. Classification (NCBI taxonomy): domain Eukaryota; kingdom Metazoa; phylum Chordata; class Mammalia; order Cingulata; family Dasypodidae; genus Dasypus; species Dasypus novemcinctus. The sequence goes on along the minus strand of NC_080704.1, from coordinate 61,318,451 downwards.
TTTTTCCCCGAGGTGCGGTACGCTCTTTTTGCTCCCCCATGCTTTGCACATGCTGTTCTACCTGGAAGACTTTCCCCCTGTGCCTCTGCCCTACTGCCAAACTTCAGTTTGCTTTCAGGTTTTAGCCAGTTTCAATTATCACTTTTCAATGAAGTCTTTCCTAAAGGCTGTCTATCTCTAGCTGATATGAGTGCTTCCTTTTCTAGGCTCCCACAGTATCCTTTATGGACCTCTGTTGGCTGTTTTCACACTGTGGTTTAATTTTTATGAACATGTATCTCTAGAGTACTGTATGTTCTTAAAAGGCAAATACAATGTCTTGTTTTATTCATCTCTGTGACTGCAGAGTCCAGCATAAGTGCTGAATGCATAGGTGTTAGTAAGTGATTACTGAATGAATAAAATCGGGTATCCAAGATGGAATGCTAAAATCCCTGCTCTCATAGCTCTGCCCACTTATTTGGGTTGTTAGTACGTGCATGCACTTAAATTCCAGACCTAGCATAAATAGCCTACATAAGGACTGAATGTTCCCACCAGCAAGCATAGTGGGTTTATAATGGACTGTGGACTGGAGTACTGGACTCTAGAGGAACCTGATGTTTGAAGGCTGAACAGTGCTTAAGTTGGTGACCTTATGATTCCCTGGCAGATCGAGTCATATGTGTGTCGGATGTGTTCCCGAGGGGATGAGGATGATAAGCTCCTACTGTGTGATGGCTGTGATGACAACTACCACATCTTCTGCCTTCTGCCTCCCCTGCCTGAGATCCCCAAGGGTGTCTGGCGATGCCCAAAGTGTGTCATGGCGGTAAGGCCTCCCCAGCTCCAGTCTGCATCTGCCTCATTGGGTGTCCTTGCCTTATTTCATTTAGCCTCATCCCCAGTCTTAGGTTTTGAATTCCTGGGGTGTGGCTGAGCTGGGCAGAACTTTGTGGGAAAGACTTTGCTTCTGTTTTTTGGGTGCTCCCAGGCCATTTGGGGAAGCAAGATTCGTGATTAGACAAACTGATAATCAAATGCTAAATTATGTGTTTGAAACTCTGAGAGTGGAAGTTCGGAGGAGAGAACAATGACTAAAGGCAGTCTTAGGAAGTATCAGGACTGAGATTTGAAGAACAGGAATATTAAAGAAAAAATTGTTCTTTTGATTTCCAAGTTATTTTGTTTTTTTCTTTGTTTTTTAGAAAGCTTGGAAAATAGACAAATTACCTATCAGCTCACTATCTAGAGATAACCATCGTTAATAGTCTGGTATATTTTTTTCTCATCTTTTTGCTATTGTGCAAATAACTATCTTTAACAAGCTTGGGATTTTAAAAAAATATATTTTCATTTGTTATTTCATATTGATTTTCTGTATTAAATTTATTCACAGGTATGTTTTTTTTTTCTTCTAGGGAATATATAATAGTCCATTATATGAGTATAACATTTATTTAGTTTTTCTTTTATTGTGTTATTTACTTTGGTTTAAAATAATGTATTCTTTAACTGTAAAAGAATGAGAAACTATTCTAGACTGGGGGACAGAGGAATAGCAGGAGCAAAGGTATAGAGTGAGAATGTACCTAGAGTAGTAGGGACAGTGAGAAGAGTTGCAGAAGCAACAGTGAGGCCTAAGAGACCTAGGAAATCTGGCAGGGACGTTTCATCAGCTGCCTCCCTACATCCAAATTCTGGGTGTTCAACATTTTCATTTGGGTATCTAGAGGCAGGCATTCATTGATAGTCTCTTGCCTTAGCTTAAGGATTTACAGTGGTCACAGAGACTAGGTATACATGTGAGAACACATGCAGATGGAAATGAGGAAAGCGATCAGGGCAGTGCATAATGACCTTGGTAGTGGTGGCGAGTCCAATGGGGAAGAGTTTGGATACAAACATTACCATGGGCAAGGAAGATGTCAGCTGTACTTGGCTCCCTTCTCTTAAATGATTGTGGGCCACTGGACCAGATTGACATATACTTTTCAGAAACGAGCAGGGTATGTGTCTGACTCAGGTACACTTAGTTCTCATCTAAAACCATGAGCATAGATACAAAGTGAGTCTTCTGAGCCAGCCTAAAGAACAGCAGTAGTGTTGGGTGTTTGACACTATAGAAGCTGGTGCCTTAGTTTCCCATGCTCCAAGATTTTAGAATATTCTGTGTCATTTTCCCAGGCCTGTAATTCTAGTCTGGACATAGAAAAAGCTTACCTGAGCATCCTATATGAATTCACATTTTAGCTAGAGAGAAAAAATGGTGGTACAAGTGCATAAGATTGCATGTTTAAGTCAGAGCTCAGTAAAGTCCTGAAGAAAGGAAAGATCATGGGATGTAGTGAAGAGGAAGGGCTTCCTGGAGGCTGGGGGACTGGAGTTGACTTTTGAAGAATCAGTGAAAGAAAGCAGGAGAGAATAGCCCAATAAGGAGAAATTGTATGAGCAAAGGCATGGTGGCAGTGCGTGTGAGAAATGAAAAGACTTAATTTTATCTGAGGGAGAAAAAGGTGGAGCTTAAAAGTGGCCTTAAGTGCAGACCTAGGGCTTGTTCTCCCTCCCTACTCCTACCCAGTATTCAAGTTTCACTTTTGAAGATTCTCTACCTCTTGCCGCTGCCTTTGTGACAAGTTCTCCTTTGGGTTTCAGGAATGTAAACGGCCCCCTGAAGCCTTCGGCTTTGAGCAGGCTACTCGGGAATACACTCTGCAGAGCTTTGGCGAGATGGCCGACTCCTTTAAAGCTGATTATTTCAACATGCCTGTGCACGTAGGTGATGGAGAGTTGGGATAGTGTTGGGGCTAGGGATGTAGGTATTGGTGCCTGATGGTCTCAGCTCTCCTGGGGCAGTGGGACCAAAATGATGAGCCACAGTTACCTGCTATTCCTGTTTTCCTAGATGGTACCCACAGAACTTGTGGAGAAGGAATTCTGGCGGCTGGTGAATAGTATTGAGGAAGACGTGACTGTTGAGTATGGGGCTGACATCCATTCCAAAGAATTTGGCAGCGGTTTCCCTGTCAGTGATAGTAAGCGGCACCTAACCCCTGAGGAGGAGGTGAGTGGATGATTCATGGTTGTATTTCATCTATGTGACTTTAGGCAAGTCATTTAATATCTGAAAGATTCAGTATCTTTATAAGATGGAGATAATTATGCCTTCCTCACATGGTTGATGTGAGATTTATATGAAATAATGCGTGTAAAGAATACAGCCTGGTAGCTGGCATGTGCAGACATGAGATTGGTTCTTTCACCCCTGTGAGCTTATTTATTTCCCTGCCTGTAAAATGGGGATAATGACTACCTTGCAAATTGGTTATAAGAATTAAATGAGAAGGCTTATGAAATGCTTCATTAATGAGAGGTGTTCAGGGACTGGAGGAAAAGGTGAGGGTCCAGGTCTGCCTTAAGAGAAGGCAACATTTTAGTCTGCAGCAAAGTTTTTAAACTTGCAGATATTTTGGTGGGTGAGCTTATCTGTAAACCTCTCGGAAATTGATGGCAAAATTGTGTGTATATTCCTTTTTGTGGAGAGGAAACCTATAATATTCCTTAGATATTTCAAAAAGGTCTCTGTGACCTCAATGTTCCCCAAGCTAGAGCAAATAACTTAAGATCTCAATTTCCTTACCATAACCTTCATCCCCTTTCCACAAATACCTGACCAGGAGTATGCTACCAGTGGTTGGAACCTGAATGTGATGCCAGTGTTGGAGCAGTCTGTACTGTGCCACATCAATGCAGATATCTCAGGCATGAAGGTGCCTTGGCTCTACGTGGGTATGGTCTTCTCAGCTTTTTGCTGGCATATTGAGGATCACTGGAGTTACTCCATTAACTACCTCCATTGGTGAGAAGGGGCCCTGGGGGAGCCATAGAGGTAGTCAAGGCAGGCTCCCTGCATGACTATGGGTGTGACAACTCTCTCTCCTTTCCGCTTGCACAGGGGTGAGCCGAAGACCTGGTATGGGGTACCCTCCCTTGCAGCAGAACATTTGGAAGAGGTGATGAAGAAGCTGACACCTGAGCTATTTGATAGTCAACCTGATCTCCTGCACCAGCTTGTTACCCTCATGAATCCCAATACCCTCATGTCCCACGGGGTGCCGGTGAGTGCTCAGAAAACAGGGACAAAGGGCAGGAATAATTTAGTGCTGTCATTTCTGGTGGTTGTCACCTGGAATCTACCGTTTGCCCTGTTCCTGTTCTGTATTAGTTAGGCTATAGATTTGACCACTGTAATAGAGGCCCAAAATAATAGTAGCTACTCATACAAAATGCAGTGGTGAGTCCTCTGGGCCACATGATTAAGGGAAACATCCTAGGGATGGCTTATCACATCCACATTCTAGCCAGTAGAAGAGGGAAATGGGGGAAAGACAGGGTAAGATAAGTCTCCTTACCTTTATTTTTATTTTTTTTAAAGATTTATTTATTTCTCTCCCCTTCCCCCCCCCCCCAAGTTGTCTGTTCTCTGTGTCCATTTGCTGCATGTTCTTCTTTGTCCGCTTCTGTTGTCAGCAGCATGGGAATCTGTCTCTTTTTGTTGCGTCATCTTGCTGCGTCAGTTCTCCGTGTGTGCGGCGCCATTCCTGGGCAGGCTGAACTTTCTTTCGCACTGGGCGGCTCTCCCTACGGGGCGCACTCCTTGTGCATGGGGCTCCTCTACACGGGGGGCACCCATGCGTGGCACGGGCACTCCTTGCGCGCATCAGCTCTGTGTGTGGGCCAGCTCCACACGGGTCAAGGAGGCCTGGTGTTTGAACCGCGCACCTCCCATGTGGTAGAAGGATGCCCTATCCATTGGGCCAAGCCCGTTTCCCATAAGTCTCCTTACCTTTAAAGGCACACATCATTTCCCTTTAGTCAGAACTTAGTCATTTGGCCACATCTAGCTACAAAAGAAGCTGGGAATTGTGATTCTTCTTCTGGATTGTCATGTACCAGCTACAAATTGGAGGTCATGCTATTTGAAGGATGGCGAAAATAAATTACCATGAGACAACACACAGTCTGCCATATTTTTCCTGTTACCCTTCTTGGAGTAATGGGTAGGTCTTTTTACTCAAAAGTTGAATCCAGAGTCCTGGCCTATCCTCCTTCTTATGTATTTCTTTCCTCACTGATAAAATGTGTGCAGGGTATATAACCTGACTGACTTGTGAGGAACTTTATATTCCTGTGAATTTCTACTGTTAATTAGCAGCAGCCCCTTTTTTTTGGTGTGGATCTTAAAACAGCCTGATCAGCAGCCCTATTGGAGCAGGAATTGGTACATTCTCTGTCCCTGCTATAAGCCTTATTCTTTGCTACTCTTTTCTATTCTTTTCCATTTCCTTTGGCCTTGGCCACTCTGCCACTTAGTTTAGTGCATGGAACATGGTAGGCAGACAATAAATACTGAATTAATGTGTCCTTGAGCTATCCCTGGGCATCTGTATAGTAGGGGTTAGACTAGGTCGGTGGTTCCCTCCTGAATTTCTTCTTATCTTCGGTTGTTTTCATGCACTACATATCCTATGAGAAACAATTTTTAGTATAGGTTGTAGTGATATTTAATCAAGGATTGTAGTATCTAGGAAACTGACCAAGGGAAGACATTCTATGACAGTTCAGGCAACCCTCCTCCACTCAGAAAGGGCCTATCCTTTCTCCTCTCTCCCTCACCCCATTTAATAATTATTGGACTAGAGATGTTAAGACAATCAAAGGCTCTTATAATTCTGTTGCTTCACAAATATACATTGGGTCTGACCTTAGATTCCTCTCTCCCTGACCCATTGCACAGCATCATCTTTGCCTATAATGCCAAAGAAAATTTTAAGAGTAGAAAAGAATTCTCTTTAACGATTTGGACAGTTTAAGATGCTTATATATAGAAGGAAATGGAGCTCATTAATCCTTACCTTTTTTAAAGAAACTTTGTCACAGATTTTTAAATGTGTTCTTTGCTTCTACGTCCACAGTATTTCTCCTGGTTATATGGCTCACCAGCTTCTCTGATCAGCTAGTTGATACTGCTCTGCCCTGTCATTTATCTGCCCTGCCCCTCAGTAGTTCTCAGCATCTCCAGGCTCTTTGGCTTTGCCAGTATCCCTCCTATCCAAGGTGTCTATGATTTTCATATTGTCATGCCGGCATGCTGCAGTTTAGCTAGCTGGAGCTCCCCCAGAGCTATCTTTAGACCCCTCACAGGGGCCGCGTTTGGGGAGGCCATTTCTTTTTATAGATACATAATGCAAGTATTATTTTTGTTAAAAAAGAAACACGACTCCTTTCCAAAACAATAGAAAGTAGAAAGATCATCCTTGTTTCCTTTACCCCAAACCTTTTGTTTACATAATACTTTTCTATGTATATTTTGACATAGCACTCGCTAGTCACCGTATGAATTTTATAATTGGTTTTGTGTCTGGCTTCTCTCACTCAGAATAATGCTTTTGAGGTTTATGTGTGTTGTGTGTATTGTACTTTGTTCCTTTTTGTGACTGAATATGTATATACCACATTTTGTTTATCCATTCTTCAGCTGATAGAGATTTGTGTTTTTACGTTTTGGCTAGTCATAGTCTTCATTTTTAACAGCTGTGGAATATTAGGAGAGCTTTTCTAAACAACAAGCTTTTCTAAACAAATATAGAAAACAGTAAAGTAGCTTTGCCAAAATGAGGGAGCCAGTCGAGACAGAGTCAGGAGCACTAGGTTCTACTCCAGGCTCTACTACCTGAGGCTTCTCTAGGACTCAGTTTTCACATCTATAAATTAAGGCTGGATTATGACAATAACCAAAAGGAAACAACCCAAGTTTCCATTAGCAGATAGAAACATTACTTCTAGTGAAATAGATCAGACACAAAAGGACAAATATTGTATGATTCTGTTTATATGAATATCTAGAATAAGCAAATACATAGAGACCAAAAAAGCAGATTAACAGTTACTGGGGGAAGGGGGTGTGTGGAATGGTGGTGGTATTGCTTAATAGGTGTAGAGTGATGAAAAAGTTTTAGTAATGGATGGTGATGATGGTAGTACAATATTGTGAATGTGATTAATACCACTGAAGTGTACACTTAGCTTTGCACAGTGGCAGTGTCATAGCCAATAAGGTTTATCTGAGGCATAATTATTACTAACTGAGAACTTCCCAATACCCCACCATGACAATTTGAAATATATTCAGCCCTGACAATTTTTGACAGTTTTTATGGAGACTGGATTAAAAAATAAAAACAACCAAAAAATGGTTAAGATGGGAAATGTTATGTTATAAATATGCTGCCACAATAAAAACTTCTTAAAAATTAAGGCTGGGACTAGATTGTTCAGCATGTATTTCTAGAACTCCTTCTGTGTACAAGGCCTCCAGTCAGTACCCTGAAGGTAAATAAACTAGTCCCTCACTTCAGGGTATGCACAGCTGAATGGAGGACAGAGATGAGTATGCAAGTGGAGTAAAGTGTTAGAGGCGCTACAAAAAAATAATAGACTAGGTCACTTAGGATGGGGTGCTCAGGAGAGGGTTTGTAGAGGAGGTGACCCTTGAAGAAAGAGTAAGAGTGGACATGGGGCTTTAATGAGAGACTCCTAACAGAGGCTTGGCATGGTCAGATTTGCATATTTTGGAAAACTATTCTGGTGGTTGGTAATGGTGGCTAGTACAATAATACAGGTAAGAAACGGTGATGGTGTTTCTAAGTAGGGATAAATTTGAGAAGGAAACTTATTAGGGTGGTGGGAACTGATGAATAACCTGAAGAAATGTGAAGATATCTCATATTCCTGAATGGCAAGATTGAACATTGTTAGGATGTTGATTCTCTCCAAATTAATCTAGAATCCTAGCAAAGGAATCTTTTGTTTGATAGACAGAAACATTTTAGGTTCTTAACATATTAACAAGTTTCTTTCCAGAGAGTAGGATCTATTGATCCCTTTAGCCACATGGTGTCTGTTTCACTGTTCTTTGCCAAAGTTGAATATTCATCTTAAAAAGCTCTGTGAGGCTTCTCAATAAAGAGAGCAAATTAATCATACACATGGCTATTTCCACTCCTTCCTGAAACCTCACTAAAATGACACAGAGTAATTTTTTTTTAATGTGAAAAATCAGAGATGAAGAAGACAAGAGAGGAGACAATAAAACTTCAAAACTAGAAAACAGAATCTTACACTGCATAATCCCCCACAGTTCAGGAGTTGGTGGCACCAAGCATTCTGGAGGTTAAGATGGATGGAGTGAAAATAAGGATTGGTTCAAGTCTATGTAGGAAGTGGTAAGATCCCCTCATGTACTGAGCAGCTAGGAATTTAACCCTCCCTTACTCTTTGAAAAGACTGGAGGTTTATTTCTGAAGAGGTTAAAACAAAGTCTCTCCATTGAGGTCTTCTAGGTACAGTCGAGGGTAGAGTATAGTGAAAATAGTAGGATTCATTAATGTATGCATATGAGATGCTGAGATTCTTATTCATCTTCCTGCACTTGGCTCTTGAAAAACTGGCAGCCAGGCCTTTTTCCTACAGGTAGGAAATTGGTAGAGTTTTTCTCTGTGGAGAATCTGACTGGCCTGAGAGAAAGACTTAGATTTTCCCAAACTAAATAGCCGAACCAGATTACCCTGTTCTGTAGCTCTTAATTAACAAGCTTCACATATGCAGTCAGAGCTTCCGTTCCATTTTTCCGTCTTTTACTTTTAAATATGAGGTACAGATTAACAGATAATTGAGGAAAACCAAAAAGAAAAAAAGCAACTTGGAGAAACTGGCAAGGCAAAGAGAAGGAAACTTTAAAAGAAAAGGAAAAGAGACCTCAGTATCTTCAGAGATAAGCCTATATTGCAAACATGAAGTAAGAACAGGATATTATTAACAAGGAACATACTGAGAACAAAAAAGAGCTCTTGGAAAGTAAAATTATAATAGCAAGTTGAGAAAGAAGCAGCTATTTTTAACATATTCTAGAAGTATGTTATTTAGGCTTGCGAGGTTAAATACCAAAATAATCAGAAGAGAGAAATGTGATTGCCTCTGGGGAGGATAGAATGGCAGGGCCTTCTGATTTTGTAACCTTGTAGAACCATTTGACTCTTGACATTGCATATATGATGGATAAAAATAAATATTAATGAAAAATGCTTTGTCAGTTTAATGAAAATTTTTAATAAAAATTACCAGGAAAGTCGAAATATTTTTATATACACATTTCCTATTTTTGACTCTGAAATCTTATGTCGTCTGTCAATACAAATAAAAACTTGAGAGTAGAGACCTTAGTCCATCCTTTCAGAGTTGGAAGTTCTGGGAATCTGTTGTCAGACTGTGTTTCCTGAGGCTTTCCTTTACCTCCTTAAGGATCTTGCACTTAGATTAGGTTTCTATAGACTGGAAAACCTGTCTCACCAACCTTGGCCTTTCTTTTCCTCAGGTTGTCCGCACAAACCAGTGTGCCGGAGAATTCGTTATCACCTTCCCCCGTGCTTACCACAGTGGCTTCAACCAAGGCTACAACTTTGCTGAGGCTGTCAACTTTTGCACTGCTGACTGGGTGAGTCTGGAGTATGGTGGGCTGACTGGGAGAAGCAGGAGAGTTGTGCGGGAGGTTGAAGACACCATGGCTTCCAGACTCAGCCACGCTCAGTCTTGAATCTGTCCACAGTTGCCTGCTGGGCGCCAGTGCATTGAGCACTACCGCCGGCTCCGAAGATACTGCGTCTTTTCCCATGAGGAACTCATATGCAAGATGGCTGCCTGTCCAGAGAAGCTAGATCTGAACCTGGCAGCAGCTGTGCATAAGGAGATGTTCATCATGGTGCAGGAAGAGCGGCGTCTACGAAAGGCCCTGCTGGAGAAGGTGGGTGGTAGGGAGAGTGCCTGGGTCAGACATCCTCATCTGGTAGAGATAGGGGGAGGAAAGGACAGCATCATAAAGTAAAAGATGTAGCCTCTACTCTTGGGGTGTAGTGAAAAGAAGTAGACCTGTGATTGAAAACCATGTTCCATTCTCTATTAACACCATTTACTTGCAACCTTGGACAAGTTAGTTTACCTCACTGAGTGTCAGTTTCCCCATCTGAAAAATGTGGATTAAAGATAATGGTTGTTACATAACTGGCCTATAGTAAGTGCTGGTATAGCCTTATTTCATCATTATTTAATCCAACAAGATAGACATATGGAAACCCCCACCGCTAACTAGCTGGGTGACCTTTTCAAGTTAACCTCTCATGTTCTCACTTTCCCACTCTGTAAAATGAGAATAAATATCTAACTTGCAAGGTGGTTATAAAACTTAAGCAAGGTGATTTATATCAAAGCATCTATTACTGTACTTGCAGCGTAGCCACTGCTATTGTTATTGATAATATTAAGGCATGAAAAAAATGATTGAAATATGGAACTTTTGTCAGGAAATTCCATTTAATTATATTCATATGGTTCAGTAACTCAAGCTAGAGTAATAATATTACCAAGTAGTAGGAGGTCCTACTTTAACAGGTTTCTCATTAGGGGGCATTGCTACAAAGCTATAAAGTCCACTCATATACTTCAGCCTTTTTAAAGTTATACTTGTGTAGTTTGCAAACTAATTTAGTAAGGATCCTCCATAAGATTACAAAGAAATATTAGTCCTAAGGACCTCTTGCTGCTTGTTTGGTAATACTTTATTATTTTAAAGCTGAATTACAGCTTTCCTACAAGCATGAAGAACTGTAAGGAAAGTTGCAGCTATAGTAAATGTATGGGGCCTTGCAGTTTGTGGTGTTGGTGATCTCTTCAAGGATCATTTTCTCTCTAGGAGCCTTTCACTGCTGTTATTAAGTGATGACCTTGTGGCTATGCCAGGCTATGGGAAGGAGCCAAAGCAAGGTGGGGAGAATAGACATTCTCATGCTGACATTCAAAATTCTTTACACTTCAAGTAGGGTTCTGCACCCACCCCCAGTCTTGAAATTCTTTAAAAGATTGTATGTGTATTTGAGTACTTTTCTGGGGAGAGGGCTTATAGTTTGTATCCCGTTCTCAGTGGAACAACAAAAACAACAACAAATATACCTAGGGGCTTCACTCTTAGAGCATTTTTTTGAAGTCAAAATTGACTGCAGTCATATTCTTACTTTAGGCAAATTGCTGACTCTGAGACTTCCTCCTCAGTAAAATGAGATTGGCCTATGAAGTAGGTATTCTTGTCTGAAAATTAGAGATAATAACCGTAAATATTGGTTGAGCATTTATTCTAAGTTCTAATGTGCTTTTCTCAGCCCTTCATTGCTTTATGTTTGTTAATCCTCAACACCCAGTGAAGGTGGTACTGTTATCTCCATTTTACAAGATAAGGAAACTGAAACCCAGAAAGGTTTATATAATTTACTCAAGATCACATAGCTAATAAGTGGTGAAGTGGGATTTGTTTTATGCAGTGGACTCATATCTTATGATGCAGGGGTTGGGTTTTGTTTTTGTTTTTTTATTTAATCTTATTTTTAAAAGATACTTAGATTATACAAATGTCACAAAAAATATAGGGGATTCCCATATGTCCTGCTCCTCACACCTCCCACATTTTCCCACATTAACAACATCCTTCGTTAGTGAGGTACATTCATTGCAATTGATGAACACATTTTAGAGTATTGACACTAAGCATGAATTAAAGTTTACATTGTAGTTTACACTCTCTCCCACTTAATTCTGTAGGTTATGGCAGGATATATAATGGCCTGTATCTGTTGTTGCAGAGTCATTCAGGACAATTCCCAAGCCGGGTTAGGTTTTAAAGTCATTAAATATGACAAATTATGGTAGTCAAAATTTCCTTTAAATTCCCTAAAATTGCCTGTTATGTATAACATTGTATTGTCTCTCAATTATTCTCATATAGCTGGCTTTTCCTGTGTTTTTTTTGGAATAGATTACTTTTTCTTCATCTGAGGAACAGATGAAGTCATTGGCTTAGGTTTGGAAGCCATGTCATTGAAAAAAATGTGTATCTTTGAACACTAGGCATGAACATGTACAGTTGAATATATTTAAGTTAGGTATGTATAAGCAATTTCTTCTGTCTGCTAAGTAGCCAGCATTGTTACACAGTACACACCCATACTAGCCAGGCCTTTTTTTGGCCACTCCCACACATTGCCAACTCTCTGGGGACTTAGTCTACCACTTTCCTTTCTTGCCCAAAACGCCCTTTTGGAAACCCCTGCTCTAAAGTTCAGGTGTGCTCTCTGGGGTTTGGGCTTCTCCACTGTCATCAGCACAGATTTGAGTCTTTGAGTCTAAAGTGGGGCTCTGGTCTCTGAGATGGGGGTTTCTACAATGCTGTTCTGGTTTTATATAATGTGTATGGGCTGAACACTCCCAGGGCATCACAGAGGCTGAGCGAGAGGCTTTTGAGCTGCTCCCAGATGATGAGCGCCAGTGCATCAAGTGCAAGACCACGTGCTTCCTATCAGCCCTAGCCTGCTATGACTGCCCAGATGGCCTTGTCTGTCTTTCCCACATCAATGACCTCTGCAAGTGCTCTAGTAGCCGGCAGTATCTGCGGTGAGCATGGGGCCTACCTGGTAGAAATGGGGCATGGAGGAGGAGGCAGAGTTGAGCCAGATATGCTGTCCCTTTCCCTTGTCCTCCAGGTATCGGTACACCTTGGATGAGCTCCCTGCCATGCTGCATAAGCTGAAGGTTCGGGCCGAGTCATTTGACACTTGGGCCAACAAAGTGCGAGTGGCCCTGGAGGTGGAGGATGGGCGGAAGCGCAGTGAGTGATGGGGGGACAGAGGGACTCCACAGGCAAGTTCTATTCCCTTTCCACCTGTACCTCGAACCCTCCTCATCTGCCTTTCCTCAATACTGCCTACTCCTTGCTGCTCTCGTTCTCTCTCCAGGCCTTGAAGAGCTGAGAGCACTAGAGTCTGAGGCCCGTGAGCGGAGGTTTCCTAATAGTGAGCTACTGCAGCGACTGAAGAATTGCTTGAGTGAAGCGGAGGCTTGCGTGTCCCGGGCTCTGGGACTGGTCAGCGGCCAGGAAGCTGGGTATAGCAGCATGAGGTGTTGGGGTAGAGATAGCCTATTGAGGATCATGTACCTAGGAAAAGTGCTATCATTGGTGGATTCTGAGTACCATTGGGCAGACTGGACATCAGGAAATTGGAAGCACTGGATTGTGAGGTAGCTTGGGAGGCCTTGGGAAGGGCAAGGAGATGAGGCAACTTAGAATGGAGAGGGGTGCCTCAGTGACAAGAAAACTAGAGATGTTTCTTTTTTTTCATAAGTACCTGAAGGATAGTTGAGGGATAGGCTGAGGGGTTTTGTGGGCAGGGAGGAATTGTAGAAGGTTTAGGGGTAAGGAAAGGACACAGAAGCATAAGCCTGCCCCGTAGTTGCACAGCTTTAGAGTTTACAGTGAAAGATGATGAGTTGAAAATGGAAAGTCCAGCTTCTGTTGCCATTAGTTAATTTTAAGCCGTTATCCTACTCCAATTCTTTCACCTCATATGAAATGCTTGTATCTTAAAACTCTCCCTCCACCCAACTTAGACATCTGGAAGAATTCTGAGGTATGAGAGATCAAGGTGGGTAGGTATGGTGAGGAAAGGTGTTGAGTCTTAGCACAGAGATGGAGGGAGGGGGCTGGATTTGGACCTGAAACCCTTTATGTGAAACTCCATAGCCCCCACAGGGTGGCTGGTCTACAGATGACCCTGGCTGAGCTCCGGGCCTTTCTGGACCAGATGAACAACCTGCCTTGTGCCATGCACCAGATTGGGGATGTCAAGGTGAGGAGGGATGGGCTTGGAGTGCTGCTGAGGGATCAGGGACCTGAGCAGTAGGCCCCTCTTGGTTCCCTTAAATAGTTTATTTGGGTAAGAGAAGATAAACATGTGAAAAAATAATGGAAAGTATGAGGCAAAAGGACTAAGGACTGCCTTTTGCAAATGATATTTGAGGAGCTGGTGGTAAAGGGTACAAGTATAGGATGCAGAGTCAAGGGAAGTTTTCCTGGAGAAGTTGGAGAAGGAGAAGAAAGTGACAAAGATATTTGTTGGGCCTGGAAAGTTGAGCAAAGTTCATGAAGATAGAGAAGAAATGGGGTGGAAATGGCAGTGGACACCAGTGGAGATGAGGGTTTGTGAGAAGATTAAACATAGCTTAAGCGTTTTTTAGGGCAAAGGGTCTCTTGGTGCTGCACATCAGAATCCTCTGGGAAGTTAAATAAAACGCAGACTCTTGACCAACCCCCATGAAGGATCTCTGGATCTCTAAGTGTTGGGCCCAGGAATATGCATTTTGAACAGATTGCCTCAGGGTATTCTAATAGCATTGGAAACCACTGTCTTAGGGCATGGAGAAGGAGAGCCTAGTGCAAGGTCGGCTTTCTTTTCCCAAAAGCTAAGGAGCTTGTTCTTCATCCTGTTTCCTGTTAGGGTATTCTGGAACAGGTGGAGGCCTACCAGGCTGAGGCCCGTGAGGCCCTGGCCTCATTGCCCTCTAGTCCAGCACTACTGCAATCCCTGTTGGAGAAGGGGCGACAGCTTGGGGTGGAAGTACCTGAGGCCCAGCAGCTCCAGCGGCAGGTGGAGCAGGCACAATGGCTGGATGAGGTGAAACGCACGCTGGCTCCCTCAGCCCGAAGGGGCACCCTGGCTGTCATGCGGGGACTGCTGGTTGCGGGTGCCAGTGTAGCCCCCAGCCCTGCTGTGGATAAGGCCCAGGCTGAGCTGCAGGAGCTGCTGACCATTGCTGAACGCTGGGAGGAGAAGGCTCATCTCTGCCTGGAGGCCAGGTAGGTCCAGCTTCTACCTCTCCCTGCCGTACTGTAATCCTGGTATACCGATACCTGGAGGACATGGGAAAGGGAGAGCACATCTAATCTTCAGGAGAACCTGAAGATGATTCCCATGGGTGGGAATCTAGAATCTTGTGTCGAAGTGTTGACTCTCCCCTCTTTTGTATCCTATCTTGTTTTTAAACATCATGTACACATGGAGGCAGAGGTGGGCTGTTAGAGATGCAGAGATGGACAAATGCCGAGATATATAGAGGTCCAGCCCTACAAGCCGACATGTTTACCTGCACATAAGCAGAAGTACTAACAGGCAGATAAACAAAGTTGGTAGAAAGACATCACACACAGGGCAATTTGACAAATCTGCAGCAACAGATTAATACCACAGGTTTATATGTGTAGGCACTGCTAGCAGGCTGACAGATTAGCAGATAAGCAGAAGGAGCTATGGCAGAAGGATGAAGTTTGGTGCATACAATCTGAAACAAACAGGGACTGGCAGCCACCCATAGACAGAATGCAAGCAAGTAGATTCAACTAGGAGAAGGATGAACAGGTGCACCAAGGGCCTATGCAGATGTATCTGGTGGCCAAGCTGGGCTGTTCAGACAGACCACCCCAGACCAAGTCCTCTTTTTTCCCCTACGTTTAGGCAGAAGCATCCACCAGCCACACTGGAGGCCATAATCCGTGAGGCAGAAAACATCCCTGTTCACCTGCCCAACATTCAGGCTCTCAAGGAGGCTCTTGCTAAGGCCCGGGCCTGGATTGCTGATGTGGATGAGATCCAAGTGAGGACCCTATCGTCCACCCCCACCCTTCAACCCCATTCTTACCCTGGCCTTCAGTCCAGCGGGGAAGAGATGGCACATACATAGGTTGTGCTGGATTGGGTTGGCTAGAGAGAGGAAGGGGACATGGCACATAGGAGGCACCAGTGTGCTTGGTAAGCAGTGTGAATAGGGGTTGGGAGGCTGACCTGAGGGAAGAGAGGATGCTGGTTAGAATGAAAATGGTAGGAGCAGGGAGGCAGGTGGTGTGGGAATGGAGCTGGGCAGGGGCTGTTGGCATGGAGGAGGGTAGAAGAAGCAAACCACAACAAAATAACTAGTCTGGTGGTCCTGGAAATTTTGGGGCTGGGCCAATGAATGTAGGAGTTTTGGGGGAGAGACAGGTGGAAGCTCCTTGGTATATGATCCCCGTTTTTTTTCTGTCTCAAGACCATGAGTCCAGTCCATCTTCCCTGTCCTGCCCAGCTCAGGACCAGGTACAGTAAGAATCTGTAGATTTTGACAAGTTGAACTGAACTTTCTCTTACCCTTATCCCCAGAATGGTGACCACTACCCCTGCTTGGATGACCTGGAAGGCCTGGTGGCTGTGGGCCGGGACCTACCTGTGGGGCTGGAGGAGCTGAGACAGTTAGAGCTGCAGGTACTGACAGCTCATTCATGGAGGGAGAAGGCCTCCAAGACCTTCCTTAAGAAGAATTCTTGCTACACGCTGCTGGAGGTGAGGCCTGAGACCCTGACCCATAGCCTCACCTGTCCCCTTGCTGTTGTCAGATGACTCATGAGAAGACGGGCCTTTTGGGGGGACTGGGGACGGGAGGAGAGAGTGCGGGCACCAGAGGAAACTCAGTCATTCCTCTTCTGTCTACCTGCCTCAGGTGCTCTGCCCATGTGCAGATGCTGGCTCCGACAGCACCAAGCGCAGCCGATGGATGGAAAAGGAGCTAGGGTTGTACAAGTCTGACACAGAACTGCTGGGGCTGTCTGCACAGGACCTCAGGGACCCAGGCTCTGTGGTAAGGACCTGGAGTGTTGATGGGGAGAAGTTGGGTTCTGGGTATCTCCCTGCAGTGAGGACATCCTGGCGATGATAAGACTGTTGGAGCCAGGTGATCCTGGGAAGACCACTTTCCCCTTCTGAGCCTCAGTTCTGGTTTGGGAGTGGGTTGTTAAAGGGGCCAGAGAAGGGAAGAGATGGGGTGCTGACCGACTCTCCTCCTGCCCTGGTCACGGCAGATCGTGGCCTTCAAGGAGGGGGAACAAAAGGAGAAGGAGGGTATCCTGCAGCTGCGTCGCACCAACTCAGCCAAGCCCAGTCCACTGGCATCATCGACCACAGCCTCCTCTGCAACCTCCATCTGTGTGTGTGGGCAGGTGCCAGCTGGGGTGGGAGCTCTTCAGTGTGACCTGTGTCAGGACTGGTTCCATGGGCGATGTGTGTCGGTGCCCCGTCTCCTCAGCTACCCAAAGCCCAGTCCCATCTCATCCCCACCACTGGCCTGGTGGGAGTGGGACACCAAATTCCTGTGTCCACTGTGCATGCGTTCACGGCGCCCACGCCTGGAGACCATCCTGGCACTGCTGGTAGCCCTGCAGAGACTGCCTGTGCGGCTACCTGAGGGTGAGGCCCTGCAGTGCCTCACAGAGAGGGCCATCAGCTGGCAAGGCCGTGCCAGGCAAGCTCTGGCCTCTGAGGATGTGACTGCTCTGTTGGGACGGCTGGCTGAGCTTCGCCAGCGGCTGCAGGCTGAACCCAAGCCCGAGGAGCCCCCTACTTACCCTTCAACCCCTGCTCCTGACCCTCTTAGAGAGGGCAGTGGCAAGGATATGCCTAAGGTGAGCTGCCCAGCCCAGCTCTTGTCTTCAAATTCCTTTCTCCTAGCCCCTACCCTTTTTAGGCTCCAGCCCTGTTCCTGTTTTATTTTCAGCCTCCTTTGACCCAGCCTCCCTGCCCCATTGTGTATCCCATCCAGATCCCTAGATTATGCTCCCTGCTGGCAGCCTGTCTCTGTCCTCTTCCTTTAGGAGGTGGAGGGTCCCAAGCTTGGGGTTAGGGGAGGAGAATAGGGCCTAGCTATTTGGTTCAGTTACTCTTACCCATTCTTGCTCTTCTTGGCAGGTCCTGGGGTTGCTGGAGAATGGAGACAGTGTGACCAGTCCTGAGAAGGTAGCCCCGGGGGAGGGCTCAGGTAAGAGAGGTAGGTCTAGGTGTGGGTAGGCTATTGGCTTGATACTACCATAGTTACCCATATGGTCCTTGTCTCTGTTGTGGTGCTGGGGGTAAGACCAGGGGCAGCCTCTAATCCAGTCTGTTCCCCCAAACTCCAGACCTGGAGCTGCTGTCCTCGCTGTTGCCACAGTTGACTGGCCCTGTACTGGAGCTGCCTGAGGCAACCCGGGCCCCCCTGGAGGAACTCATGATGGAGGGGGATCTGCTTGAAGTGACCCTGGATGAGAACCATAGCATCTGGCAGCTGCTGCAGGCTGGGCAGCCCCCAGACCTAGAACGGATCCACACACTTCTGGAGGTGAGGAGAGGAGAGGAGAGGAGTGATGGGCAGGGCCAGGAGGTCAGGCCAAGCAGGCAGGGAGCCCAGGCCTGACCACTGGCCCACAATTCTTTTCTGCCTATCTGATCACAGCTGGAGAAAGCAGAGCGCCATGGGAGTCGGGCACGGGGCCGGGCCCTGGAGAGGCGGCGGCGGCGGAAGGTGGATCGGGGTGGGGAGGGCGATGACCCAGCCCGAGAGGAGCTAGAGCCAAAGAGGGTACGGAGCTCAGGGCCAGAGGCCGAGGAGGCCCAGGAGGAGGAGGAGCTGGAGGAGGAGACTGGGGGTGAGGGGGCCCCCCAACCCCTTCCCACCACTGACAGCCCCAGCATCCAAGAGAACCAGAATGGCTTGGAGCTGGAGCCAGGGGCTGGTTCAGGCTCTTTGGCACCGTTCTCCACTCTGAACCCCCGGCTGCATATGCCCTGCCCACAGCAGCCGCCTCAGCAACAGTTGTGACAGTGGCTCAACCCAGCACAGACCCTAACTGACCCCCCTCAGCCTCAAGGATCCTCTTTCTGACCATCAAACCCACTTCTTGGGAGGTGGGCGGGTGGGGGGGAGGGGGGATGGCCACCCCTCCCAGCCCACCCTGAGTCCCTTGACTTTTGTATTCTGACTCCAAGGTATTGTTCAGACCTCAGCTCCTGGGGGCCGGCCCCTGGAGTTCCCCCTCCCTGGTAGCCTCTAACCAGCATTCCCAGACACCTGAGGCAGATAGATAGATGGGCAGGTAGGCAGGGTGGGTGACAGGGGTTGGGCCAGCACCATTCCAGAGACAGGGCCAGTGCATATGCAAACTGGGGGATCTCCTCTCCCTTCTCTCCCCAGTTCTGGCCCTGGCCAGGCCATGCTACACTAACCTCACCTCCCTCTCCCTTTTCCTTCTCCCTTCCTCTTTCTCCTTCCCTCTCCTTTTCTCCCTCTTTCCTTCCCCCTTCTCCTTTCCCTTCTTCTCCTCCCTTCCCCTGACTATTCCACCCAGGAGGAGGAAACTTCACATAGCTGTGCTCGCAGTTTTTTATTTTAAGTCGATTTGGTTGGGGAGCTGAACAGGGCTCCCTGTGATCTGAAGAGAGCTTTTGGTGCTTGTCCTCACAACCACCTCAACCCTTCCTCCCTGTACTCTCGTCTCCTTTCCTCCTCCTGGGTTCATGTTGTAATAAAAGAAGATTGTTGGTGTGTAATTAATTTGTTCAAAAGAAAAAAGCAAGAAACTTGGTTCCAACTGAAACCTATTTTAATTTTATTTTATTATTTTCCTCTTGTTAGAAATAAAACCCTTAGCAACATTTTTTTGGAAACATGTTTCTGAAGTGCATTTCTCTTGGAAGGGGGAGAGAGTTGCCTCCATCACTTGCCTGTGCTGGCAGTAGCACAAGGGCTGAAGCCAGAGTGCTCTGGGTTCTGACATTGAATTCCACCAGGTTCTCTTTAACCTTGGGTAAGACATCCCCAATTGTCCCCCACCCCCAAGCCAGTCTTCCAACAGGTGGGCCTTGACACCTCTTGCCTAAACTCCTTCAGCAGTCTATTCCACTTTATGCCCTCCAATTTCTCTTTAAGCTGTCAGAGGGAATTTTTTTTTTTTACAGCTTTATTGATGTATACTTGATACCATAGGATTTGCCTGTTTTTAATGTACAATTCAGTGATTTAGAGGGATGCTTCTAAAATGTAGATATGATCATGTCACTCTGTTTAAAACCTTCCATGATGCCTTATTGCCCTTAAGATCAAGATACGCACCATACACGACATGGACAAAATTTCATTCTTTCTAGGAATGCTTTTCTATCCAATCCATATGCCATATTCAAGGAGCCTTCTCTGATTTTTCTCCTCCCTAAAGAGTTCTTCCTGCTTTTTGTGAATGAGGACTAAAGCCCAGATGTCATTTGCAACCTGAGTTCACTTTTTTTTTTTAAGCTTTATTGAGGTGTTACATACAATTCAGTCAGTGGCTTTTAGTATGTTCACAGAGCTATGCAGCAATCACACCACATCGTCAAATTTTAGAACATTCTTGTCATTCTAAAAAGAAACACCTCCTAGGTGTCATCTCAATTCTGCCACCACCCCCCCAGCCCTAGGCAACCACTATCTAACTTTGTCTCAATGGATTTGCCTATTTCAGGCATTTAATAGAAATGCAATCATGTACATGGTTCTTTATGACTCCCTTCTGAGCATAGCTCTTTGAAGCCCAGAGTTTACTTTTTTTTTTAATTTTTTGAGGTACCAGGGTCAGAGATTGAACCCAGAACCTCGTATGAGGGAAGCTGGCACTTAACCCCTGAGCCACATTGGCTCTCCTTAGTTGGTTTTCTCCTTTGCTGGTTTTTGTTTTTAGGAGGCATAGAGAACCGAACCCAGGACCTTCCATGTGGGAAGCAGGTGCTCAACCACTTGAGCCACATCTCCCCGAGAGTTTACTTCTAAGTATCTTTAAAGTGAATATCAATGTTAATCACCTGAAGTTGTTTTTATGGGAATTTGCATGCATGTGTTTTTCTGGCAAGAAGGCTAACTAGTTTACCTCAGATTCATAAAGGGATGCTTGGCTCCAAAGGCTAAGAACCACTCTTTGGTCCTGAATGTTCTAGGTTCTCAGTCTGGCTATGATAGAATAGAGGAGGAAGCAGTACTTAGGTTTTGCTAGGCCAGTCAGCTTCCTCTCATGCCTGACTCCTCAAAGGCTTTCCCTCCTGTCAAGGGATTAAGGGCCAGGTCCTGATCCATACCCCTGGAGTTCATCACACTTTTCTATTTTGCCTTTCTTCATCTTCAGTGGGTTCATTCTGCTCCAGTTTTTCCCCTTCCCCAAATGTCCAGTTGATAAAGACCTAGTGAAGACAAAGCTTTGATGGATGGGAGAGTCTGGCGTAGTCAAGGGGGAGGAAGGGATCAACCTTAATCCTGGGCCCAGTTTGACCCCAGGCCTCAGTTTGGGGGAAGAGTTGGTCCTTTAGTCTGTCCACCTATCTGGAATTGATTATGAAAAGGGGGTTGGAGTTGAGGACATCAGAAGAAATGGGCCTGAGCTTGGGCAGACAGGAAAGGACTCTGCCTTAGCACTTCACTACTGCTCCCTAGCCCAAGGCAGCCAATCATGGGAGGAAGTGGCCAGAGAAAGGAGGGAGAGAGAGTGCCCACAACCTGCAGCAACTTCGAGGATAGAGAACCGCTAGACCTTGGATGTAGGTCCTCCAGAGAATGGTTCCATCCCTCACCAGGTTTTAGCCTTTTCCATCTTGGCACCTCCCTGACCCATCTCACATTTCCTGCTCCCTTCTCAGTGGATATGCATCCCATGAGCTTTTCAGGATGGGCCCTAGCCCCCCCATCCTGCAAAAACCAGATCAAATCTCACCTATCCAGAGTTTCATCTAGTTCCACACCTGCCACCTTTCAGCATGCACAACTCTAGGAAGGGATGAATGACTGATTCAGAGGTGCTTCAGGTGAGTGGGGGATGGGGAGAATGAGATTGAGGAAGCAGAGGATATCTTCACCTCAGTCATTTCCTACTATATAGACACTACCTTGCTGTGTCATCCCAGAGGTTTCCATATTCCTCACAATGGCTCCTGGGTCTGCAGGTGATAGAATGGGGAGACGTATTCCTGCTAAAGCCTAACTGTCTCCCTTAGGCCCTCTTCTCACCACCACCCACCCCCAACCCCCACCCTTTGGGTCTTCTCTGTTCCTTGTATTGTGTCTCAAGCACTAGGGTTAATGGGTCTGTCCTGCTCCCAAATCCCATGTTGGGAGCTCCTGGAAGAAGGGCAAGGCTGAGGCCTGAGTCCTCTGTCCCCATTTCCAGGCCAGGGCCCTGCACAGTCGGGGCTCAGAAGAAGGGAGACAGGCTGAGCAGTTGGGACCCTACACTGTGCATTTGAACTCTCTTTCCTTTGAATTGCATAAAGTTCATTGACAGAGGGTGCTATCCCATGGGAGTGGAGTCTGGGGTCCAGGGTCCATGGGGCCCTGAAGGTACAGAAACCAACCATGGTTTCCCAGAAAAGTCCTGTAATTACAGTAATGGGAGAAGAGGGTTTGGGAGGCAGGCAGATAGACAGGATCCTTGCCTTTGGGGCACTCCCTTGTAGATCCCCTTCTGGTTGTCAAGCTCCATATGAGATATTTCACCAAGTCCCCTTCAGACACAAAGGAAACAGACCCCTAGAAAAACCAGCCTGGCCCAAGATATCCTGGCAGAGTTGGAATTTCCACCAAGTCTCTGTGTTAAGGCCTGTACTGCCCTTGAAAACGGAAATGAAACAGCAGGGACACAAGGGGAGTTTAAACCTGGAAGAAGCATTATAGGCAGAAAAGGCAAGTACATATTCAGAATAAGTGTCTATTCCAGTAAAGATGAATCACTGCCCCCTGCATAACAGAAGGGGTCTGACGTAATCCACCTGGCACCAGGAAATAGTTCTACAGAGGGGGTTCAGTGTTGATCCCTGCTGCTGGTAGGTTGAGAATTCAGCAGTGGCTATAGCCACACTGGCTTGAGTAGGTAAAAGTCCATATTGCTGAACTTGTGCATAACTTTTATCCCTGCCTGTATTAGTTATGTATTGCTGTGTAACAAATTACTGCAAAACTTAGTGGCTTAAAACATTCCTGTAGGTTAAAAATGAGGACACAACTTAACTGGGTCTTCTGCTTCAGGGTCTCTTACAGGTTGCAGTCATCTGAAGGCTTGACTAGGGAAGGGTCTGTTTAAAGCTCACTCACTTGATTGTTGGCAGGATTCAGTTCCTTGTGGGTTGTGGACTGAGGACCTCAATTTCTCACTGGCTGTTGGCCAGAGACCACTTCAGGTTTTTTGCCATGTGTGTCTTTACATAGGGCAACTCACAACATGGCAGCTTGCTTAATCAGAGCAAGCAAGGGAGGAGGGAATATGGGAGGGAAAGAGAATCACAATATTTATAATCTAATCTTAGAAGTGGCATCCCATCCCTTTTGCCATATTCTATTCATTAGAAGTGACTCACAGGTCTAGGCCACACTTGAGAAAATTACACAAGTGTGTGAATACCAGGAGGCAGGCACTGTTGGGGCCATTTTGAAGACTGACTTCTATAGTTTGTCCTCTGGTCCCCAATGATTCATTCATGACCCTTCCACATGCAAAATACATTTACCCCTTCCCATGGTCTCTAAAATTCTCATTCCATCATATCATTGGCTCAAAGTCTAAAATGTTACCATCTAAATCAGGTCCAGGTGTATGTAAATGGAGCTCCCTCTGGTGTATTCCTTGAATATGGCTCCTTGGGTACTATTTTTCTTCATCTCCAGAGCTGTGAAACTAAAGATAAGTTATCTGCCCTCACCACACCCAATGCACAATGGTAGGATAGGCATAGAATAACTGCTAAGACATTCCAGTCCAAAAAGGGAAGAGCTGGGAGACACAAAGAAGTCACTGGTCCATAGCAACTCAGAAATCCAGCTGGGCAAACCAAAGTTCCTTGATTGGGTTGCAAGGCTTGGGACTAATTCTCTGTGGCTCTTGGCTCTATCCTCTCAGCCCTTGGTTCTACCCTCTGTGTCTTCATTTTATATGAAAGGTAGCATGTTTGCAACTGAGTAATCTCAGCCTGCATCGTGCCAAGAGAATTGTGGGGTGGGGGCAAGGCATGGTGGTCCAATGGCCTCTTTTCATTTTATACTGTCTCTGTAATCAGTTGCCACCAGGAAATATTTCCACAGCGGAGCTTGGTATTGATCTCTGCTGTTGGCAGGTTGGGCAGTCAGCAGTGGCTACAGCCAGATTGGCCTTGATCAAAGTCCGTATTGCCAAGCCCATGCATAACCTCCATGCCTTTGACCATGGTCATTTTGTTCAGGAGTCCACTGGACAAGAAAAATGTGGCAGGGATAGACCTTGGCTGACATGCATAGAACAGGATGTCTTGTCCATCTGACAGATCTTCCTCTATAGTAGATTTTTTCTGGTGCTTATTTATGTGGGATATGGATATCCTCGCACTCTGTTCCCTTTCCAAGGGGAAATATTGCCTCTTCAACAATATTTCGATCCTGTTCTTTCCAAGTCTCTTGACTATCTAGCCAAATCATTAGTGATTACGTATTTATCAGTGGAGATCTGTACATCTGACCATCTCTGTGTAGGCAAAGTTTTCCTACTGGGAGAATTTCTCTTCCCACTATCCTTCAGGATCAGCCTCAAGTGGGACTGTAACAGTGCATCTAGCCACTTCCAGCTGGTGAGAGCATATCATGCAGAACCATCTGTAAACCAAGCTTGAATACTGTAGCCCTTAGTCAACTGGTAATAGGGAACGCCCCTTGAGGCCTCATGTGTGAGTGGGAAAGGGATGGCAGTGCAGTTGGTGGGGAGACTGATCCACCTACTCGGGCAGCTTATTTGCGTCTTCTAGACCTGCTTGAATAAACTTACTCTATTTGGTGGTGAAGTGCTTCTGCACACAAACAACTTTATGGCATGATGGGACAGTTAACACACAGGTTGCATGGGTTACTTGATGTCGTGCTCAGTTTCATTCACAAAGTAGATCCTCTCTTCCATTTTTATTATTCTCTGGGGATTCCTATTATCTCAATGTGGCTGTTTTAAATTTTATCCTCCATTTATTTAGTCTTTTTTAAAAGTGTTTTGTGTCTTTCTTCTTTGCTGTTGATTTCTAGAAGAGGTCCCCAATGTAATCTTTCACTCACTGATTTGTTCTGCAGCTATATCCTTCCTATCCTTTATATCATCTATAATGTGTGTATTCCAATAATGTATTCTGGAACTGGAGAAATCACTACAGGATAGGATTTGGGATCTCCTAGGCCTATAAAAGAAGGACTCAGGCCCAAATGTCATGTATTATCTGATCACACTGTGACTGGTGGACCATGGAGACATTCTAGGTCAGAGCCAGTATTCAGTCTGTTTCAAAAGGTCTGGGTATTTCCCTGTCCCCAGGGAACAGTTACCCTGAACATAGGTCCCTTTGGGGAAAGCAAGGAGGGAGAATTCACCAAACGCATTCGTGAAAAGTGTAGCAAGGTCCTTCCTCAAATGGACCCAGCCTCCCCTTTATTCAAGGGGCTCTAGTCTGTGAACTGGCTCAGGTCTGGCAACTGGGAAAGAGGCTTGAACTCTACATTTTGGGGACTAGGTCAGGCCTCTATTTGCCAGACTAGAAGATTTTTTTGGTTATATAGATCGATTAGGACCTTATTAGGCTGTCCATCTATTTTGGTTCTAGAAAAAAACATGCTAATTTGCCACTACTACAGATTCCCAAAGGTCAAACCATTCTGATTACTGCTATGGCTCAGCTGCCCAATTTAGGAGCCAGAGTAACCTTGTCTCTCGAGGTGATCCCATCACCCCCACTGAAATCAGGGAGGCCATTATCATAGTCTCTTACCATGACCCCTGACCTACAGAATAAAAAACACTGAAGTTTTTTTAAGGATACTGGTACTAACTCATGCATTGTTAAGGTAAAGCTAGCTTCTGGGACAGAGAAAAAAAAAAAACTAAAAAAAACCCCACCAAATCTCTGTAATCTAACACAATGAAAGTTTACTTCTCCCTCCTTTAACATTCCAAAGTAGGTGTGAATAGTTGGACTGACCTCTTCTAAGTGGTCATTCAGGAGGCCAAGCACTTTCTGTCTAGAGGGTGTACCATCATCAAAACATGATCGTCATTGTACTACTGTCATCTAGAGTCCAGCCAGCCAGAAGAGGAAAAGACCATGTAGGAGGTTTTTAGGAGCCAAACCTGGATGTAGGGCACATCACTTCCATTCACATTTCATTAGCTAGAACTCAGACAGTGGTCATACATAACTTCAAGGGACACTGGGAAATTCAGTCTGAATCTATCCCCAGGAAGAAAAGAAAACAGGTTTAATGACCATCTAGCTAGTCTCTGCCACACTTCATAATGTACTTTTGAAAGCTCCTGTGAAAGGAATGTCCACACAAGAGGGTGAGTTGATAACACATGAAAAATCTGCTGCAACATTCTTATTGCCCTATACATCTGGATTCCTCCTCCATCTATGTTGTACCAAGGAATTTCTGGTATCTTAACCTCATTTAACATAGGCCACTATGAATCCAAGTTTTAGTCAATCAACTGAGCAACTCTTAGAAATACTTCTAGCTATTTCAACTAACACAGTATATCTGGATTGCTGCAAAGTACACTCTTGTTGAAAAGTTTGGCCCAATCTGCTATGGCTCAGCTGCCCAATTTAGGAGCCAGAGTAACCTTGTCTCTCGAGGTGATCCCATCACCCCCACTGAAATCAGGGAGGCCATTATCATAGTCTCTTACCCTAGATCCCTAGAATCGATTCCTATACATATTACTGAGGTTTCTGTCAATATAAATTAGCTACATTTTTGTGCATATTTAGACCTCTCAGGTCAGATTCTACTTCTCCTGGGACAAACAGGAATGTGAATCCAGTAATGGATGTGGAGTCACCATGGGTGGATGTTGAGAAAGATCATGTGTCCCGAAGTCAGGTAGGGCCAGCTGCATTAGAATAGGGAAGAAGGGCTGCGTCTGCTGCCAGGGGAGGCTTGTGGGCTTTGGGATTCAGGGCACTCAGATTTATCCAAATAAACCTTGATGTTCCTCTTCCAATTTTCAAGGTCCCATCTTACCAAAATCAGTGGCTTTGGTTTCACATAAGAGGTCTGGAGATCCTTTGAATTCAACCTGCATTGTAGTTCAGCAACCTGCAGGATTTGGCTTTATGTCTGATTTCAGACTACATCATTCCTGTAACTACAAGAGATGGTAAATTTATATTTTTAGGGCAGTCAAAGAAGCTCCCCAGTGTCTGACCATGCCTCAAAACAAAAATTTAAAACTGTGATCTTGAAAAATTTTTTTCCTTAGTCATATCAGCAATGCATATTATTGCTGTTTATAAATGGTTAAAAGACAATGCCTATTATTAGACTAAAACAAAGTACATCTACTCAAATACAACATCACTTGGACACAGGGTGTGAAAAGACCAGTTATATATATATATACATTTAAAAACCCATATATACACTATACCCTCACATCCAATCCAGACAGATGTTCTCCATACTTTGCTTCAAAAGCAAGAAACATAGAGCTGCAGAGGTTCTAAGATTCAGAACATGCTGAACATATCTCAAGCATAAAAATGCACTGAAATAGCAAGAATAACATTTTGATCTGAACTCATGCAAAGCAAATAATGAGAACCAAAGATTTACCTACAATTTTAACATTTATTAGAACAGACTGGAAAGAAACTGTGCAAGAAGACCGGTTTCATCCTCACTATAAAATATTTAGCAATTTACTTATTAAACATCAAGTTGAGCCAGTTTAAACCTAAGATTAATTATTATTCCAAACAGGACTCTGTCGCTCTTTGTTTCTACAGGTAACAGTTTCACAAGTACACATTAATACAATTCTAGACAGTATTCATACAAAATTGTTTTCTGTTTTTTTTTTATCTTTTAAAATTGTGAAACATGGCCGCAAAGAGGAAAGGGTATGTGTAAACTTTAAAAATTTTAAAAAGCAAATCACCCAGGTCAAGAAATAGAAAATTACTCAAACCAAAGAAACTCCTCATATGCCCTTTCCTGATCACAACTCCTTCCCCCCAGACCATAAATAATGGTCACCTGACTTTTTACTCTTTTTAAAACTTTCCAAATGTACACAAAAGTAGAGAATATAAAAACCCCATGTATCCATTATCAAGCTTCAACAACCATCAAAATTTTACCATATTTATTTCATATAGCCACCTCTTCTCTCCCTTCCTCTCCCTGCTCTTGATCTCTTTCACTCTTTCTTGGAATATTTAAAGTAAACTCCAGACATGTTATTTCACTCCTAAGAACTTAAGTATGCACCTCAAAAAAAAAGACATTTCTTTATGCAATTACAATGACATTAGCATACCTAACACAATTAAAAATAGTCCCTTAATGTAATCTTATCTATCTTCAAGATTTCCCAAAGTAACTAAAATAATGACTTTTAATAGTTGGGGTGTTTGAATAAGGACCCAAACACTTACTTTTATGGTAACCACTTCCTTACTTTAAAAAAATTTTACCACATAAGTATGAATTTCTAACTATATAATAAGCTTAGTTTTGCCTATGTTTTAAAAAATCATAAAAGTGGAGTCATACATTATGTATTATTTTGTGTCATTTCTTTCACTCAACATTATGTTTTTAAGATTCATCTGTAATTTTACAATAGTTGTATTTTATTTTCTTGGCTGTATAGTATTCCATTGCATGACTATCTATCTATCTATCTATCTATCTATCTATCTATCTATATCTATATATATATATATATATATCATTATCAACTATAATTTGAAAGACATTTGGTTTATTTCTGATTTTTGGATATATTAAAAAGACTGCAAGAACATCATGTGCCTGTATCCTCTATATGTAAACATACATATCTGTATGGCATATGCTAAGGAACAGAATTGTTGGGACAAAGGGTATACACATAGGCAACTTTCGTGAGGTAGTTTTACCAGTGTCCACTGCACCAGCAGAGTATGAGAGGCCCTGTTGCTCTGCATCCTTACCAATCCTTGGTATTGTCAATTTTAAATTTTTGCTAATTTAAAGGGTATATATTGATTCTCATTGTGGTTTAAATTTGCATTTCCCTGATAACTAATGAGGTTGAATACCTTTTCATATTCTTAGTGGCCATATGGGTATTCACTTTCGTGAAATACTTGTTCTATCTACTCTTGCATGTTTTTCTATTGGTTATCTCTCTCTTATGGAATTGTAGGACTTCATATTATAATCTCGATATGAAATCTTTGATGGTTTTAAGTCATACAAATATCTTCTCCCATTCTTTAGCTTGCTTTTGTACTGTTTGTATGTCGCTGGGTGAAAAGAAGTTCTTATTTTTAATGTTTTCAATATTATCAATCCTTTCCTTTCATGATTAGTACTTTTTTTTGGTATCTTATTTAAGAAATCTTTCACTACTCCAAAGTTAAGAATATATTCTCTAATTATAGTCTTTGCCTTTTACATTTAGATCTATAATCTACCTGGAAATTATTTGAGTTTAAAAATACATGGTATGAAATAAATATCTAATTTAGTTTGTGGTTTTTTTCTATTTGGACATCTAATTGTCTCAGCAGAATTTATTGAAAAGACTGTCCTTTTACCACTGCTCTGCAGATGCCATATTTTAGTTAAATCAAATATGAAAATATGCTTGGGTCTTTTTCTGAGGTCTTTGTTCCATTGGGCTATTTTTCTATCTAAAATACAGTCTTTTAAAATTTATTTATTTATTTATAATGCAGTCTTAATTACTATAGCTTTATTAAAAATCTTAGCATCTGATAGAGTGAGTTCTCCCTCATTATTCCTCTTCTTCAGAAGTCATAGCTATTACTTGACTTTTTTCATTTCCATATAAATTTTGAAATCAGTCAAGTTCCATACACATACAAAAATTCATCAGGGTTTTAATTAGAGTTGCATTGAATCTGTATATCATTTTGGGGTGAACTGACATCCTCACGATATTAAGTCCTCCAGCCTATGAACAAGTTATATTGCTCCACTTATTTACATTTTGTTTAACCTCTCTCTAAAAAGTTTTATAGTTTTCTCCAAAAATGATATGCACATCCTTTGTTAGATTTATTTCTAGGATTTCTAGGTACTTGGTTTTTAAATTCTATTTAAATGGTAACTTAAAAATATAACTATTTGCTTGTATAGAGAAATAGATTTGATGTATGTAAATCAATTTTGTATCCAGCCAACTTTAATCCTAGTATATTTATCTCCATTCTTATTTATTTATTTATTTATTTATTTATTTATTTATTTATTTATTTATTTTCTCTGAGACTATTATCAAGATTCTGGCACTTCTATTCTCCATGGCTCTTGTTTTTTATTAATATTTTTAATATTTTTATTACTTCATGCTGCTTTCTGGGAGAGTTCCTCAACCTATTTTTTATCTCATCTACTGTGTTCTTTATTTCAACTATTATATTTTTCATGGCTAATATTTCCACTTTTTGTGCCTGAGAGACGGGATGAAGGAAGGCCCCACTGAGGAGGTAATGATGAATTGTCTAGAGAGATGAAATGGGGTTTGCCAGATTATGGAGAGAAGGAGAATAATCAACCTGAGGGTTTAGCAGTAGCAAAGGCCTAGAGACCAGACAGCAGGGCCCAGTAGGAAGAGAGATGAGGTGGAAAACTACAAGGCTTTATAGGGCCAGAATCACTGAGGTTCATGAGGAGAGTCCTGACTTATGACCCTGCAGATTGTGGTTACCTCCAGGAAAATGGAAGCTTCAAGGCAGTGTTGGAGTATACCCAGCCCTTTGAGGCAAAGACCCCCTCCACTTCATGCCTAGTTCCATTCCCCTTCCTTTGAGATACCTGCCAGTAGGTCCCTCCTTTCTTTCCTGGAGAGGAAGGTAAGTAGAGAAGGGAGAGATGAATTGGATCCAGAAAAGGCATCCTAGAGAAAGTGTGATTAGATATGGACTTTGTGGAATGGGGAGAGAGGGGAAAGGAAGTGGTTCAAATACAGCAGAAGAGTAGAAGGCAGCCATCATGGAGACAGCCTTCTGTATATGAGAGAAAGATGGTGGGGAAGTGAGGTGACAAGAGCCTGCCTTTGAGCAGAAGGGCCTAATCTGGAGAGGTCTGGGAGCTTAAGCTGGTGAAAGAGGAGCCAGACCCTGGGGGCACCCCCAGGGCCAGGCCTATCATTTCTCCAGTCCCAAAACCACTGTGGGTCACAGGCAATTTTCTCCCTCCTCTGGTTGCCCCACTGCCTCCTTCCTAATGGCTTTCTGTGATCAGGCCCCAATCATGCCAGAAGTTCTCCCATCTTTCCCACATATCCCCTCCCTGCTTAAGGAGAGAGTGACCCTTGTTTTATCTTCATAATTTGCTCCAGACAGGTAGCTCCAGGGACTTGATAGGTGTGAAAACTTCAGAATGCCCTGTCCACTGACAGCTTCCATAGCACCTCCCTCCCTGGATGGCCTCCTCACAGGGTTCTTTTAGGAGATTTTGGATGGTGGTGTGTCTCTGTGTCTCTGGGGTTGTCTGATAGAGGGTTAGCTCTAGGAAGAGAAAGATAGTTTCTGGACATACATAGGCTTCATGGAGGTGTGTCGCAGGTGTAGGAATCACATCCATAGGCACAAATCATGATCCTACCACGGTCTTGACCTAAAGGGAGACTTTGATAAGAAAGGGGCCCTGAGTACCAGAGTCAGGGAAGTTAGTTCAAACAGGTGAAGAAATCAGAGGCAGAGAGGCATCAGTGAGTCCATAGAATAAGAGTGTAAAAGCCCTGGTTAGGGTCTAGGCTTCCCGAAGGATTCAGACTACCAGTGTAGCCCTCACAGTGTAGCCTTTGGAGAGGCTTCCAGATGCAAACAGGCCTACAAAAGATATGAAAAAGGAAGCCAAAAGGCTAACAGGCACATGAAGAAACTCAAACTCAGTAGCCATCAGATAAATACAAATGAAAATAAAATTAGATATCATTAGACTGGTGAAAAACTGAAAAAGATGAAAAAGTGTTGGGATGTATGCGTGCAATGCTATAGGAATCCTTATGAACTGCAGGTGGCAGTGAAGATTGGGGCAACCATTCTAGAAAGCATCATCAAATTAAGAATATTCTTTATGACCTGGCAATTCCAGTCCTTGATATACATCCCAAAGATGCATAAGGAAACATGTTGAAGAACAATCATCACATCATAATTTGTGATAGCAAAGAACTGGAAACAATCTAGGTATCCATCCTTAGGGTGTACGCAGAGAAAATAAAGAGTTTTCACACCACAGAGTGCTGTGCAGTAGTTGAGGTTGATGGAAGATGTACACACAGGCTCTTGAATATAGCTTAAAATATATTGCTGCCCATTATTCACAATGCCCAAAAGTAGAAACAACTCAAATGTCCTTCAACTGATGAATGGCTAAATAAAATGCGGTATATCCACACAATGAAATATTTGGCAATAAAAAGGAATGAAGTACGTATAAATGCTACAACACGGATGAACCTTATAAGACATTATGCTGTGAGAACCAGACATAAAAGACGACAGATTGTATGATTCCATTTATATGAAATGTCCAGAATAGGTATATCCATAGAGACAGAAAGTAGGTTAGTAGTTGTTTAGAGTTGGAGGTAGTGTGTGGAAGGAAATGTAGAGTGACTGCTATTGGATATAGGTTTTTCTTTTTCTTTTTTTTTGAGGTACTGGGCCAGGGACTGAACCCAGGACCTCGTATGTAGGAAGCCAGCACTTAACCACTGAGCCATATGGCCTCCCATGAGTTGGTTTTTTCATTTGTTTGCTTGTTGTTTGATTTTTTTGTTTGTTTGTTTTTTAGGAGGCACTGGGAACCGAACCTGGGACCTCCCATGTGGGAAGCAGGTGCTCAACCACTTGAGCCACGTCCAATCCCCTGGGGTTTCTTTTTGGGGTGGTAAAAATGTTTTAAATTTAGATTGTGTACAATACTGTGTACAATACTGTGAAAATACTTTAAAAACCCTGAATTGTATACTTTAAGTGAGTGAATTGTATGATATGTGAATTATATTTTAATAAAGCTAATATATATATTTAGAGATAAGTATATTTCAATAAAGTTGACATGTATATATAAACACATTGCCATACTGTTGATATGGATAAAGCATACACACATACACACACACACACACACACTCCTGCCTCCTTGGAGAAATGACTGATTCCAGGGCTGAGATCAGAGTTAGGAAGGACTTAAAAATGATAGAGACATGACAAAAGAGCCAACTTGAAGGATCTCCCAATGTTCAGATCTGGGACAATTTGAGCAACAAAAGAAATAATAGTTGTAATAGATTATAACCCTTAAAATAAAATAAGAATTCATGAGTTCATACCAATAAAAACAATGAATTAATGAGTGAGTGAGTGAATGAATGAATAAATTAATAAATGGGGAAGGAAGAGTCTTCATTACAAAGTAGAATTCTAACAAATGTAGAAGGAGTGATGGAAATAGAAACACCACAGTTATAATTGTATCAGACATGAATCATTAGTGAGTGGAAGCTTGAGAAACAGAACATCTGCAGAATCTCAAAGTATCTCCTCACAAGTTAGTTATTAATTACAAAGGGAAAAACAGCCACTTTACAATGGTGGAAACCACTTTAACACAGTGATGAAGGTTATCATGAATAATAAGATACATGGACATCATGTACCTTCTGCTATGATGTACTGAGCAGAGTGCATTGTTTATGTGGTATCCTTGCCAAAAGTGCATAACCTCAGTCTAATCATGAGAGAATATCAGACAAACCTAGTTGAGGGACCTTAACTTGGAGCTTTAGAAGTTTTTCCAGAGGGTGTGCGTTTGGATTTGGATCTTGCAGGATGGGTAGAGGGACTTGGGAGAACTGGGGGCCTGAAGTCATGACAGTGGCAAAATATCTACGCTTGAGCTAGAGCTAGATGGTACTGTCAGGTGCAGGGGGCGGGGCGCGGCTAGGGAAGTGTGTCAAAGCCTGCCTTGGTCATAGTCCAGAGGGGCTTGAGAGGGGCTCAAACCCTGGAGATTCCTTCAGGGCCAGTCTCCTTTTTTCTGGTCACTTCATCCCCTCAGTTACCGCGAGGGGGTGCTGCTGGAATTGAGCACCTTCCCTTCAAGCACCTCCCCATCCCCTGGATAATGGCATCCCCTGTTTTGTCCTGTGGTCGGCTCCAGACACGAGGGTAGATAAAGGCCAGGCCTTTGCCCTAGACTGGGGCTAAGGATTAGAAAGGAAATTAAGAAAACAATTCCATTTACAATAGCATCTAAAAGAATAATACATCTAGGAATAAATTTAACCAAGGAGGCAAAAGAAAACTGCAAAACATTGCTAAAAGAAATTAAAGAGAACTAAATAAATGGAAAGACATCCCATCATTCATGGATTAGAAAACTTAATATTGTAAAGATGTCAGTACTGCCTCAAAAGAGCTACAGATTTAACACAATCCCCACCAAAATTCCAACAGCCTGTTGTGCAGATAGGAAAAGCCAATCCTCAAATTTATATGAAATTGCAAGGGGCCCAGAATAGCCAAAACAATCTTGAAATAGAAGGAAAAAATTAGAGAACTTAAAGTTCCCTATTTCAAAATTTACTACAAATAATTCAGAGCTACAATGATCAAAACAGTGTGCTACTGACATAAGGATAGACATATAGACCAATGGAATAGAAATGAGAGTGCAGAAAAAAACTCATACATCTATGGTCAATTCATTTTTGGCAAGGGTGCCAAATCTCTTCAATGTGAGAAAGAATAGTCTCTTCAAAAATGGTGCCAGGAAAACTGGATGTATACATGCAAAAGAATAAAACTGGATCCCTACCTCAGACTATATACCAAAATTAACTCTAAATGGATCAAATGCCTAAATATGAGCACTAACACCATAAAACTCTTAGAAGAAAACATACAGGAAAACCTTCATTGCCTTCGATTTGAAAGTGGATTCTTAGATATGACACCAAAGCAAGAGCAACAAAAGAAAAAAATAAACTGAACTTCATTAAAATTTTAAAGTCTTGTGCATCAACGGATACTACAAAAAAAGTAAAAAGGGAACCTATAGAATGGGAGAAAATAATTCCTATCCACATATCTGTTAAGGGCTTAATATCCAGAATATATAAAGAACTGCTAAAACTCAATAGCAGAAGACAAATAACCCAGTTTAAAAATGGGCAAAGGATTTGAATAGACATTTCTCCAAAGAAGGTATACAAATGGCCAACAAATATATAAAAATATATTCAATAGCATTAGTCATTAGGGAAATGCAAATGAAAATCACAATGAGATTCTACTTCAACCCCCAATAGAATGGCTATTACTAAAATAATGGAAAATGATGGCGAGAATGTGGAAAATTGGAACCCTTATGCATTGCTGGTGGGAATGTTAACGGGTCCAATCACTGTGAAAAACAGTTTGGCAGCTCTTAAAAAGGCTAAACATACAATTACCCTATGACACAGCAACTCCACTCCTAGGAATATAACAAAAATAACTGAAAACAGGTACTCAAACAGATACTTGTATGCTAATGTTCATAGCAACATTATTCACAAGAACCAAAATATGTAAACAATCCAAATGTCTATCAACAGATGAATAGATAAAATGTGGTATTTACATATAATGAAATATCATTCAGCCATAAAAAGAATGAAGTTCTGATACATGCTACATTGTGGATGAACCTTGGAAACATGCTAAGTGAAAGAAGTCAGTTACGAAAGACCAGAAATAGTATGATTCTACTTAAATGAAATATCGAGAATAATCAAATTCATAGAGAAAGTAGATTAGGGGTTACAGAGGCTTGGGAGGGGGAAATGCGGAGTTACTGCTTAATGTTTCTGTTTAGGGTGATGAAAAAGGTTTGGTAATGGATGGTGGTGATGACAGCACAACAATGTAAATGTAGTGAATGCCATTGAATCATACAACTTAAAATGGTTAACATTTTCTCACCACAAATTAAAAAAACAAAAATGTTTTACTTGAATCTCAAGGTTTTTAGAACAAACTCTAGTGCAAAGCCATTAAACCTTCCTATTGCTGTGGACTTACTATCACTACACAGACTTGTTTCAAAATCTTGATAAAAATGCAATGCATGATCCTAGATTGGACTATTTTGCTATAAAGGACATTATCAGGAAAACTGGTGAAATCTGAATGGGGCCTAAGGATTAGATGGTAGTAATGTGCCAGCATTAATTTCATGACATTGATGGTTGTTGTATTGTAGTTATTATAAAAGAAAAGGTTCATATTTGTAGAAAAATATCAGAAGTGATGGGGTAGCAAATCTGCATTTACTATCAGATGGTTCAGGAAGAAATTTTTTATACTGTTCTTGCAATTTTCCTTAATTTTATGATTGCTTCAAAATAAAAAATTATTCAGGAAACGACTGTTTGAATATTTCAACCTGGAATAGTTTGTTTGGCCTTGTAGCTTCCTCTGATAATTAATTTTCCATGCAAACCTTACATTTAGGCTGAGGAATGATGGCTTATTTAAGCACCTGAATCCAAGTCTGAGATGATTCTCATGACTTAAAAATCATTTGTGGACATTGAGTTGTCTTGGAAATACAATAATTTTCCAGTTTACTCAAAAGATTGTCTATTATGATATGAAAATAAATATCTACATAAATTAAATATACTTACATGTTAGGTTCTTAAAACTGAGTTTTAAATGTTAGGATGCATTGAGTGCTTTAAAAAAACTGCATCGAAATTTTTTAAAAACCACATATGGTAAATGAAACACTAATTTTTGGGTAACTTAATACTAAAAATTCACAAAATAAATAGCACTTATACACATGTATGAAAATATTTTGAATGATAGGGTTTTTGTTTTGTTTTGCTTATTTATTTATTTAATTATTTTGAATGATAGGTTTTTGAAGCTATGAAGACCTATAGTTAA
The DNA here is from genome assembly GCF_030445035.2 of Dasypus novemcinctus. Lineage (NCBI taxonomy): Eukaryota > Metazoa > Chordata > Mammalia > Cingulata > Dasypodidae > Dasypus > Dasypus novemcinctus. Next base: position 61,281,717 of record NC_080704.1, on the reverse strand, counting down.
CCTCTTCTAATGAATCAATTTAATTAAAGAATTCCACTAGTAAGTGCTTTCTTTCTTTTCTTGGAAAAAAAAAAGATAATTCAAAGTGAAATTTCATCAAAAATCAGACTTTGGCTAATTGTCAACATCAAAATCCCATAATACAGGGAGTGGATGTGGCTCAAGTGGATGAGTACCCACATCCCACATGGGAGGTTCCAGTTCGGTCCCACTGCCTCCTGAGAAAACAAAAACAAACAACAAGCAAAACAAATGAAAAAACCAATTCAGGGAAGCCAATGTGGTTCAGTGATTGAGCACCGACTTCCCACATAAGAGATCCTGGGTTCAATTTCTGGCCCCCGGTACCTTAAAAAAAAAAAAAATCCAACAATACAGAAAGAGAGGGAGAAAGAGAAATGGGGAGAGTAGAGTGACAGGAGGAAAGAAAGAAAAAGGGGAAAAAAGGGTGGAGGAAAGCAGGAGTAAAGGGAAGGAAGGAAGAGAAAGAGAATGAGGAACTTACACAGAGAAACAAAATCAATCTTTTAACAGCACTTAATATTGGATACTGATGATTCTGATGAGAAAGATACAACTTCCATAACTCCTGTGTTACCAGAAAAAAAGTGAAAATAAGAGCAGTTTGAATCTAATCAAAATTTAAATATTATACATATGCATACGAAACAAAATATCTTGATGAGCAGGAGCAAAGTAAAAATCAGATTAACTGGAATGATTCCCAGAGAAATGCTGCATAAAGCAGCCCCCACAGAGCTGCTATGGTGGCTGCAGCTGTACATGAAATCTTTCATGTCAGCATAATCATCACTGGATGAAGAGGTTCATAGAGGGAACCATGTGAATACTGTACTGTTCAAATATATTTTTAAAATAATTTAAAACGGGTAAAACCAGTTGTAAATGTTTGCTAAGGATATTTTATAAACATTTATCACGGTTTTAAAAAATTTCACTGCTACTAACTCCCACAGCTGGAACAAAAATAGTGAAAATTAACCAAATCAAAAGTGGTTCTTTGAAAAGACTAATTAGAAAGACCACTGACAAGAATGATAAAGAAAAAAAACTGAGAGAAAGTTTTTTTAAAAAACAAGCCTATATAATGAAAAGGGAGAAATAATTATGGTCAAAACGTATTTTTTAAAAAGGAGAATTATGAATGATATGACAGTGAATTTGAAAACCTAAATGAAAAGGATATATTCTTAGAAATATGTAACATGTTAAAAGTGACACAAAAATAGAGGTCCTGAATAGTTCAGTAAGTAGTAAAGAAATGGGAGTTAAAGAACTCTCCTCCATCAAAACCCCAGTCCCAACAGTTTTGTATGTGAGTTGTAGCAAACTTTCAAGGAATAGTTAATTCCCATCTTATGCATAATAACATAAGAGCAAAACTTATCCATTTTATTTTTTGGACCTAGTGTAACCTACATGGCAAACTTAGAAAAAGAGAACACAAGGGGGAGAAAACCACTAGGGCCATTTCATTTACGGACACAGAAACAAAAATCTCAAATTGTTAGCTCATAGGCATCAACAGGGTATTCTAAAAGACAGTTATGACCAAGTAGAGCTTATCACAGGAATATAAGGATGTTATAGTTCAATATAAAAAATCAATTAATATTTTCAAAAGTTACTTAAAAACTATAGTAATCAAAGTAGTACAGTATCAGCACAAGGACAGACATATAGACCAATGGAATAGAATTGAGAATACAGAAATAAACCCACACATCCATGGACAATTGATTTTTTTAAATCCACCTCACCCCCCCCGCCCCCGCCCTTTGCAGCTTTTTGCTTGCTGTCTGCTCTCTGTGTCCATCCACCGCACGTTCTTCTGCGTTTTTCTTGTCTCCCTTTTTGTTGTGTCACCTTGCTGAGTCGGCGCTCCGTGGTGCTTGCAGGGTGGCAGCTCTCCGCAGCGTGTGGATGAACCTGCCTTCACAAGGAGGCCCTGGGACATGAACCCAGGGACTACCATATGGTAGACGGGAGCCCAATTGATTGAGCCACAGCCACTTCCCTGGATAATTGATTTTTGACAAGGGAGCCAAGTCCACTCAATGGGGGAAAGAAAAATTTATTCAATAAATGATGCTAGGAAAACTGGATAGTCAAATGCAAAAGAATGAAAATGTACCTCACACCGTATACAGAAATTAACTGAAAATGGATCAACAACTTAAATATAAGGATTATAACTATAAAACTCTTAGAAGAAAACAGGAAAATATCATCAAGACCTTGCATTAAGCAATGGATTCTTAGACATTACATCAAAAACACAACCAACAAAAGAAAAAAAATAGATAATTGGACTACATCAAAATTAAAAACTTTTGTGCATCAAGGATATTATCAAGAAAATGAAAAGACAACCAACAGAATGGAAGAAAACATATGCTTGATAAGGGTTTAATACCCAGAATATATGAAGAACTGTTAAACTCAACAACAAAAGGACAAATAACCCAATTTTTTAAATGGACAAAACACTTGAATAGACATTTCTTCAAAGAAAATATACAAATGGCCAATAAGCACATGAAAAGATGCTCAATATCATTAGCCATTAGGGAAATGCAAATCAAAACCACAAGGAGATTCTACTTCATACCCAATGGAATGGCTACTATTTAAAAACGGAAAATAAGTGTTGGAGAAGATGCAGAGAAATAGAAACCCTCATTGTTGGAGGGAATATAAAATGATGCAGTCATTGTGGAAAATAGTTTGGCAGTTCCTCAAAAAGTTACATATAGAGCTATCATTTGACCCAGCACCCCACTTCTAGGTATATATTCAAAAGAATTGAAAGCAAGGACTCAGGCAGATATTTGTACACCAACGTTCAGAGCAGCATTATTCACAATGTTAAAAGGTGGAAGCAACCCAAATGTCCATCAACGGATGGATAAATAAAATGTTGCACATACATACAATGGAATATCAGCCTTAAAAAGGAAAGAAGTTTTGTTGTTTGTTTTTTTCTGCCACAGTATTGAAGGGTTTATTTTTCCATCCAAAGAAAATTAAGGAATATTATGCATGGATAGATTAATAGTTTAGTTTTTAAGGAACAACTTTTCCATAATTTTCAAATATTTTTGTCCAGGAATGCCTGATAATAGGAAGTCTAGCACAGAAACTTATATACATATATATATATGATTTTAAATCTACTTATTAATTTTTATTTTAGTAACATATATACAACCAAAAATGTCCTCCTTTGACCACATTCAGATATAATATATCCAGTTCTCCCAGCACTATTTGTTGAAAAGACTATTCTTTCCCAATTGAGTGGCCTTGGCACCCTTGTCAAAAATCAATTGGCCATAGATGTGAGGGTCTATTTCTGAACTCTCAGTTCGATTCCATTAGTCTATATGTTTATCCTTGTTCCAGTTCCTTGCTGGGTTTTTTTTTTTAACTTTAGTTTAGAGAAGTTTCAGTTTTACATTTACAGAAAAAATACATTGAAGTATAGGAAATTCCCATATAACTCCCACCCCTGCACCCATACATATAGTTTCCCCTATTATTGACATCTTACGTTAGTGTGGTACATTTGTTATAATTGATGAACCAGTACTGAAGCATTGCTACTAACCAAAGTCTATAGTTAACATTCGGTTTATGCTTTGGGTTGTGTAGTTCCACAGGCCTTGCAAATGCATAATGTCATGTGTCTGTCATTGCAGTATTATACATAAGAATCTCACCATCCCAAATATGCCCCGTTGTATCCATTCGTTCCCCCCATCCCTTCTGAACCCCTGGCAACCACTATCTGTATATCAATGTTACAGGTTCTTCTGCTAACATAACATCCACAATAGCAATTAATCTGCTTTGGTCCGCAGCCACAACACTCCCATGATTGTTCATTTCCCAATCCCAGGAGATGCGGAATGACATCTGCTCCGACAGTCCCGGGCTAAGAGGGGACCCAGATACCGCGGGGCAGATGAAAGGGATTATCCCGTCTGTCACTGCAAACACTCCCAGTTTTTTGGGATGGGATATGTCCATCATTATCTTTTTGTTGGTTGTCTGGGGCAGGCACAAAGAACTGGAGAGTAGGATTTGTCTACTACTCTGCTGGGATTCAGGGCTCAACTGGCATTTCAACAGTCCAAAGATTTAAGTCTCTCTAAAATATACTTAACAGTACATTGAAAATTAGAGGTTCAAATAAAAGGAGTATAACAATCATGAGTAGGGGAGCTATAAATGAATATAACTATGTTATACTGGGGAAAGAGATAATATATATTCCCAGATAAATTGCACTGAAGGGGTGTTGATTTTACAGTGCTATGTGTCTTGCCTTTGTTGTCTAGATGTCCCAAGAGCCCTTGGGAGCACTCGTTTGAGGCTTTGTTTCCTGTGGCAGTTAGTGAAATCTGCGTGAGTCCTGCATAAGCTGTAACCTCTGGAATCACCGCCAGACTCACTTTGAAGTCTCTTAGCCATAAAAAATCTTTTATGCTTGGTAATAATCCCTCAGTTCCAGAGACACTGATCCCCAGAAGTCACTGGGAGTCATGTTACATGCGGGGGGGGGGACGACGACGGTGAGAGGGTAGTGAGTTTATTTGCAGAGTTCGGCTTAGAAAGGGGCCATATTTAAATAACAAGGAAGTTTTCAGGAGGTCACTCTTAGGCATTATTATAATTTGGTTAAGTTTTCATTTTTATAGGAATAAGGTTCATATGTACAAGCATTAAAATTGAGGACTTAGCATATAGGCCTGTTTTCTTTTCTTAGGCATGGTTTATGTATTCCAGAAGTTGCTAGGAGATAGAAGGGGAGTAGAAATTGGTGAGCCGATGCTTAATCTGTGCAGAATTTATAATTTGGTTGATTGTAATGGTTTGGGAATGGACGGAGGTGATGGCAGTGCAGTGATGTGAGTGTAATTAATATCACTGAAGTGTGAGTATGAACATGGTTGAAAGGGAAAGTTTTGGCCCATCCACGGGGATAGAAAGAAAGCTAGAGGATAAAACAAACGACTGTAAAACTCAGTGAAGTCCGGGGTGGCCAAAGATTGTAGTTAAAAGTACAAATATAAAAACGTCCTCTCAGGATCTTTAACAAAGTTATATCACTAGTACAGGGTATTGATAGTGGGGTGATTATGGGGAAGATGCACCTAAAACACACTTCTATGGGATATGAGTGTGTTCGTGTCGTTACAGGTATGTCTTCTCAAGAGAGAGAGGCCCACAGAGCAGTGAACAAAATATTAAATTTCCATCCTGGGGAAGCCCTACTACTTTTTCAAATAAAATGGCAAAAATCTATGGAATATATAATCCATACTGCTTTGACCACTGGATGAACCTTAAAGACATCATGTTGCATGAATTAAGTTAGACACAAAGGAACATACATTGTCTGATTCTATTTATATGAAATAGCTAGAATGTGCAAACGCATAGAGAGAGAAAGTAGAGTACAAGTTACCAGGCATTGGGAAGGGAGAGGGTATGGGGAGTGAGTGCATAACAGGTGTAGAGTTTCTGTTTGGCATGATGGAAAAGTCCTGGTAGTGAATGATTGTGAGGGTAGTACAACACTGTGAATATGATTAATCCCACTGAATGGTATGCTTGGGAGTAATTGAGACAGGAAAGTTTATGTTGTATATATGTTTCCAAAATTTTTTAAAATTAGAGAAGCTGTGGGCTTACCAAACTTGCATGTGCTTTGGATGTAAAGTCTAAGAAACAATTGCCTAACACAAGGTCCTGAAGATGCTTCCCTATGTTTTTTTCTAGGAGTTCTATAGTCCTGATCTTATATTTAGGCCTTTGCTCCATTTTGAGTTAATATTTGCATATGGTATGAGATAGGGGTACTCCTTCATTCTTTTGCACGTGAGTATCCAGTTTTTCTAGCACCATTTGTTGAAGAGATTGTTCTTACTCAATTGAGTGGACTTGGCACCCTTATCAAAAAAATCAATTAACCATAGATGTGAAGGTCTATTTCTGAACTCTCAATTTGATTCCTTTGGTCTATATATGTATATATCCTTGTGCCAGTACCATGTTGTTTTAACCACTGTAGCGTTGTAATACATTTTAAAGTCAGGAAGCGTGAGTCCTCTGACTTTGTTCTTTTTTGAGATGGTTTTGGCTAATTGGGGCCCCTTACCTTCCAAATAAACCTGATCATTGGTTTTCCATTTCTGCAAAGAAGGCTGCTGGAATTTTGATTGGGATTGCATTGAATCTGTAAATCGTTTTGGGAATTGATATCATGACACTATTTAGTCTTCCAATCTATGAGCATTGAATGCCCTTCCATTTATTTAGATCTTTGACTTCTTTCAGCAAAATTTTGTAGTTTTCTGTGTATAGGTCCTTCATATCCTTGGCTAAATTTATTCCTAGATATATGATTCTTTTAGCTGCAATTACAAATTGATTTTTTCTTGATTTCTTCTTTAAATTGTTCATTACTAGCGCAAAACACTACTGATTTTTGCATGTTGATCTTGTACCCTGCCAGTTGGCTGAATTTATTAGCCCTAGCAGCTTTTCTGTAGATTTTTCAGAACTTCAGGATCATGTCGTCTCCAAACAGTGAAAGTTTTGTTTCTTCCTGTCCAGTATAGATGCCTTTTATTTCTTTTTCTTTCCTAATTGCTTTGGCTAGAACTTCCAGTACAATGTTGAATAACAGTGGTGACAGTGGGCATCCTTGTCTTGTTCCTGATCTTAGAGGGAAAGCTTTCAGTCTTTCACCACTGAGTATTATGTTAGCAGTGGGGTTTTCATATATGCCCTTCATCATATTGAGAAAGTTTTCCTTCTATTCCTATTATTCTAAGTGTTTTTATCAAGAAACGATGCTAGATTTTGTCAAATGCCTTTTATGTATCAAATGAGACAACCACGTGGTTTTTCACTATATAACTATAATAGTGTATTGCATTAATTGATTTTCTTATGTTGAACTACCCTTACATACCCAGGATAAATCCCACTTGATCATGGTGATAATTCTTTTAATGTGTGTTTGCACAATTTAAAAATGAGCAACGAAAAAAGACAGTAACAATTAAATATAGCACTTGTTCCTGGAGAGGATCTAATAATGGAGAAGAGGCTCAAAAGGATATTATTGGGACATATGAAAAACTTGAAATATAGACTATACATTTTATATCACTGTTAAATTTCTTGAACTTGGTAACTGTACTTAAGGTGACTACATAATAGAATATTCTTGTTCTTAGGAAATATACGTGGAAGTTTTATGTGTTCAAGGAGCATGGTATATAAAGAGAGAGACAGCATGATACAGACAATGTGTTCCAATGTTAAAATTGGTGGATCTGGCTATCTGGGGTGGGATGGGGTATGTTGGAGTACTCTTTTGTAGAGTTTCATATTATTTCTGCAACTGTCCAGTAAGTTTGAAATTATTTCAAAATAAAAAAAATTTTAAAGTCTATTAATTAATGTAGGAAATTTTAGGTTGTATATATGTTACTAGAATAAACATTTTTAAATAAAACCACAGGACTGCTATGGTCGTGGCAGATGGCTCTGGAGTTCAGTGCCTTGCCAGTGGGTCCTACTTTGAAATTTGTGCTCCTGAGTGTGATGGAGCTGGACTCAGATGTGACCTCTCTACACGTGCCTCTTCTGACACTTTTACTGAACCTATGGTTGGTGCTGGGGTTGGTGTATGCTCAGGAGACTTGAATCTCTGGACATTCCACATGCCAACTGGGCCTGAGTCCTTAGCAGAGTTGCATCACCTACTCTCCACTTCCTTGGACTTACCCAGGTTAGCCAACAAGGAGGTGAGGATGGTCAACCACCACACCAAGGAACCAAGAGTCTACAGCTGCAAGCAGGAGAATCCCATCCATCAGCCATGTGGGATCTAAGTCCCCTCTCAACTGAGAAGTGGAGTGGGCATCACCATCCCAGGGTCCTCAGGATGGATGAATAAAATATGGATTAGAGTGGACTTACTGGTACTCTACTATAGAATTATTGTGACTCTAGCAATGGAAGAAATTATATCATTGATGTGACGACAGTGGCCACGGGAGTTGGTGAAGGCAGGTAGAGGGAAAAAGAGGTGTGATATAGGGGCATTTTCAGGACTTGGAGTTGTCCTGAATGATATTGCAGGGACAGATGCAGGACATTATATATCCTGCCATAACCCACTGAATGGACTGGGAGAGAGTCTAAACTACAACATAAACTATAATCCATACTGTGTAGCAGTGCTCCAAAATGTACTCATCAAATGAAATGAATGTGCCACAATGATGAAAGAGGTTGTCAATGTGGGAGGAGTGGGGGGCTTTGGGGAGTGGGATATATAGGAACCTCTTTATATTTTTTAATGTAACTTTTTGTGTGATCTCTGTATCTTTTTAAAAAATGATTAAAAAATGAAAAAAAACAAAACAAAACAAAACAAAAACCCCGCATTACTGTACAACACAGACAGGGAACCCTAATGTAAACCATGGACTGTAGTTAATAGTATAATTATAATATTCTTTCATCACTTGTAACTATTTTTTTTTTTTAAGATTTATTTATTTATTTAATTCCCCCCCTCCCCTGGTTGTCTGTTCTTGGTGTCTATTTGCTGCGTCTTGTTTCTTTGTCCACTTCTGTTGTCGTCAGCGGCACGGGAAGTGTGGGCGGCGCCATTCCTGGGCAGGCTGCTCTTTCTTTTCACGCTGGGCGGCTTTCCTCACGGGCGCACTCCTTGCGCGTGGGGCTCCCCCCCGCGGGGGACACCCTTGCGTGGCACGGCACTCCTTGCGCGCATCAGCACTGCGCATGGCCAGCTCCACACGGGTCAAGGAGGCCCGGGGTTTGAACCGCGGACCTCCCATGTGGTAGACGGACGCCCTAACCACTGGGCCAAAGTCCGTTTCCCACTTGTAACTAATGTACCACACTAATGCAGGGCATTAATAATTGGAGGGGTATATGGAAACTCTATGTTCTGTGTAATTTTTCAGTAAACCACAACTTCTATAATTTAAAAAAAGTCCATTAATATGATTCCCCATATTAATAGACTAAAGGAGAAAAGTCCTAAGATTATTTCAAGTGATACAGAAAAAGCATTTGATATATTCCTTTCATTCTGAAGTTGGTGCATTATCTTGCTTTTAAAAAATTATTGTGTGGAGGTGGGTTCCATTACCACTGAGTTCCATTTCAGCATTTCAGCCACTAGATCCGATAAGCTGAGACCTACTACTTTCAAGTGACACTGAGGCACATTAAGGACCTACAGAACGCTTGCCTGTGTTGTGTCTAGATCCTATAAGAAATGGTGGGGCCTGAATACTGCCTCATAGGGTGAACCACGGTTTGAGTGGAAGCCTTGTGGCTGCTGCGGTCCAGTTCCTTAACTAAATGAAGGGTTTCCTATCTCTAGGACTCAGTTTAATAAGACACTGTTAGTAAATCATCAAATACACTACAAAGTCAGATTCCCTTGAAGCAGAGTTATGGAGTTGAGATTCCTTCTAATAGTCTGTCTGCCCAGGGTGGGAGAATTAATGTAGCCTGGCATTTTAGTTTGCTAGGCTGCTGGAATGCAATACACCAGAAATGGGTTGGCTTTCACAATAGGGATTATTAACTTGTAAGTGTGGAAATGTTCCAATCAAGGCTTCACTGGGCAATGCTTTTCTCCCTGAAGACTGGCTGCCAGTGATCCTGGACTCCTTTGTTAGATGGCAAGGCACATGGCAATATCTGCTGATTTCCCTCCTCTTTCAGGTGTCATAGCTTCAGCTTCTGGCTTCCTCTGGCCTTCTCTCTGTGTTTCTTCTGTGTTTCTGTATTGATCTGATTAATAATGGACTCCAGTAAGAGGATTAAGATCCATCCTGGGTCATGCCATACTCAAGTAACCTAATCAAAAGGTCCCACCCACAACAGGTTCACACCCACTGGAATAGATTAGCTCTAAGGTCAGATTTTTCTGGGGTCCATAAAAGCCTCAAATTACCACACCTGGGAATGGACAGTCCAAGGCATCTGTTGCTGATGGTAGGTGAATTTTAAAGAATGAGGGTATCCTGTGATACCCCAATGAGTTTTAAGGAATTAGAATATCTTGAGATTGGAAAACAAAGTGTTGGCTTTGAATGACCCTCACAGATGTCCGAACTGGATTTATGGAGAGGATATGTCATCCATGAATATGGTGTGGGTCCTGGATACAATGGTAGACCTGGCTGGTCTTAGAAATAAATTCAATAAACTTTCCTGACTTTCTTACCAGGATATGGCTCTTACATGGACTCTGGATTAGATTTAAAATACCCGATGGGAGAAGGACACTGATAACAGGTTCTCTTCCCTCTTCTGCCTGTTATAAAAGTGGGCACTGGGGAAGTTGGGTGGCAACATGTACTTTGTAATTTTGATTTTAATGGGAGTGCCCTAACTAGCTGCCCTCCCTTAAGGTCAGCTGTCTACATGGTGACTAGGACTTCGGCAAGGGCCCAACCCAAAAAGTCAGCTATTGTGGATCAGACCAGGTTGATACAGATTCATGGTGGTGGTGGGGGGTGTCCAGTAATATTCCAACTGGCCTGCAGCATATTATCATGTTTAATTTGCAAGAAACATTTCTGCTGGATGTTAGTAGTCACACAGGGCTAGACACAAAGGCACATACCTCAGTGAGACATCCCATGGTAACCTGGAGCCATTTTGGAAGATGAGTGTTAATTAACTTGGTCTCGATTTCAATTGCAGCAAACAACAGATCTGAGAAGAAAAACTGAGCACAAGGAGACAAGATGGAATAGGCAGCTTCAGTGTCAAGGGGAAATGTCCAATTGTCCATTAATGGACACAGGAATGCTAGGATTGGCGAGCAAGAGGAGGCATAGTTTGGCTAGGAATGATCTGAGCAGACTCAATATAATCCCCATTATTCTTTTTTAGGTTGAGGATGGCTGAGATTTACTTAAGCACTCATTTTCCCAATAGTTAGACTTTCCTTTTTGTTTTAAACTGCAGAGGCAATTTCCAAGATACTGTTCAACAGAGCGACATGGGACTGTACTTCTTCCAAGGTATGAGGGTTTAGTATTTTGCTCTTGGAGGGACACAAGTTTAACCTCCTGATTTCTCCACTGGTTTTTGAGTTTTATTGTGAAATGGGATGCTGAGCCAAGGATTGTATTTGGAATCTTCAGGAATGTCAGGCAGCAGTTCATAGATAAAACTTTGGAGAATGGAACACACAGAGGCCTTCAATATCTCCATCTCAGAAAACTTTCTGTAACAACCATATGTTTGATTATAATAATCTTTTGGGTATTCATGTGATTTGAGTCCCCACCTATTGATTTTGGGCCAATCAGGTTGACTAAGGTCCAGCTTCTTTATTACATTAAATATTTATTTTTCCTTTGAATCTCAGGCACAGAAGGTAAAGGAAACAGTACTCTATTGGTTATGTCACATTATTATCTTTGATCAGTAATGTATATCTATTTATTTATTTAATTTTATCTTCTTTCCTCACTCCCATTTCCACCACCCCTCCTCACTATAGGCAGATATTCTAATGGGCTTATTGTGATTCTCTTGGATTTTATGTGTTCTATTATGTGTAAATGTTATTGGGTTTGAAATTTCTGTTTTTTTTAATTTCTAAATGCATTCAACATACAGAAAAGTGTCTAAAACTTACATGTACAGTTTAAAGAAAAAGAGTAAAACAAGCACCCATATTACCCAATAACCAAGTTAAGAAATAGAACTTTCTAGTATTTTTGAAGTCTCCTGTGAATGCCTTCCCGTATTTCCCTCTCTTGCCTAAGAGGAAAGCACTATCCTAACTTTTTCTCATTCCCCTGCTCTTATTCTAAGTTCTACCTCTTGTGTATGTAAGCAATGTATTTGTTTTGAAAACCTGAATGATAAGCACATACCTAGCTGATTAATGGAAGGGGCAATATTGGTACTGTTAGATGACGATTCCCTGGAAAGGATAAGCTAAACAGAGTCTCTTGGGCATAATCTAGTTTCAGCTTCCCTAAGAGTCGCTTCTGGGGAAGTTAAAGAGTAAGGTCAGGAGTTAGTCCAAGGCTCATCAAAGTCAGAGCACCAGGACCTCTGTTAGGTGGACCAGAAATTAGTTATCTGGTAAAAATATTGTTTGAGGGGGAGTGGGCTGCTCTGATTTTTCTGCTTTTAAGCTCACTCCACTCTGAGTAGATGAAAACAGATAACTTCTGTGGGGTGAAATGTGTGACCCAGGCTGCAGCAGCACTTGGAGTGAGGGGAGTACAGGAGTTCAGCAGCACGTGGTCAAGATGAGCCAAGTACGGAGAATCTGGGCCAGGTTCAACTGGACATTTTGTCCTCAGGTTAAAAGAAGAAGGTGTGTCTGTTTCCTCCTTAGAGAAGAGCTAATAACAAAGTTTAAATGTCATGCAGAATGGAGGATCTAGGCCAAGGGAAACCATACTCTCTGTTTTTCTCCCCCGTCCCTTGTTTTATTATTTACTCCCTATTATTCACAATCTTAGTCCTCTTCCAAACCCCACCACAGAGGCATCCCTTTGAATACGTTCAACTTATATCATCCTTTTATTTGTATGAGATCTTGAAAAATGTATGTTTGGTGTGTATGTGCAGGTACTTTTAACTTACGTGAATAGCATTATGTTATATGGCTCATAACTTTTCATTAACTGCTATGTGTGGAAGATCACTGGTGTTAACTCTATGTACATCTAACTTACTTATCTAACTGCTAAGAGGCCCTCTATCAAGTGTGTATCCCTATTTCTCTGTCTACTTCCCCAGTGATAGACACCTAGAATGCCTCCAACTCCATACAATTACAAACCACACCATAATGAATATTCTCTCCTACATGACCTCTTATGTCTGTGTGAGAATTTCTTCAGAGGACCCATGGGTATACTGAATTTGATTATGTACTACCACTTTCATCTCTGGGATGCTGCCGAAGTCCACACTACCATTATAAGTGCTTGCCTCTATGCCCCCAAATCCCTGCTATAAGACTTTGTATGGTCCAACTTTTAAAATTTTTGCCCATCTATGAGATATAAAGTGAAATCTCACTGTAGTTGTATTGCACACTTTTTTGATACCATGCATTTGAACATCTTTTCTTATGCCTGCTTGCTTTTTGGGTTTTCCACTTCAGGAAATTGCATGTTTATATCTTTTGTAGACCTTTTGCAACTGAAGGCCCCTCTACTGTTTTTGTCTTTGTGTGGTTTCCACTGATAGTCATGATCATATGGGAAAGCTAGACCCTAACCAAGACTTCTATACTCTCTACCAGGCTCTCCAATGAGGGCCTTTGCATTTCCATATAAGCTTAAGGATCAGCTTGTCAATTTCTACCAAAAAGCCTGTTGAGATTTTTATAGAGATTGTGTTGAATCCATAGGTCAAATTGGAGAGAAGAGATATCTTAACAATACTAGGTTTTCCAACCTATGAACAAGGTATACCCTTTTATTTATTTTGGACTTCTTTCTCCTAGAAATAGTCTATAGTTTTCCATACACAGGTCTTTCACATCTTTTGTCAGATTTATTCCTAGGTATTTCATATTTTTGATGCTATTATAAAGGATAATTTGAAAAAAAATTCTATGTATAATTGTTCACTGCTAGTATATAGATATACAGCTGTTTTTCTGTATATTGACCTTGTACCCTGCAACCATGTGCACTTACTTACTCTAGCAGTTTTTTCTTTGTAGATTCCAGTGGATTTTCTACATAGATGATTATGTCATCTGAAAATATAGTTTTATGCTTTCATTTCTAATCTGGATGCCTTTTATTTCTTTTCTTGCCTGACTGCACTGGTGAGAATCTCCAGTACAATGTTTATTAGAAGTAGCAAGAATGGACAAGGGACATCCTTGTCTTGTTCATGACTTTGGTGGGGGCAAGCATTCAGTCTTTCACCATTAAATACAATGTTAGCTGTAGGTTTTTTGTAGATGCCCTATATCAGGCTGAGGATGTTCTCTTATATTTCTTAGCTCACTGAGATTATTTTATTTTATTTATTTACCCCCCACCCTCATTGTTTATGGTTGCTGTCTGCTCTCTGTGTCCATTTGCTGTGTGTTCTCTGTGTCAGCTTGTCTTCTCTTTTAGGAGGCACTGGGAACTAAACCCAGGGTCTCCCATGTGGAAGAGAGGAGCTCAATCACCTGAGCTACCTCAGCTCCCTGGTTTGTTGTGGCTCTCATTGTCTTTCTTCTTTGTGTCTCTTTTGTTGTATCATCTTGTTGTGTCAGCTCACTGTGCCTACCCACTATGCCAGCCTGCCTTCTCCAGGAAGCACTGGGAACTGATCCTGGGACCTCCCATGTGGTAGGTAGAAGCCCAATTGCTTGAGCCACATCCACTTCCCTGTTTTTTTAAAAATCAGGAAAGGATGTCAGATTTTGTCAAGTGCTTTTTCTGAATTTATCACAATGACCATATGGTTTTTCTTTTTTTGGTTTGTTAATATGGTGAATTGCACTGATAGATTTTCTAATGTCAAAACAACCCTGCATTCCTGGGATAAACCCCACTTGGTCATGATGTAGTACCCTTTTAATATACTGTTGGACTGCAAGCAAGAAAGTCCCATCCATCAGTTATATGGAATTGAAGCCCCCTCTCATAGGTGGAATGGGTATCACCATCCCAGAATCTTCAGGATTGGGGAATAAAATAAGGACTAGAGTGGACTTATTGGTATTCTACTATAGACTTACTGCAGTTCTAGAAATAGAAGAACTTATATCATTGATGTGGAGACAGTGGCCACTGGAGGTGCTGAAGGCAGGGAGAGTGAAAAAGAGGTGAAATATGGGGGCATTTTCAGGACTTGGAATTGTCCTGAATGACATTGCAACAACAGATACAGGTCATTATATATCCTGCCATAGCCTACAGAATTAAGTGGGAGAGAGTGTAAACTACAATGTAAGCTATAATCCATGCTGAATGACAATGCTGCAAAATGCGTCCATCAATTGCAATGCATGTACCACTAGTGAAAGAAGTTGTTAATGTGGGGAAAAGTGGGAGGTGTGGGGAGTGGGGTGTATAGAAATCCCTTATATTTTTTATGTAACATTTTATGTTATCTAAGTATCTTTTAAAAATAAATAAAATATATATTTTAAAAAATACTGTTGGATTTGATTTGAGGAAATTTTGTTAAGAAGTTTTGCATCTCTTGAACTTTTACTTTTGACCCTAATGTTTCCTAAAATTTGCTTTTCTACCAAGGGCCTATTTTCAGTATGACCCACTTCTCCTGTTCATATTCTCTAGACTGGGCCTGGGATGGTTACTGAGGCTAAGACTTTTCCCAAACTTAAAAAGGGCCCAAGAGAATTTAGAACAAAGACTGAAGGCATTTTTGATGTGGTCAATTCGGCCTCTGAAAATGTGTACCAAGGCCTGGCAGCAGCCTTGTCCCTCAATACAGGAATGCCCCCTACCTAAAGAGCCACTGTACTCTTTTAAAGTCTCTCAATACCTGACAGGTTAGTTCTGGAGAGAATAGAATTATTAAGTGCTTTAAAGAGACTACACCTTAGGAAATCCCTTACCATTGGTTAACCCCTCACTGTCAATGTTCCCCTTTTGGTAATGCTCTGCTCCAATGAGCAAAAATCCAGCACAAGTCCCCTTCTCCTTGCCACCCTTAAATACTGCTTCCATTTTCCCACTGAAGAATTCTATTCTATTCTGATCAGTTAATGAATTGGGCATCCCATAGTTTAAGGTGACCAACCACCCCCTACCCCTCTTAAAACTCCTAATCCTGTGTTTTCTGTGGATGGCTTTTGTTTCCTAGATACTGGGGAAAGACATAGGGCAGGATATACTCTGTAATTTCCTCATTGCAGCATAGAAGCTCTTCTTCTCCCAATCCCCTCAGCACAAAATTAATAATGGTAATAAGAGCAAACACATACAGAGTACTTGTTGTGTGCCAGGCATTGTTCTAAGCATATATATATATATTCTAAGCATATATATATATTTATATATATATTCTAAGCATATATATATATTTAAATATATATATACATATATATATACACACTTATTTAATACTCTCAACAACCCTATGAAGTAAGTACTATTATTATCCCCATTTTTACAGAAGAATAAACTAAAGAATGTAGAGATTAAGTGACTTTCTCAGCTATGAAATGGCAGATCCAGGTTCTGAACCCAGGTAGTCTGGCTCCACAGTCCACCATACTACAATGCCTTCAAGTGACTGAACTTGTGGCACTGACTCATGCTTGCACATGAGTAAAGAGACGTCTCCCTCCCAATCTATACAAACTTTCTATAAGCCTTCAGACTATGTCATGCCTTTGGAATCTGTGGTATCTTTGGTCAAATCTGGCATAAGTGAGAGCTTCTCATGGCTGCTGACACCCAAATATACATATTGGGAATAAAAAACTATGCAGGGAGAACCACTTTTTTTTAAAAAAAAGACACTATTATTTAATGCCCCCAGAGTGACAAGAAAAAATATTGCATTCATAAAGCAAGATCAGAAGTTTTAAAAAAAGGAACTTTCAGAGAACAACAACCAAGAAATCTCTTATAGTTACTCAATAGTCAAAGGAGGATCTTCAAAACAGCCAGAGAGGAAGAACACCTACACAAAAAACAACCAAATTGATTGCAGACTTCTCAGCAATAACAATGTAAGCAAGAAGACAGTGTCACAATGTCTTACAAGTCTTAAGAGGAAAAATAACTTAGAATTGGCTACCCAGTAAAATTTATTTTTCAGGATGAATGAAGTGTGATAGTCATTTACAGATAAACACAGATTGAGAGACTTTCCTATTAAGAGATTTGTGCTAAAAGATCTTCTAAAATACATATTTCAAGAAGGAGATTCATCCCCAAAAGGGAGATCTTACGGGTAAGAAGGACAGTGAGCAAATAAAATGGTAAATAAGTATTTAAATCTAAACATTGTCTGCATAAATTGATAATATTGATAATGTCTATTTTATGAGGTTTTAAAAGAGAAAGAACTAAAATATCAGACAACAATTTTAGTGGAAGACACGAAAATTTTATAAGGTATTTGTATTGTTTGGGTGGAGGGTTATGATAATTCTTAACTTTAGACTTTAGGTTAACTATCTATGGTGAAATTTCTATGGTGAAATTTCAAGGCTAACCATTAAAAAAATCATCTGGTGGGACTAATTTTTAAAGGGCACAAATAGGGAAGTGGACATGGCTCAACTGATAGAGCATCTGCCTACCATATGGAGGGTCCAGGGCTCGATACCCAGGGCCTCCTGACCCATGTGGTGAGCTGGCTCATGAGCAGAGCTGCCACACTCAAGGAGTGCCACGCCATGCAGAGGCGCCCCTGCGTAGGGGTACCCCACACACAAGGAGTGCACCCTGCAAGAAGAGCCGCCCCGCGTGAAAAAAAGCGCAGCCCACCTGGAGTGGTGCCGCACACACACAGAGAGCTGACGCGGCAAGATGATGCAACAAAAGGGAAGCAGACTTGGCCCAGTGGTTAGGGTGTCCGTCTACCACATGGGAGGTCCGCGGTTCAAACCCCAGGCCTCCTTGACCCGTGTACAGCTGGCCCATGTGCAGTGCTGATGTGCGCAAGGAGTGCCCTGCCACGCAGGGGTGTCCCCCATATAGGGGAGCCCCACGCACAAGGAGTGCACCCTATAAAGAGAGCCACCCAGCGCGAAAGAAAGTTCAGCCTGCCTAGGAATGGCACTGTACACACAGAGAGCTGACACAACAAGATGACGCAACAAAAAGAAACACAGATTCCCATGCCGCTGACAATAACAGAAGCGGACAAAGAAGAAGATGCAGCAAATAGACACAGAGAACAGACAACCAGGGCAGGAGTGGGGAGGGGGGGAAATAAATAAATAAATAAATCTTTTTAAAAAAAAGATGATGCAACCAAAAAAGATGAAGTTTCCCTGTGCCACTGAGGTGCAAGCGGACACAGAAGAACACACGGTGAGTGGACACAGTGGAACAGGTGGGGGGGGAGGGGAGAGATATAAATAAGTAAATAAATCTTTAAAAAAGATAATAAAGGGCACAAATAAATAACATAAGCGATATGAAAGTTATAGCAGAAATTTAGAAATAAGACAATGCAATGAATTTTATAACTTAAGATAAATTGGATCAATTCCAACTATAATTTATTTATTGGATAAGACCAGCATAACAATGACCAGGTGAAGACAGTAGGAGAAAGGAAAATTATTCATGACCAAAGACACAAAAATCCTAAGCAAATTATTATTACACCAAACCCAGAATGAACAAAAAATGATTAATATACCATGAAAATTTTGGGTTTAAAGCCAGAAATGCAAGAGTGGTTGAACACTAGAAAATTCCCATAAAATGGCAGCTGTGTGGCACTGAGGGGGCAGTCCTGTCTTCATCAACCTTAGAGAGAGGGAGAGGCTGAGTAGGGGGTAGGTCCCCTCAGGAGTGGAGTCTGTTGAGGGGGCGAGCCAGGAGGGGCCTGGAGTCTATGAATGCCCCCACCCTGCATATTATATACTGTGATAATAATACACATTATAACCGTGAGGTAGGCACATTAATCCCATTTTACAAATGAGAAAACTAAGGCTGAAAAAGGATAGGAAACTTGACCAAGGTCACAAAGCTACTAAGTAGCTGAACTGCAATCCAAATCCAGGTTGGTGTGTATCTACAGTTCATGCTCTTAACCACTATACTGTTCTCGCTTCAATACTGATAGTAGTAGGTGTTTGATAAATGGTGGCCAAGTGCCAGACACTTTACATATGCCCTAATACCCACAGCACACAGCAACCATCCAAGGTAGGGAGCAGCCTCATTTTACTGCTCAGGAGACTGATGCTCAGAGAAGACAGGTGATCATAACCATGATGTGGGATCTCTGTGCTTTGAAATTAGGCCTGCCAGACTCCAAAACCCACATGTCCTAGATTATTATGGGTGTGAATGAAACCCAAGGGAAGATGAACCTCAATGTCTAAGGACAAGATGGGCAGACCTTGACCGTTTCCTGAGAGATGAGGATCTCCACTCCATGTTTGGTGTCAAAAGTCACAGAAAAAAATTCCTCATCACAATAACATCTCCACTAATGCAGTTGAGGGGATTGCATAACCTCCAGAACAGTAGGAGTGACCCTGGCCCCACGGGAGGTTTGCAGGAAGCAGGTCACATAAACTCCATGGTCTAGACAAGGAATCCAGGACATTGGAAGCTGATGTGGACAAGTTCACAGACAGTCATATCAAAACCAGTCATTGCCTTTCTGAATAGTTGCCAGGCTGGCATGTCAGAGGCCACAAATAACTTACATCTGGATTTTGGTATGTACTAAAGTCTCCAAGAATGATCTCATGGAAAGACAGATGAACTGTGAGGATAATTAGGCAGTTTTGTACACACCATGCCACTTCCCATCTTTGGGTCCTTGCCAATGCTGTACCCTCTGCCTGGACTGCCCTTTCCTCCCCTTGTTACATAGTAGATTCCTACTCATATTTTTATTTTATTTTTTGTTTTTGTTTTTCCTACTCATATTTTAAGACTCAGTTTAAACGGTATCTCTTCTAAGAAACATTCTCTGATCTCCTGAGCTGGGTTGTATGACCCTTTTAGGGACTCTCACAGTCTATTCTACTCATTACTATATTTTTTTAAAGGTTTATTTATTTATTTAATTCCCCCCTCCCCCCGTTGTCTGTTCTGTGCCTATTTGCTGCGTCTTGTTTGTTTTTGTCCGCTTCTGTTGTCCTCAGCTGCACGGGAAGTGTGGGCGGCGCCATTCCTGGGCAGGCTGCACTTTCTTTCGCACTGGGCGGCTCTCCTTACGGGGTGCACTCCTTGCGCATGGGGCTCCCCTACGCGGGGGACACCCCTGCGTGGCATGGCACTCCTTGAGCGCATCAGCACTGCGCATGGGCCAGCTCCACACGGGTCAAGGAGGCCCGGGGTTTGAACCGCGGACCTCCCATGTGGTAGACGGATGCCCTAACCACTGGGCCAAGTCCGTTTCCCTCTACTCATTACTATTACTACACCGACCACATTGCCATGAAATGGTTCTGTGTCTGGGAATACACCTTGTTCATCTCTGTGTGCTCAGTGTAGAACAGGAGGCCTGATTCATAGTAGGTAGTCAGTCAAACTTAGTTCAGCTGAACTGATAACTAGTTGAATGATTAACCCCAGTGTGATAGTGATGAATAAATTGATGTCCTGGAGGAAGTCTCTAGTGGCATGCCACAGGGCTCTGTGCACATTTATGACATGCTACTGAAATGAGTGGGTGACTCAAAACCAGGGGAATAGGCCACACAAGGGAATTAGTATCCAAAAGATCACTGGCAAGCAGGAACACTGGAGCCAGGCTGGTCCCCAATGGGGTTAAAGGCAAAGTTATGACTAAAACTCCATAGCCTGTTACAGCCCTAACAATGGGAAAAAGTCTTCTGGAGCTGAAACTTACCTCCCTACGGTGTCCACCGTTATAACAGCACTTACTGTACATCAGGCATTATGCCCACTTCTGCATCCCTCCCAACTGAGTACCAGAGAAAAAGTCTAATGGGTAGATTTGCTGGCCTGGGGATCAAAAAACACTTCCCCATAGGGCAGGAGAAGGGGGTCTCCTAGCTGGGATCAGAAGGCACGGTGAGATCAAGATCTTTTCTTTTTTTTTTTTTAACCAAGTAACAGGCATGATAACACAACAGTTTGAGGGCTATCTGAGAAAAGGCAGTCCGCCTTGATTTTCCTTAGAGCATAGAGCCAATCATATAGAGAACATGGGGCTCTGTCACCACCCTTTCAACTGGGAACTTGCTTCCCAAAAGAACCCGGGAGTAACCCTCACTACATCCTCACAGTTCCCATCCTTCTGAACAATGACATCCAAGCTTAAGACCATCATGCCTAGCCTAGTTTTCAAGGCATTTCTTTTTCTGTTTTCTATGTTAATTAATTAATTAATTCAGTTTATTCCCCAAGTATTTATTAAGTGTCTACTAAATATTACTATGTACTATTCTTTTTTGGCACTGGGGATACAGCAGTGAACAAACAAAAGTCCCTGATTTTGTGGCGCTTACAGTCTATTGAGAAGAACCAAACACTAACCACAATAAATAAATATAAAATATATCGGGCAGTGATCAGTGCTTTGTAGAAAAGCATGACATAAAGTAGGATTAGAGGATAGAAAGCCCTGATGAATGGGACTATTTAAGATATATTGTTCAGGAAATTCTTCTCTAGAGAGGTGACATTTGAGCATACTGGAAATGGTTGGGCAAGTTATCATATTATCTGGGAGGAAGAGTGTTCCAGGCAGTGAGAACAACAAGCAAGCACAAAGGACCTGAGGAGGGAAGCTACCTGGCATGTTTGAGGAAAAGAAAGGGGGCCAGTGTGGCCAGAGAAGAGTGAATGATGAGGAGAGTTGTAAGAGATGAGGTCAGAAAGGTGATGGGGGCCACAATGTATTGTATAGGGGCTTTTGGGATGTGGTAAATATTTCAGCATTTATTCTGAGGGAGATGGGCACCACAGGAGGATTTTGAACAGAGTACAGACATGATCTAACTTGGATTTTTAAAAGCTTTTCAGGGGAAAATTAGTAATAGGTACTAGAACACTAAGCAAAAGAAATAAAATCAGATAGTTATGAGTTCTTAGGAAAACAAAAAAGTGTCCAAGAAAGGATATGTAATCAGTGTACTGTTGTGGTTTCACTGTGAGCAATATTTACAATATCATATTCATACAAACAATGAATATTGATTGAAGAAAAATCTTATCAAATGTTTAAAGAAATAAAAGATATAACCATAAAGATGTACAAATAACAAGAAATTATTAGGAATGACTAGGTAGATTAGAAAGTAAAATATATGGAGCTTACAAATGAAAAGTACAATTGTGGACATAAAAAACTCAATGGAGGCAGCGGACTTGACCCAGTGGTTAGGGAGTCCATCTACCACATGGGAGGTCTGTGGTTCAAACCCCGGGCCTCCTTGACCCATGTGCAGCTGGCCCATGTGCAGTGCTGATGCGCGCAAGGAGTGCTGTGCCACGCAGGGGTGTTCCCTGCATAGGGGAGCCCCACATGCAAGGAGTGTGCCCCGTAAGGCAAGCTGCCCAGTGCAAAAGAAAGTACAGCCTGCCCAGGAATGGTGCCGCACACATGGAAAGCTGACACAACAAGATGACACAACAAAAAGAAACAGATTCCCATGCTGCTGACAACAACAGAAGCGGACAAAGAAGATGCAGAGAACAGATAATGGGGGGGAGATAGATAAATAAATAAATAAAATCCTAAAAAAAACTCAATGGAGAGCTTAAACAGCAAATTAGACATAGCTGAAGACAGAATCAGTAAGGTGAAGGTATATCTGAATAAACTGTCCAGAATGAAGTACAGAAGACAAAGAGATAGAGAATGTCAAAGAGATGTTAAGAGGTATGGAAGATAGAAAGAGGGGTTCCAAAATATGACTAATTGGAGACTGAGAAAGAAAAAAATAGAAAGAATGGAAGAAAGGCAATATTTGAAAAGAAATTGGCTGAGAATTTTCCAGGAACTATGAAAAACATGAATCCATTGAGCCATGAAGCATATTTCTAATGTAAAATAAATAAAAAAGAAATATACACCTAAACATGTTAAAATTAAACTACAGAAACCCCTGCACATCCCTCTCCAAAAAAGGCAGAAAGACCTTAAAAGCAGCCAGAGTGTAAGAACAAAACATCTACCAAAAAAAAACAAACAAACAGCAATTAGACTGATAGCAGACTTCTCCACAGGAACAAAGCAGACTTCTCTAAGTCAAAAGAGGATGGAATCACATATTTTAAGTGTTGAGTGAAAATATCTGTAACAAACTATTTTTTGAAAATGAAGGTAAAATAAAGACATTTACATATAACAAAGACTGGGAACACCAAGAGACATGCTTGTTAAATGAACATCTAAACATTGTATTCACAATGAAGGAAAATGATCATAGAAGAATGGTCTGAGATACCAAAAAAAAAAAAATGAATGCATGTAAATCCAAACAAAACTGTCTATATAATTAATACTGATGATGTATAATTTGTGAGGTTAAGAAAAAAGAACAAATTAATATATCTGCAAACAACAGCATGTAGGTCAGGAGAGGAATAACTAGGGTTGAAGTTTTCTAAGGTTTCTGCATTCTTCAAGATGGGGTTAAGGTACTGTTTAACTTTAGACTATATAAGTTAAGTATGCATGGTAAATTTCAAGGATAACCACAGAAAGAACAGAAAAAGACTATGTAAGTCCCAAACAGTAGGGGGCAAAATTTTGAATAAGGAAACAAGCAAATCACGAAACTAAAAAAATAGTCAAGAAAAGAGAAAAATGAAGCATAGAAAAGGTGGTAGGTGCAAAAAGAAATTTTTAAAATATGATGGTAGAGGTCCAAATATATCATAGTAAATGTAAACAGACTAAACTTGCCCATTAAAAGACAGATATCGGGAAACGGACTTTGGCCCAGTGGTTAGGGCGTCCGTCTACCACATGGGAGGTCCGCGGTTCAAGCCCCCGGCCTCCTTGACCGGTGTGGAGCTGGCCCATGCGCAGTGCTGATGCGCGCAAGGAGTGCCCTGCTACACAGGGGTGTCCCCCGCGTAGGGGAGCCCCACGCGCAAGGAGTGCACCCATAAGGAGAGCTGCCCAGCGCAAAGGAGGGAGCAGCCTGCAGAGGAATGGCGCCGCCCACACTTCCCGTGCCGCTGACGACAACAGAAGCGGACAAAGAAACAAGACGCAGCAAAAAGACACAGAAAACAGACAACCGGGGGAGGGGAATTAAATAAATAAATAAATAAATAAATCTTTAAGAAATAAAAAAAATAAAAAAAAATAAAAGACAGATATCATCAGATCAGATTTTTCATAAGTTCAGCAATATGTTGTTTGCAAGAGACATAATTAAAGCATAAAGTAGGAAAATACTGAAAAGTAAAAGGATAGAAAATTGCATGCCACACAAATACCAACAAGAAGAAAAGCTCGTGTTGCTATATTAATATTTAACATAGACTTCAAGGAAAAATGCATTATCAGAGACAGAGAGGGTCAATACATAAGGATAAAAGGCTCAATTCACCAGAATACATAACAGTTCTAATTTGCCCTAAAAAACAATAACCTCAAAATATCCAAAGCATAAAAAATGACAGAACTACAGGGAGAAATTGACAAATCAGCTATCATAGTTGAATATTAGCACACCACTTTCAATTATTGGTAGATCATGACAAAAATTAGTATAGCTATAGAAAATTTGAACACAATAAATAAAATTGACAATAGACATATATATAGAACTGAGTTCAACAATAGAGAACATACATTCTTATAAAGCACATAGGAAACATTAGAAAATCTGATCACATACTAAGCCATGAAACAAGTCTCAATAAATTTCAAAGAGTTGTTATCATGTGGACCACATCCTCTGATCGTTATGCAATTAAGATAGATTTCAGTAACAAATAGATACATTTTAAAATCCCCAAACATTTGGAAATTTAAAAACACACTTCTTCATAACACATGGGTCATGGGACGGAAATGTCAAAGTTCTTGGAATAGAACAATAATGAAAATACTACATACCTAAACTTGTAGAAAAGCAGTATTTAGAAGGAAATATATATCCTTTAAACAAATTAACAAACAAGAAAGTCTGAAAATTAATGAGTTCAATGTCCAGTTTAAGAAGTTAGAAAAAGAACAACAGAATAAACCCAAAGAATGTGGAAGGAAGGAGATCAAAAAAGATAAGAGCAGAAATTAATGAAATAGAAAACAAAGACACAATAGAGAGGAGCAACAAAGCCAAAAGTTGGTTTTTTGAAAAGACTAATAAAATAGACAAACCTCTGGTGAGATTGATCAAGAAAAAAAGTGAGAAGGCACAAATAACCAATATTAGCAATGAAAAAGGAGACATATCTACAGACTAGACAGAGGAGAGAATTTTAAAAATAACGAAACTTTATGCCAATAAATTTGTAAACAAAGACAAAATGGACCAATTTCTAGAAAAATATGACTTACCAAAATTGACTCAAGAAGAAAAGTAAATCCTAAATAGTACTATAACTATTAAAGGAATTAAAGTAGCTGTTTAAAATCATCCCACCAACAAACCAACAACAGCAAAAAAAAAAAAAAAAAAAAATAGCAGGCAGCGTTTTCCCGTTGGTATGTGGATTACACGTAGGTAAAGAGATATTGATCCCCTTAGTCCTCAAGGTGTCCAGGTGGGACCTGAGGCAATGGAGCCCCTAGGAAGGCCACCTCTCTCTATGGGAAGACTCCTCTGGAGATCCTTAGAGGGTGGCCCTTAGTGTAGTGGGGTCTGACAAATCCCTTTGTGGTCCCTGCAGGTAGTAAGCACAAATGAGTAACATCCAGCACTCTGTTACTGCTCTGTGGTAAACATGCTAAACAGGGCCAAGGAGGTGCTCTGTCACCTGGACATCTTCTTCAGTAGCCAGCTGCTGTGTCTTCTGTTCACTGAGGAAAAGGGGCCTGTGGAGCTGTTGGAGGAGTCTGTGTTCCAGTTTCCAAGAAACACCACGCACAGCCCAAGTTGTGACTGGTTACGGGTGAGTTTGGGTGCAGGGAGGTCAAGCAGGGGCTTCTGGAGAGTTTAGTTCCAGGTGGCAGCCCTGAAACACTGTCTTCACGAATATCAGATACTTCTATTCATTTGCAGCTGATGTGCCCTTTTAGCAGTATCCAAATTAGCTGCAGGACGATGGTTCTAACAATGATGCATGTTCTGCAAATAAGAGCTTCATCATTATTTTGAAATAGTTATTATGAAAGAGTTTGACTGGATTTGAAATCTACTCACATTATCGTAAGAAATTTCAACAATATAATTGTCAGTGAAACAAAAAGAAAAGCTGCTAGATATAATCATAACATTTTTTTCTTCTTGTTTTTTTATGTTATATATTTTAAAGATTTTTTATTGAGGTGAAATTCACATTTTCATACATTTTTTTAAAATTTTAAATGGTTTTAAATATTTTATCAACTTGTGTGAACAAAGATTTTTGTTGATGATGACTATCAAGATGATATAAAAATGTTATAGAATTTCAAGTTTCTCATTTAAAAGTTTGAAAAGATTTTATTTAGAATTCTTGTATTGAAGTTCAACACTGTATCAGAGGTCCTAGCCATCTCAGTAAGACAAGAAAACAAATTAAAGGCATAAAGATTGGAAAGTAAAAACAAAAAAACTGTCATTACTTATAGCCAGTATGGTTGTCAATATAGAAAACATAAAAGAATCTACAGACAATTCATTAAAAAAATAACAGAAGGTACCATTCTTGGAGAAGTGGTTGATTCTAGGATTGGGGCAGGAAAAAACAAGATGAGTCTGAAGCATCTTGTAATGTTGGAAAGTAAGGAAGTGGCTAGAAAACCAAAGGATGGGGGCATGTCAAAGGGACACAGGCACCAACCTGAAAGAGCCTGCAGTGGCCAAAGCTGGAATAATCTGGGCAACAAAACAAATAATATCTATTGATAACTCAAATTATTGAATAAATGTACATGAGTCCATACTGATATAAACAAATGACTGACTGAATGAATAAACAAACAAATAAATGGGGGAGAAGAGGAAAATCATCCTTACAGAAGAATTCCAAATACTACATGCAGTTACACAGCCTTCTAGGAGGTGGAGTTTATTTATTCCTCTTCCTTTTAAGGGTAAGCTAGATTCTTTCAAAGAAAAGAATCAGAAAAGGAAAAATAGTACAGAAACCTGACAAACACTACCTCAACCAAATGGTGAAGGTTAACATCACCAGTGATGTCATGTGGATATAATGTACCCCCACTATGATGTGATAAGAATTTCACCTCTGTGGTATTTCCCTCCCCCCCACCTCCAAAATCCCAGTCTAATCATGAGTAAAACCTCAGACAAATCCAAACTGAGGGACATTCTACAAAGTAGCTGACCAGTATGCCTCAAAATTGTCAAGATCATGGAAAACAAGGAAAGATAGAAAATGTCACAGACCAGAAGACACTAAAGAGACATGACGACTAAATGCAGTTATGGTATCTTGAATTGGATCTTGGAACAGAAAAAGGATACTGATTAAATCCATATAAATTCTGAAGTTTAGTTAATAGTAACATACTAATGTTGTTGTTGTTTTTTAAGGAGGTACCAGGGATTGAACCTGAAACCTCATACATGGAAAGCAGGCACTCAACCATTGAGCTACACCTGCTCTGCAGTTTCTTAGTTTTGACAAATGTACCACTGTGATAAGTATACAGGACCTCTCAGTACTATCTTTGTATTAATTTTTCTCTAAATCTAAAATCAAAAGTTTACGTAAAATAATAGTTTAGCAAGGTGAATGGCTACAATATCAATATACAAAAGTCAATTTCATTTCTGTACATCTGCAAAAGAGAGAAAACAAGTTTAATAAAAGATCCCATTTATAATAGAAGCAAAAGCTCTAATTACCAAGAAATAAATCTAATACAAGGTATGTGAGACCTTATGTAGAAAATCATAAAGCTTTACCAAAAGGCATTCAAGATTTTATTTAAAACAAAGGGATATATCATGTTCATAGTTAAGAAGACTCAACATCATAAAGATATCAAGTCTCTTCAAACTGATCTACAGATTCACTGCAATCCCAACATTTTTATAACACATGAGAAGCTGATTCTGAAATGTGTTTGAAAGAACAAAGGGCCAAAAATACATTATACTCTTGAAGAACAAAAAGATGGGCAGATTCTGCCCTATCAATTATCAAGATTCATTATAAAGCTAAAGCGATCAGGGTAGTATGGTACTGGTTCAAGGACAAAAAGTTGGCTAATAGAAAAGAGAGCCCAGAAACAGACCTATACAGATCTAGAACTTTGATGTATGACAGAGATGACACTACAGATCATTAGGGAAAGACGATAATAGTCAATAACTAGTGCTGGGACAATTGGTTATCCATATGGAATATAATGAAATTGGCTTTCTACTTTATACCGCCCAGAAATCCATTCCAGCTGGATTAAGGATTTACATGTGAAAGGTAAACTTTTAATCTTTTACTAGAAGAAAATAAAGAATATCTTTACAACTGTGGGTTAAGGAAGACAAGACACAAAAACTGCTGGCTATCAAGAAAAGATTGATTTATTCAACCCGATTAAAATTAAGAATTTCTGCTCAAGCAAATACACCACAAAGAAAAAGACACAAACAGAGAAAAATTATCTAAAATATTTAACTGACAAGTGAAGAGTATCCAAAATAATTAAAGAACTTCAAAAAGAAAATGATCAAAAAAATTTTAAAAACAGGCAAAAGATTAAATATTTCATGGATGAGGAAACACATGTGGCCAATATATATATATATGAAAAGATGCTCAACCACATTAGTGCTAGGAAAATGGTAATTAGGTTCATACTAATTATAATGTACATGATATATTCTTTTATTATGTATCTAAAATATTTTAAATGAATCAAGTTCAAATGGGAGAATAGGAGGAAATAAGGAATGTCAACTCTTTTGGAGTTTTGCTGCTAGGGGAAGAGAGAAATAGAGTCATAGTTGCAAGAGGATTGTGGGATAAAGAGGATTTTTACATTTTTAAAAGATGAGAGCAACAGGAAATTTGATGGAATGGCCAAATGGAGACCCTCGATAAACTTGCTTTCCCTCTAAAACAATGAAAATACAGGCAAAACAACCTAAATCAACCATTTCAGAACTCTGGCAATTAACCAAAGCCACATAATGAAGTGAAACATATTATCCAAGAGAAACAACTGAATCTCAGTAAGATAGCAGAATCTGGAACACTTAAACTTGTGCTTATTCCCATTCCTCCTTCCTCCCCAGCTCTGTGGTACAATAGACAAAAGCACTGCAGACAATGGAAGTATCTAATGGCTTTGGATGGGAATTTGAAAGGAAATCCTGGAGAACTAGATGACCATAGGGAACTTTGAAAAGTACTTACATCTTCCTGGGGATCTAAAGGCTGTGCACCCACCCAGGGAAATCTAAGGAAAGAAGAGGGCTCGTTTCTCACTTGTGGTTGACCGCGAGGTCCTGCACAAGCAGGAAGTGAAAGCCAAGGCTGTGTTGTAAACTGGCTGAAGTCTGAAGGTATGCCTTGTCACACAGATCCCCTTGGCAAAGGGTGGAAGATATACAGGCAAGGCATTTAAGGAAATCTTCTGAAAAATCCTTGGCTGATCACCAAATTTTACTTACCCAGGTGTGACTCCTAGGAATTCAGGCTTAAAAATAAAACAAGAACTTTTAAGAAGCTAGCAGAGAATTTAGGGGTCACACACTATAGGAAATATAGAATCTGCAGAATTAGTCCAGGCAAATGCTAAACAAATAAATGGCAACAAGAAAAAAAACCAACCATCACCACTACCACCAAAAACCTCAGCAACAACAACATATCTTGGTGATAGAGGAATCTGATAGTAGAGTTGTTAGATTATCTAAAATGTCCAGTTTTCATCAGGAAATTATGATACATGCAAAGAAACACGAAAGTACACCACATACACAGGAGAAAAAGTACAAACAGAAAATGTCCCTAATGAAGCACATTCAACATCCCTTATGAATACAGACAAAAAAATCTTCAACAAAATACTAGCAAACCAACTCCAGCCACATATTAAAAGTATTACATAACATGACCAAGTGGGACTTATCCCAGGAATGTAAGGTTTAGCATCTGAAAATCAGTGTTAATCACCACAATGAAAATAAGAATAAAACAGAAAATCCACATGGTCATCTCAATAGATGAAGAAAAAGCATTTGCCAAAATCCAACATCCATTCTGGCAAAAGTACTCAACAAATTATCAATAAAAGGGCACTTCTTCAACCTGTTAAAGGATGTCTATGAAAACTCTGTAAGTGATATCATACTTAATGGAGAAAGACTGAATACTTTTCACAGAGATCAGGGACAAGACAAGGATGTCTGCTCTCAGCACTTCTAGTCAACACTGTACTCAAAGGTCTAGCCAGGGCAATTAGGGAAGAAAAAAAGGCATCCAGATTGGAAAGGAAGAAGTAAAACTGTCGCTATTTGTGATGACATGATTTTGTAAATAGAAAATCTTAATGAAATCACTAAATAAAACTCTTTGAACTAATAAACAAGTTTAGGAAGCAGATGTGGCTCAAGCAATTGAGCTCCTGCCTACTATTGGGTTTTTACCTACCACATGGAAGGTCCTGGGTTCAGTTCCCAATGCTTCCTGGAGAAGATGAGCAAGACAGTAAGCCGGCGTAACAGACAGGCATGGTGAACTGACACAATGAGAAGACACAGAGGAAAGACAATGAGAGGCACAACAAACTAGGGAGCTGAGGTGGCTCAAGTGATCAAGCAACACTCCTTCACATGGAAGGTCCCAGGTTTGGTTCTTGGTGACTCCTAAGAGAAGACAAGCAGACATAGAGAGCACACAGCAAATAGGCACAGAGCACAGACAGCAAGTGCAAACAACGAGGTGGGGGGAATAAATAAATATTTAAAATCTTAAAAAAAAAAACAAGTTCAGCTAGGTGACAGGATATTTCAGTGAACAAAAATCAATTGTGCCACATAGAAGAGGTGGCATTGGATTGGGAAAAGTGGACATAATGGACAAAGGGTATGGGGAAAGGCAGGAAGAGAGGAGAGGTGGAGGCGTCTTCGGGACATGGAGCTGCCCTGGATGGTGCTTCAGAGGTAATCACCGGACATTGTAAATCCTCACAGGGCCCACTTGATGGAATAGAGGAGAGTATGGGCCATGATGTGAACCAATGTATATGAGGTGCAGAGGTGCCCAAAGATGTACTTACCAAATCCAATGGATGTGTCATGATGATGGGAACGAGTGTTGTTGGGGGTGGGGGAGAGGGGGGGTGGGGGGGTGGGGTTGAATGGGACCTCACATATATATTTTTAATGTAATATTATTACAAAGTCAATAAAAAATAAAAAAATTAAAAAAAAAAATCAATTGTGGGAGTGGATGTGGCTCAAGCAGTTGAGCTCCTGCTTCCCACACGGGAGGACCTGGGAGGTCCTGGATTTGATTCACAATGCCTACTAAAAACAAAAAAACAAACAACAAACGATAAAACGAACTCAAGGGAGCCAATGTGGCTTAGTGGTTGAGCCTGGCTTCCCACATACAAGGTCCTGGGTCCAATCCCCAGCTCTGGTACCTCAAACAACAATAACAACAATAAAAATCAATTGTACTTCTACACACTAGCAATAAAAAATCCAAAAATGGAATAAAGAAAACAATCCCATTTATAATAGTAGCAAAAAGAATAAAATATGTAGAAATAAATTTAGCAAAAGAAGTACAAGACTTGTACACCAGAAACAAGAAAACATGGTTAAAAGAAATTAAAGAAGACCTAAAAAAATAGAAAAGTTAAGATGGAATAATCCCCAAATTAATCTATAGTTTCAATGCAAATCCTATCAAAATTCCAGGTGTGTGTGTGTGTGTGTGCGTGTGTGCGCGCACACACGCGCACACATGGAAACGGACAAGTTAATCCTAAAATTTATATGGAAAATTCAAGGGACTCAGAGAAAACAATCTTGAAAAATAACGACAAAGTTGGAGGACTCTACTTCCTGATTTCAAAATTTACTACACCTCAACAATAGTCAAAACAGTATGGTTCTGGCACAGGAACAAACAGATCAATGGAATTGAATTGGAATTCCAGAAATTAATCTTTGCATTTATGATTTATGGTCAACTGATTTTTTCACATGGCTGCCAAGACAATTCAATGGGGGCAAGAATACTCTTTTCAACAAAAGGTTGAAACTGGACACCCACATGCAAAAGAATGACACTGAACCACTACCTCATACCATACACAAAAATGAACTCAAAATGGACCATAGACCTGAATGTAATAGCTAAAACTATAAAGTTCCTACAGAATAACATAGGAATAAATCTTTGCAACCTTGGATTAGGTAATGGTTTCTTGGATATGACCCCAAAAGTCCAGGTGACTAGAGAAAAAGCATGAGGATAAAGTGGACTTCATCAAAATTAAAATCTTTAGGGCTACAAAGGACATTATCAAGAAAGTAAAAAGACAGCCTACAAAATGGGAGAAAAGATTTACAAATCATATCTCTGACAAGGGACTTGTATCCAGATATATAAAGAACGTGTACAGTTTAATGATAAAGAGACAATCCAATTTAAAAAATGGGCTAAGGATATTTTCCAAAGAAGATATACAAATGGCCAATAAAACACATGAAAAGATGTTCAACATCATTAGCCATTAGGGAAGTGCAAATAAAAAACACAATGAGATACAACCTCATACCCACCAGAATGGCTATTGTTAAAAAATGGAAAGGATGTAGAGAGGATGCAGAGAAATAAGTACTTTCATATATTGTTGGAGGCAATGTAAACTGGTGCAGCCACTGTGGAAAACAGTTTGGTGGTTCTTCAAAAAGTTAATCATAGAACTACCACCCAAAATAATTTAAAGCAGGGATTCCAACAGATATTTGTATATCAATGTTCACAGCAGCATTATTCATGATAGTCAAAAGGTAGAAGCAATCCATATTCAGCAGATGAATGGATAAACTAAATGTTGCACACATATAAAATGGAATATCATTTAGCTTTAAAAAGGAATGAAGTTCTGATACATGCCATTAAATGGCTGACCTTGAAGATATAATGTCAAGTGAAATAAGTCAGACACAAAAGGACACTTATTAAATGATTTCACTTAACATGAAATAGCTGGAATATGCAAACTCATAGAGACAGAAAGGAGAACGGAAAGGGTATGGCGAGTTAGTGAAAAACAGATATAGGGTTTCTGTTTGGGGTGATGGGAAAGTTTTGATAACGGATGGTGATGATGGGTAGTACAACACTGTGAATGTGATTAATCCCCCTGAATGGTATGCTTGGGAATAGTTGAGGTGGGAAAGTTTATGTTGTCCACGTTTCCACAGTTAAAAAGAAAAGAGCAACTAAAGAGACTGTAGCAGTTTGACATAGTTATGAATTCCAAAAATAGATACTGGATCATGTTTGTAATCTGGTCTGTACCTGGGCATGAATAAGTTATGATTAGGGCTTTGATTGGCCCACGTCATTAGGGGATTGAGTCCCCACCCACCAAGGGGTGGGAACTCACAGATAAAAGGTATGGCAAAGGACAGAGTTGGGGGTTCTTAATGTTGGAGTTTTGATGTTGGCACTTGATGCTGAAGTCTTAAGCTGGAGCCCCAGGAAGTAAGCTCACAGAGGAAAGAGAAGCAAGCCCCAGGAAGAAAGGAACCTTGAACCCTGAGAGAAGGAAGACCCTGGAAGGGAGGAACCCAGGAAGCCTGAACCCTCATAGCCATCGGGAGCCATCTTGCTCCAACATGTGAAAATAGCCTTTGGTGAGGGAAGTAACTTATGCTTTATGGCCTGATATCTGTAAGCTCCTACCTCAAATAAATACCCTTTATAAAAACCAACCAATTTCTGGTATTTTGCATCAGTACCCCTTTGGCTGACTAATACAGAGACAATGGCAATTAAATGCAATACGTGATCCTGAACAGGATCTAATGATGGAGGTAAAAGGCTCAAAAGGACATTATTGGGACATATGAAAAAATTAGAATATAGACTAAGCTTTTTATCAATGTTAAAGTTCTTGAACTTGGTAACTATATTTAAGATGGTTACATAAGTGAATATCCTTGTTTGTAGGAAATGTACATGGAAGTATGTGTTCAAGGGGCATAATGTATACAATATACTTTCAAATGTTCAGAAAATAGATAGATAATAGAATGATACAGTAATGATATAGCAAATGTAGCAAATTGGTGGGTCTGGGTAACTGGGTTATGTTAGAATTCTCTGTATGGGGTTTGTATATTTCCAACTGTCCTGTAAGTTTGAAATTCTTTTCGAAATAAAGAGTTCAAAACAACAACAACAAAAACCACAATGCAAAATCACCTCACACTCACTAGGACGGCTATAATAAAAAAGGCAGACAATAAGAAATGTTGGAGAGGATGTGGACAAATTGGAAATTTCACACATTGCTGATAGGAATATAAAATGATGAAGCTGCTGTGGAAAACAGTTTGGTAGTTCCTCACAAAGTTTAATATAGTCACCATACTATCCAGCATTTCCACTCCTAGGTACCTATCCAAGAGAAATGAAAACATATTTCCACACAATAGAAATTAGAACCCTCATACATTGCTGGTGGGAATGTAATATAGTCCAGCCAGTACGGAAAATCATTTGGCAATTCCTCAAAGAGTTAAGAACAGATTTGCTGTGGGACTGGAAATTCCACTCCTAGTTATATACCCAAAACAGCTGAAGAAAGGGACTCAAACAGATACTTGTATGACAATGTTCACAGCACGATTATTCACAATAGTCAAAAGGTAGAAACAGGAAGGTGGATGTGGCTCAAGTGATAAGGCCTATCATATGGGAGGACCTGGGTTTGATCCCTGGGGCCTCCTGGTGAAAAAGAAGAAGAGAAAGTCATTGCCCATGTGGTCAGCCAAGTGCCCACATGGTAAACCAAGTGCCCATGTGGTAAGCTGAGTGCCCATGCGAGTGCCCACATGGTAAGCCAAATGCCCGCATGGCAAGCTGAGTGCCCATGTGGTGAGCCAAGTGCCCATGTGACAAGCCAAGTGCCCATGTGAGTACCCACGTGGTGAGCCAGTGCCTGTGCAGTGAGCCAGTGCCTGAGCAGTGAGCCGAGTGCCCGCGCAAGTGCCTGCATGGTGAGCCAAGTGCCTGCATGGTGAGCTGAGTGCCTATGTGAGTGTCCATATGTGAGCCAGTGCCTGCACAGCAAGTCAGTGCCTGTGCAAGTGAGTCACGCAGCAAGATGATGATGCAACAAGAGAGAGAAGAAGGGGAGGGTCAAGGTGAAACACAGCAGAGACCAGGAACTGAGGTGGCGCAATTGACAGGGAACCTCTCTCCACATCAGAGGTCCCCAGGATCAAATCCTGGTGAATCCTAGAGGAGAAAGACGAGAAGAGAAGACAAAAAGAGAAAAAGATACAGAAGATCACACAGTGAATGGACACAGCAAAAACAGCAGGGCGGGGGTGGGGGAGGGGGAAATTGAGGTTAATTTCATTCAGTGAAATGCACAGATCTTAAGTGTACAGTTCAGTAAGTTAAAAAAAAAAGGTAGAAACAACCCAAGTGTCCATCAACAGATGAATGAATAAACAAAATGTGGTATATATATAGAATAGAATATTATTCAGTCATAAAAAGGAATGAAGTTAAGATACATGCTGCAACATGGACTAACATTGAAAACATTATGCTAAAAGAAATAAGTCAGACACAAAAGGACAAATATTTTATGATACCACTTACATGAAATATCTAGAGGAAGCAAATTCATAGAGACAGAAAGTAGATTGGTGGTTGCCCAGGGCTAGAGTGATGGAGGAACTGGAAGTGACTGACAATGGGTATGGTGCTTCTTTTTGGGATGATGGAAATATTCTGAGATTAGATAGTGGTAATGGTTATACAACATAGTGAATATACTACAAACCACTTTTTAAATGGTAAATTTTTTTACGTGAATTATATTTCAATAAAAATGCTATTAAAAAAGAAAACATGATAAACACTATACTAAGGAAATGACCAATTTATTGACAGTCTATCAGGAGGTGTCAATTTGGGAAACTAACTCTTAAACCTACAGAAGAAAAGCATTTTGGAGAAAAAAAGAATGATATATGTAACAACATGCACGAATCTCAAAAACATGACGCTAAGTGAAAGATCAATATATTATATGACCCATTTATATGAAATGTTTAGAATTAAGCTAATCTACAAAGACAGAAAGTAAATTAGTGTTAGCCTATAGCTGGGGGAGCCAATGAGGAGTGGCTGCTAATGGGTAATGGGGTTTCTTTTTGGAGGGATGAAAATGTGACATTTGGGGAATCTGGGTGAAGGATATATGGGAAATCTTTGTACTATTTTTACAACTTTTTTGGTAAGTCTGAAAAAAAAAAGTTTAAAAATTATTTATAAAAAAAAGGAGGAGGGAGAAAATGTCTAGAATGGACAATTAGGAGCAAGGACACCCCAACTCCTGGCCTCCTGGTGAGAAGAGTATGAGGGAGCTGCGAAGCAGAGTCTTCAAGGGAGAACCAGATTTCTATTCAAGGAGTGATCCTCAGTAGAGGACAGGAAAACTCATGGGGCATTTTTGATTGTCACAATAATTGGAGAAGGCTAGTGACATTTACTGGCCAGGGAGCAGGGAAGTTTAGCATCCTGCAATGCACAAGAGAGCCCTGGACAACAAAGAATTGTCCCGCATCCCATACATCTTTATAATGTCCCACCAGAAAATCATGTAGATGAAAAACCTGCTCATTCATTCATTTATTCATTCAATAAACACTTATTTAGAGAGTCTACTATGTGCCAAGCACTGTTTTAGGGAATAGGGATACATCACCAAAAAACCACAAAAATCTCTGCCCTTCCGGAGCTTACAGTTGGGTGGAGAGTCAAACAACAAACATAATAAAGAGGTAAATTATATATTATGTAAGAAGGTGAAGAGTACTATGGGAAAAAACAGAGCAGGGTAAGTGCTAAGGGGAGGACTGCAGTTTTAAAAAGGGTGATTAAGGTAGGCCTCATTGAGAAAATAACATCTGAGTAGAGACCTGAAGCAAGTGAGGGCATGAGCCTAGTCCAGAAATTCAATAACCATATAAATTGAGGGAAGACTGCACTTTGTTTTGTTTAGAACTCTAAGAAGAATTGTTCCTCATTTAGGAAAATCACATCAGACTACTTGTGGTTTTTGAATCACCAATCAATATATATATGGAGCTGCTACATTCACAGGTACAAGTAACATGTGTAAGACCATTTCATTAGGTAAGCCTTTATATATTGAAATACATATTGTTTTATTATAATTTACTTTTCATTTATTTCTCCCTTATATTACAGTGAGGGCATTATATTGATGGGGGGTTATGCATATAAATAAATTCTATTATCTATGTACTTTATGTCTGAATAGTGAAGGAAGCATTTCAAAATACACATTATAAAAATGGAGTGTTGGGCCTAATAGGTAGGAAAACCAACAAAGCATGGGAAGAAAATGAAGTGACTATTCAGAAACCAGGATTAGAATGAAGGGCATTTTGCTGACCACTGAAGGTGAGTTCCAGAGGTCCTGATCAAAGGATTTCAGGATGGGGACAAAAAAGAAGACATCCAAGGGTTGTATGGGGATGTAACCTGGCAATCCCTGGGCTCCTTGTGTTGACTAACATTATAAACTATAGATCTCAGTTAACAGTATCATTATAATAGTATTGTAGCATCAATTATAACAAAATTACCATACTACTAATATGAAAACCTGCATATATGAGTGGGGTATATGGAGACTATGTACTTTCTGCCTATTTCTGTAAACCAACAACTATTCCAAAAAGAATATAAAAAAAGAAGCCTGCTCCAAAATGTATTCACCAAATGCAATGAATGTGCCACAATGATGAAAAAGGTTGTTGATATGGGAGGAGTGGGGTGAGGGGATGTG
The DNA here is from genome assembly GCF_030445035.2 of Dasypus novemcinctus. NCBI lineage: Eukaryota > Metazoa > Chordata > Mammalia > Cingulata > Dasypodidae > Dasypus > Dasypus novemcinctus. The sequence goes on along the minus strand of NC_080704.1, from coordinate 61,243,824 downwards.
GTGGGTATATGGGAACCTTTTATATTTTTGGAATGTAACATTAAAAAAAATAGATCGTGGGGAAAAAATAAACAAAAATAAAAGCATCAAGTTGAAAAAAAAAAAGAATAAAGGGCCTGATCTATTTTTCCAATCTAAGTTGCTCCCCATCCCTGGGTGTCTCTTCCTGTTTAACAGAGTAGGTTGGGGAACAAAGAGGGTGCTTCTTCAGTGAGACCAGAGGCAACTCAAGGCCAGGTTCCATTTCTTACCCTCAGAACAGTTGGGAGCACCAGGCTAAGCTCATAGGTGCCCTCAAGCCAAGCTCAGTGCCTTAAACAATACACCTCTAACCTCTTCAGCAATGGGAAAGAGACAGGTACAAAGAACGAAAACGATAACAGAAAAAGACAATAGTATTCAGAAAGAAGACCCAATGCGGGGAGGGGGTGTCAGAGACAGACAGGCAGAAGACAAAAGACCGACACCAATCACGGCCATCATTATTTATTGAAAATTTTCTAAGGGTCGGGCGCTGGGCAAGTGATGCACATGCATTATCTAGGGTAGATATTACGAGATTCCCCATTTGACAATAAAGAAAGTGGATTGCTCAAGGTCTCTTGGCTAGTTTTAAGTGATCGGGTCAGGAGTCAACCTCCTAGGTCCGCGCTGTTTCAGAGACCGAGACAGACAGAAAAATGGAGACGGAGGCAGACAGAGAAAGACAAACACACAGATACGATAACTGGGGCCGCGGAAGGGGGGCACTGACCGTGGGCTCCGCAGAGTACTCACTCGGTTGCCGTCTGGGGCACGCAGGAGCACTCGTCCTCGCTTAGCTACCAGCACTATCGTCCGCAACCCGCTAACCTAGGGTTGAGAGGCCGCCTGGGTAAAACCTCGCCCAGGCCCCGCCCCTCACGCGCCCTGCTTGGGTCCCTTCCCTACCTCCCCTTACCCCGACTCGCATCTTTACTGCTTCTCACCCAACAGCCCAGCCGGACAGCGCCGTCGCTACCGCACGCGAAGCGTTACCAGGACCAGCGTCCGGATCTTGTAAATACTCTGGGCTCGTCCCTCTGGCCCGCCGTAGCGAGAGCAGGGTTACCGGCCTCCACCCGCTACCGATGGTTCCCTGGCTCCCATTGGAGAAGTGCCCTCCTGCCTTCCCCGGGATTGGCTGGAGGTGGAAACACTTTATTTTGATCCCTGAGGTAGCCAGCCGGAATCCCGATCGAAGAAAGCCCCGCCCCTTCGGGGATCTTTGATTTACAAGCCAAGCCTACCCCTTTTATAGGATTGGCTAGTAAAGGAGTATTCGTCATTGCACTTAGCCTGTCTAGTCTGCAAAGTTTCGGGCGGTTAGTTGGGAATACGCAGGCGCGAAGCCCAACGCGACGCGTGTCACGAAGTCACTGACTAATGGGAGATCTCCGACCTCATGCACTTAAGCCGCTCCGCAGAGACAAGATTCTGCTGAGACAATTTTCTACTTCCCGCTCCAGTTTCCCTTAGCCCCAAACCCACCTGCGGGCAGGCTTCCTAATTCATGTGAGGATGGAGGATAAAGTGATTATGGAGGTTTGGCCAGCCACACACCAGCCGCCCCCGCTACCTACTGACTGATACACAGCTCCAAGTGACAACGGCGTCAGGAGCCTTGGTTTACCCATCTGTGAAATGGGGAGATAATTTAAAAATTCTTCCTCAAAATGTTGTTGTCGTTGTTGATTAAAAGAACATAAATTAATCGCCTGGGGCATAAATAGTTAAGGACACCCCCCCCCCCCCCAATTCTTGCCTTCTCCATCGTTCAGACCAAGAGATCACACAGCAGTAAGGAAACACAGGCTTCTGTCCTCCAGATGAGAGGTATTTAAGAAGGAAGGAGAGATAGGGTGGGGCTCTTAATTTGAGCTCCAAGGACCTCCAATGTAGTCTAGGGACAAGGTTTGGAGGGGTCCATGAACTTGGATGGGAAAAACTTTACAAGTTTATTTTTGCTCTCCTGTAATTGAAATTTAGCATTTTTCAGTGATGACTATAACCACAGTAGTAATGTACCTGTGACTTTGTTACCAACAAAAATCAAAGAGATTTTCTTATTACATTATAGATTGTATTAGGATTTCCAGAAAAACAGAACTGATAAGATAGGCACATAGGTAAACATTAAGAGATTTATTATAGTAATTGGCTCAGGCAAACATGGGGATTGGCAAATCCTAATTCTGTAGGGCAGGCTGTAAGTTGAGAACTCCAGGGTGAAGTTGAATACCCCAGGAGAAGCTGGCTTGCTGAACTAGAGACAGAAATTCTTCTAACTGCTGAAATCATCAGGTCTGCCTTTAAGGCAGGGGTTCTTTTGTTTTGTTTTGTTTTGTTTTTAGGGGTTCTTAACAAGGGGTCTGTGAGCTTGAATTGAAATTTAAAAAAAAACACACATTCTTCTTGGGACCTGTTGGTATGGGTGTGATATATTTATCAAATACTACACAGTGTAATGTGGACTTAGTAAGGGGTCCGTGGTTTTCACCTGACTGGCAAAGGGATCCCTGGAACAAGAAAGGTTAAGAGCCTCTGTCTGCTTTAAGGCCTTCAACTGTTTGGATGAGAAGACTTCTGTCATTGCCGAAGGCAATTCTCCGTTGTTGATTGTAGATGTAATCAGTCATAGATGCAATCAACTGACTAATTATTTAAAACTGTCTAGGAAATACCCTCACAGTAACAATCAGGCCAGTGCTTGCTTGACAAACAATGGGGCACCATTACCTAGCCAAACTGACACATGAAATTAACCATCACATAGATGTTGTAGATTTTTCAAAGTATCATGTAATCTCATCACCACCGGATGGGGTGGGGTTGGTGTATGACCAGGAGACTTGAATCTCTGGTCTGTTCATGTGCCATCTGTGCCGTGTGCCTCAGCGGATTTGCAGCACCTACTTTCCAGTTCGTTGAACTTACCCTGGTCAGCTGACAGGGAGGTGAGGATGGACAACACCACACCATGGAAACGAGAGAGTCTATAGCTGTGGGCAGGAGGGTCCCATCCTTCAGCCATGTGGGATCTAAGCCCCCCATCAATTGAGAAGTGGAGTGGGCATCGCCATCCCAGGGTCTTCAGGATTGGGGAATAAAATATGAACTAGAGTAGACTTATTGGTATTCTACTATAGAATTACTGTGACTCTAGCAATGGAAGAAATTATATCATTGATGTGGAGACAGTGGCCATGGGATTTGCTGAAGGCAGGGAGAGGGAAAAGGAGGTGTGATATGGGGGCATTTTTGGGATTTGGAGTTGTCCTGAATGATAATGCAGGGACAGATGAAGGACATTATATATCCTGCCAAAACCCACTGAGTGGACTCAGAGAGAGTAAACTACGACATAAACTAAAATCCTTGCTTTGTAGCAATGTGCCAAAATGTACTCATCAAATGCAATGAATGTACCACACTAATGAAAGAAGTTGTCAATGTGGGAGGAGTGGAGGCTGTGGGGAATGGGGTATATGGGAACCTCTTATATTTTTAATGTAACAAAAAAGATAATAAAAAAGGAAAATAATTATGATAGTCATTAGACCCTCTATTAGATCTTATGATTTAATGGATTAACAAGGAAGCATATTACTAAAGCATATTTTTGCTTTGACCATACTTTAATAACCACATTTCAAAATAACCAATTTCCTTTGTAATTCTAGGTATTTTATTTTACTCAATTAAAAGATATTTTATTCTGAGGAAAGGTCCATAGGCTTCACCAGATCACACACAGGGAAGCTTACACACAACAACAGGGCCCTCTGCTGCAGAGGAGTGGGGTGAGCTTTGAAGGATGTGAAGACAAGTAGTTTTAGCATGGGAGCCGGCACTGGGGAACATTGAGTCTATGACTCTGCATCCTCCTCCTAGTTTCTGTTTAGGGTCCCAGCAAATGGGGCACATTTTCTCTGGTCTTCAGTAAAGACTGTATTTTGGAGCTGGATGTGATCTTAAAGAGCTTCCAGTACATCCCTCCCTTTTGGAGGACCAGAATGGACCTGAAGGCACACACTGAGGAATGAGGGCACAGGGAATAATATGTCACTATAGGCACAGAACACAATCTCCTCCCATGCCTCAGCCCGGGATGTGAACATGCTGGCCTATTAGATTAGAATTCCATAACTGCTCCTAAGAGTGTCCCAGAGGACCAGGGTCCTTCTCTGACAGGAAAGGTGAAGAGGACCCTCAAATGCCAGGATGAGGGGCTTGGGATTTGATTGGGGAAACAGAGAGGAATCATGGAAGTGCATGATGAAGGCCAGGCTTCAGAGACCTGCTTCAAGGCTAGACTCCATCTCCGCATCATAGGCAAGTTGCTTCTCTTGGACTGAATCTTCAGCATGATTAGCCAAGTTTGTAGATGAGGAAACAGGTCCTCTGGAGAGGACAGTGGAGTCATACTGGGAGGCAGGGCAGAGTGAAGCAAGAGTACCTAGACCAATGTTGACCAAAAGGGGGAAAATGTAAAGACATATGAGTTTGTATGGCTAGGAGACTTCAAAATGAGTCAGGAGGTCGTTCCATAGGTTATGCTTATGCATGTCTCAGCAGGATCTTATTGACTGCTGAAGTAAATATTGCCTCAAATAGCAGGGCTCCTGAGGGCTCTGGAGACATCCAGACACTATAGGCAGTGCAGAGAGCTCATGATTTTGATGCCCTGCCAGTGGGCCCTACTTGGTAATTCATGCTACCCCCGTATGACAGAGTTGGACTCAGTTATGGTTTCCCTACACATGGCTCTGACCCTTCTATTTGAACCTATAGTTAGTACTAGAGTTGATAGGTGTATATTCAAGAGACTTAAATTTTTGGGTTGTCCATGTGCCAGCTGGGCCCTGAATCTCAACCAAGTTGCAATACCTACTCTCCAGTTCATTGGACTTACTCAGGACAGCTAACAAGGAGATGATGATGGACAACGACCATCCCAAGGAACAGAGAGAGCCTGCAACTGCAAGCAGGATAGTCCCATCCATCTGCCCCATGGAATCTAAGCCCCCTCTCAATTAGAGGCAGTGTGGGCATCACCATCCCAGAATCCTCAGGACTGGGGAATAAACTATGCACTACAATGGACTTACTGGTATTCTACTATAGACTTATTGTGATTCTAGCAATGGAAGAACGTACATCACTGATGTGGAGGCAGTGACCACTGGAGGTTCTGAGGGCAGGGAGAGGGAAAAACAGGTGTAATATGGGGGCATTTTCGGGACTTGGGAATTGTCCTCAATGACATTGCAATGACAGGTAAAGGCCATTATATATCTTGTCATAGCTTACAAAATTGTGCAGAAGAAAGTGTAAACTACAATATAAACTATAATTCATGCTTTGTGCTTCAAAAGTGTTCATCAAATGTACCGCACTATTGAAGGATGTTGTCAACGTGGGAAAATGTGGGAGGGGTAGAAAGAGGGGCACTTGGGAATCCCTTATATTTTTAATGTAACATTTATGTAATCTAAGTATCTTTAAACAAATTAAAAATTAAAATTAAAAATTATATTTAAAAAAAAGAGTACCTAGACCAGTTGTCTCTCAGATTGACTGGGATCCACTTGCCAGGCTGACATCCTCCTGGCGCACTCCAGGGCCTTTGACCCTGCTACTCCCCTCTCCCTTCCCCTTCAAATGTGTCCCTTGGAACTGGCTCCCCATATTGCATGCAGCTATCTCTTCTCTCTGCGCAAGATGCCTTAACTTAGGTGTTAGCATTGTCAACTCTGGCCCTGAGGATAACGTTATCTTGGGCAACGGGTCAGCCCCAGGGGCTGTTCCTGGCTCTGCTCCAGGCCTGACACTTTAGGGACCACAGAGAGTTTTGCTTCACAGTTCCCATTGAAGGCACCATGGGGGCTCGAGGCTTTGCTGGTTGAGACAGTAAAGGAGACTTTCTTGTCCAGATCGCTCTCCGCATCACATATGTATCTGGCTTCCAGAGAGTGGAGGGAGGAGGCCTCTTTCCTTCTCCGTTTATTGGGCTATTTTCTGGCCTGATCCTCAGGGGCCTGACCAGGCTCCCCATCAGAGCTGTCCCCTGGCTCCCCAGTGGCCCCACTGGAGCCACCCCTCTTCCGCTTCCCAGAATGCTTCAACCAATGTTGCAGATGCATCCTTCTGCAAGGCCTCGAGGCTGGCAAAGCTAGCAATCACAAAGCCATCGATCAAGTCCTCCTCCTCCCCAGGTTCTTCCTCAGCCTTCCCGTCATCTGCCCCCCACCTTTCTGGGCCTCAGTCTCCTCCACCCACTTCCAACAGTGTGATTCAAGGTCAGAACCAGAAGAATCAAGGCCTCTGTCCTCTCCCCAAAGCATTTTAAGAAATAATGGCAAGTGATGTCCAAGCTCTGGTATTCCAACCATTTCACAGAGGAGGCCTAGAGAGTGGAGGGACCTTGCCAAAGGTCCCGCAGCAACCTGACAGTCATCCTTGCGATTCTTCTCGAACCATCTCTCATATCTAAATCCTATCAATTCCAACCTCTTAAAACCTCTCATATAATAGACAAAAATCTCATGCAGAAGAACTCCAATTGATTTATGTGCTACTTTTTCCTCAAGGAGGTGAGCATAACTCTCTACTCCCTAAAGCATGGTCTTTGCTTAGTGACTTCCTTCCAAAGAGTAGAGTATGGAAAGGGGGGGAAAGGAGTAACTTTACAGTGAGGAAACCTGCCAAACTACCTCAGCCAGGTTATCAAAGTCAATATGAACAATAAGTCATGTTGATTGTATGTATCCTTGATATGGGATGAATGGCAATTTACTTCTGAGGTCTTCCCTCCCAAAAATCCATAACCCTAGTCTAATAATGGGGAAAACATTAGACAAATCCTAATTGAGGGCCATTCTCCAAAATACTTGACCAGTGCTTCTCAAAACACTGATGAATCCAGGTCATCAAAGACAAGGAAAATATGAGAAACTGTCAAAGCCAAGAGAAAGCTAAGGTGACATAATGACTAAATGTAATATGGTATCCTAGATGGGATCCTGGAAGAGAAAAAGGACATTAAGTAAAAACTAAGGAAATCTGAATAAAGTATGGACTTAAGTTTATAATAACCTATCAATATTGGTTCATTGATTGTGACAAGTGTACTATACTAAATTGTTCATAATAGGGGAAAATGGGTGTGTGGTATAAGGAAACTCTCTGTACTACCCTCGCAATAAATCTGTAAATCCAAACTGTTCCAAAATGAAATTTTATTTTAAAAACTTCTCATATCCGCCCGTACCATGCCTACCCTCACCTGAGATGGAGCATCAACTTGCTCACGTCTCATCCTTCCTCCAATCCGTTCTCCTAGTACCCACCAGAGGGCATTCCCCAAAACGCAAATCTGACGATTTTGGAAGACTTACAGCAAAATAAGGGCATTGAATGGAAAGTTCGGTAGGTGTGTTGTAAAACTGATGCTGGATGTCTGCATAAACGTTATTATGACCCAGAAAGAAGCTGTGAGATATTTCTGGTGTTCGTTGAAATAAAATTACTGTATTCAAAAATTAAAACTCAACCTTTCCAAGGTCTTCAAGATAAAACCTGTCTTTTCGACGCCCAGCTGCCCCTCACCCCCATCGCATAGCTGAATAGTAATTTCCCCTTGCTTTTCCCTTATCTCTATGCCTTCGTGCATACGAGCCTCCTTGGCTAGAGCCATCTTTTCCTGCCTCTTTTCCAAGACCAGCTCCAGGAAATGCAACCTCTCCCTAATACGAGAAAGCGCTTTTGCATGGTTGTGTTGTGATGTTTGGGCCAATATCAGTTTTGTGTTTTTTTTACTACATGCGAAAGAGAAAAATGGACTCTTCCGTCTCCCCCACGCCCAGTTTACGGTAGATCTGAGAAATGGATTGACGCACGATTACCAAAAAGATGAATCACTGTAAGATCTAGGGCGCAGAACGTCTCTGTGCGCCTGCGCGAGAAAATAGAGCGCTGAAAGCTCCTTGCTACTTGGCGGACGGGACTACTTGGGATGGGAGGGGCTTCTTCAGCATGGTCCTGCTATTGGTCAAGGAGGTCCGCATTGGTCAGTTGCAACACCTCTGCGGCTGGGCGGAGCTTACTCCAGGTCAGCCAATCCCTCTGCAACTACCATCTTGCTGGCTATTGCGTAGTGGGGCTTCTACAGGAGACCCTGTGCGAAGGGAGAACGGACGCTGGGTACCAGACATCCGGTGGGACAAAACATGAAGCAGCCCTTTTAATTTGCTCAGAACTTTATTAGGATTACCAGGGTTCACAAGGAACGACGCGGGGCTTCTGGGGGGAAGTGTGCGGGGATACGAATATGGCGAAGCAGCCTTGCATAGACACCGAGGCAGGTTGGTGGGGAAAGGAGAGGGACGGCGGAAGAAAATGAGGCCTGGGAAGATAAGGAGGCAACAGAGGCCCTCAAGTCCACTACGCAGCTGTGTTGAAAGGCAAAGAGGCCCTCCCCGTTCATGATCAGGGTGTCCACTCCATACACACACTGGGGCGGGGGGGCACTGGGGCCAACACATCACAATAAATACGTTTAGCAGTACCCAGAAGCTTGTGGGGGAGGAGGGATGAAAGGGGAAGTCCCCTTTATCCTACCCCCAAAATTAAGAACTCTGCAATTACTGAACCATAAAAATAAACTTTAAACCCGTGTAGGAAGCCATCACCCTCCCAGAAGTGCAATGTGGGGCTGCACAGCCCTAGCTGAGGGGATGGGCAAATGGGGAAGGGAATGGGGGGTTTAGAGAGGCGCTCCCCCTCAAAAGTAAGGCGTTTATCCTGTCTTCCCCCGCTTTCCCAGGCTGATCCAAACATTTTGGGCCTGAAGCACCGCCTCCATGTCGGAGTCTTCCTCATTATCATCTCCCGCCTCGTCATTGCTGTCCTCACCTTCTTGCTCGCTGCCTGCAGGGAAAAAGACAAGGTAGGGGAAATGAAGGAAAGAGGTTAAATGGTTTTGGGGGGCCACTTGCCAACTACCTCTAGGTGGAACAAGCAGCCAAGACTGTGTGTGAACTCAAGCAAGCCCACAGAAGGGGAGTGCAAGGGAAGCAGGAAGGCAGGGTGGGTTCCCTACCTCTGACTTGTGAAAACTGTTATATCTTTGGAAGTAGCTTTTTCTCCCTGTGAATGCTTCAATGTGTGTGCCCTCTTCCTGTACTTCGACTTCAGTTGAATAAGCCTCCTATTCCTAGGGAGTTCCCTCATTCCTTTTCCCCAGTCTTATCTAAACAGGCTCCAGTCTGTCTTCTGCAGCCCAGTTCCCCAACCCCACTCCCAACCTAGTGCTGGGCAGACAGCTCTGCTTCCCCTTTCAGAATGAAATGCCATCAAGTGGGTTGTGGAAGAGGACCTACAACTCCCTCAGTTTCCCTATCCTATCCCAAAGCGTGTCTAGATTGATTAACTACTCACTGCTTCAATGCATCCTTCCTCTGTGCTCTGCCCCTTCCCTCAATGGAAGCTGAGGGAAGCTGTGACCTTGAGGCCACAAACCCCAGGAATGGTTGTTTTCCTGCCTCTTCCCCCTCCTCCTGGGGCCCACCTCCTCATCTGCCTACACCAGGCTAAAACATCTCCCTTGCCTGACCCCTTACAATCCCCTTCTCAGTCTAGTTTTTACTTCATCACTTTACACCCTGTTCCCCACTCTACCCTGGCTTCTGCCCCACTGATCAATTGAAACTACTCTTACCAAGGTCACAAATGATCTATGCAACCCCAGACCCAATGGACACATCCCAGTTCTTATTTTACTGGATCTTATCAGCAGCACTGGACACTGCTAACAATCCTCTCCTTCCTGGAATGTTTGTGACCTGGTTCTCCTCCTACATCTACCTTCTCAGAGCCTCAATTTCCTCTTGTGTAAAATGGGGATAACAATAGCACCTACCTCACAAAGTTGCTGTTGAGGATTAAATGAATTAAAACAAGTAAAGCCTTCATAATAGTGCCTGACACGTTATAAGCACTTTATTAATGCTAATTGGACCCAACTTCTGACCAGCTGTTAAGTGTTAGTGGCCCCTGGACTACAATTCTACTCTGACTTGTTATTCCCTTTTTTAAGTCTTTAAGTCTCTACCTCTTTCCCAGATATATAACCAGATTCCTCTGGGCCATCTCCATCTAGATGTCCAACGCAGCCTTCAAACTTCCTGTTCCTCCCTCCACCCCACCAATCCCATAAACATACCATTCTCCAGCCCAGGGAAATGGCACCTTCTTTCACCAGAAACAAACCTGGAAGTTATCTTAAATTCTGCCTTCTCCCTCAAACTCCCATATGTGACTCTTCCTTGGCATTTCCCAAAGTGCATTCTCTGGTGAACAGCGAACAATGGCTTGCTTCTGCAGTCAAAGAAATTTAGGAAATGCTGGGTTCCACAGAGTTTAATAGGCTTCTTACAGCAGGACTTCTCAGAGCCTTGTAAGCCTTTAACGTATGACTCTACAAGGGGATATTATTATATGCAGTATATCCCCAACATATTAGATCACTGAACTCCTCTTTGTGAGAAGCAGCTTTCATAATTAGTGAAGGGTTCTCAGAACACAATTTGGGAAACCCTGGCCAACATACCATGCATTTTTACCCTTCCAGTCCTTGCTCACATGATCCCTTCCTCTGAGAATGCTCTATTATAATGCTCTTTAGTATTAATGCAGCTTCTGACTCAAATGTCATCCCCTTCCTCTAGTTCTCCCCTTGCCCACTCTTGAGGTAGAATTAGCTGCTCCCTCCTCTGGTCTCTCAGAGCACTCCTCCCTGCCCCAATAAAACAAGCCTGGGAATTCCCAGAAGACCAGTGCTGGGTACAAACTGTGAATCGCAATGCGTTAGCTAGTTTCTCTTTGTCCTTTTTATTTTTCCACCCATCGTCTCCTATCTCTCTGTCCTCTCTTCATTTGTCTTTTGCTCAATTGCAACCTGTCACCCATCACCTCGAACTGTAATGTTTCTTTGGTTTTGTTACATTTGTAAATTAAATGTTCCCTGAGTTTTGTGTGAAAAGCTACACAGAATGCTTTTTGTTCCTCCACAAAATATTGCGTTCATTCTTGATACCATGTGCCCCTGGACAGCCTTTCTCTGAGAGAAGAGGAAGGGAGGCAAAGGGGGTCTAGCTCACCTTCATTGCCCTTGTTGTCTTCCTCTTCCACTGACTCATCTTCTGAGATGCCCTCTACCTCGTCCTCATCATCCTGGTTGTTGCTGTTATCATCCTGATCATTGTCAGTGTCTTCAATGTCATTCTCATAGTTCTCAATGTCTCTGTAATCATCATCGCTGCCCTCGTTGTCACCTTCATTGCCATCATCATCGCTACCTTCATTGTCACCTTCACTGCCATCATTATCTTCATCTTCACTGCCCTCATAATCTCCTTCATTGTCACTGTCACTGCTGCCCTGGTTGTTGCCATTGCTGCCCTGGTTGCTACCTTCACGGTTCTCACTGTCACCACTGGGGTTCTCATTGTTGTCATTATCATTTTTGTTGTTGTTGTCAGGGTTCTCATTGTTGTCATCAGGGTCCTCATCATTGTCATCAATGTTCTTGTTACTGTCTTCAGGGTTCTCACTGTTGTCATCAGGGTTCTCGTTATCGTTGGGAGTCCCGCTGTCATTAGCACTTTCATTGTTGTCAGTGGTCTCATCATCAGCACTCTCGTTGTTATCAGTGGTCTCACTGTCATCAGGGCTCTCATTGTGGTCAGGGCTCTCACTGTCACAGAGACTCTCACTGATATCAGTTATCTCATTGCCAGTGGTCTCGAAGTAGTCCATGGTCTCCATGAAGTCAGAGATCTTGATGTCACGAATGGTCTCATTACTGGTGTTCTCATCACTATCTGAAGTCTCGCTGATGCTGCCTTCCACCGCTTGATAGTCATCAGAGTCTTCCACGATCACCACCTCACATTTGTCCTTGGTTTTACTGTGGGGGAGCTTGGGGTTGAGTATGGGGTTGGGGGGTACACCCAGGGCAGACACTGAAAAGTGGTTAAATAATAAGGAAGGCAGTAGGCTATAAAGGCTCCAGGGACAGGACTGAGAGTCACATTTCTGGGCATCATTCCCCCACTTGTAAAATCTACTGCACTAGATTACCCTCAAAGGTCCCTTTTGGCTGTATAAACCCTGTGTGACACTATCATATCTTTGCTCCACCCCTAACAAACCACCTCTCAGTCACCAATTCCCCGCCCCCCATCACCTTTCCTTCTCTTCTTGCTTTTTTCTGTTTGTTCTGTAGCCCTCTTCTCCCATCATGTAGTAGCGCAGAGGGTTAACCCACAAGTCATTCTTGATAATCTGTTGAAAGAGAGGGGAAAAGCGAGAACAGAGCCCCAACTACAGGCCCTTAAACCCTACTCCCAATTCCCCAGGCACCCAGGGGCAAGCTAACAAGACCTTTTCTGGTGATACCAAGAGGGGCCCCACCTCAGCAATCTTGTCAGCTTCTGGGATGCTGTGATTTGAGAACCAACTGAAGAAACTGTGGCTGGTGTCCTGATCCTTGTGCCTGTGGGCCTGGGGTTCCTGGCCACGGTGCCAGCGGATTGGGGTGGAGTGAGACACCAGCTGGCCTGGAAGGAGAGGAAGCTATGGAGAAAGGACTGGACGAGGAAAGATGGGGGAGGGTACCCACAGACTTGCCCAGGACCATCTCTTACCAGAGCAGTTGCGCTGAAACTCCTTGACAATTACCATGTTTGTGAAGTAGGGGTTTGTCTGGAAGTACAGTTTCATTTTGTAGCCCATGGAGATATGTCTGAGATCCTGCACCTGCTCAGGGTAGGTAATGGTGGAATCTGCCCCTGCTACACCATAGCCCCTTCCACCCTCCCCACCCCCAGGACCAGATTCCTTGCCTGGTCCCACTATCAATTGTCTTTGGCCTGACCTGCAGATTGGTCAAGTAGCGGAAAATATCTTCATCACGTTGGTTGATCAAGATTGAAACTCTGGGGTGGTTGAGGAACTGATGAGGGGAGCAGTTTAGGTCAAGGATTGACTATTCAGTGAGAGAAGGGGGGAAGGAAAAACAGGGCAAAGCAGAAGAGAGACTGGAACAGGACAATTCTGTGTTCATGTCGTGTGTGAAGTAAATGGGTTACAGAACATGATCCTTACTTTTACTCCTATACTATGAGGTGAGAGCTTGCATTTATGCAATGTTTGTCTGTGTTAGATGGTTTGACCACGATTTCTACAACTGCTGTGTCTGTGTGCTGAGGGCTTGTGTTCCTGAGACACTTGTGTCCAAGTGATGCTATATCTGGTTGCAGAGGGCCTGTGGTCACGATGATGTATGTCTGGGTGGAAAGGGCCTGTACCTGGATGATGCAGTATCTGGTTGTTATAGGCCCATGTCCATGTGATCCTGTGTCTGGGGGCTGAGGAACTATATTTTTGTGAGCCTGCTTGTATGCTGGAGGCCTATATCATGTGATATCATGTATCTGGGTGCTAAGGGTCCCAGAAGGTGTTGTGGGTCTAGGTGCTGAGGGCTTTGATCATGTGGTGCTTTGTATCAGTATGTCAAGGGCTTGTATCCATGTGAAGCTGTCAGAATGTAAACCCATGTGTTCATAACATGTTGTATATATCTTTGTGTGTCCCCCACCCCCAGAGAAGAGCTCAGCAAGCACCAGTAGTAAATGGGATTCCTACCATCCTTTTTTCCATTTAACTCCTTGATTTCCACACCCAGGTATCCCCTCTCCTGTCCTCCAGGAGCTCCAGCCCCTCTCTAGCCCCCTTCCCATTAGAATGGGAGGCAGTAATCCAACCAGGATTGGGATCTCCCTAGGTCTAAGCAGAGATGTAAGCTTGCAGAGCCATGTGTGACTTAGGTACCCTCTCTGGGCCAGTTTCTCTGCTATATGTTCCTTGCTTCCCTCTTCACCCTCTCTGGGTTCATTCATCTGCTGTGTATTTTTTCTCTCTCATCTCTGAGTCAGTTTATCTTTATTCCCCCCTTTCCCCATTTCTGGCATAATTTTTCTGCCGTGTACCCCTCTATAACCACCCCTCCCCCCTTTTACTATCTGTGATCCATATTTTATGCTATACCCTTTCTCCTCCCCCCTTTTCCATTTGTGTTTCACTTTTTATGCCCTGTCCCTGCTCCCCTCTTCATTATCTCTAGTCCAGCTTCTGTTTTGCCCCCCCCCCCCTTCCATCCCTCTTCCACCAAATGCAGTCATTCTTCTGATAGGGAGTTTAGCCCCATCCTTGGCCCTCCCCCGTACACTTTCACCCTATTTGTCCCTCCTCCATCCCCTCCTTTTTATCATAGGCTCCTGGCCCATGAGTTTTGATGACAAGGATACTGCTTTGACCCAGAAGCCTGGGATATGCTGAATGATGAGGTCTCTGCGCTCCAAAAAGGGTCTTCGCATCTGGATGAACTTGCGCTTGAGACGGAGGAAGGCCTTGCCTGCCTTGATGTTCACTGCCTCCAGGTCCAGCTGAATGTTCTCCAGTGCTTGTAGGATGTACTCCATCCTCTTGGCATTCCTCTCTTTGCTTGGCTTCTTCCTCTTCCTCTGCCTCCTCTTCCTCCTCCTCTTCTTCTCCTTCTCACTTTCCTTTTCATCCTCATCCTCTTCTTCCACTACGATGACAGCCTCCTCCTTCCTCTTTGGACCAGCTAACCTCTGGGACCCCAGCCCCCCTGTGCTACAGGTTTCTAGGGCCTGTTCCCCAGCAAGGCTGCTGGGCTCCATAACCTGAAAATCAATTTCCAGGCTTCCTCCAGAAGCCTCGAAAGTAGAGAGTGTTTCCAGACTCCCTGTGGGAGGGGGCGCCCCCCCGTACCCTGATTCCATCGCAGGTTCCCAGCCGGGACCCCCAGCACCCAGGGTGAAGTACGCGCGTATCCCCCCCTCCTCCAGAATGACATAGGGTGGCGGGGGGGGCAGAGTGGGGCCCAATCCCACCCCTCTCATGTCAGCCAGCACCTGTGCCGCCTCGGTTTCCTCCCGGAGCCTCGGGCGCTGCAGGGGTGGAGGCAGGGGCAAACGCAAGAGCTGCTGCGGTGGGTCATGTTGAAGGGGTTCGGGGATGCTTAGGCGGCGGGTCTTGGTCGGAGGCTCCTCGTCCGGGCGGTCCATGCTGACGGCACTCGCCCCTTTGCTCTCGATCCGGCCACCGCTGCGAGTCACCTGAAGTGGAGCGGCCGGCCTCACGCGACCAGTACCCCACCCCCAGCGCCCCGCTCTGGCGTTCTCTCTTACAGCGAGGGCCCTACTCCCTCCGCGCCAATCGCCAAGGTCCCGCCCTCTGCCTGACGCAATGGGCCGGCTTTGCCTGGCCATTGGCTTCTGACCGCCGTAGCGGCGTTCGTGCTCCCTCGACCCCAGCCAGCTCTCACGCAATCTGCTTGCCAACACTGCACATCACCCTTTCCCATTGGCTTCCCCAGGACCCGCCAATCATCGGGTTGACTGCCCCCGCGACGAGAAGGAAACTGACAGCGATTGGCTGCACGGAAAAGTCAGGGGAAGAAGCCCCTCACCCTCACTCTGCCAACGTTTTTTTCCAATGGGAAAAGTACCGGTGGATCTGAAGACAAAAACAAAAACAAACAAAAAACAAACAGGCATTGAGCAGGATATGCTCAAATAAAATAGGGAGGGCTTCGTTATCGTTTTTCCGCCACCACCCCCCCATCCCCAGCAACTACGCACCTCTTAAATCTGCCCCTTGGCTAAATCAAAGCAAATCTTTGGCTCTTGGGGCGAACTCTGGTATTCTGATATAGCCCCTTGGGTCTCAGGTTGCCTTAACAGAGCCTGGAATTTAGAAACCCAGGGCCATCGGTTTGAGGCCAGGTTTTGACGTGGCGTTTTTCATTTCTGCAAAATGGCTCTAGAAATAATCACAAACGAACGTAACTTCCTGTGCGTCATTAAACTGATCGTGATTCACCTCATCTGTAAGATTTTCTAGGACTTTTTATCTTTTCATCTACAAAATATTTATTCTCCTTTCCATCCTTTCCTCTCCCTTTCCCAATGTATGCAGTGTTTTAAATTGTAGTTTAGAGAGTTTGTGGACAGACATGGATGCTCTTTTGTGAGACATAGTGGTGGAGTTCTGGCTTTGATTTGGGATTCACAGCATGGCTAAGCCACTCACTTTGTAACCCTAACCAAATCACTACCATCTCTGAGATTCTGTTTTTCCTTCTTTAAATTAGGTGTCCCTACAGAGAGACTGCCCATTGCAGCCTTGTTGTGGCAGAGAATTGGAGATAACCCTAGGGATTCATTACCAGGGGAATGGATAAGAAAACTGTGAAATATATGCATAATATGGACCACTAGAATGAATTAGATCTACATAAGCGATATGGCTGGATCTCTCAAAAACAGAATGTTGAGTGAAAAACGAAACAGAACAAGATTTATAGTACAATACTGTTTATGTAAATTAAAACACACAATACTGTATATTTTTCACAGATACACATATATGTAAAACACATGAATGGTGGATTGGAAGGACATACGGATTGGAAGGACATATGTTAAATACACAAGAGTGGGTGCTATGTGTGTGGGGAATGGGATCAGGGATGGGCGATGAAGAGGAAAAACAAAACAAAATGAAGAATAAAGGGGCCTTACACAGACCAATGATGATAGAGTGTGCCAAGAACTGAGGGCATCTCCTCTCAATTCTGTGCACCTGAGAGAATAACTAAATAAATAGTGAATTAATTGAGTGCCCAGGGAGCAGGCTGGCTGGGTAGACTCCCAGACTTGGGTGTTTTCCCCTGTGACATTCGTCCTTCTGAATTAAATCAGTTTACCAAAGTCCCAGCTATATACAGTGAACCTTTAGGAAGGGCTTGTGTCCCAGACTAAGTAGTCTTTCCAGAAGCCATTACTTTATGGGGATCATTTCCTAACCCCCTTCAGTTCCCTCCAAGTTTGACCTCCAATTCGCAGTCCTCATTTTCCATGAGGGTCCAGTTTCAGGAACACCTTTATTGGAGTTTTAGAGAGGAGACTGAGGCAGGGTTTGAGAGTGGTACCTGGCGGCTCCAGACTTTGTGAAGAGATGGGGTTCTCAAGCATTCTGCCCCTTATGCTCAGAGCCTGGGCCAAAGGAGGAAGATCTTATGAGACAGGAGTCTACCTTCTTGCTATGTACACACGTACAGTTTTCAAGTTCCATCTCTCCAACCACTTAACCTCCTACTGCAGGCACATATTCTAGTTTCTCTCCTCTCACCTAGTTGCATGTGTGTGTATGCACATGCCAGTATATGTCTCCACATATAGGTATTTGCTCACATGTGTGCATCAGGCAAGTTTTCCTCAAGAATACCCCCCAACACAAAGTCACATAGACACAACTGTCTCACTCATGCACACTTCCCTATATGTAGTCACACAGGACATACAGATGCACAGATACAGACACACACACACACACTCAGGAAGAGAAAACATCCAATATAGCATTGTTCATTTCAGTTTTTCCATTTACAAAATCCAATGGTGAATCCAGGCAGTTAGAAAAAAGAAATGGAGGAAAACCCTCCTGAATGTACCCTAACCACCCCCCACCCCCATGGACCCCAACCCCATCCCTTGGGAAAGGCACCCCCATCATTATCACTGAGAGAACAGGCACCTCCCCACCCCCAGCCTCTCAGTCATTCTGGCCTGCCTTCCCAGGGCCACTCTGTAGCCAGGCTCCTTAATGTCTCTCCTGCCTAGAGTGCCCTCCCCACTCCTTTTAGGTCAAGGCTTCCCCAGAAGTGGGGCTGTCTTGGGTTAGTGAGGGAGCTTAGGACAGGGGCTTCTATAGGAAAGGGAAAGGGGGGTGGCCCTGGAAATGAGAGGGGGCAGAAAGTCTGGGTAAAACTAGGCAAGGATGTGTCGGCTTGACTCACACTTCCACAAGAACTGACCTTGAAACAAGCCCTGCATGAACTCTGCCCTGGCAGGGAGGCTGGGTAACTCTCACCTGGGGAACCTGTCCACAGCCTGCTTCCCTTTGGGTATAGGTAAGGGTGGAGGGAGGAAGCGGGGAAAGGGCTGTTGGGAGGTGGGAGGTTCAGGGCAAGGGCTACCAAGGAGGGGCTTGATGGCCCTGAGGCTTGAGAGGGACAAAAAGAGGTCAGATAGGGGTGGACACAAGGCCACAATGCCTTGGAGTTTGTACCTCTATGAGCTACCAAGGCCCAAAAGGAGTTTTATCTTTAGAAGAGTTGCGTGAATCCAGGAGACAATTGTGGAGTTTAATTCAGCTGTGATCCCAAGCTTTGGGATCCCATTATGCTGGAGAATTCAGCTCTCTCCCTACACTTCTCTGGGGGGACTGCTCCTGCCCATATGGCACCCGCATCAGCCCTAGTGGGGCTGGAGTGGATTTCCATCTTCAAAAAGAAGAGTTGAGGGTCAGGGATCCAGGAGACAGCATGAGAGTATGCGGCCAAGCTTGGGTCTCTTCATCTCTAGGAGTTCAGCTTACATCCTACTCTTCATCTAGCCTGGGCCCATCTCTGAGGACCCTTCTCCCTCCCTTCCTGGCTTCTAAAACAGATGTTCACGCTACACTTGGGAGGTCTGAACATGGAGGGGAGGGAGAAGAGACTGGGCTTGGGACCAGGGTTGACCTAAAACAACAGTGCACACAATATAGCAATTAAACATCTCTGCTCTCTGGAGACCTAGTACCTCCTTTGGTCCCTCTTGCCAGCAGCCCTGGATCAATTTCTCCTTAAAGCATCCAGGCCTTGCTAAAGGACTTGGAGGGGGTACATGGGAGTAGAGGGAGCAATGAGAGCTCTGGAAGTCTATTTTACAGGATAAATTTCCCCCTGCTGGACAATGTCAGAAGGAGAGACATTAAAGCAAGAAAGCCTGTCTCCTCAGCTGTTAGTAGAAAAACCCGCATTTTCAGTTTTGTTTTCTTTTTCTGAATTGCCACTTCTTAGAGATAGAGAGAAAGAGGGAGAGAGAGAAACACTGTAGAAGTGGAGATGGAGGCAGCAGAGACAGGTCCCACAAAACTAGAAACACCTGTTTCATAGCCCCTCCACCCAGGCCCCAACTCTGGGGAGGTGTTGGCAAAGGTGCATGGATTAGGGTGGTTTCAGGGGCCAGGGCTGGAGTTCAGAAAAGAAGGCTCCTTTATGGGGCCCCACTCCTCCCTTGCTGTTGGCTCCATAATGGTAGTCATGACTTTCTCCCTGCCTGTCTGCCTACCAGCCTGCTTCACATGACACAGTAGGGTTCTCTGGGAGCCGGGGCACCTCCTGTACCCCAGCATGGGGTGTGAGTCCTCAGGCACTTCTTGAGGTCCTTGTTGAGCAGGAAGCAGACAATTGGGTTGACAGCAGCCTGGGCGAAGCTCATCCAAACAGCAGTGGCCAGGTAGCGGTGGGGCACAGCGCAGGCTTTCACAAACACTCGCCAGTAGCAGGCCACAATGTAGGGGGACCAGAGGAGCAGGAAGAGCAGTGTGATTGCGTAGAACATACGGCCCAACTGCTTTTCACCCTTGACCTCGTCCATGCCCAGCAGCCGCCGGCTGGCTGCATGCCCATTCTGCCGGATACCCAGCAGAGTTGGTGGCATGGGCCCACGGCCAAAGCCAGCGATCCAGTTGGCAGCAGCCTGGCCGGTGGCCCCAGGGCCATGGAATGTCCAGTTTTGGCTGATGGCTGGCACCATCTGCACTGGCTTCATCTTGCGGTGACGGTACTCGAAGAGAAGCAGCTTGCCATAGACAGCATGTGTGGCTGCCATGAGCACAGCCAACATAAGCATGAAGCCCAGCGTGTCATTGGCCTTGAAGTAGCGGTGCTCAAAGATGCATTGGTCCTCCTCACGGATAAATTTGTAGGTGCCCACGTCGAAGACGGGTGGGAAGGCCATGGCCACAGACAGGGTCCAGGCCATGCAGATGACAGCTGCGCATGTCCAGAGTGTCATGCGCTTGGCGTAGAAGCGGTGGTGGGCGATGGCCATGTAGCGGGTGACGCTGATGCAGAACAGCATGAAGGCTGCGTGGAAGCAAAAGAGCACGGCCATAAAGGCCACGATCTTGCAGCTTAGCGTGCTGAAGGTCCATGAGGAGCCGTGGCGCACAGAAGCCAGCACAAAGGGGAAGCAGACGGCAGAGCGTATGCCATCGGCCAGGCACAGGTCCAGCAGAAAGTAGTAAGGAGCCTTGTGCAGGGCACGCTCCTTGAGCACCAGCAGGGACAGGACAGCATTGCCTGCCAGGCTCACGCACATGATCAGTCCCAGCAGCACCAGCTTCACATAAGCCGATGCTGACGGTGGGGACATTGCGCCGCTCACCTCCTCAGGCTCTCCAGTCGTGTTGGCCATACTGAGGGGAAGGGGCTGCTCCTAACCCTACCAGGTCAACCAGTCTGGTAGTCCATGGCCCCTGGGGGACTCCATCAGCTGTCTTGCTGGGCTGCACCTGCAAATGGGGTTAATGGGGGAGACACAGACAGAGAGAGACCGAGATGAAGGCAGGAGAGAGACACAGAAAGAAAACCACAGAGAAATAGAGTGTGAGAATGAAAGAGAATAAAAAGGTAGAAAAATGATGACAAAGATCATACATAGAAATTGAGACAGAAGTGGACAGGATGAGAAAGAGTGAGGAAAGATAGAGACCAAACCAGAGAGACAAGGTAAAGAGAGACAGGGAAGAAGAGGGAAGGGGAGAGGGAGGGAAAGAGAAAGAGAAGGAAACACAAGAGAAAGAGATAGTGAAAAACAGATGGAAAGGAAAGGTGAGGGAGAAACAGAAAGGGCAGTGTTAGTGTGTCTTTGTGACCTCCCCACATACTCCCTGGCTGGTGTTAGGTCCTGCCCTTAGCCCATTCCTGCTCCCAACCCCTCTTTGCTGGGTTAGAGTGCTTCAACTCTCTGGATGTCCTTGGTTACCTGTTTTCTCTACTGGTAGGTCTGTGAGGTGGGGATGTTGGTGCAGCTCTTCTCCCCTTTGCAAAGCCCTAATATTGTGTTCTTCAAACACTTAACTGCCACTCATAGTAAGAAATAAATTTTACATAAGGACCCAGTCCCCCCCACACACACCTGAAACAAAAGTTTCACAAAACAGTACTGACTCTATGTGTAATTTAGTCCATTATTTTCTAATCTATTTCATTAAAAAATGCTGGTAGCTGGAACAAACAGCAAGATGGTGGTGTAGTAAGGAGCTCCTAGAGTCAGCTTCTGCTACAGGGCAGTTAGTTAACATCCAGGGCTATCTGAAGCATCTGTTTGGGGACTCCAGGAGACCAGAAGAGCATACTGCAACATTTTTGAAGGAATGGAAGGAGGAGACTGCTTATCTGCAGAGAAGATTCATAAATAGAGCACTCCATGCCATGGAAGCCACTGGAGGCACAAGCCACATATGGAGATATTCCATGGCTGGAATTGGAAGCTACACTTCCCAAAAATTGGAGAGGAAGAGATGGTTGGGCACCAACCTCAGCTAATGATTAGTAAATTTGGCGGGCTAAAGTATAATCCTAAGAACAGCTAAAGTTTGAACTTGTCCAAGTCAGAAAGAGGTCAGTAGCTGCCATTTTGAGTCCGCCCCCAGCATGAGGGGAAGCCAGGCTGACCAAAAATCAATCACAGTGATGGTAAAGACTGGTTTCCTTTACCCAGATTAGCCTGCAGCCCTAGCCTAGGCTTCAGCACCAACTCGGGAGGAAGCTGGCAGGCCCAGCACCAGTCTATCCAGGTAATTGCAGGTACCTTTGGCTGGCACAGACTAGGTAATCAGATGTCTACCAGGGCAACTGCGATCATCTTGGACCCGCACTGCATAGATTGCTGCCCACACCTGCCCCAGGCAGGGAAGAAAGGGGCATGAAGCTTCATCAGTCTTTCTGGGCATCTACAGTCTAGGCCTGCATGACTTGGATTAATCCCACACAGCTGTGACTCTGTGCCTACCCTGGCAAAGGAGAAAGTTGGAAGAAGCTTCATCAGTCCCTGGGGCAATGAGGGCAGCTTAAGCATCCACAGCTTATAGCACCAACTGTATCCTTGGCTCCTACTGCACTACCAGCAAGGGAGAAAGGGCAGGAATCACTAAACTAAAGAGAAAAACTGCACCTAGAGTAAATACTCTAGTAAGCCAGATGCCAAGAAACCAACAAAAAATTACAATCCACACCGAGAAACAGGAAGATATGGCCCAGTTAAAGGAACAAGATAAGCCTCCAGATAACATAAAGGAATTGAGACAACTAATCATAGATGTTCAAATCTCCTTAATAAATTCAATGAGATGGCTAAAGAGATTAAGGATATTAAGAAGACATTAGATGAGCACAAAGAAGAATTTGAAAGCATACATAGGAAAATAGCAGATCTTATGGGAATGAAAGGCACAATAAATGAAATTAAAAATACATTGGAATCATAATAGCAGATTTGAGGAGGCAGAAGAAAGGATTGGTGAGCTTGAAGAAATGGCATCTGAAAGTGAACATACAAAAGAACAGTTGAAGAAAAAATGGAAAAAATTGCACAAGGTCTCAGGGAACTAAATGACAGCAAGAGATGTGCAAACATATATGTCATGGGTGTCCCAGAAGGAGAAGAGAAGGGAAAAGGGGTAGATGGAATATTTGAAGAAATAATGGTAGAAAATTTCCCAACCCTATTGAAGGACATAGATATCTGTGTCCAAGAAGCACAACATACTCCCATCTGAAAGAATCTGAATAGACCAACTCTGAGACACATACTAATCAGAATGTCAAATGCCAAAAACAAAGAGAATTCTGAGACCAGCAAGAGGAAAGCAAATCATAACATATAAGGTATACCCAATAAGATTAAGTGCTGATTTTTCACCAGAAACCATGGAGGCAAAAAGACAGTGGTATGATATATTTAATATACTACAAGAGAAAAACTCTCAGCCAAGAATCTTATATCCTGTCTTTTGGAAATGAGGGCGAGTTTAGAATATTCACAGATAAACAGAAACTGAGAGAATTCTAAGCAAGAGACCAGAATTTCAGCAAATACTAAAGGGTGTGCTAGAGCCTGAAAAGCAAAGACAGGAGAGAGAGGCCTGGAAGAGAGTCTAGAAACGAAGATTATATCAATAAAAGTAAAAGTGTCAAAAAAGTGGTAAAAATAAAATATGACTGTCAAAATCCAAATATTCAGGAATAAACTTAACCAACAATGTAAAGCACTTGCACTCAGAAAACAACTCAATGTTAAAAGAAATTTAAAAAGGCCTAAATAACTGGAAGAACATTCCAAGCTCATGGTTTGAAAGACTAAATATCATTAAGATGTCAATTCTACTCAAATTGATATACAGATTCAATGCAACCCTGATAAAAATTCCACCAGCATTTTAAAAATAAATTGAAAACACAATTATCAAATTTATTTGGAAGGGTAAAGGGTCCCGAATAGCCAGAGATATCTTAAAAAGGAAAAGCGAAGTTGGAGGACTCTAATCTCCAGACTTTAAATCATAGTACCTAGCTACAGTGGTAAAAACAACATGGTACTGGCATAAAAACAGACATATAGACCAATGGAACCAAATGAATGGTTCAGAAACAGACCCAAATATGTATGGTCAAGTGATTTTTTAAAAAAAGATGTCTTTATTTATTTATTTATTTATTTATTTATTTCTCTCCCCACCCCCCCACCCCGGTTGTCTGTTCTCTGTGTCTATTTGCTGTGTCTTCTTTGTCTGCTTCTGTTGCTGTCAGCAGCACGGGAATCTGTGTTTCTTTTTGCTGCGTCATCTTGTTGTGTCATCTCTCCCTGCATACATCATCTTATTGTGTCATCTCTCTGTGTGGGCGGCACCATTCTTAGGTAGGCTGCACTTTCTTTCATGCTGGTTGGCTCTCCTTACGGGGCGCGCTCCTTGCACGTGGGGCTCCCCTATGCAGGGGACACCCCTGCGTGGCAGGGCACTCCTTGCACATATCAGCATTGCACATGGGCCAGCTCCACACGGGTCAAGGAGGCCCAGGGTTTGAACCACGGACCTCCCATGTGGTAGATGGACATCCTAACCACTGGGCCAAGTCCGCTTCCCGAGGTCAAGTGATTTTTGACTAGCCTGTCAAGCCCATGCAGCTCGGTAGAACAGTCCCTTCAACAAATGGTGCTGAAAGAACTGGATCTTCATAGCCAAAAGAAGGAAAGAGGACACCTATCTTACACCTTATCCAAAAATTAATCAAAATGGATCAAAAACCTAAATATAAAAGCAAGAACATAAAGCTTCTAGAAGAAAATGTAGGAAAATATCTTCAAGATCTGGTGGTAGGTGGTGGATTCTTAAAGGAGATAGGAGGACTGAGATGGATTACTGATGTTTAATGGATGTAGAAGTTTTAATTAGGTTTACTGTAAAAGTGTGGAAATGTATAGAGTGGATGGTAACATACAATGTGTAACAGCTAGTTTCTAAATGGGGATGTGGCTGAAAATGATAGTCTAGGTATGTAAATGCCAGTTGACAGAATGCTAGAGAATAATCTAGGAACTGAATAGCACAGTAAACCTAGAGGTGGATGAGAATTGTGGTTGATGGGCACAGATGCAAGAGTGTCCTTTGTTAGCTAGAGCAAATGTACATCACTACTGCAGGGTGTCAGGAATGTGGAGAAGAATGGGAAAAATACAACTGGAGTGACCTATGGACTCTGGTTAGCAGTAATAAATGTAATATGCTTGCATCTATGCCAAAGCTGTACTGTGTTGCTAATGGGGCAGTGTGGAAAATGTGTGCCAAATGTACTCTATGGATGTGGTAATGATCCGATGATATTATCTTATAATCTGTAACAAATGTTCCACCACAGTGTGGTGTGTTGATGGAGGGGTGTTGTTTGGGAATTCTGCACCTGTGCATGATTGTTTTGCAAGTTTACAACTTCTGTCATAAAAATATATTTTAAAAATAACAATAGGGTATGCTGGGGGGGGTAAATACACAAAAGTAAGATAAGAAGTATAATTAGTAGTAAGATTTTGACAATATTCTTTAATAATTTGTAACAAATGTCTCACGACAATGCAAGGTGTTGGTGGAGGGTTGATATATGGGACTCCTGTATGATGTTACGCATGTTTGCTTTTTAAGTTCACAACTTTTCCTATACACTTATTATTTATGTATGTTCATATATAAATGATATAAAGATAATAATAGGGTGGGTTGGAGGAAAATTCTTTGGTTAGTAGTAATATTTTGGCAATTCTCTTTAATCATTAGTTTAAAAGATTTAACAACAATGCAAGGTATTGGCAATAGGGTGAGGTATGAAAGTCCTGTATGATGTTATGTATATTTGTTTTGTAAGTTCACAACTATTACTATACACTTATTCTCTATGTATGGTTATGTATGAGTGATATACTTCAATAAATTTTAAAAAGTAAAATTAAAGGAAAAAAAGCTGGTAGCCACTCACTAATTGGATTTCTTTACTCATGATCAGGAATGTGCTTAGCATGCTCTAGGAATAGCTGGAAGGCCAGCGAGGCTGGAATGGAGTGATTGAGGGAGACAGTGGTAGGATGTGAGGTCAGAAAGTCAGTGGTAGGAGGTAAGGTCTATTCAGGGGCTAGAACATATAGTGCCTTTTGGGCCATGGTGAGGGACTTTGGCTTTTACTTTGAGATGGGAGGTATGTGTGAATATAAAGATGTAGGCCTGCTTTTGTGTATTCATTCATTTATTAAACATATTTCCTGAGCATCCACTCTGTGCCAGGCACTGTTCTAGGCACTGGGGATACAGCTATCAGCCAGATGGACAAGGTCTCTGCTCTTGGAGAGCTAATATTCTAGATAATAAAGAACATATATAGGTAAAGTATAGTATGTCAGATGATGATAAGTTCCTAAGAATAAAAATAAAACAGGGAAGAGGAATAGAAAGTGCTACGGGTGAGGGAGGTATTGCAATTTTAGGTGGGGTGGACAGGGAAAGCTTCATGGAGGAGGTGTCATTTGAGCAAAGACCTGAAAGAGATGAGGGAGTGAGCCATGTGGATATCAGGGGGAAGATAAGTCCATGCAGAGGGAACAGTCAGAGTAAAGGCCCTGAGGAGGGACTACACCTGGCACATTTGAGGAAGAGTGAGACAATCGTGGGTCGAAAAGAATGAGAGATGGGGAGTGTTGAAGTGAGGTCAGAAAGATGATGAGGCCAGATCATGTGGGCCACGGTGAGAACTTCGACTTTAATTCTGGGTGAGACAGGAGTCATGTAAGGGTCTTGAGCAGAGGAGACATGATATGATTTACGATTTAACAGGATCTAGTTTGCTGCTTGTGAGAACAGACCGCGTGGGACACAGGTGGAAGTAGGGAGACTATTTAGGAGACTCCTGCAGTAATACGGGTGAGAGAAAATAACACTTCTATGCCCCTTCCCCTGCTTTATTTTTCTTCATAGGATTTATCCCTTCTAACACACTATATAATTTACTTTTAGAATTTGGTTTATTGCCTGCCTTACCCTATTAAAATGAAAGCTCACTCTCATCTAGAAGAGCAGTACATGGCACATGGTAGGTTCTCAGTAAAACTATGTCAAATTATTTGATTGAGGGACTAAATGGACTGGTGGGTCAGAGAGGGCAACCTGGAGGCATCCAGGTGTGATTTGTTTGAAAGACAGGTGTGAGGTGTGCGTCTGGCTCAAGGAAGAAATAGAAGAGCTCCTGGTGTGTGAGGGCTGGAGACAGGAGGTGAGGATGTGATAACAGAGGGATGGCAGCAAGGCAAGTTGGGCAGAAACTGGAGAGGCTAAGAATGACCATTGGGTCTGGGGATCGGATGGAGGTTGGGAGAAGCTGACTTTGAGTAGGTATCTTTCTAACTCCCCTCTGCACTGCTTCCCAGTTCAATCCAACCTGGCCTGCCACAACCACCTGGGACTGGGTTTTGTGATGGCACCCCAAAGTCTCAGAGCCTGTACTAGCAGGCCGTAAGAGTGTGTTAGGGCAGGGGCAGGGGAGAAGTGGGGTTGGTGGGCCTCTTTTCAGTTCCCCAAGGCCTGATAGCCCCCAAAGAACTCTTGACCAGCCAATGAGTAAATGTGCACACACATAAAAACACATGTGTTAGTCTTGAGGAGACAGAGGAAAAGTGATGTAGGCAGAGAGAGAATGAATGTAACAGACAGAGGGACACACAGAATGACAGAGAAAGACAGGTATGTATGTGAGAAAGACAGATTTATAGGAGGGAGAAAGAGAGAGTGCCAGAGGAAGGGGAGACAACTTCACACACAGAGTGGAAAAGACAAAAATAGAGACAGAAAGGGGAAGAAGAGAGAAAGGGAGAATGAGAAAAAAAGAGACAGACACACCACACAGAGAGAGCAACATAGAAAAGAGACAGAAAGAGTTACAAAAATTAGAGAGAGACAAAGAGGGAGGGAGGGAGGAAAGGGGAGAGAGAGATAATGCAGGGAAGGAAAGAGAGAGTAAAAGATATGGAAAACAGAGACAGGGGTGAGGAGAGACAGAAGGAGATGAAAAGAGAGATGGCATTAGAGTGAGGCAGAAAAAAAGATGGAGATAGAAAGAGGGAGACAGAGAGACACCCTAAGACAGAGAAGGCGGATAATGTGTAGGCCAGAGTGTTGGTGAAAAAAACTAAAACTAAGAGAAGATGAAACAAAAACAAAAAACAATAACAGCAAATGAAAAACCTGTTGTTGCCATGAAAATTAGGGAAATTATATCAATAAATAAGGAGAGGGCTCCTCTGAGTACACTCTGACAGCCACAGTCTAGGCCCACCAGAGGCTAAGGGTATGTATGCATGTACATAAAACACACATACCCTGCTTATACCCAGACACCCTCATACACAGATATCTACACACTCTTGGCCTCACACAAACATATATCCTATTGCTATGGAGATTCATAAACAGCAAGCAGCTCACACATAGGAACATCAACACGTGCACGCATGGGGATATCAGCGTGCGCCCACAGAGGTACAAAGTGTGTCCTGGTTAAACACCAGTGCTTCCTCTTCAACAAAGGCATTACTGCCCCCTAGGGGATATTTTGGACATTTATAGGAGCATTTTTTGGTTGTTACAATGCTTGGATGTGTGGGTGTCTTTCTAACATTCAGAGGCCTGGGGGGAGGATGCTGGCCATCCAGTGATATGCAAGGTAATCCCATACAGTTGACATATGCCTCGCAACTCCTAGGACTTTGGATTTGTAATTAACTGAATCTAGAATCTAACTCTTACTTCACAGATAAACACAATTTTCCCCCATGGTCTTAATATACTCTGAATTGTTCAGGAATGTAGCTAGTGTGTAAATCAAGGAGAGACTGTGCTTTATTTTATAGTGAACTTTCCTTGGAGTTGTTCACCATTTCAGAAAATCTAATCCCTAGGACACTGCCTGTCATTTTCCTGTACTTTGTTCAAGGAGCAACTTCTGATCTCCCCCATCCTAAATCACGTCTGCTCATTATAAGATGTTACAAGCCTCTAATTTACGTCATTGACTCTCTTGGGGATTGCCACACCCAAGCATTTACATAATCATACACAAATCTTATAAATCACTTAATTTTTATTTATTTATACATAGTTCAGGCACTATGTGGATTTTCTTTTGAAATTCCATGTGCAGATAGATATTATCCAAGAACTCATTTCTGGATAGAAAAGGGATGTTAGAAAATATCTGTTACATAAAAGAGGTCATTGGGTATGACAAGGCTGAGAATTGTTCATATACACACACACTCAGACATATAGTAACACATAGACAAATGCAATGATCCATAAAACCACAATTATAACTCTCCTAACATATGCACAAACACATACACACATGAACTCTCACACAAGACAGATAGATACACACATGCAAATCCATTCACATACAGTCACACAAAGACACATATTATGCATTGACCTAATAAACCTAATTATTCAAATTCTCTCACTTGTACACACAAACTCTCACACATGCAGATACCATGACATGTATAAACACCATTATACACATTAACACTCAGATTCAAAGTCACATATGCCAGCATGCTCACATGCACTTGAACCCTAACACACACAGGTATGTATACACAGATGCAATCCTCCTCATAGTTATCCACAGATGTATTTGCATGGAGAAAAAAGTAGGCAAACACAAAATTGCTCACATACACATACACACTCTAACACAGATCCTCTAAACATAGATTAGACACACTCACTAGCACAGATATGTACATCCTGGAACACGTACACACACATTCACATATACACATATACATATACACTAAAACACCCAAGCATGTACATACACACACAGAGGCACACTCAAACACACATCCTAGCAATATGCAAGTACAACCAAACACAAAGATAAAGACCGCCCATGTATACAGACACACTCTTGCACACACAGACACCTATACGTGGGCAAACGTGTACACATACAAACTTGCTCATACACACCAACTTACTTGATACATACATTCTGCAATAGGTGTACACCCAGAGACAAACTTGCTCATGTGAACAGACCAAATAACTCCTGTACCCATAGATGGAAACACTGGCAGAGCTGCCCAGCCAGTGGGCACCTGTCACACCAGGAAGCCAGAGAAAGAATGAGTTCCAGGGAGCCACGTGAAAAGGAATGTTGTAAATGTTTTTATCGCTTCCTGTTGAAACATCCTAGATAGTCTATTTATTACTTTGATTGCTGCTTGTTTATCAAAAGCGAGGTTTCTCATGTGGCCTATATGTATACAATGATTGTTTTACTTTTAATTTTATCTTGTTTGTATTTTTCCATGACATTTTTGTACAAATATAGAAGGGTTGTATGTTTGTTTTTGTTATTACTATTATATAGTATTAGGTATTCCTAAAGAGAATATAATTATTTTGTTAATTTTCTTGAGTGTTGTTTCTTTATGAAGAGCTTTTTATTATAGAACATTTCAAACATAAAAAGTAGAGAAAATACTGTAATGAAGCCCAATGTATCCATCACCTAGATTCATTGATTATCAACTCATAGTTAGTCTTGTTTCACTTATATCCCCACCCACTTGCCCTACTTTCAGATTATTATGAACCACATCTATTTTACCCATAAATATTTCAGTGTGTATTTCTAAAAGATAGACTCTTAGAAACAACATATAATTTTTATTTCTTGATTTATTGATTTATTTACTTATTTCTGGCTTATATTAAAAATAGTTCCATCCATCTGCCCCATGGGATCTAAGACCCTTCTCAATTAGAAACAGAGTGGGCTGAAATTTCTTCTATTACTTGTTACAATAGTTTTATAGTTGTTGATGTGGGAGGAGTGGGGTGGGGGGTGGGGGTATACAGGAACCTTTTACTTTTTTTAATGTAACATTTTTTTGTGATGTATATATCTTCAAAAAATACAATTTACAAAAATGATGTGGTGGGGGGTGGGGAGTGGGTTATATGGGAACCTCTTATGTTTTTTGTTTTTTTATGTTTTTTTAATGTAACATTTCTTGTGATCTATTAACTTTAATTAAAAAAAAAAAAGAATGGGAAGCGGACTTGGCCCAATGGATAGGGTGTCTGTCTACCACATGGGAGGTCCGCAGTTCAAACCCTGGGCCTCCTTGACCCGTGTGGAGCTGGCCCATGGGCAGTGCTGATGCGCGCAAGGAGTGCCGTGCCACGCATGGGTGTCCCCCTCGTAGGGGAGTCCCACGTGTAGGGAGTGAGCCCCGTAAGGAGAGCCGCCCAGCGCGAAAGAAAGTGCAGCCTGCCCAGGAATGGCGCCGCGCACACGGAGAGCTGACACAAGATGCTGCAACAAAAAGAAACACAGATTCCCGTGCTGCTGACAACAACAGAAGCAGACAAAGAAGAACACGCAGCAAATAGACATAGAGAACAGTCAACTGGGGTTGGGGGAGAAGGGGAGAGAAATAAATCAATTAAATTAAATCTTAAAAAAAAAAGAGGTAAAACATGGAAAAAAAATTAAGTATATACATTAAAAAAAAAAGAAACAGAGTGGGCATCACCATCCTAAAATCCTCAAGACTGGGGAATGAACAATGGACTAAAGTAGACTTATTATTCTATTATAGACTTATTATTATTCTAGCAATGGAAGAACTTTTATAATTGATATAAAGACAGTGGCCACCAGAGGTTCTGAGGGGAGTGAGAAGGAAAATAGGTGTAACATGGGGGCATTTTCGAGACATTGGAATTGTCCTGCATGACATTGCAATGACCGATACAGGCCATTATACAATTTGTCATAACCTATAAGACTGTGCGGGGCAGAATGTAAACTATAATGTAAACTATGGTCCACAGTTAGTAGCAATTATGAGTTCATCAATTGTAACAAATGTGCCACAGTAATGAAAGATGTTGTTAATGTGGGTAAATGTTGGAGGGGTAGGGGTGGGGCATATTGGAATCCCTGTATTTTTTATGTAACATGTAATCTAAAGCCTCTTTAAAAATAGAAAAAAATTTTAAACTAAAAAATTAACCAAAGTCTGGATTTTGGTGGGATTTCATGATGAATTATTCTATTTTGTTTTTAGGTAAAATATTTGTCAATAAATAAATGAAATCCGACTATATTTAATTGAATTGATTCATTAAAGAAAAATCTAGGCCTTTTTGGTCTCAGAAGATGAACTGTTTTTGTCATTTTGATTATGCACAAGTGTAGGTAACACTAGTTATAGTTCATGAAATTTTTCAGAATTGTAAATGTTGACTTACATGAAAATTTATATTTTAATACTTCTCTTTTGATTACTGCATATTTAATTTTTTATAATTTGTGATGCAGTTTGTTCCAGAGTATTGCTTTCTTAAGAATGAAGAACACCTAGTATTTATTTTTTGAAAAATCAGTTTTCAGGAGTCATAAAGGTCTGCTGAACACTTCAATACTTTAAATTCAATTAGATTTAATTTTTAAAGATATTTGTTTTCCCATAAAAATGGCCTTTTGATTCAAGCTCAAAAATCAAGAGACTCCCAAGTCAAATACAGTGAATCCAATAAAACCTAGGATTCCGTAATTTAAAAATTTAATAAGGATTATCTCAAATTTGCACTCGGGTGCCCAATAAGCCCTCTCTTCCACAAAAGTCTGATTTGCATGGGCAATTTATCAAAAGAAACGTTGTTTCCAAGTAGGCTAAGCTGGTCAACTGACCACGAAACACTGTCTTTCAGAGAAAAATTTGGACTTTTTAAAGCACTGGAAAGTGCAAACTAAGAAACAAAGCTCTTCTATTAGATGGTTTAGAACACTCATAGGTGGACCTTAACTAGCTCGTAATAAGGTTGCAAAGTTAACAAGTAAAGCTAAAATGTCCCTCCTCGTAGAATCTCACATTTTAGCAGTCTACAGCGAAATTGTCCACACTATATTGGGGACCACCGAAGTAAAGGGAATAGAAAAGCAGTCACTTTCAATTCACTTTGCTATTAGGAGACACACTGACAACATGTGAGAGGGAATCAAGATGGCACTAACCCAGAGGATTTTTGAATCAAAAAGATTTTTATTTTAGACCAGTTCATCTATGGATATTAACTGTGCTTAGCTCAGAGTACTACTTAGAAATCCTGAAGAGAAATTCAAGAGTACCAAAATAAACTAAGATTGAAATATTCAAAGATTCAATATTTTAAAATATTCAAAAATGAATATTTTGAAACATTGTGGAAACTCTGTAAAGGTCTGTGAACTGAGGCTGCGTTGAGGTGGCAGGAAGGTATAAGGGCTTGACATCTAGAATTTGTTCAGCAAACCCCAAGATTCATTCACTGAGGAGCCCGCACCTGTAAAAGTTTGCCTATAAGTCTAATTTCCACAGTTTATGTGCTAGGTGAATTTAATTAAACACAAGATACTACCCACCTCTTTTCAGCTTTCTGTGAAGAATTGGGATCAATACACTCTTCTCTTCTGTTTTAAACCTAAGCATGTGAGGATCTTGTAAAAAACAAAAACAAAAAAGCAATGAGCTAAAAGAACAATTCCATCATTTCTTTGTGAATGATTTTCACTTTGTAGATTTGATGCTTACTGGCTTCAACAAATGGATTTTTGAGCACATAAATACAACTACACTGAAAATTTCAGACACACTCAATATATTTGTCGGAGAAAATACAGTGCTTACTGGGACACGGAGACTGAAACGACCAAGGACAAAGAAAGATTTCTTGAGAAGCTCTCCCAACAGAGGGGGTCTGAAGAACAGACTTCAGCCCCCCCACCAGCATGGTGGGGGTCTGAAGAGAGACTTCAGCCCACTCCTGGAAGGGGGGATTTGAATTTATACAGAACTTTCCTAGGAGGGGAAATGATAGTTGGTGGGAGGGGGTTGCGGGTTCCAGTGAAGTGCAGGGGCCAATAGGAAGCCCTAGAGGTGTAACTTTTTCCTCATAGTGACTAGAAGATAGTGGGTTAGGGAGTTATGGTTTTTTGGCATGCTGCAGGAGCACATGTTTCTTTGTTCTGTAGGAATTTTATCTCCCTCTGATATGTAGGTAGGGAAGATTTCCATTTCCCTTTACCCCTGTCAGTCTCTTTGTGGTTTCTTTATTTAACCTGTGGGGAAGTGCTGTGCCCTTAGGCATGTAGGCTTATGGGGGATGGGGTTCGCCTTTCCCCAATGTATAACTGGGGAAACTGAGCTACAGCTTGTTAATTATTGCAAACCTCTAACAATATTAAAGTATATTGATAAGGTGTATGGATTCAAAGCAAAACTTCAATTTAGGGGAAGTGAGGTTAAGTATGGTTCCCTGGGTGATGTTTAATTGGTGTTACAATTTGTATACTAGAGAAAACTTATTAAGATGAATAGAGCAAGGTCTGTGTCTATTTGGGGGAAAAACTTAATTATTATTTTTGAAATACTCAAAATTAAAATTTTCTGTTCAATTAAAAATTCACAAGCATTTGTTACAAGAAATTTCAGCATCACATTTGTTTGACAGACAAGGAAAAGGCATTAGATTTAAAGAAGGGTCCTGCCTTTGAAGCACAAAATTCAGAGA
This sequence comes from Dasypus novemcinctus, assembly GCF_030445035.2. Classification (NCBI taxonomy): domain Eukaryota; kingdom Metazoa; phylum Chordata; class Mammalia; order Cingulata; family Dasypodidae; genus Dasypus; species Dasypus novemcinctus. The sequence goes on along the minus strand of NC_080704.1, from coordinate 61,209,657 downwards.
CAATGAAGTATCCAAATTGGTGAGAAAGAAATTTTGATCAATAAAAAAGTTCTCTTTAACCATTTACTTCCACCTACTTATGCAAAGTTTCATGTTGATGGTGACTACTACCAAGAGACAGATGAGATCATGTGGCTATTTCAAATATAAAACCTGGGCCCTAGCCTGGCCATGCAGAAATAAGTGAGTTACAAGGCACAAATCAAGCAGCTGTTCCATTTCTTAAGAAAGGTTGATAGGGTGTGAATGCATACAACACTACAAAGTGCACCTGATGTGTTGGACATCAAAATGATATCCAACGACCCCAAGCTTGTGTTTTTGAGGTGATCTTGCTGACCTGAAGCAGCAGACAGTTAGGTTTTATAAATTCAAGCAAGTTACTAAGACATTAGGACTAAATGTGCTTGAACAACCTCCATGGAATGGATCTTACCTTCAACAACATGCCTTTCAAGGTCAAGAAGTGGTGGACTATGGACTATGATGGAAGACAATATCCATATCAAAACTGCTGATGGTTACTTGCTTCATTTGTTTTGTTTGGGTTTTTACCAAAAGCACAATAACTTGATGTAGAAGATCTATGCTCAGCACTAATGGGTTTACTAAATCAAGACTAAAACGAGGGCAGTCACGACCACAGGTTCAGAAGTGGACACAAATGTTAACCAGTCCACATTCACATTAGTGAATTAAAAAGTTGTGTTCCTAGAAGTGAGCTCAAGTGTGCCATGAAAAACTTATGAAAATATTTCATTGAACATTGCATACAAATTTAATATTTAATAGCTGTATTTAATATTTTAAAAATGCAAAAAACTTTGGAATTTTTATTTTTTCTTACCACAGTTATATAATATAAAGAAAATATAAGGAATTTCTTTTTACCTAACCCCAGTACCCCTAAAGTCTCTTCAGCTTATTCCAGTGTGCCATAGGAATATTTCACTTTCTCCATGTGCTGGGTTGTGAATGCCATAGCACATTCACATCTAGTCACACTGTATAGAAACACTAGCACACACAGACAGATAACATGGGTATATGGGTACATACAGATTCAAATTTGCACTCACATCCACAGTTGAGCTAATAGGCACAATCAGGCACTCATAAAGAGACACACATACAACCCTCCTAATATATACAGGTGGCTGTACCCACCCACCAGCACATCACACAAAAATATAAATATACGCACACAGTCAGATATGTAAATATAATCCCCCTTCTGCAGAAATACACGTCTAGCCAGAGACACATAGAGAACACACAGACACATACACACAAACCAAATCGTATGGACCAACATGCTTCCAGACACAGTCATGGCATGCACAGACATAAGAACTGGCACTCAGACACAGGTCAAGTCTTGGTCATAGCTTACAGATCCAGACCCCATACCCCGACCCCACTGGTTTGTACACAAGAGATTAAAGTCCACTATCTTATACAAATCCACTCTTGCAAATCTGCCTTGGCACATATACATATACACATAGGTACAGACATATTTACACACACGTACACATTGCTCAGGCCCACTGCAACACACACAGGAAGGCAAACAAGCATGTAGAGCAATGCAGACTCATGTATAAATACCCATATATCCATGATGCCTATAAACATAGAGAGACACAAGTGCTCACATTCATACCTGCACATACATTCATGCAACACAGATACACATATCCTAGCACACCGTACATGCTAGAATGACCATATGGATACACACCATCTATACACACACACACAGAGACAGGTCAACCCATACTATCACATATAAACCTGGACACCAACCCTTTTGAATTACAGACACTCTCAACATGCATACATTCACATACTGACTACTATAAACCTGTTTGCATATTCTGATAAAACACACTGGCATGAAAATAAAATAAAACACACTGGCATGCACATACACACACACTGATAGAAGCATGCTCACATATAGAAACATACCAGCAATACAGATAACACCTACACTCACACAGACACTTAACTACCACAGATAAAGATGTGTTCTCTCATGCACCCAGATGTATGTGAATTGGGAAATAAACACACATGGGAAAAACCCCTCCATCCACTCCCTTAGACACATTTTCTTTCTCATGCACTCATGGTTTTCTATGCACACCACTTTCATGTACAGACACATTCTCACATACAGAGATACAAATAATGTAGCAAATATGCATGTAGAAATTGCCTCATTCATATCTACAGATAGACACACACTGTCAAACACAGACACTGATAGTGATTATAATAATAAGCAACACCTTATTTGGCACAGAGGACTCATTACCTGCCAGGCACTGTTCTAAGCACTTTTCAAATATTAATTCATCCAATATTCACCATAAGAGATAGTTTTTTTATACCCACTTTACAAATAAGAAACCTAGAGTCTGGCTACAGAGTCCATGAAGATTCAACTTACTCACCTATAGAAACATACTCACTCCCCCCTACAGATACACACTACTCTAGCACAAACACATTGCACACACAAACCAGTTCCCATTTTCTGACACACTAAAGGGCAAACAGCCACACAAAGCTATGCACATACACAGACAAACATGGACATGTTCACATTTATGGACATTCAAGAAGAGAGATATATGCCCTAGGAAATACATACACATTCATACACACCCATACCCACAATGACACATCCTATAGACACACCCACACTATTGAGCACACAAAATATTCAGATACACCACCTATACACCATCCAGATAAATCCACACTCACATACAGATATACCCACATTCTCAGATACATTCCCCTCCCCAATATATCCAAACATTCTTACACATACTATCCAGATATGCTCACACTCACATATCCCTGCTCAGATAAGCCCTCACATACCCCACACAGATTCACTCATACACACTCTCTCACACATATCATCCAGATACACCCTATCTCTCTCATACATCATCCAGAGACCCACACACAACCTATCCAGATATAGCCACATTATCACATGCCTCAATCAAATATACCCACATTCTCTTTTTTACACACACCATTCAGATACACTTATGCAATACAGATACATACACACTCTTGCACACACATATCATCCAAATATACCCATACTAATACACACACATCTCAAATATACCTATGCTTACATGCATTCCACCCACATACAGCCATACTTACACAAACTTCCAACTCAAATACACCTAAACTCACACACAACATTCAGATACACTCAAACTTACACATGCCCTGCCCAAGTACTCACACTTAAAAATTCCCAACCCAATACATCCACATACCTGCATAGACACACAAATCATTCAGTTATGCACCCCCACAAAATCCAGAGACACCCATACTAACACACCCATCCTATCCAGATACACCTACACTTTCTCACTTCCTCTCTTAGTCTCTTTCTCTGTTTCTCATGTGCAACCCAAATACAACCACATTCACAAAGTCCCATCTAAATATATTCATCCTCTCAATCATATACACACCATCCAGATTCATTCCATACAGACTACCAAGATACACTAGATAAATCCCACACTATCTAGATGCACCTATGTTCACACACATCCCACCAAGATACATCCAGCTCTCACATACACCATCCAGGAACACCTCCCCCCACACTTAATAACCCAGATACATCCATGCTCTCATCCCCACTCCACACCACCCAGATATACTCACACTCTGTACACACACATCCAACCTAGATATGCACCCCCAATTTTCACACACACCATGAAGTTATACGCACACATACACCCAAGTAATGCACACTTACATGCTCCACCCAGATACACAACCAAGATCTTTCACACACCATACAGGTATACTTTACCAAACACCACCACTGAAATACACCCATGCTCACAATTCCCCACACCAACCTCACTCACCAAACTTAAACACATTCCACCCAAAAGACACCCACACACTCTCACACACAACCCAGCTGTACCCCCATGCATTTTCTCAGACAGACACCCAGATATATCCACACTTCATATACACACACACATATCTCATCTAGATACCCATACTCACACCCCAGTACAGCCACATTCACCCCAACCCAGTTATATCTAACTCTCATTCAATATCCAGATATACCTACACATCCTCCCATGAAATACATGCATGCTCACACCCCCCACAAACACTCTCTTATACATACACAGAATCCAGATACACTCCTACATTCTCTTACTCATCACCATTCAGATATACCCACACTCCACACACACAATGTCGATTCACCCATACTCTCACATAAACAATCCAGTTCTATCCCTATGCCACACATACATATCTTATGCAGATATACCCCCACACACCATCCACACATACCGTCCCAATTACATGCACACTAACATACACTCCCAGTCCCACCCAGATATGTCTAAATTCTCTCTCTCACACACTTCCATCACCCAGATACTTATACTCTCACCTGCCTACACATCACCCAGAGTTGCATATACCCCACCCCAATACACCCATACTCCCTCATACACACACTCTACCCAGAAACATCGACCCTCTCTCCTGCACACTCAACACAGATACATCCACACTACCTAGCACACATACCATTTAGATGCACTCTCTCCTACTCTCTGTTACACCATTCAGATACACCCACCCTCATATACTCCTCAAATATACACGTCTTCACACATATTCCCACCCAGCTACACTTAAACTGTCACTCATATCATCCTTTGCCCAAATAGGTCTATGCACTCATACTGCCTCATAAACATTCAGATATATCCATACTCGCAATCATCCCTCCCAAATACACCCAAATGTCTCGTACACACTCTATCCAGATAACCATGCTCTCTTACATACAAGCAACTCAGATTCTTTCTCTCTCTGCCTTACCAGATATATCACTCTACCACACACACACACACACACACACACACACACACACACACACACACACACTTCCCTACCCAGGTATACCCTCACTCACTCATACATACACATTCATATCTAGAATTCTGCCTGGATGGTGTAATTTGGGTGAAAACCATTTATCTGCTCTAGACTCCACACAATGCCATTCTACCCTGGGCAATTGATGGTGGGAGGACAGAAGGGGAGGTCTTTGTATTTCAAGGAATCATTTTCTAAAGAGGCCACAGGTGCCCTTCCCCAGGAGGGAATCAGCCATTAATGGTTCCCACTCCCCAGATGTGAAAGATGACAGGAATTATCCTGAGACCCCAAAGAAAGCCCAGCACATGGGCAAGGCCAGAGAGGCCCCAGAAGGGGATCATGGATCGCTCAGGTCTCATAACTTACCCTCCTGCACAAACAGATATGGTCGAGTAGGGCACCACTGGCTCTCAAAAATGCACATGAAATGCATGCTGGGTGCACAAAGAGTCACACAAACACACAAATACCCTTCTTTATCACTCCCCTCCCTCAGTGATAGGGCCCATCTGCACAGGTGCAAGGTTGAGTGTCTCTCTCTCTCTCTCTCACACACACACGTTGCCACATATATGCCCAAACGCCTACACTCATTGGCATACTCACAAGAATGCACATGCACTCTGCACCTGGTCACACATCCATTTACTTCCAAACATAGGCATACCTATGTCATAGATTGCCCCTGTATGACATATGTTCACTCACAAACACAGGTGTGAACACAGGCACACATGCCCATTGACGGGCAGACTCTTATATCACAACCAATCAGACACTGAACAGACATAGACATGCAGAGACAAGCTCATAGTCATGCACACACAAAGACACATCCACACAAGTATATTCAAACACTTGCACATGGGTAGATATGCACATACTTGTAAATGAGATGATGTATGTATGTACAGGCATTCTAATACATATAGACTTGCATACACAACTGGACTTGTACGCTTATGAGCATATTCCCATGTACGTGACTCATAAATCATTCATACCCATATGCAGAAAATTAGGCATGGAAATACAAGTGCACTCATACAGTCACACTAGACATGCACACCATGTACATTCACATACATTTATACACCCATGAGAAGCTATGCAAACAAAAGATTCATTTACTCCTATACTCACACAGACAGACTTGGACACAAATGTACATTCACACACATGTACACATGGAAGTACACTCACATATTCTCACACAAACTTGTACACTTGCACAGGAAGAACTAACACACACACTCATCACAAGCACACACTGAAAGAAACACACTCAAACATATTTTATTTATAGGCCAAGAGTGGCACGTACCAACATAAAGTCACTTACATATGCCCCCCAACAAACAATGATACTTAAACACAAACACACAAATGCAAAGAACTAAAACTGTACAAACACAGTACATTTTGTACATTCACATACTTGTACATTCAGTCACTCATACACTCAGGCATATTCATACACATATATATGCACATATACAATTATTAATAGATGTTCATGAACACACAGGCACATATATACACACACACATGTTCACTCAAATACAAACACAGAAAGATGTTCACACATATTAGCATATACACACGTACACCCACAGTCTCTCACAGGCATATTCAAACACATATTCAAATTCATATTCAGAAATTCAAACAAAACCCATAATGAGACATGTACATCCTAGTATTATGAAATGTAGTTACACATACCACAACAGACATGCACTCACACACAAGAATATACCTACAAACACAATTAGACATATACACAAATGCATCCATTCACCTATGCATATAGTGATGAGCGTATATATGCAAATATATACCCCCCAACCTACTCATACATATAATCAGACATGCGCACATAGGCATACCCACAAAATATATTTTCATGCACACAATATATATTGCACACACTCTCCTAATTATACAATTAGTCCTGCTTATACTAGTGTGCCCATGTACACTAACATTTCCCCAATCAGATGTAGACCCATAGGTTTGTCTACAGACAATATGCCAACAAACACATATGCATAATTTAAAATGTTGGCAAATTCTCATAGACATTCACACACAGGCTACTCACATATATACATGACAAACACACCCACACAGTTGCATGCTCACGCACACATACCCTCCCATACATGCCTGGACACACACACATATATGTCTGTACGCTCACAAATACCATTTAGATACATCCACACTCATATGCAGATATGAGCATACATACACAAATACAAATAATTAGATACAACTGGACGATCACCTAATCAGACACACATACCCAGACATTTCAAAGTCCACATACTCACATACATCCAATCAAACATTTACACACATATATATACTTGAAGACACATTAATACCACAAGCATATACAACCAGACATTCAACAAGCCTATTGACTCAGAGAAACACATCTTCACTCAGGTTCAGAATCAAACATGCCTACTTGTTCACCCAGACAGACATGCACAGTCATACCCACCCCCTGTACACTCAAGCCTACCAGACACCTACACACTCACACTCACCATCACAGGGCCTGCTCATACACAGAGAGACTCATACACAGCCACAGTACCCATAAACAGACATGCACACACAGCCACACTTTTTCAATTACACATGTACACCCACACTCAGGTCCAGAAGCCTCTCAACCAAGGGCTGGGTCCCCTGCCTTCTGCACCAAACATTTCTTTTTTTATTTTATTTAAATTATTTATTTATTTTTAATAATAAATTGCCAAATGTTTCTTTGGAAAGTCTACTCTTCATACAAAAGCCCCACCCCTCCTTTCCTCCACAGAAGGGGTTTCTAGGGCCTCAGTCTTTCCTTCGGCTTCCTCCTTCTCACGCGGCCTTGAGGACTCTTCTCCAACCACTGATCCCTCACTCTGTGTTCCCCCAAATTTCCACACCCACAAACTAGCCAGCAGACCCCACCCTCACCCTCCCCTCCCGGCTCAGGGTGAGCAACTCCCTGGGACCCATACTCACAGACCTAGCCACTGCATTGGCCACACCCCAGCTCTACTCTACGACCTGTGATCTCAGAAGCTTCAGCCTTGTCTCCAGGCACTGGCAGCCAGTGACCACAGCCAAACTCTTGCCAAGTCTCCCCTCAATAGGGAGAAGCATTCATCACCAGAGTCAGGAATACTGCAGGCTGCAAGCCAGGCCTCTGTTAGAGCTCATGGGGTCTCAAGCTTCTATGTGTGTGTCTGGGTGTGGGTGCATGCACAGACAGGAGCAAATGCAGGTAAAGAAGCCTGGAGTGAGATGGGGGTAGGAGACTCTGTTCACAACCATCACATATCACTCCCTACAAATGAGAAGTAACAACATAGACCTGTTCCTGTCTCCTTTCACCTTCCCCCAAATTGCCCACATGCTGCCCTCCCTGGACCTCTACTGAGAACCTGGAGATAAGAGACCAACCCCTCCCCGAAATAATCAGTAACAATATTAACCATGAATAATTAGTAATAATATTGACCATGAGCTTGCTGGTATTGGTTCAATGCCACCTCTATGCCACATCTTTTATTTACATGCACCAACTCACTTAATCCCTACACATACCCATGAAGGAAAGGTTATAAGACCCTTTGACGGATGGGAAAATCGAGGCTTGATAAGTAGCATGCTTTCATTAGAGTTGCAGAACTATTAGTTGAGGGAAGTGTCTCTGGTAGATCCATACTCTCCATATTTCAGACTTTCCTGTCTTCTCCAGAACAGTATTGATGAAGTAGGTATATGGACCTCTGGCCACTGTGCACTAAGCTATAGCTCTGGGAGTCCCGGACACAACATGAGCATCAGAAACAGAGATAGAGAGCCTTTTGACCCCTGCAGGTTATCATGTGGCTTGGTCCTTGCCCTCACAGAGCCATTCTGAAGCCACCAGGCAGCTTAAGGCCTTGAAATGCTCCCCATCCCCACCTCACCTTCCTTCAGCTCTACAGTGGCTTCTTCCCCCTAGCTGGGAATCACAGCAATATTGTCAGTGACTAGTGGGTAAAAGTCTGTGCTACCTGTGGGGAGAAACAGGGGAAGGAAAGAAGGGAGAAAATAAAGAAGTAAGGAAGGAAGAAAGAAAGGAAGAGAGGGAGGAGGGGAGGAAAGAAAGGAAAAGGGAGTTGGGGGAGGGGTGGTTGGTCTGGTCTGGGAGCAGATTCTCTGTCATGTCTAGCCACTTGCCTGCTACCTAGGTGCTCACACATAGACAGACATAGATAGACACCCTGAATGCAGGCCAAGAAACCTGGAGGAGAGTGGGGGAGGAGGGAGAGAGAGAGGAGGCAGTAGACGGAAGGTTGAGCCTGCCCAGGGTGCAGGTTTTGTGAGGGTAGCACAGCCAGGCTCCTAGGCATCCCATCTACAGCTAGCAACGCAAGAAAATACTAACACAGCCTCATGCCCGAGCAAGAATATAATGAAAGAACATAATGATAAAAAGAGACCCTCTCTGGGGAAACAGGTGGTGGTTCCCTTTCTCATGGGACATTTGGGATTGAAGAAGATGGTGGTGGCTAGAGAAGCCTCAAGGTTTGGATTTTCCAGTAGCCCCTGTGATGGAGCAGAAAGAGAGACTGACAGAGTAAGAGAGAGGCAGAGAGCATGCCATGGAGACTGTGAAATATATGTGGGGAGACAGAAGTCCCAGCCCCCCTTCCTTGATGGAGGGATGCTGACTGCTTACCTGGGCTCTCTCAGCACGGCTGTCTTGGAATCCAGAAAGGGGGCTCAAGCTGTCTCATCCAGGAGAAATCACAGCCTAGGCCACATCTTGAGGTGATCTGGTGGCCAGTGTCACTCCTGCTTCTGTTGCCCTGGATACAGCAGGGTTGGTCTAAATCGCAGGCATCAGGGGAAGGAGGCACCAGAGTGCACTGGGCAGGGCTGGGGGTGTTGGGAAACACCAGGTGGGCAGCATGAAGCCTTGCGGTGCCCAGCCAGATAGCCAGATAGTAGGTAATGTTCCAGGCAGATGCTTACCCCACTACACCCTCCCTTCCCCATCTTCATGCCACCGCCAAGCTTGGAGGGGTGAGAAGCACTGGTCCCTGGTCCCTGCTAACCATCTGCCCGGCTGCTGTCCGTCGTGCCCCCCCCCCCCCCCCCCGCTGTCTGCCTGCTGGCCGCCGCCTTTTGTCCTCAGAAGACACAGTCCCCAGTCCCCGCGGGGCCTCTGCCAAGCCCCTAGAAGATGCTCAGGGTCCGGGGCTCCTCCCTGGGAGCACTTGGGCCATAGCCTGGGGAGAGTCCCAGGCTAGGGAGGGCTCTCATCCAGGCTCACCCCGCTCCCCAGGCCTGGTGGGGCTGGGGAAGAGGTGCAGGTCCACAGGCAGAGGCAGCAGCAGAGGTGGTGTTGGGGAGGGGACGGACGCCAGAACGGGGAGGGGGGGGCGACGGGGGGAAAGCGAAACAGAGACAGAGAGACAGAGACAGAGCGAGACAGAGAGAGAGACAGAGAGAGAGAGAGAGAGAGAGAGAGAGAGAGAGAGGGAGAGAGAGAGAGGGAGAGAGAGAGGGAGAGAGAGAGGGAGAGAGAGAGGGAGAGAGAGAGGGAGAGAGAGAGGGAGAGAGAGAGGGAGAGAGAGAGGGAGAGAGAGGGAGAGGGAGGGAGAGGGAGAGAGAGAGAGAGAGGCTGGCCTGATAGCTGTGTCCTGGGTTTTAGATCCGGGTTGAGAAGGGTGGCTCAGAGCATCCGAGGGGGGTCCTGATGCAAAACGGGGTCAACCTGGGTCTGCCGGAGGGTCTCTTCTGGTCTGGGAATCACCTCAGTTCATACAAATTCAAGTTCCAAGATACTGGGAACATTCAGCCTGGGGAGGACATTAGCGGGGAGTCCAGGGCCATGGGCTGGACCCCATCCGGCCTGTCTGTTCCCCCTCTCCTCGATTTGCACGGTCCCTGCCTTAGGGGCGGGTGGAGGAGGGAGGGAGTCAGAGAGGGAGAGGGAGAAAGGAGAGAGGCTGAGCCGGCAGGGAGACTCCCAGCCACCAGCCTTGTCCTCCCTGGGGCGGGGCGGGGCGGGGCGGGGAGTGGGGTGGGGGTGGGGGCTGGTGAGGCCAGGAGCTAGGGCTGGCAGGCTGGCTGGATGTGGATGCTGGCTTGGCGGCTGTGCTGCCGGGACAATAGCCGGCTGGGGAAGAAAGGCTGAGATGCTGGAGAGAGGCATGCGTGGAGGTGGAGAGAGGTGACCCAGAGGCTACTGAGAGAGCAATCCACAAGGGCTACGTGTGCAGAGGAGGTAGGGGATGGGGGACGTCTGGGGTTGGGGTTGGGGCGGAAAAGTCTGGTAGCAATTTCTCAAAAGCCTTGGGATGAAAGGAATGCTTAGGGTTCTAAGAGGTAGGATAGATAACCTTATCTAGAAATGGGTTCTATGCACACCTTTCCCAAAAAGGCTGGGGGTGAGTCGGAGGGAGAGGGGAGCCCCTCTCAGGACATCTCCCTTGCCACCCCTGCCTTCTCTGGGCCAGTAGAGAGGTTTGTGCGCATGCTTAAGGCCAAGTTTTCGAATGGCAGACTGGGACAGGTGGGGAGGAAGACTAGTAGGCAGAGATTTGAAGACAAGGAAAAAATATTTCTGCCCTGTATGGGATTAAATTCGGATCAAATATTGTCACTGTGGTTCCCCTAACTTTCAGCATTCAAGAATCCCAACTTTCTTGATACACAAACTTTATTTCATTTCCTTTCTTCCCTCCTCCATTGGTTCATTCATTTATTAAGTATAGTTTTTTGCTATGCCCAGTGTTGGGCACTGGAGATAAAGGTGAATCAGATTTGCTCCTTGTCCTTAGGAAACTCATACTCCACTACCATACTATGGTCCTGGAAGCCACTTGCACCAGAATTCCCTTCGGGAGCTTGTGAACTGTAGATCCTCAAGCTCAACTTCCAGAAATACTAATCTACTAGGTTTGAGATGGGGTTCCAAAATCTGCATTTCGACAAGGCCCTCTCATCACTGAAGTTTGGGCACCATGTTTGAAGAGTGAGAAAAACTCATGAGTTAAAGATAAAGTCACAATGGAAATTCGAAAATATTTTGAACTGACTGTTAATGAAAATGTTAGATATGAAATCCTGAGTGATTAAAGCTGTGCTTAGAGAAAAATTTATAGCCTTAAATTCACATATTATTTAAAAAAGAATGGCTGAAAATCAATGAGCTAAGCATCCATCTCAAGAAGTTAGAAAAAGACAGCAAGTTACACTAAAAAGAAAGTAGAAGGAGGGAAATAATAGAGATTAGAGAGGAAATCAATGAAGAAAAATAGAACTATAACAGAGAGGATCAACAAAGCCAAAAGTTGATTCTTTGAAAAAAATTAGGAAAATGATAAACCCTTGTGAGACTTATCAAGAAAATATATAGAGAAGGCACATTAGTATCAAGAACAAAATGGGGTACAATATGTACATTAAAATATAGTATTATAAGTATTATGAAGAACTTTATACCAACAAATTCGAAAATTTAGATAAAATGGAAACATTCTTGGAAACACAATTTACAAAATTTGTACAAGAATAAATAGAAAATCCTTTAACTATTAAATAAATTGAATTTATAATTGAAAATCTTTCCATGAAGAAACCTCCAGACACAGAGATTGGCAATGTTGAATTCAACCAAATATTTAAAAATAGCATTAATTTTCTAATTTTACACAAATTCTTCCAGAGAATTGGAGAAAAATTATATGTTCATTTCAATCGGTACAAAAAGCATTATGACCTAATTAGCACTATACTTGATAAATGTATGTCCCAGAGACTTAAATTTTTAGTCTGTTCATGTGCCAGTTGGGCCCTGAATTTCATCAGAGTTGAAACACCTACTCTCCAGTTCACTGGACTCACCCAGGACAACTAGCAAGAAGATGATGATGGACAATGCCCATCCCAAGAAACACAGAGTGTCTACAACTGTAAGCAAGATAGCTCCAGCCATCTGCCCCATGGGATCTAAGCCCCCTCTCAATTAGAAGCAGAGTGGGCATCACCATCCCCAAATCCTCAAGATTGGGGAATGAGCAATAGACTAAAGTAGACTTATTATTACTCTACTATAGACTTATTATTATTCTAGCAATGGAAGAACTCTTATCATTGATGTAAAGGCAGTGGCCACCAGAGGTTTTGAGGGATGGGAGAGGGACGAATAGGGGTAATATAGGGGCATTTTGGGGACACTGGATTTGTCCTGCCTGGCATTACAGTGACAGATATAGGCCATTGTATATGTTGTCATAACTTACAAAATTGTGCGGGACAAAGCGTAAACTAAAATGTAAACTGTAGTCGATGGTTGTGAGCAAATTGTAACAAATGTACCACACTAATGAAGGATATTGTTAATGTGGGAAAGTGTGGGAGGGGGAGGGAGTGGGGCATATAGGAATCCTTTATATATATATACTTCAGCAAAATTTTTTTGTCTTTTTTTAAAGATACATATATCACAAAAAATGTTACAATAAAATATAAGAGGTTCACATTTTTATGTAACACTTACGTAATCTAAATCTTCTTTAAAAATAAAAATAATTTAAGTTTGCTAAGAATATAAAGGAAATGTCTTAATTTATTATATAGTATCTACAAGATTTTAGAGCAAATATCACACCTAATGGAGAAATGTTGAATGCTTTCCCTCTAAGATTGGGAATGAGACAAGGATGTCCAGTATAATAACTTTTATTTGAATTGTACTGGAGGTCCTAGGCAGCGCACACAAGGAAGAAAAACTAAATGACATAAGAATTAGCAAAGAAGTTATGACATATTTGCAGATGATATGATTTTTTACATAGAAAATCCAAAGGAATTTGCAGAAAAATTATTAGAATGAATACATTTGTCAGGATTTTGAGACAAGGTCATACACAAAAATTGCTTTTCTATGTACCAGTAAGAAAGTTAGAAAACGAAAACAAAAAAGATATCATTTATATTTGCATTAAAACATAAAATATCTAGTAATAAATCTAATGAAAAATGTGCAAGACTTCTATACAACAAACTATAAAACATCATAAGAGAAACTATAGAAGACTTAAGTAATTGGAGCAATATACCATGTTCATGAAGTATAATGATATATGGTCTTCCCAACTTGATAGAGTCAACGAAATACTAATCAATATCAAAGGTGTGTGTGTGTGTGTGATTGGACAAACCAATTCTAATATTTCTTTAGAATTCCAAAGGGTCAAGAATAGCCAAGATACTTCCCCCCAGCCAGAGATGGCTCCCTCATCTCTTTGCTTGTTATGTCTGTTCATTATCTCTGCTCATTGTGTCTGCTAATTGTCTCTGCTTGTTGTAACTGCTTGTTGTGTCTACTCGTTGTCTGCTCATCTTCTTTAGGAGGCACTGAGAACCGAACCCAGGAGCTCCCATAAGGGAAGTGGGTGTCCCACTGTTTGAGTGATATCTGCTCCCTGCTCATTGTTTCTGCTTGTTCATCAGCTTATTGTGTCAGCTCATTGCATCAGCTCATTGCATTTGCTAGTCTTGCCAAGATACTTTTAAAGAGAAGGAATAAGGTGAGAGGATTTCCTTTACCAGACATTAAAATTTATGAAGCTACAGTATTAAAAATGGCACAGCAGTGGTGCGAAGATAGATAAATAGACTAATGGGACAGAATAGAGTCCAGTAAGAAATCCATGCCATAAGTGACCCATGGACACTTGATTTATGATAAAGTTCACACCGCAGAGCAGTAGAGGTAGTCTTTTCAATAAATAGTTCTAGGTTAATGGGATAGTCATATAAAAATGTCTTAATTCCTGCCTCAAACAATACCCCCAAATCAATTTGATGTGTAGTGGGAGGTTAATATAAAAGACAAAACAATAAAGCTTCTGAAATATAATGTACGAGAATATCTTCATGACCTTGAGTTAAGGAAAGACTTCTTAAACAAGACAAGAAACACATCATAAAGAAAAAGATGGATAAATTGAACTACATTAAAATGAAAAACTTCTGATCTTCAACAGATACCATTAAGAGTGTGAAAATATAAGTCACAGAATGGGAAAAGGTATTTGCAAAACATATATCCAATAAAAGATACATATCCAGAATACATAAAGAACTCCTACCAACCAAAAAGAAAAAGACAACCCAATAAAATAACAGGCAAGATACTTGAACAGGCACCTTATGAAAGAGGATATTCACCTGGCCAAACAACTTAGGATAATGTGCTCAATTTCATTAGCAGTCAAGGAAATATGAAATAAAACCACATTCACATTCACTAGAATGGCTAAAAGGAAAAAAGAAAGGCGATACTGAATGTTGGCAAGAATGTGGAGCAACTGGAATTCACAAACAATACCAATGAGAGCATAAATTTATATAACCACTTTGGAAAACTTTTAGCAATATATACTAACAGTGACCCCATTATCAAGCAATTCCAGTCCTAGCTATAGGCCCAACAGAAATTCTTATATATATATCTTTACCAAAAGACATATCCAGTAATGTTCATTAAAGAACTATTTGTAATTGTCCAAACTGGAAACAACCTAAATACTCATCAATAGGAGAATGGATAAATAAAACTGTGGTATATTTGTACAACAGAATACTATACCTCAAGGAGAAGAATGATCCATAACTACACATAACAATATGGATGAATCCCACAAAAATCATGCTGAGTAAAATAAGCCAGATACAAAGTAATACATACTGTATGATTCCATTTATATAAATTTCTAGAACAGGCAAAACTAATCCAAGGTGACAGAAGGAAAAATAGTGATTACATTTGGGGTCTGAGTAGAAGGAAACCAAAAGGGATCTTCTGGGGTGCTAGGAATATTGTTTTTTGATTTTGGTGCTGATTATGTGGACAACTACTAAGTAATATTTCA
Organism: Dasypus novemcinctus; assembly: GCF_030445035.2. Classification (NCBI taxonomy): domain Eukaryota; kingdom Metazoa; phylum Chordata; class Mammalia; order Cingulata; family Dasypodidae; genus Dasypus; species Dasypus novemcinctus. Next base: position 61,193,728 of record NC_080704.1, on the reverse strand, counting down.
CTGAGAGCTGTGCATTTGTGTTGTGTACTTTATGTTATACTTCAATAAAATTTTTTAAAAATTTAAAAGTATAAGAGTCAATGAAATTCCAGGGACCAGGGTAGGAAGAGGTGCTGATACCCAAAAGAAGTGTAGAAGAAGTGGAAGTGAGACTGAAGAAATTTAAGAGGCAGTTTAGTGTAGTGGCTAAGAGCACTGATTCTGGCACCAGACTGCTTGGGTACGAATCCATGCCTCATACCCCTCCTTGTGCCTCAGGTTCCTTATCTGTTAAATGGGCATAATAATAGTGTTTAAACATTGGGTTGTGAAGATTAAACAATTAGTAGTATTTCTTAAGTGTTCAGAACAGTGCCAAGGCATAAAATCAGTACCATGTACATGTCTGTTAAATAAGAATAGATGTCTAGATGAATGAAACAGCTTGTGTAAAGATTTGGAGGTCCCAGAAGGAGCAATTTGGTGTGGCCTGGCTGAGAGATGTTCAGACCTTGAATGCCAGGCTAAGGATCTCAGACATTCTCTCAAAGACAGAGATGGTGACCAGGACTCCTGTTATCTTCAGTTAACTCCTGCTTTTAGTTAGCCCCCAGCCCATGTCCTTTCAAGGCCCTCAGGAGAAAGGATTGTTCTGGTGAGGTCATTGGAGGTGGTGAGGAAAATCTGTGAGAAAGGAGGGACTCTTAAAGAAAGGTGGGAAAGGACAGCTGGATTCAAACTCCCAACCTTACCCACCCACCCCCATCTTAAACAGCCTCTCTTCCTTGGCAGTGGGATGAAAGGGTTCTCTAAAAAGTCCTGTGTCTGTGAAAGGAGCACATATGAGTCAACAGGCAGAGCTGTATAGGGAGAAGAAGGTAGGAGAAACTGTCACGTATTTCTAGCCATAGCCCTACAACATTCTAGGAATGCAAGAGCCCTGGTTCCCTTCTGCCTGTGTCCCTCTGAGCAGGTGGGGAGATAGGCATGTTTTTTTTTTTTTTCTGTCGGAACAACTTTATTTAAGTACACTGGGCCCCACCAGGTAACATGGTTTGTGCGAGGCTGCACAAGGGACAGGCTAGGGCCAAGAGAAGGAAGGTGAGCTGGTTAAGCACACTGAAGTCCGCGGGTCGCCACATTGCTTTCATACACACCTGCTGCTGCGGCCCATATCTGGCAGGGGCCTTTGGTCATAGGATGGCATGGGGGTGAATACTGCCTGGAATTTTTAATTGAGGATAGGCATGTTTTTAGAGGACATAAGAAGTTCCTTATTTCCTCCTCTTCCTTTCTCTGAATTGACAGTACTCTACCACTAGGGGGACAAAAGTGCCTTTGTGGGGCTACTGTGGTCTGCCTAGCCAATACAGGCTGCATTGAATTGAGAGAAAGAATGCCATGTTTTACCATTCATTTATGGTTTTAATTTATTTTTATTCTTAATTTTTTAAAAGATTTATTATTTATTTATTTCTCTCCCCTTCACCGCCCCCTGACCCCCGTTGTCTGTTCTCTGTGTCCATTCGCTGTGTGTTTTTCTGTGTCCACTTGCATTCTTGTCAGCGGCACTGGGGATCTGTCTCTTTTTGTTGCATCATTTTGCTGCGTCCCTATGTGCGGCACCACTCCCAAGCAAGCTGGGTTTTTTTTTTCTTTTTTCTTCGTTTATGGTTTTTAAAAATTCAACTCTTCCCCGCTAGTTCAGGCATGAGCATGTGACCTAAGCATGGTTAATGAGAGTGAATTTCAAGAATCTTGCTTGGAATACAAGGACACAGGCACTCTGTCTTCTAGTGGATATGAACAAGGAAGCACCTAGCCATGATTGCTGCTAGTAGCCATCCCATGACCTCTGGGGAGCTTGCCCTGGGTTATGGACAACATTCTACAGAAGGAAAGAGTAATCGGGAAGCAGATTCGGCTCCACTGATAAGAGTGTCCGCTTAGCACATGGGAGGTCCAGGGTTCAAACCCAGGGCCTCCAGACCTGTGTGGTGAGCTGGCCCATGTGCAGTGCTGATGCACGCAAGGAGTGCCATGCCATGCAGGGGTGTTTCCCGCATAGGGGAGCCCCACTTGCAAGGAATGCGCCCCTCAAGGAGAGCCACCCTGCACAAAACAAGTGCAGCCTGCCCAGGAGTGGCACTGCACAAACAGAGAGCTGATGCAGCAAGATGATGCAATAAAAAGAGGCACAGATTCCCAGTGCTGCTGACAAGAATGCAAACAGACAAAGAAGAACACACAGCAAAGGGACACAGCGAGCAGACGGGGCGGTGAGGGGGTGTAGAAATAAATAAAAAATAAATCTTAAAAAAAAAGAGTAATGTGGGAAACGGACTTTGGCCCAGTGGTTAGGGCGTCCGTCTACCACATGGGAGGTCCGCGGTTCAAACCCCGGGCCTCCTTGACCCGTGTGGAGCTGGCCATGCGCAGTGCTGATGCACGCAAGGAGTGCCGTGCCACGCAAGGGTGTCCCCCGCGTGGGGGAGCCCCACGCGCAAGGAGTGCGCCCGTGAGGAGAGCCGCCCAGCGTGAAAAGAAAGAGCAGCCTGCCGAGGAATGGCGCCGCCCACACTTCCCGTGCCGCTGACGACAACAGAAGCTGACAAAGAAACAAGACGCAGCAAATAGACACCAAGAACAGACAACCGGGGGAGGGGGAGAAATTAAATAAATAAATAAATCTTTAAAAAAAAAAAAAAAAGAGTAATGGAAAGAAATAGGACTATGATAAGACCACCAGACTGCTAGATCAACCAATTCCAATGTATACCCTGCCTCAGGACTTTACGATTCCATCAGATAATAGATGGCTTTTACAGTTTTTAAAAAATGTGAAATATAATATACAGACAGATATGTGTATAAAATTTATACATGAAGATTAGCAAATGGTTTTAAAATGAACACACATGTAACCACTGCTCAGCTCAAGAAATAGAATATTAACATTACTCCAAAAGCCCCCAGCATTATTCTTTTATTTAAAAAACAAAAACAAATTTTCTATTATAAGGAACATTGTTTGGTATATAAACAGCCGGGAATGGTTTGGTACATTTCTCATTCATGTTTAACTGTCCTGGTTACTGAATCTAAACAAGGCTTTCGCCCTAGGCGTGAATAAAAATGTTTCTTTCCAAGTTATTCTGGATTATTTTTTAGAGTTAGGGCCCCCTTTCATTCTCTCAAAAAACTTATTTTTACAATTATGAACATTTTAAACATACAAAGTAAAGAGAGTAGTACCATGAACACACATCACCCAAATTGAACAATAAACAAGAATTTACTGGGCGGCGGACTTGGCACAGTGGTTAGGGCGTCCGCCTACCACATGGGAGGTCCGCGGTTCAAACCCCAGGCCTCCTTGACCTGTGTGCAGCTGGCCCATGCACAGTGCTGATGCACGCAAGGAGTGCCCTGCCACGCAGGGGTGTCCCCCGCATAGGGGAGCCCTACGTGCAAGGAGTGCACCCTGTAAGGAGAGCCGCCCAGCACGAAAGAAAGTGAAGCCTGCCCAGGAATGGCGCCGCCCACACGAGAGCTGACACAACAAGATGACTCAACAAAAAGAGACAGAGATTCCTATGCCGCTGACAACAACAAAAGTGGACAAAGAAGAACACGCAGCAAATAGACACAGAGAACAGACAACCGGGGTGGGGGGAAGAGGAGAGAAATAAAAATAAATAAATAAATCTTTAAAAAAAAAGAATTTACCTTGTTTCATCTATTCCATCTTTTACTTTATTGAAGTATTCCAAAGCAAACCCCAAACTTCATCCTTACATATTTCAGTATGCATTTTTTAAAAATAAAGGCATATTTAGTAAAACCACTATGCCATTATTACACTTAAGCATAGCAATAATTCCTTGTGAGATGGCTAAGAGTACTTAGTCTTAGCTTGGTGATGTCTAGTAATATTAAGTTATAAATAACTTGGTAATGTCTAATAATAGCAAGTCCACAATTACCCAAATGTTTCCACAATAAAAATTTCCCAACTGTCTAAAAACGTGTTTTTAAAGTGGACTTATAATTAGGACCCAAACAGTTTCACATATTGCATTATTTGATATATCTCTTGAATGTCTCTTAATCTAGAGTAGAGCCTCTCTTTTTCCTTTTTGTTTTATGCCTCTGACTTGTTACAGTTGTCTTGTAGAAGGACCCATCTTCCAGATTTGTCTGTTTTCTCCTATGTGTCATTAACATGTTCACTACTCTCCATTTTTCTGGAAATGGAAGTTAGCACTTAGTACTGTATTGCATTCAGGTTAATATTTATTTATTTATTTGTAAGAATACTTCATAGGTGTTGCTGTGAGATTTCTATTTCATCACACCAGGGGGCATATAATATCTGATCGTCCTGCTTTTAATGGTGTTAAAATTCATCAGTGAGTTAAGGTGGTAATAGACCGATTCCTCTCTATTAGTCAGCAAAAGGGGTGCTGATGGCAAAATACCAGAAATCGTTGGCTTTTATAAAGGGTATTTATTTGGGGTAGAAGCTTATCTTTACCAGGCCATAAAGTGTGAGTTCCTTCCCTTGCCAAAGTCTATTGCCACGGGTTGGAGCAAGATGGCTGCCGACATCTGCAAGGGTTCATGCTTCCGGGGGCTTACTTCTTCCCTGGCTCAGCTGCTCAGGGCTCTGGTCTCTGCAGCTGCAAACTATCAGGCAAATGGTTCTTCTCTTTCCAGGGCCTCTGCTGCAGACTAATCGAGGCTTCTCTCTGCTCCTCTGTGTGTTTACTTCCCAGGCTCCAGCATTAAAACTCCAAACTCTGTTCTCTGCCATGTCTTTTCTCCGTGAATCCCCACCCACCAAGGGGGCAGGGATGCAATGTCCTACCGATGTGGGCCAATAAAAGCCTTAATCATTATTCAATCAAGTAAAAGTGAAACCTCTGAATCCAATATAATCTAATATGCCTGGAGGACAGACCAGTTTACAAAAACAATCCAATATCTATTTTTGGCATTCATAAACAATATCAAACTGCTGCACACTCCATCATAACTTACCCCATCAATATTTCATCCAATGGTTTCATTTATTGATGATTGTTGCCTGAATCAGCTATTTTATTTATATTATATATTTATATATGTTTATATAAGTAAGTGATATTTGCAAAATGGTAATCTTTCTAATTCTATCACTTTTCTACATTTATTAAATACATCATTCTGTAAGTAATATCTTTCATTCACCAACTCAAACTATTTGGCTATCCCCAAATACAGTTCATACAAGAGAGACAGGAAAATATTCTGTCTGTATAAATGCCAAATTTTCAGAGTAAGAAATAAGGAATTGATACCTCAATTATTTCCAGTGGTTCAAATGAGGTTTGTGTTTTGTCTCTTTTGTTTCTTTTTGTTTTTAGTATCATTATGAATTCATTATATATATATATATATTCAGTGTGTTTCAATCCTTTGCAATCATTGTTCTGTTTGATGCTCAAATTGTCTCACATTTGAGCATGGAGCCCCTTCAAATTTGCTCCTCTGCCTTTTTTGTTATGACACCAGCAGCCTTTTATAGTTTTCATGCTTTCTGGTATGACGAGATGTCCCAGTCTCATCTTGGACATCTTCTGCCCAGACCTGGAATCTGCCATTTTTCCAAGGAGCCTGGTTTCTTTTAGTGGGGATGTATATTTAATCACCAAGATATGGTGCTAGGTGTGCTCATTGATACTGGGGTGTCACTGCTACTAGGTGTTTTCAATGAACAGAGTAAGGAAAATATTTTTAAAAGAGAAGTAAAGAAGCATTGGCTCACATTGGTATTTCCGATTCAAAATTAATATTCCAGGTTGCTTATGTAATTGCTTTCTTATATACTTGTATAGCTTTTCTCTTTTACTGAAAATCTTTGTTCCTAACATTTATATAATGGCTTCCTTGCATTAAAATAATAGAATCAATATTTCTACCAACAATTAGACTGCTGAAAGAAGTCTAAGATTTCTTAGCAGTTTTATTTGCTCTTGGAGTATATTCCACTAAGGATATCATTCAAAACATTGTGTCCTACATCACCAAAAATAATTATTTTCTCTGGAAGGTGTGCCACCAATGTGATATAGTTAGATTTATTCGTTCTAGTTTGTTTTCAATTTTTAGGGATTGATTTTAAACTTTTTATTGTATTTTAATTTTTGGATATATGTAAAACATTTTTGTTTCCAAAGTTTAAACTATATAACAAAGTTTTTCAGAGAAATTTGCTTCAGTTCTGTACCTACACCCTAATACACCTCCTCTTCATAGGTCACTATTTTTTAAAATTAGCTTTTTACTTCCCTTCTGTGTTTCTCCTTGAAAATAGCTAGATACTTATATATGTATATGTATATATACTTATATATGCTACCTATTCTTTGCATTTCCCCCTTTTTTATCCAAAGGTAGTAGATTGAGTATATTGTTTTACACCTACTGCAAGCATCTATTGAGTACCTGTTATATTCCCAGCACTGTGCTGAGGTACTTCAGGCAAGAGCAGTCCCACTTACCATGTCCTAGTGTATCTTTTTGTATTTGGTTAATTAGAGCTGCTGCTCTTATCTCTTTCTCTCAGGAGACAGTGCTCCTGATTGTCACCTCAGTGTGGCTTTTATCTCCACTATCTTACAGCAAGCACTGACAGTGACACACATTTGTCAAAATAATATACATATCTTAATCACACAAGTAATGCATAAGAACATGCACATTGTGAGAAGTTGGAACAACACAGAAGTGTACGGAATAAAAAGCCAAGGTTTCCCCTCATCCTCACCCAATCATACTGCACTTGCTTGAAATAATTATTACTGTGGTGATTGTCAAATGGTGATTTTCTAATTACATTATTTTTTCTACATTATTAGTTCACATTCTATCATAAGGAAGCACTTTCTCTTCTCCCCCATTTATTTATTCAATCATTTATTTGTTTTATCATTTGGATTTGTGGCTTCTTATTTTAGTCAATGGGTTATAAACTACTATGCTGTCCAAATTGTCCCAGAGTTGGACAGGAGGAGGCCTTTTGAGCTTGCTTTTGTGTTCTTTTGATATACCCCATCATGTTTTGAGTACTTCCTTTTTTTATGGCACAGTAAAATGTTTCAGGATCATCTTATACTTTTCCTGCTTAGGCCTGGAATCAGCCATTTCTCCAAGAATACAGCCTTGGTTCCTGTTAGTAGAAATTTATGGGCACTAGATATGCTCATTGCCACCAGGGTGTCATTGATTCTAGACCATCTCAGTGGATGTAGATAGGGCATATATACACATATATATATTCATACATACATATATACATCTCTGTCTTTCTCTTCCACACACACTTTCTCTCTTTGTATTTATCTATCATCTATCATCTTAAAAACCGTAAGTCCATATTGATACCCTAGTTTTCATCCCAAACAACAAGTTTCATTCTAACCTTCCCAATTTTCATATTTCAACTGCCTTCTATAACATTGAGAAAGCTGTTTCCCATTATCCACAATATATTTACTTAAAAACATTTTTTTTAACTTATTTGTTCATTCCTAGGATGTATGTTCAGGAGTTTCAGAATTGCTAACCCACACCACTGTGAAAAATAAACCTATTAACCAGGGTTTAATATTTGTTAACCATGGATTTTGGTTTTCCCCTTCAGTTTAATTATATTGTTAATTTGAATTAAGCTCATTTGTTTATTTATATTCCATTTTGTTTTTCCCCATTTTTGTTCATTTTCTGGATTGATTGATTCAGTATGTAACACATTAACATGATTCTAAAAGTCAAACTATACAAAAATTATACTCAGAGAAATATCACTTCTCTATATCCTCTACCCCATTCCCACCTTCTCATCCTTTGCACTTCATTCCCATTCATCTCCTGTACGTAATAAATCTCACTAGTTTCTGTTTTATCCTGTTTCTTTTTGCACAAATGAACAATATATGTCTCATTTCTACTTATCTCTTACACAAACTATAGCTCCTATAGATACTCTTTTGCACTTTGTTTTTTCTTTTTCACTATTTGCTACACAAATATATACTGGAAATATATGTACTTATAAAAATATTCTAATGGTAAAATGTAATATACATACAGGAAATTACTAAAATATATATTCACTTTTTAAAGAATACACCTGTATAACCAGGTCAAGAAAAAGAATATTGTCAGCACTCTGGAAGTCCCCTGGGTGACTTTAGCCAGTCGTAGCTCCCTGGCTTTCCTCCAGAGGTAACCATCATCCTGACCCTTATGGCATTCACTTACTTTTCTTTTCTTTATGGTTTTACCACCTTAGTTTAGTTTTGTCTTTATTGAAGTATAACATGCATTAGTTGCTAAAAAAATGTGGACAGCTTAATGAATTTTCACTAACTGAACATACACAAGTCAAGAAACAGATTAAGAACAGCCCTCCAAAAGCCCCACATGTGCTCACTCCAGTCACTTTCAACCTCAGAAATTTATTCACTGTCAACAGAACAAATAGTTCGTTTTTATTGCTGTATAAATATACCACAATTTATTTATCCAGTCCACCACTGTTGGGCATTTGAGTACATACATAGCTTGTAAAATAAGGAAAGAAATAACCTGAAGATCATAGCCTCACAAGTGAGATAGACAGATAGTTGCAGGATAATCTTTCCATGAGAGTTATGCATGTGGGATTATGAGTACACAGATTTAGAGACATTTAAGCTAAATTTTGAAGGACTAGAAGACAGGATCTCTAGGAAAACATAAAGGAGACACATACACACACACACACACACAGTGCTTCTGGGCAGAAGGAGAACAGGGTGATAGTCTGGGCACTGCTAGTAGTTTGGGAAGGCTTAGGCAGAAGGAGCTGCATTTGAAGGTGGAGGGGACAATTGAGGTTCCAGGTGAGGCAAAGGACATGTCACAAAGGTCCTAGAGTACTGGGGTTAGGAAGAAAGAACTTTATCTCTTAGGGGGTTGGGGTATGTAGCAGTTTGATACTATTGATGAATTCCAAAAAGAAATATCGGGTTATGTTTGTAAACTGATCTTTTCCTCTGGGTATATTAGATTAAATTGGATTCAGAGGTTTACTTGATTAAAGTCATCAGGTAAACCTCTTGTGCCAGTAGGGCATTCAGCATGGCAACAGACAGGGTTGGGGGCTTTTAATGTTGGGGTTTTGATGTTGGAGTTTGATGCTGAAGCCGAAATCCCAGGGGGAGAGAGAAAGCTGTTTGCCTGATATCTACAGCTGACCTTGTGGAGAGAGGCAAAACCTAGAGAGCCTTATAGTCTACAGCTGCCCTTGTGGAGAAAACAGAGGCGCTGAGCCCAGAGGAACCCAAGAAGCCTGAACCTTGGCAGACGTCGGCTGCCATCTAGCTCCAACACTTGAAAATAGACTTTGGTGAGGGAAGTGTCTTATGCTTTATGGACTGGTATCTGCAAACTCCTATGCCAAATAAATATCCTTTATAAAAACCAACCAATTTCTGGTATATTGCATCAGCACCCCTTTGGCTGACTAATACAGGACACTACTGAAAAATTTTCTCTTCCCCCTCATATTCCTCTCTTCCTTCTCCTTTCCTCCTTCCTCCCCCTCTATTGTCCTTCTCTTCTCCTTCTTCTTTAGCAGGGGCATTTATATGGCTTATTTTGTGGCTTAGAAGGATCCCTCCGGCAGTCGGTAGGGGAGATGGATTGGAGGTGTAGAAATAGGAGGCAGAGACTTGTGAGGAGGCCATAGCAACTGTCAGAGAGAGGTATATCTTGGTGGGTAAGAGTGAAAGTACTGGAATCAGGTTCACAAATTTGTGTCTTCAGCCCAGTTCTTTCTACTGCATATGAAACTTTCTATTCAACATCCCCACATGATTAGGCACTCTCAAATTCAATATATCCAAAACTGAATTCCTGACTTTACCCCTAAAACTGACTTCTTCCACATTTTTCCTCTTAGGTTGGCAATTCCATCCTTCTGGTTGCTCAGTCCAAATTCTTTGTTATTCTTGACTTTCTTTCATAGCTAACATCCATTTATCCTCAAGTCTACTAATAATTTGGATTTCTTAGAATTTTATATAAATGGAATCATACAGTATATTCCCTTTTATTCTGGCTTCTTTCACTCAGCATAATTAATTTGAAATTCATCCATGTGGTTGTGTGTATCCACATTTCATTTTCTTTTAGTGCTGTATAGTATTCCACTGTATGTATATACCACAAATTCTTTATCCACTCACTTGTTGAAGGATATTTAGATGATTCCAGTTTTTCTTTTATTACTGACTGCATCTAAATTTTCTCTTTGTGGGTTAAGAGGTGAGTAAGATTTCCTCCTGTTTTCTTCAGTAATTTTTTAGGAGGCACCAGGGATTGAACCTGCATCCTCCTTATATGTGGGGAGCAGGCTCTAAAACCCTTCAAAAATTTTATAACTTTTGATTTTACATATACATCTATGATCCATCTTTTGTTCATTTTTGTGTATGTTGTGAGGTAGTTGTCAAGGTTCAATGTTTTGCATGTGTCTATCCAATTGTTCTGGCACCATTTATTGAAAAGGTTATTTTTTCCCTACAGAAATGTATTCATACCTTTGTTGAAAATCAGTTGGCCATATATGTATGGGTCTATTTCTTGACTCTCTTCTCTTCCATTGATCTTTACACCAATAACACATGGTGTTGATTACCATAGCTTGAAATGATAGTGTAAGTCTGCTACTTTATTCTTTTTCAAAGTTTTTTTGGCTATTCCTTTGCATTTCCATATAAATTTTAGAACCAGCTTGTCAGTTTATGCATCTTAGAAATATTGAGCCTTCCAGTCTGTGAACATAGGATAGTGCTCCATTAATCTATATCTTCTTTAATTACTATTATCAATATTTGTAATTTTGAGTGTCCAGGTCTTGCACATATTTTGTCAAATTTATACCAATGCATTTTGTATTTTGTGATAAATGATATTCTTTATTCCAATCTCCAATTATTAATTGCTAAATAGAAATTGTTGAGTTTTAAAATTCTGCAATCTTGCTAAACTACATAGTAGTTTTTTAAAAATAGATTTCTTGGACGACCAGCAAAATGATGGCAGAGTAAGGAACTCCTAGAGTCAACTCCTGCTATAGGGCAGATAGCTACAGAGCTATCTGGAGCTAGCTGAAACACCAGTTGGGGGGCTTCAGGAGGCCAGAAGAGTATCCTGCAATATCCTTGAATGAATGGAAGGAAGAGTCTGCCCATCTGCAGAGAAGATTTGTAAGCAGAGTGCTCCACGCCCTGGAGGCCAGTGCCCATCCTCCTCTGCAGGCACAAGCCACCTCAGGAGCTGTTCCGTGGCTGGAATTGAAAGCTCCACTTCCCCAAAATGGGGGAGGAAGAGACAGTTGGACACCAACTTCAGCTACTGATGAGTAAATTTAGCGGGCTAAAGTCTAATCCTAAGAACAGCTACAGTTTGAGCCTGTCCAAGTCAGAAAGAGGCCAGGAGCTGCCATCTTAACTCCATGCCTCGCACGAGGGAAAGCGGGATGGACTGAGAATCCCAGTGCTGGTGGGGACCGGCTTTTTTCCATCCATATCAGACTGCAGCTCCAGCCTAGGCCCCAGTGCCACCTCTGGCAGGGGGGAAGCTACAGGGACCTGCGCGAGCCTATCCGGGAAATAACAGGCGAAGCTGTGGAGGCCCGTGATTATCCTACTCTGGCAGCACGAGCCTCACCAGGAGCTATTCTGTGGCCGGAATTGGAAGTTCCACTTTCCAAAAACAGGAGAGGAGACGATTGGCTGCTGATTTCAGCTACTGACTGGTAGACTCAGCTGGCTAAGATATAACCCTGGGAATAGCTGGGGTGTGAATCTGCCCAAATCGAAAAGAGGCTGGTGCCTGCTATTTTGACTCTGCCCCCAGCCTGAGGGGAAGCCGGGCTGACAGAAAGTCACAGTGATGGTAGGAACCAGTTTCTTTCACCCAGATCGGCCTGCAGCCCTAGACTAGGCTTCAGCCCACCTCTGGCATAGAGGGGCTGGTGGGCCCTGTACCAGCCTGTCCAGGTAAATCAGGTATCTTTGGCTGAATAATTGGAAGTCTACCCAGGAAACTGCTGTCATCATGGACCCACACTGTATAGGCTGCTACCCACATCTGCAGTTCCATCTCCATCCAAAGCAGGGGCATGAAGTTTCATCAGTCTCTCTGGGCAACTACAGTCTAGGCCTGCACAACTTGGATTATTCACACAGCTGTGACTCTGTCCTTGCCCCTGGCAGAGGATAAAGTTGGGAGAAGCTTCACTGGTCCCTGGCACAATGAGGGCAGCTTGAGCCTCCACAGCTTATAGCACCAATTACAACCTTGGCTCCTACTACATAACCAGCAAGGGAGAAAGGGCAGGAAGCCCTAAAGAGAAAAACTGCACCCAGAATAAGGACTCTAGTAATCCAGATGCCAAGATACCAACAAAAAAATTACAATCCACACCAAGAAACAGGGAGCTATGGCTCAGTTAAAGGAACAAGATAAGCCTCCAGATGACATAAAGAAGTTGAGACAAGTAATCATAGATATTCAAACAAATCTCCTTAATAAATTCAATGAGATGGCTAAAGAGATTAAAAATATTAAGAAAACACTGGATGAGCACAAAGAAGAATTTGAAAGCATACATAGAAAAATAGCAGATCTTATGGGAATGAAAGGTACGATAAATGAAATTTTAAAAATATTGGAATTGCATAATAGCAGATTTGAGGAGGCAGAAGAAAGGATTGGTGAGCTCGAGGAAATGGCCTCTGAAAGTGAGCAAACAAAAGAACAGATGAAGAAAAGAATGGAAAAAATTGCTCAAGGTCTCAGGGAACTAAATGATAGCAAGAGATGTGCAAACATACGTGTCACGGGTGCCCCAGAAGGAGAAGAGAAGGGAAAAGGGGCAGAAGGAATATTTAAAGAAATAATGGTAGAAAATTTCCCAATCCTATTGAAGGACATAGATATCCATGTCCAAGAAGCACAATGTACTCCCATCCGAAAAAATCTGAATAGACCAACTCCGAGGTACATACTAATCAGAATGTCAAATGCCAAAGTCTAAGAGAGAATTCTGAGAACAACAAGAGAAAAGCAATGCATAACGTATAAGGGATACCCAATAAGATTAAGTGCTGATTTCTTGCCAGAAACCATGAATGGCCTGATATATTTAAGATAGTACAAGAGAAAAACTTCCAGCCAAGAATCTTATATCCAGCAAAAATGAGGGCAAAATTAGAATATTCACAGATAAACAGAAACTGAGAGAATTTCTAGGCAAGAGACCAGGTTTTCAGAAATACTAAAGGGTGTGCTAGAGTCTGAAAAGAAAAGACAGGAGAGAGAGGTTTGGAAGAGAGTCTAGAAATGAAGATTATATCAATATAAAAGTAACTAAAAGTGTCAAAAGAGTGGTGAAAATAAAATATCACAGATAAAACTCAAATAGTCAGGAATAAACTTAACCAATGATGTAAAGCACTTGTATTCAGAAAACTGCAAGTCAATATTAAAAGAAGTTTAAAAATCTAAATATCATTAAGATGTCCATTCTACTCAAATTGACATACAGATTCAATGCAATCCTGATAAAAATTCCACTAGCATTAAAAAAAATGAAAACACAATTATCAAATTTATTTGGAAAGGTAAGGGGTCCTGAATAGCCAGAAACACCTTGAAAAGGAAACGTGAACCCTCATCTCCAGACTTCAAATCATATTACCTAACAAGAGGGGTAAAAACAGCATGGTACTGGCATAAAGACAGATACATAGACCAATGGAACCAAATTGATGGTTCAGAAACAGACCCTCACATGTATGGTCAAGTGATTTTGACTAGCCTGTCAAACCCACACAGCTCAGTCAGAAGAGTCTATTCAACAAATGGTGCTAAGAGAACTGGATATCCATAGCCAAAAGAAGGAAAGAGGACCCCTATCTCACACCTTATCCAAAAATTAACTCAAAATGGATCAAAAACCTAAAAATAAAAGCAAGAACCATAAAACTTCTAGAAGAAATTATAGGAAAATATCTTCAAGACCTGGTGGTAGGTGGTGGATTCTTAAAGGAGATAAGAGCAGGACTGAGAAGGACTATTCATGTTTAATATATGTAGAAGTTTTAATTAGCTTTACTGTAAAAGTGTGGAAATGTATAGAGTGGATGGTAACACATAGTGAGTAACAGCTAGTTTATAAATGGGGATGTGGCTGAAAATGATAGTCTACTTATGTAAATGCCAATTGACTGTATGCTAGAGAATAATCTAGCAACTGAGTAGCACAGTAAACCAAGAGTGGATGAGAATTGTGATTGATGGTACAGATGCAAGAGCGTCCTTTGTGAGCTAGAGCAAATGTGCATCATTACTTTGGGATTGGGTTATGTGGAGAAGCATGAGAAAAATACAGCTGGAGTGATCTATGGACTATGGTTAGCAGTAATAATATAATATTTTTGTATCTATGCAAAAGAGGTACTGTGTTTATAATGAGGCAGTATGGAAAATGTGAACTCAATGTACACTGTGGTCATGGTAACAATCAGACGATATTATCTTATCTGTAGCAAATATTCTACCACAGTATGGTGTGTTGATGGAGGGGTGTTGTTTAGGAATTCTGCACATGTGGGTGATTGTTTTATAAGTTTACAATTTCTGTCATAAAAATATATTCAAAAAATAATAATAGGGTGGGTTGGGGAAAAACACACCAAATATATGATAAGAGCTATGATTAGTAGTAGATTTTGACAATATTCTTTAATAATTTGTAACAAACGTCTCACAACAATGCAAGGTGTTGGTGGAAGGTTGATATGTATTAGACCCCTGTATGAGGTTATGCATATTTGCTCTGTAAGTTCACAACTTTTATTATACACCTACTTGGTTATATATGTTCATATAAATGGTAAAGGTAAGAATAATAGGGTTGGTTGGGGAAAATACTTTGATTAGTAGTAATATTTTGACAATATTCTAATCATTAGTTAAAAATGTTTAACAAACAATACAAGTTATTGGTGGTAGGGTGAGTTATAAGAATCCTATATGATGTTACATATCTTTGTTATGTAAGTTCACAGCTATTATTATACACTTATTGTTTATGTATGTTTATGTATGAGTGATATTCTTCAATAAATTAGTTAAAATAAATTTCTTAAGATTATATAATAGACAATAATGTCATATGTGAAAAAGATAGTTTTATTTCTTGCTTTACAATTAGGGTACTGTAGTAGTCAGCCCAAGGGGTGCTGATGCAAAGTACCAGAAATCTGTTGGCTTTTATAAAGGGTATTTATTTGGGGTAGAAGCTTACAGTTATCAGGCCCTAAAGAGTCCAACTCAATGTACCGTAAGAGGTAC
The DNA here is from genome assembly GCF_030445035.2 of Dasypus novemcinctus. NCBI lineage: Eukaryota > Metazoa > Chordata > Mammalia > Cingulata > Dasypodidae > Dasypus > Dasypus novemcinctus. The sequence continues at coordinate 61,178,293 of NC_080704.1, read as the reverse complement.
TTTCTCACCCAAAGTCTGTTGCCACGTGTTGATACAAGATGGTGGGTGATCTCTGCAAGGGTTCAGCTTTCCTCCTTCCTCTTAAGGCTCTGTGGTCCAAGTTTCTTCTGATCTCAGCTGTAGGCTGGCATAAGGCTCATCTCTCTCTCCCCAGGGCTCATTTATTTCCAGGCTCAGCTGCTCTGTTTTCTCCACAATGTTAGCTGCAGACTATCAGACTCATCTTTCTTCTCAGGGCCATGTCTATGGGGCACTCTCTTCCTGCGTATCATCCTGTTTGTCTACTTCCATGTGAAAGGCTGTTTTATCAGCCTAAGGAGTTGTGACTCAATGCTGAGTTACACTCTAATGATGTGGTTGGATCAGAGCCCTAATCTTAACATAATTTAATCAGATGTCTCAGCTGAATCTAATAAAATCAAGGGATTATCACACCAGAGGAACTGATCAGTTTACAAATATAATCTATATTTCTATTTGTAATTCATAAATAATATCAAACTGCTACAGGTACCGTTTATTTCTTTTTTCTTGCCATAGTTCAAGGGCTAGAACCTCTAGTACAGTGTTGAAAGAAGTAGGGAAATCAGACATTTTTGCCTTATTGCCAATATTAAGAAGGAAACATTCAATCTTTCCCCATTGATTATGATGTTAAGATGTAGGCTTTCTGTAGAAGTCCTTTATAAGGTTGAAGAAATTTTCTAGTTTGGTGAGAGTTTTTAATCATGAGTGGGTACTGGATTTTTTCAAGTGCTTTTCTGCTTTTATTGTTATGGTCATGCATATTTTATTTTTTATTCTGTTAATATGGTGAGTTACATTGATTTTGGCTAATCTTTCACTGTTGGGATAAAAGTTTACTGTGTTATTATGATGATCTCTTTATACATTATTGGATTCTATTTGCTACATCTTTAAGAATTTTTCTGTACATATTCAAGAGGAATATTGGCCTGTAGTCTTCTTTATTTGTAGCTTCTTTTTTCTGATTTGGTTATCAGTTTGATTTTGACCTCAGAGAATGGGTTGCGTAATATTCCTTCCTTTCTAATTTTCTGAATGTTTGTGTAGAAATCATATTAGTTCCTCTTTATTTTTTTAAAAGATTTATTTACTTATTTCTTTCTCCCCCCCAGTTGTCTGTTCTCTCTCTTTTTTAAAAAAATTATTTTATTTATTTATCATCCCTTCCCCCCCAGTTGTCTGTTCTCTGTGTCTTTTTTTTAAAGATTTTAAAAATTTATTTCTCATCCCTTCCCCCCACCCCAGTTGTCCTCTGTCCATTTGCTGCATGTTCTTATTTGTCTGTTTCTGTTGTTATTGGTGGCACAGGAATCTGTGTTTCTTTTTGTTGTGTCATCTTGTTGTGTCAGCTCTCCGTGTGTGCGGTGCCATTCCTGGGCAGGCTGAACTTTCTTTTGCGCTGGGCGGCTCTCCTTATGGGGTGCACTCCTTGCGCGTGGGGCTCCCCTATGCTGGGGACACCCCTGCGTGGCTCGGCACTCTTTGCACGCATCAGCACTGTGCGTGGGCCAGCTCCACACAGGGTCAAGGAGGTCCAGGGTTTGAACCGCGGACCTCCCATGTGGTAGATGTACGCCCTAACCACTGGGCCAAGTCCACTTCCCTCCATATCTATTTTTGCTGTGTGTTCTTCTTTGTCTGCTTCTGTTATTGTCAGCAGCATGGGAATCTGTGTTTCTTTTTTTTGTTGCGTCATCTTGTGTCAGCTCTCCGTGTGTGCGGCACCATTCCTGGGCAGGCTGCACATTCTTTTGCGCTGGGCGGCTCTCCTCACGGGCGCACTCCTTGTGCGTGGGGCTCCCCTACGCGGGAGACACCCCAGCGTGGCAGGGCACTCCTTGTGTGCATCAGCACTGCGCATGGGCCAGCTCCACACAGGTCAAGGAGGCCCGGGGTTTGAACCACGGACCTCCCATGTGGTAGGCGGATGCCCTAACCACTGGGCCAAGTCCGCTTCTCTTAGTTCCTCTTTAAATGTTTTTTAGAATTCAATAGTGAAGTCAACTGGGTCTGGAGTTTTCATTATGGAAAGGTTTTTAGCTACAAATACAATTTATTTAATATGTATATGTTTGTTCACATTATTCACTTCTTCTTGAGTAAATTTTGATAGTTTATGGATTTCAAGGAATATGTGCATTCCATCTAGGTTGTCGAATTTATTAGCATAAAGTCATTCATAATATTCCATTGTTATCTTTTTAAAGTCTGTGGGATCTATATAATATCCCCTCAGATATTCCTGATACTGATAATTCATGTCTTTTCTTTTTTTCTTGATCAATTTTTCTAGGGATTTATCAATTTTATAGACCTAAAGAGACCAATTTTTTATTTAATTGAGTTTTTCTAAATTTTATTTTATTGAATTTTGCTCCTATTAAAAAAATTTTTCCTTTCTTCTGCTTACCTTGGGTTTCATTTGCTCTTTCTTTTTCTAGTTTATGAAGCTGACTTTGAAACCTTTCCACTTCTCATGTACAAGTTTTTGGGTGGACATATGTTTTCATTTCTCTTGGGTATATACCTACAAGTGAAATTGCTGGGACATATGATGGCTATATTTTTAGCTTTTTAGGAAACTGCTAAACAGTTTTCCAAAGCTACTGCACCATTTCACATTCCTACTAGTAGTAGTGTATGAGGGTTATGATTTCTCCACATCCTCGTCAACACTTGTTACTGTCTTTTGGGTTATAGCCATCCTAGTGGGTATGAAACGGTAATTCAAGTGGTTTTGATTTGTGTTTCCGTGGATGGCTAATGATTTGGAACATCTTTTCATGAGCTTTTTGACCATTTGTCTATCTTCTTTGAAGAAATGTCTATTCAGATTGTTTGTTCATTTTTAACTGGGCTATTTCCCTTTTTATTATAGAGTTATAAGAGTTCTTTCTGTAACCTAGATACAAGTTATATGACTTAAAAATTTTTTTCTCCACTTTTCCCAATCCAATGCCACCTCTCCATTCCATAGGTTGTATCTTCATTTTCTTGATGACGTACTTTGCAGCATAAGAGTTTTTAATTTTGATGACCTCAAATTTGTCTCTTTTATTCTTTTGTTACTTGTGCTTTTCTTTTCATATCTATGGTCATAAAACTTTATGCTTATATTTTCTTCTAAGAGTTTTATAGTTTTAGCTCTTAATTCAGAACTTTGACTCATTTTGAGTTAATTTTTGTGTTTGGGGTGAGGTAGAGGTCCAACTTCGTTCCTTTGCATGGAGTTATCCAGTTGTCCCACAACATTTGTTGAAAAGACTATTCTTTGCCATTGAATTGGCTTGTCATCCTTGTAAAAAATCAGTTGATCATAAATATATCTTTATTTCTGGATTCTTAATTCTTCTCCATTGATCTATATGTCCATCCTATACTAGTACCACACTGTCTTGGTTACTGAAGATTTGTAGTAAGTTTTGATATCGGTAAGTATGAATCTTCCTATTTTGTTGTTCTTTTTCAAGATTGTTTTGGCTGTTGGGGTGCTTTGCAATTGCATATGAATTTTAGAGTCAGCTTATCAATTTCCACAGAAATAGCAGTTAGAATTTTGAAAGGCACTGCATTGAATCTGTAGATAACGTGGGGAAGTTTTGCCATCTTAAGTCTACTGATCCACGATCATGGAATGTTTTTCCATTTATTTGTCTTATTTTTTTTTAAATTATACTGTGTAGTTTGTGGTGTACAGTCTTGTACATTTTTGTTAAATTTGTTCCTAAGTGTTTTGTTTTTGATGCTATTATAAATTAAATTATTTATTTAATTTCATTTATGGGTTGTAAATTGTTAGTGTATAGAAATATAATTGGTATTTGTATATTATTTTAAAAATATGTATACTTTTTAATTTTTTAAAAGATACTTAGATTACATAAATGTTACATAAAAAGAATAAAGGATTCCCATATGCCCTGCTCCCTACCCCTCCCACATTTTCCAACATTTGTTACAAGTGATTTTGGAGCATTGCCACTAAGCATGAATTATAGTTTACATTGTAGTTTACACTCTCTCCTGTACATTTTTGTAAGTTATGACAAGGTATATAATAGCCTGTATCTGTCATTACAATGTCATTCAGGACAATTCCCAAATCCCAAAAATGCTCCCAAATTACACGTATTTTTCCCTCTCCCTCCCCTCAGAACCTCCAGAGGCCATTGTCTCCATATCCATTATAAAAGTTCTTCCATTACTAAAATCACAATAAGTCTATGGTAGAAAAATAGTAAGTCTACTCTAGTCCACCGTTCATTCCCCAATCCTGAGGATTCTGGGATGGTGATGCCCACTTTGCCTCTAATTGAGAGGTGGATTAGATCCCATGGGGCAGATGAATGGGACTATCTTGCTTGCAGTTGCAGACTCTCTCTGTTCCTTGGGATGGTCATTGTCCATCATCTCCTTGTTAGTTGTCCTGGTTGAGTCCAGTGAACTGTAAAGTGGGTGTTGCAGCTATGTTGAGATTTAGGGCCCAACTGGCACATGGATGGATCAAAGATTTAAGTCTTTTGGACATACACTTATCAGCTCTAGTCATAAATATAGATTCAAATAGAAGGGGCAGAAGAGCCATGTGTAGGGAAAACACAACTGAGTCCAACTCTCTTACATTGGGGAGGATAAATTCCCAAGTAGAGTCTACTGGCAGGGCACCAAACTCCTGAGCTGTCTACCCTGCTGTGATGGTTAGGTTATTGTGTCAACTGGGCCAGGTAATTGTGCCCTGTTGTTTGGTCAAGCAAGCACTGGGCTAACTGTAATACAAGGGCATTTATGGACTTTAGTCATCATTGACTTTACTGTAGTGGTAAATCTTAGATCGCTGGTTATAATTACATCAATCAGGGAGATTGCCATCAGCAATGAGTGACACTTAACCCAATCAGTTGAATCCCTTAAAAGGGGAAGTGATTCCAGCATTGAGAGAGAATTCCTCAGCTCATTTTTGGACAGCCAACATCTCCCAGATCTCGTCAAGAACCTTCACTGAACTTTCATTGCAGCCGTGGGTTGCAACCTGCCTGCAGAACATGGACTTGTGCATCCCTATGGCTGCATGAGAGACTCTTACAGAATTGCATACTATTGACAGATATCTCTTGTTGATTCTGTTTCTCTAGAGAACCTTGACTAATACACCTGCCTATAGTGTCTGAATGTCTCCAGAGCCCTCAGGAGCTCTGTTATTTGAGGCAATATTTACTTTGGCAGTCAATGAGGTCCTTCTAAGACTTGCATAAGCATAACCTCTGGAGTTACCTCCTGAATAACTTTGAAGTCTCTTAGCCATATAAACTCATGTCTTTACTCTTTCCCACTTTTCATCAAGGTCTTCTTACAGATGCATTTCTAGTTGGTGCTTGATAGTAAGTAATCCCTTGGTGCCAGGAAGGCTCATCTCTGGAAGTCATGTCCCACACTATGTAGAGGGGGGGAAGGTAATGAATTTATATGCTGAGTTTGGCTAGAGAGAGGCCATATTTAATCAACAAGGAGGCTTTCAGGAGGTAATTCTTAGGCACCCTACAATACTAAGCTAAGGAAAAAAAAATACTAAGCTAAGTTTCAATTTCAAAAATGAAGCCTCAGGGAAACGGACTTTGGCCCAGTGGTTAGGGCGTCCGTCTACCATATGGGAGGTCCGCGGTTCAAACCCGGGGCCTCCTTGACCCGTGTGGAGCTGGCCATGCGCAGTGCTGATGCGCGCAAGGAGTGCCGTGCCACGCAAGGGTGTCCCCCGCGTGGGGGAGCCCCACGCGCAAAGAGTGCGCCCGTGAGGAAAGCCGCCCAGCGTGAGAAGAAAGTGCAGCCTGCCCAGGAATGGCGCCGCCCACACTTCCCGTGCCGCTGACGACAACAGAAGCGGACAAAGAAACAAGACGCAGCAAATAGACACCAAGAACAGACAACCAGGGAATGTAGAATGGTGCAGCCACTGTGGAGGACAGTTTGACAGCTCCTCAGGAAGCTAACTATACAACTGCCATATGATCCAGCAATCCCACTGCTGGATATATACCCAGAAGAATTGAAAGCATGGACATGAACAGATGCACACCAATGTTCACAGTGGCATTATTCACTATTGCCAAAAGTTGGAAACAACTCAAATGTCCATCAACAGATGAATGGATAAACTAATTGTGGTATATACACATAATGGAATATTACTTAGCTGTAAGGAAGAATGCAGTATTAACATATGGGATAACATGGATGAATCTTGAAGACACCATATTGAGTGAAGCAAGCCAGGCACTGAATGACAAATATTACATGACCTCACTGATATGAACTAAGCAGATTGAGCAGACCCACAGAGCTAGAATCTAGAAGATAGGTTTACAGGAGTCAGAAAGGGAGAAGAAGCTTGTGAGCCAATGCCCACGTGGGTAAAATCTATGATAAAGTGGAAGGGTGTAGTTGTGCAGTGGATGGGCATCACAGTGGTGCAGTGATGCTAATGGTTTGGGTGGTGCTGCTTTGTGAGGGGGGTAGGGTACCCCTGTACTTAGGGGATTCTTGCTGTCTCATTAGATAATGTGACAGAACACCCCAGGATGGGAATTGGATATTCTTTCAGTTATTGTGTGAATCTCCACCCACCATGACAATGCCCCTTGAACACTTGAACACATTCATTGCCTTACGCATATGCTCAGGTGAACCTCCTCCCATGCATCCCCTATCACTGACACCTTGCACAACTGATTCTCCCCTGCCAGAGTTGTAACCCTTCTGTGATCCAAAACTTCTTAAAAAATGAAGCCAACAAAATAACTAAATGCAATTAATAAAAGAATAATGATGGTTTTAAAAATAACAAATAAAATACAAAAATTTAAAAATAAATTTGAAATAATAAAAACTATAAAATTAATTTTTAACATTATGCACTTCATCATTGTAAGATCTGTTGTCTTGTATGTACAGTACATTTTCTTCCATTTATTCCCCCAGTGTCTTATTTTTTTCATTTTGTCTTTAAAGAAGCTTTAGGTTACAGAAAAGTCATGTACAGAATATAGGGGATTCCCATATACCCAACATGCTCCCCCTTTTTCCCTTTCCACTATTAATAACATTTTACATGTGGTTGGTACATTTGTTACAATTGATGTACAAATATTGAAACATTGCTACCAACCATGGTCAATAATTTACATTATGGCTTACATTTTGGACCATACAGTTTTATAAATTTTGATGAAATTTAACATGACCTGTAACCATCATTGCAAGATCATGTAAAATAATTCCATCGCCTGCAAAATGCCCCATGTTCCATCTATTCTATTCTTCTCTCCCCCTCCCCTCAGGACCCACGGCAACCACCAAACTTCACTCCTTGAAGAACAAGATTCACAGTTACTTGCAACAACATTGAGGGCTTGACAAACTGACCGGTCTTCCCCTATTAGGCACTGCCTATGCTCTTGAGAGACTCCGGCCCCTCCATTTGAGAACATAGTAGGATTCCCCAGGATGGGAGTCCAACACCTTCCTGCTCATTATGTGGGTCTCTGCCCACTGATACAACACACTATGACAAGGTGAACACTCACAAACTCTCTAGAAGCCTGCCCCAGTTGCACCCTGTCCCACATGCCCTCTACATCCAACACCCTAAACCAGCCTCCCCTGCCATATTTGCCAAAAGAGCATTCCTAATGTTGTAGTTTCAACCACATACCTGCAAATTCCCAGAATTCACCTGTTCCCTCCCCCAACCCTCCCCCAGTTCCATGGACAGTCCAACCTACCCTCCCTACCCTACCCCCCTCACAAAGCAGCACCACCCAAACCATTAGCATCACTGCACCACTGTGATGCCCATCCACTGCACAACTACACCCTTCCACTTTATCATAGATTTTACCCACGTGGGCATTGGCTCACAAGCTTCTTCTCCCTTTCTGACTCCTGTAAACCTATCTTCTAGATTCTAGCTCTGTGGGTCTGCTCAATCTGCTTAGTTCATATCAGTGAGGTCATGTAATATTTGTCATTCAGTGCCTGGCTTGCTTCACTCAATATGGTGTCTTCAAGATTCATCCATGTTATCCCATATGTTAATACTGCATTCTTCCTTACAGCTAAGTAATATTCCATTATGTGTATATACCACAATTAGTTTATCCATTCATCTGTTGATGGACATTTGAGTTGTTTCCAACTTTTGGCAATAGTGAATAATGCCACTGTGAACATTGGTGTGCATCTGTTCATGTCCATGCTTTCAATTCTTCTGGGTATATATCCAGCAGTGGGATTGCTGGATCATATGGCAGTTGTATAGTTAGCTTCCTGAGGAGCTGTCAAACTGTCCTCCACAGTGGCTGCACCATTCTACATTCCCACCAGCAGTGGATAAGGGTTCCCTTTCCTCCACATCCTCTCCAATACTTGTAGTCTTCTGTTTTTTTAAATAGCTACCAGTCTAATGGGTGTAAGATGATATCTCATGATAGTTTTGATTTGCATTTCCCTAATAGCTGCTGATGTTGAGCATCTTTTTATGTGCTTTTTAGCTATTTGTATTTCTTCTTTGGAAAATGGTCTATACAAATCACTTGCCAATTTTTTTTTTAAGTTTATTATTTATTTATTTCTCTCCCCTTCCCCACCCCTGCCCCCCAGTTGTCTGCTCTGTGTCCATTTGCTGTGTGTTCTTCTGTGTCCTGCTTGTATTCTTGTCAGTGGCACCTGGAATATGTGTCTCATTTTTGTTGCATCATCTTGCTGCGTCAGCTCTCCCTGTGTGTGACACCATTCCTGGGTAGGCTGCACTTCTTTCGCACTTTTGCGGCTCTCCTTATGGGGCTTACTCCTTGCACATGGGGCTCCCCTATGCAGAGGACACCCCTGCATGGCATGGCACTCCTTGTGCACATCAGCACTGTGCATGCGCCAGTTCATCACACAGGTCAGGAGGCCCTGTTTGAACCTTGGACCTCCCACATGGTAGGCAGATGCCCTATCCATTGGGCCAAATCTGCTTTCCCATTTTTAATTTTTTAAAAATGGATTGTTTCTTTTTTATTTTCCAGGTGTAGGATTTTTTTATACATGCTGAATATTAGACCCCTATCAGATATATGGTTCCAAGTATTTTCTCCCATTGAGTAGGCTGCTTTTTTACCTTCTTGATGAACTCCTTTAAGGTGCAGAAGTTTTTAATTTTGAGGGGGTCCAATTTATCTATTTTTTCTGTCATTGCTCATGCTTTGCATGTGAAGTTCATTAAACCATTTCCTAATACAAGCTCCTGTAGATGTCTTCTCTACAGTATATTCCAAGATCTATACGGTCTTGGCTCTTATATTTACATCTTTGATCCATCTTTAGTTAATTTTTGTATAAGGTGTGAGATGGTGTTCCTCTCTCTTTTTTTTGGATATGGATATCCAGTTCTCCAAGCATCATTTATTGAAGAGGCCATTCTCTCCCAGTTGAATGGGCTTGTGACCTTGTGGAATGTCACTTGACTGTATATGCAAGGATCTATGTCAGAACTCTCAATTCAGTTCCATTGGTCAGTATGGCTGTCCTTGTGCCAATACCATGCAGTTTTTTTTGTTTTTTTTTTAAAGATTTATTTATTTATTTAATTTCCCCCCCTCCCCTGGTTGTCTGTTCTTGGTGTCTATTTGCTGCATCTTGTTTCTTTGTCGCTTCTGTTGTCGTCAGCGGCACGGGAAGTGTGGGCGGCGCCATTCCTGGGCAGGCTGCTCCCTCCTTTCACGCTGGGTGGCTTTCCTCACGGGCGCACTCCTTGCGCGTGGGGCTCCCCCACGCGGGGGACACCCTTGCATGGCACGGCACTCCTTGCGCGCATCAGCACTGCGCATGGCCAGCTCCACACGGCTCAAGGAGGCCCGAGGTTTGAACCGTGGACCTCCCATATGGTAGACGGACGCCCTAACCACTGGGCCAAAGTCCGTTTCCCACCATGCAGTTTTGACCACTGCAGCATGCTTTAAAGTTAGGCAGTGTGGTTCCCCTGACTTCATGTTTCTTTTTCAATATGTCTTTGGCTATTCAGGGCCCCTTACCTTTCCAAATAAATTTCATAGTTAGCTCTTCCAATTCAGTGAAAAATGCTGTGGTAATTTTTATTGAGATTGATTGCATTAAATCTGTAAATAAGTTTGGGTAGGATAGACATCTTAATGATGTTTAGTCTTCCTAACCATGGACAGGAAATATTCTTGTATATTGATCTTTTATCTTACAATTTGCTGAATTCATTTCTTAGCTCTAATAGATCTTTAGTGGCTCTATTGCTATATACAAGAGCATTTCATCTGCAATTAAATATAATATTACTTCTTCTTTTTGGATATGGATGTCTATTACTTATTTTTCTTGCCTAATTTCTTTAGAACTGGAAGTTAGAACTTCCAGCTATCTCATAGAGCTACCAACCTTGTCTTAGAGGCTTACCAGCAAAATCCCCATTGTTTTGAGAGCACCCTTAGGCTTTATCCTTCCCACATTCTGTTCTAAATAAGTCAGTTCCTTTTGGTAAGTCTTTGGAACTCTACTCTTATAGACTGCCTTTCTTCTGGGCAAAATTTTTGAGTGTGCTGGATGGGATGGTAACCTCTTCATGGTGGATAAACAAGGGAACAAGGAAAAGAGAGATCGGTAAACTGGGTACTGTTGGGCTGATAGACCTAGGGTACAGCCTCCATCCTATCAGTGGGGGCTGGGTGGAGGAAGGGAGTCCCCGAACTCTTGACCACCTTCACCAGGAATTTAGCCTCTGGAACTAGGAATTAAAGAGGACAAAAAATGCTGGTGCTCTGCCCCTCCCAATGAGATATCGTTTCCTTTGATTGACAGCTCAAGGGAAAGGGAGCCCTGTGTTCTTGATCACATCCTTCTGGAGTGTAGCTTCCACATAGCTGAGCTGGTGGTAAGTAGGGGGATGGGGATGAAGCAGTTCATGGCTCAAGTGCCACAGACTATTGCGGCGGCTTGCTCAGTCGGTGGCGGTGGGGGTGCTCTGCCCCACGTTGGGCGCCAACTGCGGCGGCTTGCTCGGTCGGTAGAGGTGGGGTCTGGCTGCGGACAAGGGGTCGGTCCAGCTCTGGACGAGGGGTCGGTCCCGCTTGGGACGAGGGGTCGGTCCCACTTGGGACGAGGGGTCGGTCTGGCAGCAGACGAGGGGTCGGTCTCACAGGGGTTGTGCGGTTTGGCTGACAGGGTCGCCCGGCGAAGCCGGCGACGAAGGGGTCGCCTGGAGAAGCAGGCGACGAAGGGGTCGCCCGGAGAAGCAGGTGACGAACTGGGGACAAGGGAGACCAGGCCCTTGTCGGGGGCTCTCAGGACTGGAGGGCGCACGGCAGAAAAACTACCCCGGAGACAAGGTAAACACGCAAGTCCACTTTATTGAGGGAGAGGCAACAGTTTTATAGGGGCTGGGGAAGGCTGATTGGTCGAAGCCACGCCCTGTTCTGATTGGTTGCCGGCGAAAGGTCAGTGGGCGGTACTGGATGGGGGAGGGGTGGTGGTTAGGGATTGGCTGTTGCTGTTGCTGGGGGAAGGGGCAGGGTTTAGGGATTGGTGGCTGCTGTTGCTGGGGTGGAGGGCAGACTTGAGTTTCCCGCCCATGCCTGGCTGTTGCTGCTGTCGGGGGGAGGGAAAAGGGCAGACTGGATTTCTCCGCCCACGCCTGGCTGTTGCTACTGTCGGGGGAGGGGAAAAGGGCAGACTGGAATTTTCCGCCCTGCGCCTGCGCAGGGAGAAAGAAGAAGAAGGGTGCTGCCCCACAGGCATCGTGTGGCGCCATCCGGGAGGAGGGGCGGCCGCGGAAGCATGGCTGCCGAGAAGGGGAGACCCGAGGGCACTCTGCGCCCATGCCGAGCTCCCTTCAGGGGTGGCGGTGAGTCCAACCAGCCACCCTATTATGGGGGCAGCGGCTTGGCCTGCCGCGGCTGCTCCCCCGCCAGGCCAGCAAACCACACTTCAGCCCGAGGGGTGACCGCATCTTATAACAGCTTTTGACTTAACATCTATTTTGTTAACATCTATTTTGTAACCAGCTCTTTTTGGTTACTATTTGCCTGGTATATTTTTTCAGGCTTTCCCTTTCAATCTATTTGTGTCTTTGGGTCTAAGGTGAGTGTCTTCTAAACAAAGTAAAGTTGAATCATGTTTTCTTAACCATTCTGTCAATCTGTGTCTCTTAATTGGGAGTTTAATGAATTAACATTCAATGTTATTACTATAAGGCAGTACTAACTTCAGCCATTTTGTCGTTTGGTTTTTATATGTCAAATCTTTTTTTTTCCCTCTCCTTTCCTTTTTTGCAACCTCCTTTTCTATACAGTTGATCTTTTGTGATGTATCTGACTATCTCCTTCCTCGTTTCTGTTTCTGTATATTTCTTAGCATACGTTTTTATTATCTTTTAAAAAAAGATACATAGATCACACAAAATGTTATATTAAAAATATAAGAGGTTCCCGTATACCCCATTCCTGATACCCCCTACTTCTCCCACATGAACAACTTCTTCCATTAGTGTGGTACCTTCATTGCATTCATTTGATGAATACATTTTGGAGCACTGCTACACAGCATGGATTATAGTTTACGTTGTAGTTTACACTCTCTCCCAGTCCATTCAGTGGGTTATGGCAGGATATATAATGTCCTGCATCTGTTCCTGCAATATCATTCAGGACAACTCCAAGTCCCAAAAATGCCCCCATATCACACCTCTTTTTCCCTCTCCCTGCCTTCAGCAACTTCTGTGGCCACTGTCTCCACAAGTCCTAATAATTTTTATTGAATGTCAGACATTGTGAATTTTACCTTGTTGGGTTCTACGTAATATTACTATTATTCCTTTATGTGATTTTGAGCTTTGTCATGGGACACAGTTATATTACTTGGAAATGGTTTTATCCTTTTGAGATTTGCTTTCAAGCATTGTAGATGGAACCAGAGCAGTCTTCAGTTTAGGGCTAATTTGCCCCACTATTGAGGCAATATTTTGAGTACTCTGCTCAATACCCTGCATATTATGAGATTCTTCCCTTCAGCAGGTGAGAACATGATCTATTCCCATCTGTATTAGTCATCCAAAGGGGTTCTGATGCAAAATACCAGAAACTGGGTGATTTTTATAAAGGGTATGTATTTTGGGTAGGAGCTTACAGATACCAGGCCATAAGTGTAAGTTATTTCCTTCACCAAAATCTACTTTCACGTCTTGGAGCAAGATGGCTGCTGACATCTGTGAGGTTCAAGCTTCCTGGGTTCCTCTCTTCCAGGGGCTTGCTTCTGTTTCCCCTGTGAGCTTACTTCCCGGCTCTTCAGCTTAAGACTTTAGCATCAAACTCCAACATCAAAAACCCTTAACTCAGGGAAACAGACTTGGCCCAGTGGTTAGGGTGTCCGTCTACCACATGGGAGGTCCGCGGTTCAAACCCCGGGCCTTCTTGAACCGTGTGGAGCTGGCCATGCCCAGTGCTGATGCGCGCAAGGAGTGCCGCGCCTCATAGGGGAGCCCCATGCGCAAGGAGCGCACCCTGTACGGAGAGCCGCCCAGCGCGAAAGAAAGTGCAGCCTGCCCAGGAATGGCGCCTGCCCAGGAATGGCGCCTACACTTCCCGTGCCCCTGACGACAACAGAAGCGGACAAAGAACGACAACAGAAGCGGACAAAGAACGACAACAGAAGCGGACAAAGAACGACAACAGAAGCGGACAAAGAACGACAACAGAAGCGGACAAAGAAACAAACGCAGCAAAAACACACAGAGAACAGACAACCAGGGGAGAGGGGAAAATAAATAAATAAATAAATAAATCTTTAAAGAAAAAAAAAAAACCTTAACTCTGTCCTTTGCCGTGCCTTTTATCTGTAAGTACCCGCCCACCAAGGGGCGGGGACTCAACGCCCTAATGATGTGGTCCAATCAAAGCCCTATTCATAATTTAATCATGCCCAGGTACAGACCAGATTACAAACATAATCCAATATCTATTTTTGGAATTCATAACCATATCAAAATGCTACACTATCTATTTGTGAATTCTGGGTTGTTCCATCCATTTATTTTTGGTGGTTCTTTTCATGGCCTTGGGTAGTTTCTTCACACCCTTGTGCTGATCAGAATTCAGCTGAAGACTCAAGGAGACCCCCTCCAAGTCTCTGATGCACTCTCTCTTTAATTTCCCTGATCTCTGTGCAGCTCTCTTTTCTCTGGTTCTCTGTGTATGAATTCTAGCTGTCTTAGCCTCCCTGAATTTTCAACTCTGTGTCCTCAACTCTGGGAGACCACTGGACTCTGTTTTGGTTCCTTCTCCCTGAACTGATACCTGGAAGCTCTTTCTAGGCAGTAAGCTGAGGGCAATTTTAGTGCTCACCTCATTTTCCCCCTTTTCATAGGTATCAGTGTCCTTTATTGCCTGTTGTATCATGTCCAAAAACTGTTGTTTCATATATTTTTCCTACTTTTTAGTGTAATGTGGAAGGATAAATCCAGACCCTGTTACTCCGTCATAGTCAGAATGGGTTTCTAGATTAGTGTTGAATTAGAACTTGAATGCAATGCTAAGAGACTTGGTCATCTTTCTCATATGATGTGTGTTTATGTGTATGTGTGTGTCCTTAATGAAGAGTTTGAAGGAAATTCCCTAGACTGTCAGTGTAAGGATTTAACAGTTGCTTCTATCATGACAATTACCATTATTTATGATGAGGAGGAAGTTAGAGACATTAATGTAAAGTATGTGGCATGTAGGAATGATTTAAATAGTATCTGCTACTAGAAGTAGAATAAAATGTTGTTTTACATTAGGAAACCTAGAGTTAGAAAGTGCAGTGTGTGAATCCAGGCTTTATCATGGACTAATGGTAGGATCCTGGGCAAATTGTCTTAACCCTTGGTACTTCAGTCTCCTCATCCCCTGTTCTACTAACAGAATCAGGGGCAAATATGGACTCTTGCAGCCACTTAGCAGGGAGAAGGTCAGAAAGGAAATTAAGGTAAGCTGGTTCCAAGAGCAGAGGATCCCTAGAACAGGAGGCCTCAGCATGCCCTGAGCTGTTTCTCAGGTCAGCCTTGGACATGGCCCTGCAAGTAGCTCAGAGGTCCCAGGAAGACAGGACCTACAACATGGTTTCCCCTGGACAACAGGTCATACACAGGTGAAGTGGCTCACTGAGAGTGCTCCAAATACCTAGTCTTTTCACAGCATGTCCCAGGGACCACATCTTTTTCAGGGACTGTGTAGATGAGTTCTTTGTTCGGCCTTGACTGCCTTTGTAATCTTGGTGTCTACTGCTGTCATTGACAATATTATGGAATAAAGCATAGGTGGAGGTTATGGGCAGGAGCTCTGGGTCCGGACAGACCTGGACATGAGTGCTGATGTTTCCCCTCCTGCTTCTGGTGACCTTGAGTCACCTTGACACACAGTACCTCAATATACCCACCTGTAAAACGGTGATAATAATAATAACCATCTCCTGGGAATGTTTGAGTATTAAGGGAATTATTATTAAAATAGAGCATCTCTGGTAACAATAATAATGACAAAAACAATAATATTGACCAATATTTATCTCAGATTTATTTTTTGCCAGGTCCCATGAAAGCCCTCATGGGGATTATTTCATTTATTATTCATTAAAACCTATGATGATTTGCATTATTTCACAGTGGAGAAGACTGGGACATAGAAAGGGTAAGTAAATGTTCCCCAGTCACACACACAGATGATATGAAGAGGAGAACCTGGGATTTGCACTCAGGGAAGCAATAGAACTTAAGCTCCTGACCACTACTAGGGGTGGTGGTTGTAGAGGGGTCCATCCCAGAGGGGACTCTGCTGGGGCTGAGAACTGAGCCGAGGAAGCAAAAGGGGCTATTGTATACCGTGAGTCCTGGGAAGACAAAACATGTAGAGGAAAGTGGTCAGAGTGCAGCGGCTGTTCCTACCAGATGGTGGGGATTGGAATGTCCATGCACTCCACAATCAGAGGAGAAAGAGGCCCATGGGTGGGCAGTTCAGGGGATGTCAATGGCTGAGAACAAGGATTGCCCTGTAGGTCCGGGTGTTAACATCTGCCTGCCTGCCTGCCTGCCCTGCCTGCCCTGCCTGCCTGCCTGCCTGCCTGCCTGCCTGCCTTCCCGCCTTCCCGCCTTCCCATTTCTGGAGCTCCTGCTCTCTTCTGAAAGGGGTCTAGAAGAGTGTTGCAAAGACTTGCCTCAGACTGGGGGCCCCAGACCCAATCCCACCCCCAGACACACTGTTCTATATGGCTCACACAGAGCTGGACTGAATCATGATATTTGATCAATTTAATTTGTTTGCATCATTTAAAAACCAGGAGATCACAAGAACCCAGATTTCCAGCCTCCCTGGGAAAATCACAAACTCTGGCCACGTGGTTATCTCATTCCTATATAAGGACAGTGGCAGTAGATGTATCATGGATGCCCCCGCTGATGGGGTGTGGGTCTGGGGTTTCCACCAGCCCCATCTTTATTAATACCCACTTTGCCGGCTGATTGGCAGGGAATATTTATTACCGCCATTATACTTCCTATTATATTCTCCTTCCCTTGAGATGAGCTGGATTCTCTTTGTACATTATTTGACTGGCCCCCGAGCCATGTAAATTTGAGAACACTATTCCTAGACACCCTCCAGACACCATCCTTTCATACAAATGATCTGTGGTGCAAGTATTATTTCCATCACATGATATTCCTTTATAAAGAGTTACTTAAATAATATGTGAGCATGAGCCTGGTGTAAAAGATTCCATCAGTACATGGACTACACAGGCCTCCCCCTCCCCCAACATTCTCTCTTTTCCCAGGTTGCCACTGGAGTTAATTTTTGATGCTTCCTTTCAAACAGTTTTCTCTGCGTTTAAACACCACACACACACGCAAAAACACACACACACACACACAAACATGGTCCCACTATGAGCATCTTCTACTTGCTTTCCCTCCACCTTCTCTATATTAACTGCATGTCTTGAAGAAGATTTCTTTGGTCAGTATAGACTAGTCCCTTATTCTGTTTCGTGGCCAGTGGGTGATCCATGGTATAACATGAATCCTCTTCATCCATTTACTATCTAACTGTCATTGGCTATTAATGCACATTTAGAGGATTTTCTGGATTTTTTGCTATTTACCTTCCTTATGCACACAGCTCTGTGAACATGTATGTTTCTTTTTTCTACATTCTTTTATGTGGAATTGCTGGGTTAAAGAGTTCAGTTATTCAACAGTCATCTAGTGAGCACCTACTATGTGTTGGGCACTGGGGAAACTGAGGAAACTAGACAGTTAAATATCCCTGTCCCCATAAAACTTACACTTTAAGGGTGTGTCCATTTTTCATTTTGATAAAAGTGTCCACAATGCTGTCAATCAGTGGTGCAGGAAAATGACAGCTTGCTTACCAACATATTACAGCACTCTTGGGGCAAGATCTCTGCAGCAGTGACTGAATACCTAGACCTTTGTTCCCTTCCAGATCTTCAGGGTTTCATGATAAGACTGTTCATTTGGGTGTGTTTGGTGGTGGGTAAATGAAGGAGAGATGGGGAAGGCCAGTTCACTAGTAATATGGTGGAAAGGAGATGGGAATAATAGTTCTCAAAGTGTGGTCCCCAGACCACCAGCAGCAGCATCTTGTTAAAAATATATCTTGTGAGAAGTTGAAATTCTTGTGTTCCACACTGGACCCAATGGATTGGAACCTCTGGGGGATTGGGCTCAATTTGTGGTTTAACAAGCCCTTCAGGTGATTTTGGGGCACATTAAAGTTTGAGAACCACCATAATAATCTACAGGGACATAAGTATGAAAGAGGCCCTCCTGGGTCTCACCTCCAAGGAATGTGCAAGAATGAGGTCTCTAGGATGGTACCAACCTCTCCTGGAACATACTCATGTAGGGTGTAGGGATGGAAGGCTCCCCTGAGGGGTGGTCTATTTTATAACTGGGGATAAGCCCCAGCCCTTGATAGAAGTAGGGATGATACTGCCTTGATTGCCCCAGCCCCCAATCTGTCCTTCTCCTTTCCACAAGACCTCAGGTGGACACTGATTTTCAAACTTCCCAGAGAAAATGGTAGTCCTATCTTTGTCTGTCCATCATGTTTCTACAGACTTGAATAAATTGGGGGCCCTCAAAAGGGCAGTTGATTGCCTCCTGGATGCACCAGGAGATTGCTGGCTATGGCTATTCCAGGGTATGTAAGGGTTTGAGATGGACCACCAAAACACTGTCGCTGCCTCCTGCATAGTCAGGCATAGTGGTTGATTGGCAGGAGTTCATAATGGGGGACCTGGGCTTTGGGGACTAGAGAAGAGTCTAATCCAGTCTCAGACACGAATCTTCAGACAGGGCTGAAGATGCTTCCTGGTCAGAGGCAGAGTTTAGTGAAATCACTGTCTAGCAGATCGCTAGCGCTCTGTTGGTGGGACTTAGCATTTTAGGTAATCATAAGTCTAATTTGAAATGTCCTAGGCACTGTTTATGTGTCATCTTCAAAGAAAATCCCATTACCTCATTTTACTGATGAGGACACTGTGGCCCAGAGAAGACAGGTAACTATTTCGAGTCCATCAACTAGGGTATAGCAGAACCTGAATCAGATGCTAAAGCCCATGAGGACAGCAGCTGGAGCTCTCCTTGTCTTCATGTTAACCCAGTCCCTCCCGGGGTCCCTTCCCTGTCCTCACAGGCCCGCCTCTGCACAGTGACATCCCATCTCATGACATTCACAATACCTCTCCTCAGAGACCCCACCCCAGCCCTGGGAGAATTGCCCTGGACTCCTAGCCCTGGGCCTTGAGTATCATGTGTATCCTAGAGAGATTTTCAGTTCAGCCCTGTTAGGGCTGTCATGACAGACATATGTGAGCAGGAAAGACATCTGTCCTGCCCAATGTTCCGCCCTTCCAGGGAGCAGGGTGGGTCCTGAGGTGGCCCTCTGAGGCAAGGCTGGACCCCTGGAGAGAGGATATAAATGAGAGTGAGAAGGTGTAATTGAGGCCCTGTGGATAAGGCTGGGGGAGGGGGCTGAAGAGGCTGCTGGGATGGAAGGAGAGGTCTGGTGGCCATTAGAGGTGATTTGGGGAGAGAAAGGAGGTATGGCTGCTGCCAGAGAGGGAATTTGGGGAAAGGACAGGTATGTTCAGAGGGGATTTAATGGGGATTATCATGGGCAATGTGAAGGTAAGACCCCTCTTCTTTCTCTAGGATCCAATAGTTCACAGTGGGTGTTGAGAGATGGAAGAGATGATGATGGGTCACTTCCTGTGGTTCTGGAACTTACCCTAAACCTCTCATGGGGCACCATACAGAAGTCACCATGACAAGAGTTTGTCAAAGTTGGTCAGGGGATGACTATTCCTGGGACCCAGACATGAGAGGACACTCTCTGAATCCTCTGAATCCCTCAGTCCCAGAGGTCTCTCCCCATCCTTAGTATGAAACTGCTTTCCTCATGATAAGATGGTGGTGACTGCAGACTATGGGGGGTCTGCAAGACCCCAGGCCTCTCCACAACAGGGTTGAATGGTACAGTGACTCATTACTCACACAACAGCTCTGAGCTAAATATTTGTGGGTTTGTTTCATAGGGTGTAGCCTTTAAGTTCTTTGTAGGTTGCTGTGTGAGGTCTCTGAGTTATTGGGGAGGTGTGACATTTCAGAGCTCTTTGGTGGTTTGTGTCTAGGGTGAGATGTCTCTGAACTATTTGTGGTCTCTGTCCCCCTGAAATACTTGGACGGTCTTTGCACAGGGAGTTAGGCCTCTGAGCTCTTTGTGTATCTGCACCTCAGGGTATTGGCATGAGGAAGGCAGGGTGCTGTTTTCTCTCACTAACAGGACTTAGAACAAGGGTTATGAGTTCATATTTGCTCTGATTTGTTCCATCCCTGCCCTGATACCATAGAAATGAAAACACAGGATCCCCATCCTCAGGGAGGGCAGGTCCTCAGACATGTGCAACATGTAGGAGCCCATGGCAATAATACTAGTAAGAACAAAAATATCTGCTGATATCAACCCCACCTTTGCTCAGGGCCAAGCCCTGTGATAAACCTATGTACACATATTAACTCAATTAATCTGCTAAACACTCTATGAGGAGATTGCCATTTGCAGATGAGGAGGCTGAAACCAAGCAAAGACAGGTGGTGTGCTCACAATCTTCAGCTCCTGAGGAGGAAAGGAACCAGATGTAAACTTGGGTTCACTAGACGAGTCAAGGAAAGGCTCAGCACAGCCAAGATTGGGTGGGGGGTGACCAGTGTGTGTGTGTGGGAAGAGTTTTCCCAGAGCCTCAAGGACCCTGTAATTGACTCACTGGCAGGATGTCTCTCTCTCTCTACATATGTATGCTATTCTGTACTTGATATATATACAGAATGTAATCCTCATATTACCTGTGGCAATGGTGGCATAAAGTAGAGATAATGAATCTCCACACAGTTTGGGAATTACTTCAGATTCATCATTTTGCACACACCCTACAGCAAGTATAGAAATCCTTGCCTCCCCTTCCTCCTTTAAAGCATTTTTTTTTGGCACTGAGAGTTAGCATGAGGGCAGCCAAGGGCCTAAGAGGAATTGGGGGACCCCATGGACAGCATTATCTTCCCCATAACTGGAATGTGTCTTTGTCCTGATGGATAGAAGGTCCTGGTGTGGGTCAAGGTGGTGGTGGTGGTGGTGGTGAAATCTTCCCTCAAGACTGGAGGCCAGGTCAAGGGCAGCAGAGACATTTCCTAGAAATAGTCCCTAGGAAGGGACTATTCCTTTCCCTTTCTGTCTCTCACATGTGGGGCTGAGTGTGATTTTACTCATACTATGTGGGCCCTTGCTCAACCTATCCTGAAGGTATCGTCCTCTGACATGGATTTCCATGGGGGTAATTGATGGGATTGGGGGATGTTCCTCCTGAACCCTAAGAAATTGTCCAGGGAAGGCATGATCAGCTGCAGAGTGGCCAGGACTGGGGAAGGAGTCCTTCCTTGGGGGAAACCAATAACTCTTTCCCATACACTGGATGAGCTGGGCCTCTGGCCTCTAAAAGAGGCATAAGGGCTCCTCGGCTAAAAACCCTCCTATGGCTCCCTCTTCACTCAGAGTAAGTCAAAGTTTTCACCATGATCCAGAAGGCCCTACATGATCTGGCCCTTACTACCTCTCTGATCCCATCTCCTACCTGTCTCTCCCTTGATCATGGTGTGGCAGCAACACTGGCCTCCTCACTGTTTCTCATACATTCTAGGCAGAGTTCCACCCCAGGACTTTTGCCTTGACTATTATTTCTGCCTGGAATACTTTTTATTTCAGATTCTCATCTCCTGTAGGTTTCTGCTCAAACGTCACATTGTTATAAAAATCTTTTTTAACCTCTCTTCCTAGAAATGCTCCCCTCTCTATTTTACTACCCTGATTTAATTTTCATCTCTGCAGGTACCACTGCCTGACAAATTACATGCTTATATTTTAAAGCTGTATGAACCCAATAGAATGTAAGCTCCGTGAGGGCAGAGGTTTTTGTCTCTTTCCTCATAGCTGTATTCCTAACACCTATACCAGTACCTGGCACACAATTTGGACAGAATGAATTAGTGAATGAATAAACAAATGCAAAATTGTTGTGACAGATAGCTGGACAGGTTGAGAATTCTGTTAGGGAACATGTTCAGAGGTGACAGAATGGTGATAAAGCCCCATGATCTTTAGCAAACCTACTCAGAATTCTTGGGGCCCCTTGGTGATTGCCCTTTCCCTAACAGCACTCTAAGGTCGTGCTATCCTTTTCATCTATTATTGACAGTCAAGGACAGAGACCTGGCCCACCATGCCTTCTGACCGTAGTCTGGAGCCTTGTCTCTCCTGCCCCCTGAGGGACTGTGACTGGGTTCCTCAGGCCAGCAGGCCACCTGCCCATTAGACCCATTCTGTATTAATCAGGAGGTACACGCTGGCACAATTTCTGGCACATAGTAAGAGCTTAATAATGTTCTTGTAATGGTGGACACTTCAGGTAGGTCAGTTTCAGCTTAAGCAGATTTTTCCTTTGATTAAGACTGGGGCTTTTCATCCTGACTTTGACCTCTCATCCTTTGGGGACCAGCTTGGCATGGTCCATGGATATCTGCATCAACCAGTTTGCTCCCTGTTAGCACCACCATAGGGCATGTAGGATGGAGCAGTTATGCCCTAGGACATTCTAGTGAGGGATGTAAAAGTAGGACAGTTCACTCCGGGAGGTACTACTGGGGAGGGTAAGTCCATTGTGGAATAAATCCATTGTGCGTGTGCGGCAACACTAAAGGCCTCCTCAAACCCGCGCGGGGTATCAACTGTCTCCACTTCAAACACTCCGTTCTCCTGGCTCATTCGAACCCAAGTGGACGTTTTCTAAAGCTGCAGCCAACACTTTTGCTTCCCCAATTCCGTCCCTTCATTTCTAGAGTCACATCCAGCTGGGGACCGCAAAGGGGCAAGAGATTGGCTCTGGGATGTGGAGGGCGGGGTAAAGGACCGTCCTGGGCTGTGATTAGTCACCGCGACATTGTCGGAGTAAGCGCTTCCGGAGTGCGGAGCGGCACCGGATGGACACCCCCCTTCCGCTGCTTTTGTCTTGCGTACCTGGTTCCCATTGGCCGCCTGTTTGGGCAAACTTGATAGGTGCTGAGTTGGAGCCCAGGCAACTGGGTATGGCGGGGGCGGGCGAGATGAAGGGGGCGGGCGAGATGAAGGGGGCGGGCGAGATGAAGGAGACGGGACTTTTCAGACTGTAGAAGTCTTTCTCTGAATAGGACTGCTCACCAGCTAACTGCCCCAAAGGGGCTGAAGATGCTACGTCTGTCAGTGGCAAGTTTCTGCGTAATCACTTGCTTGTAGCCAGAGTCTAATGTTCAAAGCGCGGGATGACAGGCGCTATTTTCATGTGAGCTCTTTCAGTTCCCTTTTCCCATAGGTAGGCGCTTTGGGCATCACACCATCATTCTTACACATACATTCAATTAATGTCCAGGGGGAAGTCTCTGACATGGTTTCGTGTTACCCCCTGGGAAGTAAAACAGTTCTGGGGATGTGTGTCATTAGGTATAACATCTCAGATGCCGTTGCGGGTGTTTGATCACAAGGTGTGAAGGCTCTGAGCTGTTTGGAGGATCATTTCCTGGGTTCTGAAATATTTTACCTGAGCGGGATTTTGTTTGCATGATATGCGGTCTTTTTAGCTTTGTGTGTGTGTGTATGTCTGGGCATTTCTG
Source organism: Dasypus novemcinctus (assembly GCF_030445035.2). Lineage (NCBI taxonomy): Eukaryota > Metazoa > Chordata > Mammalia > Cingulata > Dasypodidae > Dasypus > Dasypus novemcinctus. The sequence goes on along the minus strand of NC_080704.1, from coordinate 61,154,961 downwards.
AGCTTTTTAGGCATTTGTTTCCCTGGGAATGAGATCTCTATGTAGGGCTCTGCACCCCAAGGTGTGAGGTCTCTGAGTTGCTTGAGAAGAGGGGTGTCCTGTGTCTTAAGGTGTTATGTATCTGGGCTGTTAGGTTCACTGATTTGTCTGGGGGACTTTATCATAAGGTTATGTGAGGTGGTGGTAGTTTTTTGGGGGGTTGGGTTGGGGTTGTTTATTTTATGTGAGGTTTTTTAGTTATTTGAACTTCTGTTTCTGTTTTGGGATCTCTGTATTAGGTTAAAGGTTTCTAAGTGGATTGGGCATCTGTGTCCAAGGTGTGAGCTATTTGAGCAGTTTAAATTTGTTTGCCAGGGTTGAGGACCTTGGTCTATTGGGGAGGTCATTATTGCAGTGTGTGTGATTTCTGTTCTGTGTAGGGGTCTGTGTCTCAAGCTCCCTGTGCAGGGATTTTTGGAGTCTGTGTCTAAGGTTGTGAGTTCAATGAATTTTGGTGTCCCTGGGTGCCAGGGTACCTGCTGTTTGGGGTGTTTGTGCCTGAGGAGTGATGTCTCTTACTTCTTTGATTGTGAGGAACTGTGGACTTTGGAGTCTGGCTTCAAAGCCTGGAGTCTCCAACTCTTGGTTTTGTGACTTTGAGCAATTTACTTCTTACCTTAGGCACAGTATGATTCTTAACCACGTAATGGGGCCAGTGCCCATGTTGGAGAGTATCTGTCTCTTAGTAATGTGTACAAAGTGCCTGACTCCAAGTCACCCTTCAACAAGAATTTTCTGATCATCTAATATGTGCCTGGTTCCTGTTCTGGGTGATGGAGATACAACAGAGAGCAATGACAACAAAGTCCCTAATCTCATAGAGTTGATCAATAAATATATAGTCCATCAGAGAGTGGCAAGTTCTACCTATAAAGATAAGGCAGGGTCAAAGAAAAGAGTATGTGAGAAAGATGGTTAATTTATTCAAGACCTCCTCGAAAAGGTGATGAATGAGCAGAGGAAGTGAAAGAGCAAGCCATGCAATTACCTGGAGGAAGAGTATTCCAGGGGAAAGGAAGAGTAAGTGCAAAAGCCCTGAGAGGGTGTATCAGTCAGGGTTCTCCATAGAAACAGAACCAATAGGAGATATATGTATGCAAATGAAAAGCTTTAATTTAAGGATTTGGCTTGTACGATTGTGGGGGCCGGCAAGTCTGAAATATGTAGGACAGGCCAGCAGGCTGGAATCTAAGGCAGGAGTTGATGCTGCTGTCTTGAGGCAAAATTCCTTCTCCGGGAAACCTCAGTTTTGCTTCAACTGATTGGTTGAGTTCCACCCACATTATCCTTTACTTAATGTCAGCTGATTGTACGTTTTAACCACATCTATAAAATACCTTCACAGCAGTACCTAGATTCGTGTTTGGTTAAATAACTGGGCAAATCGCTTAGCAAAGTTTACAGATAAAACTAACCATCATGAGGGGAACCCACTTAGCATGTTCTTGGAATTTCAAGAAGTCCTGTGATACTGGTAAAGCCTTCATTACACGGTTTGGTACCTAGCACTCATGAAAAGATTTCTGGTGTTACTATTTGTATTTCTTCCACAACTTGTGAGGGAGATGAGATTATTCCTTTCTTATAGATGACGGACCCAAGGCTCAGAGAAGTGAGCCTGCTCTTGTGCTCACACCTGAAATTCTACTCCAGCATGAGAGACAGGGCTTGAGAGTCACAGCTAAAGGGAGGATACTGCCAATGTCAGCCAACCAGCCAGTATACACTATAAATTATAATACTTGAACCATGGCCATTATAGCATTTTTTTTTTACTTTTGATGGAGGGCAGAACTTTTGAATGAGAAAGGAATTGGGGCATGGGAAAGAGGCAGAAAGGGGAAGCTGGAGACAGTGAGAAAAAACCACATTGGCTTCATAATATTGCCTGGATTTGCCTAATTCACCTTAATAATTTGATCCTTTTGATATATTCGCCCTTTCCCATACCCTTTCTTTTCCTTCCCTTCCTTTTTGTGCCTGAGCAATTCAGTCCTAAAGCCAGTAGGTGAGGCAGGGCTAGGCAAATGTATGCGTGGAGGCACCCTAACTTAGGACATCAAAGCCTATGTACGGTGAAGTGGGCGTCATGTTGATAAAACTAAACAAATGAATAAATGGCAAGTTTGGTGAAGAATGGAATATTTAAATAATTTTAAAGGACATCCCCATAAAATATGTATTAATTGCAAATGGAAGAAGTGTAACTTCACAGCCAGGCACGGTCTTAAAATGTGATCCAAGTGAACATCATCAGAAATGGGACAAATTGCAAGCATGCACCACATGATAGGAAACAGTGAGAACAGAACATCACTTATGTGAAATTCTTGCCAAAGATGCATAATCTGAACCTGATAATGAGGAAGCATGGAATAAAACCAGACTGAGGGGCATTGTACAAAATAACTGGCCTATAATTTCTAAAAGTGCAAAGGGTATGTAAGTCAAGGAAAGATAGATGAACTGTTACAGACTGAAAGACACTGTTGTAGAAGTTGAGAGAGGTTCAATTATTTGCGTATAGAAATGCCAGGACACAGAAATGATTTTGAGAAGGAAAAATGATTTATTGACGGCCAGCGGGACTCGGGAACTTTCTGTTTCAAATCCGAGCCTCGAACAAGATTTTCAAGTTCCTTTTATACAGGGTAAGGGCTAAATCGTTCTTTTTTAAATTTTTTAAAAGATTTATTTATTTATTCATTTCTCTCTCCTTTCCCCCCACCCCTCACTCTGATTGTCTGTTCTCTATGTCTATTCGCTGCATCGTCTTCTTTGTCCACTTCTGTTGCTGTCAGCGGCAGGGGAATCTGTGTTTCTTTTTGTTGCGTCATCTTGTTGTGTCAGCTCTCCGTGTGTGCGGCGCCATTCCTGGGCAGGCTGCACTTTGTTTCGCACTGGGCAGCTTTCCTTATGGGGCACACTCCTTGTGCGTGGGGCTCCCCGACGTGGGGGACACCCCTGCGTGGCAGGGCACTCCTTGCGCGTTTCAGCACTGCACATGGGCCAGCTGCACACGGGTCAAGGAGGCCCGGGGTTTGAACCGTGGACCTCCCATGTGGTAGACGGACGCCCTAACCTCTGGGCCAAGTCTGCCGCCCGCTAAAATCGTTCTTTGTTTCAGTCCTCAATAGGTTTGAATTAGCATATATCTTCCACAACCTAAGTAAGCTTTTAGCATGGATTTCATACATTCTAGATAAGCTTTTAGCACATTTGGTTTTAGCACATTTTTCCTGAATATTTAAAGTTTATAGCCTGACCCATGTGATGAGCTGGACCATGCACAGTGCTGATGTACGCAAGGAGTGCCCTGCCACGCAGGGGTGTCCCCCGCATAGGGGAGCCCCACATGCAAGGAGTGCACCCCGTAAGGAGAGCTGCCCAGCACGAAAGAAAATGCAGCCTTCCCAGGAATGGCACCGCACACACGGAGAGCTGACACAACAAGATGATGCAACAAAAAGAAACACAGATTCCTGTGCCGCTGACAACAACAGAAGTGGACAAAGAGTGGGCGGGTGGGGAGGAGGGAAATAAATAAATAAAATCTTTTAAAAAATAAATAAAGTTTATACAGTCCCCCAGTGCAACGGCAAGAACCAGGAAGGAAGGAGGGCCCAACAGTGGGCTCCTGATACTAATGGCTATGCTTGTGAGCCTATACACCTGCAATAAGAACAAGGCCTAGAGTAGCACTGTGCCTGGGAGTTTCCTCCTGACAGCCTTCATGTTACTCAAATGTGGCCACTCTCACAGCCAAACTCACCATGTAGATGCAGTGCATTCCCCCCAGCGTGGGACATGACACCCGGGGATGAGCCTCCCTGGCACTGAGGGATCACTACCACATACCAGCTAAAGATGCAACTAGAAAATGACCTTGAATTAAAGGTTCAATACGGATCAGCAGAATATCCCTGTCTACATATAATAACATGACTTGAAAATGCTGTTTGACCTAATGGAAGGGGGAAATGGAAAGGAGAAATGAGAATATAAGGCTATGAGTCTCTAAAAAAGAGTCTGGAGGTTGTCAGAAGGAATGCCCTTATGCACAACTGAGCAGAGTCTAAGAGACAGATAAAGTAGATACAACCCCACGTATTGGTTCTTTTGAGGAATAAAGAGACCGACGGGTTCTATGGTCATGGCAGATGGGGTTCACTGCCATGGCAGATGGCCCTTCTTTGGAGCTGGTGTTTCTGCCTGATGGAATTGGACTCAGAGGGGATCTCTTTTCACAAGACTTGCATGCTACTTTATTGGAATTGTAGTTGGTGCTGGGGTTTTAGATATATTTAGGGGATTTGAATCTCTGGACTGATAATATGACACCCAGGCCCAGAGCCTCAACAGACTTCAGCTCCTACACTTTGATTTATTGGACTTACCCCACTCAGCTAACATCGAGTTGAAGAAGGTCAACCACCACACCATGGAGCCTAGAGTGTCTACAACTGAAAGCAGGAGGAGTGCGTCCAGAATCCATGTGGAATCTAAGCCCCCACTTGACATAGATGTGCAATGGACACAACCAATCCAATGTCCACAGAGAAAATGTGGAATGGGTGTGGGAAGGGTAGCCATGGTGGCTGCTGGGTTTGGGGAATGGGAGGAAGAGATGAAATGTGGAGGCGTTTTCGGGACGTGGAGTTGTCCTGGGTGGTGCTTCACGGACAATTACGGGACATTGTGGATCCCCCCAGGGCCCGCTGGATGGAACGTGGGAGAGTGTGGGCTATGATGTGGACCATTGACTATGGGGTGCAGTGATGCTCAGAGATGTACTTACCAGGTGCAGTGGATGTGTCACGATGATGGGAGGGAGTGTTGCTGTGGGGGGAGTGGGGGGTGGGGGCGGTGGGGTTGAATGGGACCTCATATTTTTTGAATGTAATTTTTAAAAATAAATAATTAAAAACAAATAAATAAGTAAAGTTTATAGAGTTTGCATTGCTAAACTGTTCTCCGGGACTGGAGTCGTTGCCATGGTTACCAAGGGTAGGACTGCAACCTCTTACCGTCCTACACCCACAAGTCAGGACACAGACCGCTTTGGTTATCTACAAGGGGATGAACAGCCTCCCACCCATAGTCCACATCAACACCAAAGTGAAATGATAACTAAATGCAATACGTGTTTCTGAACTGGAGCCTTGTGCTATATATAAAGTATATTATTATTATTATTATTTTTTAAAGATTTATTTGTTTATTGAATTCCCCCCCTCCCCCGGTTGTCTGTTCTCTGTGTCTATTTGCTGCGTCTTGTTTCTTTGTCCACTTCTGTTGTCATCAGCGGCACAGAAGTGTGGGTGGTGCCGTTCCTGGGCAGGCTGCACTTTCTTTTGCGCTGGGCAGCTCTCCTTATGGAGAGGTAAGCTCCTTGTGCATGGGGCTCCCCTACGCGGGGACACCCCTGTGTGGCAGGGCACTCCTTGCGCGCATCAGCACTGCGCATGGGCCAGCTCCACACGGGTCAAGGAGGTCTGGGGTTTGAACCGCAGACCTCCCATGTGGTAGACGGACGCCCTAACCACTGGGCCAAATCCGTTTCCCTATAAAGTATATTATTGAGAAAATTGGCAAAATGTAATGAGTTTGAGGATCAGATGGCACTAATGTGTCAACGGTAATTTCTAGATTTTGGTGGTGTTATTGTGGTTATGTAGGAGACTGTACTTGATTGTAGGAGTGACAGAGCATCATGTCTGCAACTTACCCCCAAGTGGATCAGGGAAAACAAAAGAGGTCTTTGCAATTCTTTTTTATGAGACTGAGATCATTTCAAAGTGAAAAAAAAATACGGAAAGAGTGATATATTTTCCTTTGGAGAAACAAATATGCTTATAGGAACATGGCCTTTGAGACACAGTGAGAGATGACAATGGTGCTTCGTATGACATTTTATGATTTAGAGTTGAATTTCTTTAAAAAAGAAACATTCATTAACATCCATTAATTAAGCTGTCACTCTAATGGGCTTTTTTTTTCTTTTTTCCTGTGTTTTTTATTAGAGAAGTTGTGAACTTACAAAAGAATCATGCGTAATGTGCAGAATTCCCACATATCACCTCTCCACCAACCCCTTACATTGTTGTGGAACATTTGTTACAGATTATGAAAGAACATCATCAGACTATTACCACTAACTATGGTCCATAGTGTACATTTAGTATATTTTTTCATATACCCCCTATTATTAAAACCATGTGTTAGTACTGTACATTTGTTACAGTTCATGAGAGAACACCTTCATATTTTTATTGTTAACCATAGTCCATTATCCAACACATGGTTCACTGTGTTATACAGTCCCATGCCTTGTACAGTCTATCCAAAGTGTATACTCAGTGGCTTTCACTTTCATCACAGAGTTGTGCAGTCATTGCCTCAGTAAATCTTTGAACATTTTCCTTAGTCCAAAAGAAAAAATGCGATATCCCCCTGTTATTGATATAGTACCTTCTTTGACATTGATGCAAGAATATTACAATATTGCTGTAAACTGTAGCTGATAGTTACATTAATTGTATTTTTCCCTTTCATCACCATATTCTTACCACCTTGGAATAGTGATGTATATTGTAGTTCATAGAAGAACGTTCTTGTTTTTGTACTATTAACCACAATCCTCATCCACCTCCAGGTTCACTACGTTATTCAGGCCCTAGATTATTCTCTAGCTTTCTTTCATATGACATTTATATCCCTAGAATACCCCTTTTAAACACAATCCCATTTATAAACCAGTTGTGTTAGTTATACTCATTGTAATGTATTATCATGAACTATATCCATTTCCACACTTTTACGGTCAAGCTAATTAAAAATTCTACATACTTTAAGCAACAGTACTCCTTAGCCCTCATCCTATCTCCTAGCAACCTACACTCTAGGTTTTAAGATGTGTTTATTCTTTGTATTTAGTTCATATTAGTGAGACCACACAATATTTGTCCTTTTGTGTCTGGCTTATTTCACTCAGCATAATGTCCTCAAGGCTCATTGATATTGTCATATGTGTCCCAATTTCATTTTTTAATACTGCAGCATAGTGTTCCATCATATAAATATGATGTGATATATATATCACATTTTGTTTGTTCATTCATCAGTGATGGACACTTGGGTTGTTTCCATCCTTTTGGCAATAATGAACAACACCACTATGAACATCGGTGTGCAAATGACTTTCCATGTCAAGTTTTTCAGTTCTTCTGGATATATTCCTAGTATAGGGATTGCTGGGTCATATGGCAGTTCTATATTATGCTTCCTGCGGAAGCACCAAGCTATCTTCCACAGAGGTTGCACCATACTACATTCCTGCCAACAGTGAAGGAGTATTTCTATTTCTCCATATCCTCTCCAACACTTGTTGTTTTCTGGTTTTTAAAGTAATGACCATTCTGTGAGGTGTGAGATGGTATCTCATTGTGCTTTTGATTTGAATTTCCCTAATACTCAGTGATACTGAACATTTTTTCATGTGCTTTTTGGCCATTTGTATTTCCTTTTGGGAGAAATGCCTTTTTAAGTCTTTCACCCATTTTTTTCTGAGGTACCGGTGCTGTGGATCGAACCCAGGACCTCATATGTGGGAAGCAAGCACTCAACCACTTGAGGTATATCTGCTCCCCTCACCCATTTTTAAATTGGATTGTTTGCTCTTTTATTGTTGAATTGTATGATTTCTTTCAAAGCATGCAAATCAAACTTACTGGATGTATGATTTCCCAATATTTTCTCCCATCGAGTGGGCTGCCTTTTCACCTTGACAAGGTCTTTAGAAGCACAAAAGTGTTTAAGTTTTAGGAGGTTCGACTTATCCTTTTTTTTCTTCATTGCTCATGCTTTTGGTGTAAGAAACCACCACCTACCACCAGGTCTTGAGGATATTTTTAGGTTGTTGATCCATTTTGAGATAATTTTTGTGTAAGGTGTGAGATAGGTGTTCTATTTCTTTCTTTTGGATATGGATATCCAGTTCTCCCAGCACCAGTTGTTGAATAGATTGTTCTGCCTCAGCTGGATGGGCTTGACAGCCTTGTCAAAAATCACTTGACCGTAGATGTGAGGGTCTGTTTCTCAGCCAACAATTTGATTTCATTAATCTATATATCTATCTTTATACCAGTACCATGCCGTTTTTACCACTGTAGCTTGATAATATGATTTAAAGTCAGGAAGTGAGAGTCCTCCAACTTTGTTCTTCATTCTTAAGACATTTCTGGCTATTTGGGGCCGCTTACTCTTCCAGATATATTTGATAATTGGCTTTTCCATTACTTTAAAATAGTGTTGGAATTTTTGGGGGGATTGCCTTGAATCTGTATATCAATTTGGAGAAAATTGACATCTGAACAATATTTAGTCTTCCAATCCATGAACATGGTAGTTCTTCCATTTTTTTTTTAGGTTTTCTTTGATATCTTTTAGCAATGTATTGCAGTTTTCTGGATGCAAGTGCTTTATTGGTTAAGTTTATCCCTAAATATTATCAGACTGCTCGTAAGGAGTGTATGGGACAGTTTTGCTATATACAGAATTCTTGGCTGCCAGTTTTTCTTTTTCAGTATCTTAAATATATCTACCAGTTTCTTCTCACCTCCATGGTTTCTGATGAGAGGTTGGCACTTAATCTTATTGAGGGTCCCTTGTGTGTGATGGTTTGTTTTTCTCTTGGTGCTTTCAGAATCCTCTCTTTATCTCTGATATTTGTCATTCTGAATAGTCGGTGTCTTAGATTAGGTCTATTTGGATTTATTCTGTTTAAGATGTGTTGTTCATCTTGGATATTGATGTTTATGTCTTTCACAAGGGTCAGGAAGTTTTCAGTCATTATTTCCTCAACTATTCTTGCTGCACCTTTCTCATTCTTCTCCTTCTGGGACAACTGATAGCGTGTATGTTTGTGTGTTTCAATTGTTATTCAGTTACCTAAGTTCTTGTTCCATTTTTTTTCATTCTTTTCTCTTTCTGTTCTCCTGTCTTTTCCAGCTCAGAAATTCTGTCCTCGAAATCATTAATTCTGTCTTTGAGCAATTAAAATCTGCTGTTTTGTGCTTCTAATGTATTTTTTGTCTGTTTTTTAAAATTATTATTATTGGAATAATGAAAACTCTGGTAATGATTGAAGTGATGATTCAAAGCTATGTGATTATACCAAATACCATTGATTGTACACTTTGGATGAACTCTAATATATATATATATATAATTTTTATTTTTTTGTCTTTATTTTTTTAAAATGTTACGTTAAAAAAATATGAGGTCCCCATATACCCCCCACCCCCCTCATCCTATTCCTTCCCCACCATAACAACAACCTCCTCCATCATTATGAGACATTCATTGCACTTGGTGAATACATCTCTGAGCACTGCTGCACCTCATGGTCAGTGGTCCACACCATAGCCCACACTCTCCCACAGTCCACCCAGTGGGCCATGGGAGGACATACAATGTCCGGTAACTGTCCCTGCAGCACCACCCAGGACAACTCCAACCCCCGAAAATGCCCCCACATCACATCTCTTCCTCCCACTCCCTACCCTCAGCAGCCACCATGGCCACTTTCTCCACACCAATGCCACATTTTCTTCAATTACTAATCACAATAGTTCATGAATAGAATATCAGTAAGTCCACTCTAATCCATACTCTATTCCTCCATCCTGTAGACCTTAGAATGGTTGTGTCCACTCCACATCTATATTAAGAGGAGGCTTAGATTCCACATGGATGCTGGATGCAATTCTCCTGCTTTCAGTTGTAGGAACTCTTGGCTCCCTGGTGTGGTGGTTGACCTTCTTCATCTCCATGTTAGCTGAGTGGGGTAAGTCCAATAAACCAGACTGTAGGAGTTGCAAGTCTGTTGAGGCTCAGGGCCTGGCTATCACATGGTCAGTCCAGAGATTCAGATCCCCTGGGCATACTAATATATTTTTAATCTCATCCATCATGCCTTTCGTTTCCATAAACTCTGTTACTTTTTTTTTGCAGGCTTTCAAATTATTCTTTATGCTCACCTAGTGTCTTCTTTTTTGTTGTTTTTTTAGATACTGGGGCCAGGGATTGAACCCAGGACTTCATATGTGGGAAGTTGGCGCTCAACCACTGAGCCACATTGACTCCCCTGAGTTATTTTTTTCATTTGTAGCTTGTTGTTTTTGTTTTTACAAGGCACTGGGAGCCAAACCTGGGACCTCCTATATGGGAAGCAGGCACTCAACTACTTAAGCCACATCTGCTCCTTTAGTATCTTCTTAATATTCCTTATCTCTTTAGTCATATTTTCCTTAACTTCTTTGAATTTATTTAGGAGATTTGTATCATTATCATTTATTAGTTGTTCTGTATCTCATCAGAATATTTAGTTTGTTCCTTTGGCTGGGCCATCTCTTCCTGTTTCCTAGTATGACTTGTAATGTTTTGCTGATGTCTAGACATCTGAATATGTTGGTGAATTTACTCTAATGGTCAATTCTCTCTCTTACATAGTGATTCTTTTCACAGCTCTTCTTTGATTTTTGGTTCATCTTACTCTAAGTCTTTAAAATTGCACTAGGAGTGGATTTTGCTCATGTGGTTGAGTGCCCACCTCTCACATGGGAGGTCCCGGGTTCAGTTCCCAGTGCCTCCTGAAAATATAAAAACAGATAACAAGCAAAACAAAAAATCCAACTCAGGGAAGCTGATGTGGCTTGGTGGTTGAGCATCAGCTTCCCACATATGAGGTCCTGGGTTCAGTCCCTGACCCCTGGTACTTTAAAAAAAATTGTCCTTCTTAAGTTATCAAAATCGGGCCAGCGACTCACAAATGCGGCACAGGTTTTCTTCCTGTGGCGGGGCTAAAAGAGAGACCACAAAGAAGTTTTTCTACTTGTAGCTTCTTGGCCAGCCAGCAGATGGTGCTCGTTAGTGAACCTTTCCACAGAAGTGTTTCTTGCAACATCTGCTATGTAGTGCTTCTGCTCTGGCATGAGCTGAGATTCAAAATGGGCTTTGCTGGCTGAATTCACTGAAGAGAAGCGCACCAACTCACCTTCCCTCTTCCCTTGCAATACCTGACAGGAAGGAAGATGTCTGTTCCCTTCTCAGTTGGCTGCAGTGAGCCAAGGGTTTATCCAGGTTTAATGTCATGAGGGTGGGTGATAGGAACCCTTCCCGGCTGCCACAGGGGTTTAGTAACTCAGGTTTATTGTTTTGGGTTCTTTGTCTCTCTGTCCCTCACTCTCTTGGGAGTTGCATGGCACTGTCCTGGTCTGCTGACCCACAAAGTAGGTACCTTGGACAGTTTTTGGCCTTTTCTTCATTGTTTTTGTGAGAGAGTTGAGCCCTGCCTGGCTACTCCAATGCTATCTTTCCAGAACTCCTCCAATCATCTATGTGGAGTTCTTAGTAAGGTTTATCGTTATGTGTAGAAAATGAATAGACTTGATGGTACCGTATACCTTATAGTGAGTATGAATAATATGGCTGATTTATAAGTGTGGATATGACTGAAAGGGGTAGTCTGTGGATGTAATATTTCAATTGAAAGGAAGCTAGAGATAATGTAAGTACTGTTTAACACTGATTTCAGTGGCAGATGAAGATTGTGGTTAATAGGATAAGTATAGGAATGTTCTTTTAAAAAGTGTTAAGAATATTGTGATACATGGGAAAATTGCATCTAATGTAACATGGATTATAGATTAACAGTAATATTGTAATATTTTTTGCAGCAATGGCAAAGAAGATATTATATCAGTTCTAAGGACAACAATAGGGGATATGAGGTGGTATGGGATTTTCCCTTTTGGCTTAATGAAAACATTCTAAACTTCACTGAGGTGATGTCAGCACAACTCTGTGATAAATATGTGAGCCAATGAGTTTACACTTTGAATGGATTGTACAAAGCATGGGACTTTAACACAATGAATCCTGTGGTGAAAGATGGACTGTGGTTAACCGAACTAATATGAGAACATTCTCTCATTAACATTCTCTTATATACACTAATACAGGGCGTCAATAACCAGGTGGGTTGGGGGAAAATACACAAAATGTAAGATATTAGCATAGTTAGCAGTAATGTTTTGATGATGCTCTTTCGTAATTCATAATATTTGTTTCACAACCATGCAAGGTGTTGGTGGTGGGGTAATATATGGGAGTCCTGTACATATGTTTGGTTTGTAAGTTGAGAACTTATAATACTAGACACTTATGTGTTCATGGGTGTTCATCTTTGAATGATGAACCTCCAGTCAAAAAAAAAGTTTAAAAAAATGTTTGGCAACAGCACTTACAGCAGAATAAATAAAGCTACAACTCTGTAATGGAGCAATACCATTCGGTTAACATATACCAACCAGGTAGGTGTACACATGTTCACCCAAGAGAAATGTAAAATACAATTAATAGCAGGTATTAATTCTTTTTAAAAAAATACTTTATTTTATATTTTAAAAGATACTTAAATGCAACATAAAAAATGTAGGGGATTCCCATATGTCCCACTCCCTACCTCCCCCCCCAATTTTTCCACATTAACAACATCCTTATTAATGTTCCTAAAATTGAAGACACTTGGCGAATATTATCTCCATTCCCTCACAAGATGTTTGGCAGTAGATATGAGTATTGACCTTTATGGAACTGAGGTGCAGAGAGGTTAAGCAGCTTGTCTTCAATCACACAATGTGAACTCAAGGAGTGTAAAACTTCCCGGGCTGCTCTGACACAGCCTCTGGATCTGAGGCTTCCCAGAAGATTCTAGTACTGAAGAAAATTCTGCAAAGCAACCAATCCTTGGTCTTAACTGTCACTCTGCTCTGGGTTTGATTATTGAAGAATAATGATGGGGACACGTGTCCAGTCAGTGGGCCCCTCATGCAATGGTTTACTTCAGCTTTACCTCATTTAGGAACTATGGTCTGGGCCATGATCATGAGACTTCTAAGAACCCCGGATTTGTACTGGGTCAGTTTTGTGATCTCTCTCCAGGGAACCACACTACTCACTGCCATGGACTTCATCAAACACATATTCCAAGTCCAGAGTTCCCATAAATGTTTTCTTTGGGGGCACAAACCACCCCAAGAGGTCGAAGTCCTGGGCCCCGCCATTTTCTATCTGTGTAAACCTGAGCAAGACATTCAGTCACTCTGGACCTATGTCCTCATCTGCCACATGGCGTAACATCTACCTTGCAAATTGGTCCTGAAGATTTCATAGAATAATATATGTAATTATATAACACTTTGTTAGGCAGGTGCCAATATACAACAGTTCCCTTCCCTTATCCTCTTACTGCCCATCTATTCTTGGCTTCAGTTACCTGCCCGATATCCATTATTCCTTGGGCTAATCTGTGCTTAAATCAACACTGCCTCAAGATTCCTCCATCTGATTACTTAGCTTCTGAGAACAGGGCAAAGATTTCTGTAAACCTGAAGAGAAAACTGCTGGCACAGCTTCAGTTTTTTGAAGGCGACTCCATCATTATATGGATCCCCACAATTACCACATCTCCCTCTAGTTAAATCCTCAAGGTCATTTACGGGGTAAGCACCAAGAGTCGGATATGTGCCCTCCCTTGTCTCCTAAATTTTCTGCAGAGCAATAGCTCACCCTCCCCTCTTTCCTTCACTCTCTAGCAGCCTTTTCAGCCTCCAGGCTCCAGCCCCTCCCCCCAGCCCTTTTCAGGAGCTGGAGAAGATCCACCTTACCCTCTGACCCTTGTCTGTAAGCTTACTCCTAGAAACCCTAGGCAACAAGGAGCCCTCTCAGGATGCTCACTCTTTAGTAGCCATTAGGAGGGTGTGAGTAACACTTTATGCTCTCAGAAAGATTTAAAATTATTCAGTTTCCTCTGTTCTATCAGATCTAGATGTTAGATGTACAGGAATTGGGCCAGAAATTATTGGGACAGGAGAAGTGCAGGTTTAAGGAATAAGAAGCTGCTGGAAGTGTGGAGAGGAAATGACCTGAAAAACCGAGGAGCTCTGGATCAGTGAGAAACTAGGGGAAAGGAATTAGTTGGGAGCACTTGGGAAACCAAAAGCTGAGGACTGCTTATAGTATACTTCATGTGGGTTTCAGCATCAACCAGAATTGGGTTTGGATCTTGGTCCTCCCTTACAGTAGCCATGTACTCTGAGAAAGTTACCTAACTTCTCTGAGTTTCAGTATTTTCATTTGTAGCAAAAAAAACGAACAATATATTCTATGAAGAATTGCGATGATCAAATTAGAGAAGATAAATAATAGTGTGAATAGAATTATACAGATTTTTCTATTATACCTGATCTGAAGTTTATTTTTTAAAAATTTCAGTCTTACCATGGGGTAGAAACCCAAGTAGTGAGAGTGGGGGTGGACCCACATCCTGGGGAGGACTAATGCCATCCAATAGAGGGAACTGTATCCCTCGAGAGAAAGGGTGGCTCCCAGGGCATTGGGGCAGTTGAGCAAGTTAGGCCCTGAACACTATTCCATCTATCTCTGGAAGTGGCTCCTCAGGAAAACGGAGGTTGGCTATCACTGAGGGCACCAAGGTGGAAGGGAAAATGGACGTTAAATGTGTGGAACCAAAGTAAATGGGGGGTAAGAGAGGAGTTTCTTGAGAGTACACAAAGATGGATATAAAACATGTAATATTACACCATAACATATAGGAGATGACAGACTGATAATGTAAACCATAATGTAAAACATAGGATAACTAAAAATGTAAAGAACTGTGTATCCTAAAGTATGCACCATAATGTAAGCACAGATGTCACCTTGTTAGAAAGCTAATGTCTCAGACTCTGTACATCACTTTAAGTAAATATGATATGAATAGGGCGTAAGAGTATCACTGTGGAAGGAAAAGGTTTTCTGGTGGATGTGTGGGGAGTGCTGTATATTATATATATACATTGCTGTGGTCTAGGACTCCTGTGAAGAAAAGCTGAATAATTAGGGGGGGGGGGGGGAAAGAAAAAAAAAGAAAAAAATAGGATGTGGAATTTTTTCAAGTCAACATTCTTTATCTAAGTTCTTTATCTAACTTTATCCAAGTTCTTTCTATCTATCCTTTAAAACTCATCGCTATATGCCATTCCCTAGTAAGGGACCATGACATTATATTGGGCTTCAAATTTCGGGGAGTTCTGGATCACAGAGTGTTTCAACAATGGCAATGGAGGGATACTGGTATGGGATACCAATGACAGGTGATATATGACTGACAGGGAGCTGTACAGAACATATGTCCAGGGTGCATGGTAATGTTTGGATATACTCATAGTGGCAACAATTAAAAAACCACAGTAGGGCGGTACTGGGTTCCTGGCCAGTGGTGCTCTGTCGTGGTCCCTAGGGGAGCAGCGACAGTTCTCCCAGGTACAGTGGTGGGGGACCGGGAGGGAGTGAGGGTTTCAACAGTGAGCCCCAGATGCTAATAACTATGCTTGTGAGCTGATAAACCCAAAATAAGAACAAGGCCTAGAGCAACTTTGTGCCTGGGAATTTCCTTCTGTCAGCCTTCATGTTACTCAAATGTGGCCAGTCTCGAAGCCAAACTCAGCATGTAAATGCAATGCCTTCCCCCCAGCGCGGGACATGACACCCGGGGATGAGCCTCCCTGGCAACAAGGGACCACTATCAACTACCAACTGATGATGCAACTGGAAAATGACCTTATACGGAAGGTTCAATGCGGATCAGCAGAATATCCATGTCTACATAAAATACCATGACTTTAAAATGCTGTTTGACCTAAAGTAAGGGGGAAATGGAAAGGAGAAATGAGTTTATATGGCTACGAGTTTCTAAAAAAGAGTCTGGAGGCTGGCAGGAAGGTTTGCCTCATGCACAACTGAACAGAGTCAGAGAGACAGATAAAGCAGATACAACCCCCAGATATTGGGTTCCTTTGAGGGCTAAAGAGACCCATGGGAGTTATGGTCATGGCCGATGGGGTTAACTACCAGGGCAGATGGCCCCTCTTTGGAAATGGTGTTTATGTGTGATGAATCTGGACTCAGAT
This sequence comes from Dasypus novemcinctus, assembly GCF_030445035.2. Taxonomy (NCBI): domain Eukaryota; kingdom Metazoa; phylum Chordata; class Mammalia; order Cingulata; family Dasypodidae; genus Dasypus; species Dasypus novemcinctus. The sequence goes on along the minus strand of NC_080704.1, from coordinate 61,138,885 downwards.
GGGGATCTCCCTTCATAAGACTTTCATGCTAATGTGCTGGAGGTGCAGTTAATGTTGGGGTTTAAGATATATTTAGGGGATTTGAATCTCTGGACTGACAATGTGATAGCCAGATCCTGAGCCTCAACAGACTCCAGCACCTACAATCTGATTTATTGGACTTACCACACTCAGCTAAGATGGAGTTGAAGAAGGACAACCACCACACCATGGAGCCTAGAGTGATTACAACTGAAAATGGGAGGATTGCATCCAGCATCCAGGTGGAATCTGAGCCTCCTCTTGACATAAAGGTGCAATGGACACAACCAATCCAGTGTCCACATAGAAGAGGTGGCATTGGATTGGGAAAAGTGGACATAATGGACAAAGGGTATGGGGAAAGGCAGGAAGAGATGAGAGGTGGAGGCGTCTTCGGGACATGGAGCTGCCCTGGATGGTGCTTCAGAGGTAATCACCGGACATTGTAAATCCTCACAGGGCCTACATGATGGAATAGAGGAGAGTATGGGCCATGATGTGAACCAATGTCTATGAGGTGCAGAGGTGCCCAAAGATGTACTTACCAAATCCAATGGATGTGTCATGATGATGGGAACGAGTGTTATTGGGGGGTTGGGGGGAGGAGAGGGGGGGTGGGGGGGTGGGGTTGAATGAGGACCTCACATATATATTTTTAATGTAATATTATTACAAAGTCAATTAAAAAATAAAAAAATTAAAAAAAAAAAATAAAGTGAGTCTTCTGTAGCAAGCAAAAAAAAAAAAAAAAAACAACTGAAAATGGGAGGATTGCATCCAGCATCCAGGTGGAATCTGAGCCTCCTCTTGACATAAAGGTGCAATGGACACAACCAATCCAGTGTCCACATAGAAGAGGTGGCATTGGATTGGGAAAAGTGGACATAATGGACAAAGGGTATGGGGAAAGGCAGGAAGAGATGAGAGGTGGAGGCGTCTTCGGGACATGGAGCTGCCCTGGATGGTGCTTCAGAGGTAATCACTGGACATTGTAAATCCTCACAGGGCCTACATGATGGAAATAGAGGAGAGTATGGGCCATGATGTGAACCAATGTCTATGAGGTGCAGAGGTGCCCAAAGATGTACTTACCAAATCCAATGGATGTGTCATGATGATGGGAACGAGTGTTGTTGGGGGGGGGGGAGAGGGGGGGTGGGGGGGGTGGGGTTGAATGGGACCTCACATATATATTTTTAATGTAATATTATTACAAAGTCAATAAAAAAAAAATTTAAAAAAAAATTCAGTCTTATTTTTGTTTTGTCTGTACTTCATTTTAATTAGTTTTTAAAAAATTAATTAATTTATTTCTCTCCCCTTCCCACCCCACCCCCCTCAGTTGTCTGCTCTCTGTGTCCATTTGCTGTGTTCTCTGTGACCCGCTTCTATCCTTACCAGCCACATCTGAAATGTGTGTTTTTGTTAATTAGTTTTTTTGGCAAGTGATGTTTTTTATTTAAATAAAATTATGAAGTCACAGTTCAGGTGGGGTGCAGAGAAAGTAATAATAGGAATAAGTATCTGAAGGTGATACTTAATGACTGGGGGTCTGGGAATTGATTGATTGATTAATTGACTGATTAACATTCAGGACTGCCTAGCGAGACTGAAACAGTGTCCTGGATGATGGACATCCAAAGACCAGAGTCCTTGGCCTCAAGTTCTCACAGTTTTGTGAGGGAGCCATACCTATTTCTTGAATCATCATGGCTTTACTTAGTGCCTTCTACGTGCCAATCAATGGTCAGGATTTTTGGATTCAGAAGTGTACGAAGATGCTGTCCCCAAGAAGTTTACACTATCTCAAGAACGATGATCAGCAAAACTAATAAATTAATAATTTATGGATCATTTTCTTAGGCATCTGATTTAACTCTGCCTGTGTCTTTTTGGTGCTGGAGTACTCCTTAAATCCTTCTCACATGCTATAATTTTATCATTCCCCACCCTCCCGATATAGTCCAAGAAGCATTATTGAGATTGAAAAGGCAAAATGTGATATGGTCCTGATAGCAACCCCCATGTGCCATGGGAATACTGCCTTGTAATTGTGAGCTGCATCCATGAATACATAACCTGGAAGGTCCATGGTGATTGTCACCCCTCATCCCAACCCAAAGCAACCACCACCCTCATCACCAAACTATCCTGGATTTCTTTTAGAGTGCTAAGTAATGTTTTATCATTTTCTTCTATAAAGTACCATATATTTCATTTTTAAATTTTTGGTATTTTAGTCTAAGATATTTTCCTACTGATTCTCTTTATTTTGTAGGCAAATAATCATACTGACCACACAAAATCTCTCCATATCTTTCCAGTCAGCCAATACTCAGTGTTTATTTCACATAGATTATTATTTTTTGGAGGTACCAGGGATTGAACCCAGGACCTCGTACATGGGAAGCAGGTGCTCAACCACTGAGCCACATCCACTCCCAAATAAGAGGTTTTTTTTTTTTTCATTTGTTTTGTTCCTAGGAGGCATGGGTGATAAAAACCTGGGACCTTGCACATGGGACGCAGGCACTCAACCACTTGAGCTACATCCACTCCTCTATTTTACATAGACTTTTAAAAAATAACATTTTTTAAAAGATCTATTTATTTATTTCTCCCCCCTCCCTCCATTATCTGCTCTCTGTGTCCATTCATTGTGTATTCTTCTGTGTCTGCTTTTATTCTCATTAGGCAGTTCTGGGAACTGATCCTGGGACCTTCCAGAGTAGGAGAGAGGTGATCATTCTCTTGTGCCACCTCAGCTCCCTATTCTGCTATATCTCGTATTGTCTCTTCTCTGTGTCTCTTTTTGCTGTGTCATCTTTCTATATCAGCTCTCCACGTTGGCCAGCACTCCTGTGTGGGGTGGCACTTCTGTGTGGGATAGCACTCTGCATGGGCTGGTATTCTTCATGGGCCAGCTTGCCGCATGGACCAGCTTGCTTTCACCAGGAGGCCCTGGCTATCGAACCCTGGACCTCCTACATGGTGAACAGGAGCCCAATTGCCTGAGCTGTTTCCCTTTACATAGATTTTAATGTGAGATTTAACGTTGTGTCAGATTTTTCTCTTACTGCTTTCCTAAGTGTCCTTTGTCCTGTTTTTGGCTTTTAAAATTATTGCATTTTATAGATAAATAACAATAAAACAACTTAACAAGACTTGCTGGGCAAAATGTTAGTTATAAAGTATGATTTCAATGTTGTAAAATATGCACACACACACAGACAAACACATAGAGACAGAAAGGACTGGACAGGAATATGCCAAAATGTTATAGTGGAGACTTGAATCTCTAGACTGGCCATGTACCAGCTGGGCTCTGAGGCTCAGCAGAGTTGCAACTCCTACCCTCTGTTTCATTGGACTTACCCAGGTCAGCTAACAGGGAGGTGAAGATGGTCAACCACCATACCAGGGAACCGAGAGCGCCTACAACTGCAAGCAGGAGAATTGTATCCATCATCCATGTGGAATCTAAGTCCCCTCTTGATATAGAGGTGGAGTGGACATAAGCATCCCAGGGTCCACAGGATGGAGGAATAAAATATGGGTTAGAGTAGACTTACTGACTGATATTCTACTATGGAACTGTTGTGACTAGAGATGGAAGAAATTGTAGCACTGATCTGGAGAAAGTGACCATGGAAGTTGCTGCGGGCAGGGAGAGGGAAGAAAAGATGTGATGTGGGGGGCATCTTTGGGACTTGGAGTTGTCCTAAATGATATTGCAGGGACAGATGCTGGACATTATATATCCTGCCATAACCCACTGAATGTACTGGGGGAGAGTGTAAACTACAGTGTAAACCACCATCCATGTGGTGCAGCAGTGCTCCAAAATGTATTCGCCAAATGCAATGAATGTGCCACAATGATGAAAGAGGTTGTTGATGTGGGAGGATTGGGGTGAGGGGAGGTGGGGGGCATATGGGAACCTCTTATAGTTTTTGAATGTAACATTTAAAAAAAAAATAAAGAGATCGTAGAATAAAAAAAAAAAAAGAAAAAAAGAAAAGAACAAGAAAATGACCATCTGCAGACTCCAGGCTTTCACCAAGAGTTATGTGAGTATCAGAGGGTCCTGTGGATCTGGCTAGTCCTAGGGAACAAGGGACACATTATTATCCTTTAAGCTGTGCTCCCATCCGCATGAAGGCCAGATATTCAGGTCAAAGCAAAGTACTGTAAATGAACTGACTGTCCCTCAGCCACTCCTGACGATACTCAGTCTAGATGAACTCATGAGACATGAGAGCCATATATTTTAAAACGGTAAAGAAATCAAAATGAAAGAAAAATAATTTGTATTTTTAACCATATATTGTATTCCATTAAATATATCCATATTATTATTACAGCCATGGAGCAATATACAAAATTATTAATGAAATATTTTATGTTTTTCATTTTTATTTATTTTTTTTGTTTGTTTTTTTATTTATTTATTTTTTGTGTGTGTTTTTCATTTTTAATGTCTCCTAAATCTGGAGTGCATTTTATGTTTCCAGCATATTACAAGTCTAACTGCCTGTACCTCAAGTGATTACAGTCAGGTATGTCCAGTAGCTCTCATACAAGGACAGCAGATCCACAGCAGGTGGAGGCAAACTTTTTAGGTAAGGGTCATTTTGCAAATATTTTCCACTTTTCAGGCCACATGACCTCTAGTTACAATAGCTCAACTTGAACAATGTGGTGAGAAAACAAGTACAGACAATATATAAGTGGATTCATGGGTGTGTATTTCAATAAATTTCATTTACATAAACAAAAAAGTGTTATAGTGTTTGCCTCTGGGTTATTTTCTTTTCTGTGTATTTGAAACTTTATGACTCTGAATATTCTACCTTTAATTTTAAAAAAGCAACAGCTAATGAAATAACATGAAAGATTTTTCAAACAAAAGAAAAATTTTATGTAATACAATATGTACAATTTAACAAAAATGAAAGATTTATATGTTATCTCATATAAAATTATATTTTGAACTACCTTTATAAGAACCATAATTAGATCATGTTCCATTTAGGGTGTGTAATTTTTTTGTAAAGAGTTTATTAAGAAACAGGAAAAGTAGAAATGAGATAAATACACAACCCAAGACATAGGTTGTGGGCGTGCTACAGGCTTAGACGCTCCTGGGGTGCTTTTAATGGGCTTCCATTATATATATATATATATTTTTAATTATTTATTTATTTTTAAAAATTATATTAAAAAAATAATCCAATGGATGTGTCATGATGATGGGAACGAGTGTTGTTGGGGGGGGGAGAGGGGGGGTGGGGGGGTGGGGTTGAATGGGACCTCACATATATATTTTTAATGTAATATTATTACAAAGTCAATAAAAAATAAAAAAATTAAAAAAAAAAAAAAGAAAAGAAAAAAAAAAATATGAGGTCCCATTCAACCCCACCGCCCCCACCCCCCACTGCCCCCCACAGCAACACTCTCTCCCATCATTGTGACACATCCATTGCACCTGGTAAGTACATCTCTGAGCATCACTGCACCCCATAGTCAATGGTCCACATCATAGCCCACACTCTCCCACGTTCCATCCAGTGGGCCCTGGGGGGATCTACAATGTCCCGTAATTGTCCGTGAAGCAGCACCCAGGACAGCTCCACGTCCCGAAAATGCCTCCACATTTCATCTCTTCCTCCCATTCCCCAAACCCAGCAGCCACCATGGCTACCCTTCCCACACCCATTCCACATTTTCTCTGTGGACATTGGATTGGTTGTGTCCATTGCACATCTATGTCAAGTGGGGGCTTAGATTCCACATGGATACTGGATGCACTCCTCCTGCTTTCAGTTGTAGACACTCTAGGCTCCATGGTGTGGTGGTTGACCTTCTTCAACTCGATGTTAGCTGAGTGGGGTAAGTCCAGTAAATCAAAGTGTAGGAGCTGAAGTCTGTTGAGGCTCTGGGCCTGGGTGTCATATTATCAGTCCAGAGATTCAAATCCCCTAAATATATCTAAAACCCCAGCACCAACTACAATTCCAATAAAGTAGCATGCAAGTCTTGTGAAAAGAGATCCCCTCTGAGTCCAATTCCATCAGGCAGAAACACCAGCTCCAAAGAAGGGCCATCTGCCATGGCAGTGAACCCCATCTGCCATGACCATAGAACCCGTCGGTCTCTTTATTCCTCAAAAGAACCAATACGTGGGGTTGTATCTACTTTATCTGTCTCTTAGACTCTGCTCAGTTGTGCATAAGGGCATTCCTTCTGACAACCTCCAGACTCTTTTTTAGAGACTCATAGCCTTATATTCTCATTTCTCCTTTCCATTTCCCCCTTCCATTAGGTCAAACAGCATTTTCAAGTCATGTTATTATATGTAGACAGGGATATTCTGCTGATCCGTATTGAACCTTTAATTCAAGGTCATTTTCTAGTTGCATCTTTAGCTGGTATGTGGTAGTGATCCCTCAGTGCCAGGGAGGCTCATCCCCGGGTGTCATGTCCCACGCTGGGGGGAATGCACTGCATCTACATGGTGAGTTTGGCTGTGAGAGTGGCCACATTTGAGTAACATGAAGGCTGTCAGGAGGAAACTCCCAGGCACAGTGCTACTCTAGGCCTTGTTCTTATTGCAGGTGTATAGGCTCACAAGCATAGCCATTAGTATCAGGAGCCCACTGTTGGGCCCTCCTTCCTTCCTGGTTCTTGCCGTTGCACCTGGGGGACTGCCGCTGCTCCCCCACGGTCCACGACAGTGACCCCCCGCCCAGGGGCCCAGTACCACCCCAGCTGTTGTTTTTAATTGTTTCCACTATGAGTATATCTAGACATTACTATATACCCTGGGCATATGCCCTGTATAACTCCCTGTCAACCATATATATCCTGTCAATAACATCCTGTATCAGTATTCCATTATATTTTATATGGTACAACTTTAAAATTTCACTCATAATTCTCAAGAAGCTTTAGCTTCAGTTGTTGAACAGGTAACAGGCCAAGTATTCATATTTTTCTATTAGCTGCCCATCCCATTATTTAAGTTTCAGCAATAATGCAGTTTTTCTCAGAACTGTCAATATTTTCCTGAAAAGGTCACTGGTTGAAGTACTAAATCAGGGCTTACTTATTGGCTGATGAACTTGACCCAGTTACTTTCCTTTGTTGAGCATCAGTTCTGTCCTATGTTAAATGGGTCTAATACTTTTTTATTACAGTTTGGCATGTTCAACACATAGTGGAAACAATAATCATTGTTATGATTCTTGGTTGCTCTTTAATAGAAGGAAAAGAGCAGATTGAAGTGAAAACTTTCATATTTTGCAGGGTCAAGACCTGCTTTTGATATTTACAAATGAACATGGAGGGACTGAGAATTTGAAGGACTTAAAAGTAAACCTAAGAAAAAAATGCTTCACAACAATGCAAGGTGTTGGTGGTGGGGTGATGGGAACCTTGTATGATGATATCCATGCTTGTTTTTTAAGTTCACAGCTTTTACCATACACTTACTGTATATGTATGTTCATGTTTGAATGACATATTTCTTTTTTTTTTTTTTAAATTAGTTAAATTTTGTTATATAACCAAAAAAAGACAAATTCTGGGTAAGAGCCTACTTGTTCCAAATATTAAAAACAGAACTATCATCCAAAAAACACCCAATCTATTATAGTTATTTCAACTGTACAGTGGTCCTCATCAAAAGAATGAAACCTATGGAAAAAAATATTTGTTTAAATCTCATCAAATTACACAAAATAACTAAGGTTTATACCAAAATATTTTTCTTGGGCAATAAAAATGATAAAGCAAACAAAAGTAGTATTAATTAGTAAGATTAACAAGAAATAAATTTTGGCAAACTGAGATCTTACGTGGATCAACCAGGTAGGTGTTCTTCCAGCATCGGAAGGGGACTGTTTAAGTGCCTATAAACCTGGCAAAGCGGGACAATTCTTTTCTGTATACAGGTAGTTTTCCCAGTCAGTGACTGGCTTTCTCACTCAAGAGGAACAACAGCTTAATCCTGAATCTTTATTGCTTAGTGGTTGGAAAAGACTATTAGGCCCTGAAAATTTCTAGCACAAATGCACTGAGAAGAAATGTTATTTCAGCCTAAGAGTCTATATCAAATAGAGAAATGTTCCCTATCAAAATTCGTCTTAAAACATAAAAAGGTTAAAAACATACACTGAAGACACTAAAATTCTCCAAAAACAAAAAAGCAGAAACTATTGAAAAGTATATGGTCAACATGATTTACATTCAGCTCTCCTAAAAGTGTTCTTTTATTTTTAAAAAATTATATATACAAAGTATGGTAATGTGTTTTAAAATACATAGATCAAATGTTAAGACGCCATTACAGATTTCATAAACAATGTTTGTAAAACATTTTTTGCTGTTATTTAAAAAAAAATTAAAAGCAGTAAACAGTCACTGCTGTGAAACAGCACGTGATCTTAAGGGGAGAAACATTTCACTAGAGTTTCCACAAGTTCCTTCTTCTTCTAACTGCAGATCTGGTGGCAAAGGAGGAGCCCCAGGGTCCCCAGGTCTAGGAAGCGAAGCTGAAGAAAAGATGGTATTTTCAGTTCTGCCTACTTCTAGAACAGGTAAATTCAGAGACGACTCAGTAGAAAAAAAGGGGGCTGTGCTGGATTCTCCTTCTGGATGGTATATGACAGTGGATGCTCTGAGTTTTTCAGAGAAAGTACTCTCGTCTGAATTTGATCTAGAGAAGTTGCTTGCGGCTCCACCTGGGAAAGGGTCACAGCTGCTATATTTTAGTCCTTTCAGATGTTCTAGCTTTATATTCCTAAGTTTAAGCACTTCATCTGTAATCTTCTGTATCAGGAAGTTCTGTGTTTTTTCTCGCCGTATAGATTCAACCAATGTATCTAGTCCTTTGGGGTTTTCTTGTAAGTAGTCTAACAATTTTCCAGCCCTTTTCCTACTTGATGTTCGGCAAGAAATTTCTTCAGTGTCTTCTCTGCTGAGTATTTTTTTGGCACGTAGATGATCAAAATGTCTCTCAGCTATGATTTTTTCACACAGGTACACACGCAAATTTTCTAAAGCGTCCTTCTTCACTTCAGTCAGGTCCTCCTCGGTGAGGGACAGCGCGCTGGGCTCCATGGCAGAGGCGGAGGTGGAGTCTCTTCCGGGTCCGGGAGCCTGAATGACATATTTCAATACAATTTTACTTATAAAAATTAAACCTAAGATTTGATGAGGACTCACACATGAAGCTATGAAGGAAACCAGCTCCCAGTTTCTGCCTCTCTGTGCTCCTCTCCATGCTGGAAGTGGATCGCCTGACTAATGACATGGCACATACTCTGGGGGAGTGAGAAGCACATAGTCATTTGAGAATGACTACCATGGTTCTAGCCTAGGCAAGTAGGTGGTGATGACATCCAAGCAACTTCCTTCTCCATGGTTAAGCAATTTGCATTTTTTTTTCTCTTTGACTCTCTTCTCTCCAGCATCACCCGAACCAGGAGAGCAGCAACAATAAAGGCTGCCATTAGCTGAGCACCTACTCTGTGCCAGACACTTCATTCATTCCAGACATAAACTTTTTGAGCCACCAATATTCTCTGGAGTCTTCTGTGAGCACCACTGAACTAAGTAGACTAAAATGCCTGCACTTTTGAGTTACAAGAACTCCAAGCAATACTGTTGGGTAATATTGTTATGATTTTGAAATCACAGTCTAGTGTACTTGAGAGAGAAAGACAATTGTACAGCAATTACAAGAAACTTGGAAGCACTATTTAGGTTAGAGGGAATGAAGGGTACTTAGTCAGCATGTGAATTTTAGGGTAGCCAGATGAGCTTGAGTGAGGAAATGCCATGTATTTGAGAACTGAAGGGGTAGGAGGTTGCCAGGTGAAAAGCAGGGCCAGTAAGAGGAAGAGTAATCTAGAAGGATGGAACAGTCTGACCGTCATTAGGGAGGGTTTCTTGGAAATCTGACTGCAGGGAATGTGATTGAGGGCACTAGCTGTTGTATTTTGAAATCCATCTCCACATTTTTTTTCTACTAAGCCATGTTTCACGTGGCAGCACTCAGCCCATGACTGAATGTGGCAAGGATACTAAGGAGGAGCCTTAGTATCTAAGGATACTAAGTTTGTCTGGGAGGAAGAGGACTCCTCTGATGGCTGCCTTTGTTTTCCATTTGTCCCAGCAGCCTTTTGTTCACTTTTCCCTTAAATCTGCATTTTAATATGTAAATTTATAATATATAAATTAAAGAGCTGTAACTCTTTTTTGTTACTTTAATGGTTGCTTTTGGGTTTGAAATCTATACCTTTGACTTTTTAATAGTCTGCCTTCAAGTGATATTATACAATTTAATTTATAGTATGTGAACTTTACATTAGTATACTCTATAGTATACTCCAATTCTCTCCTCCCAACTTTGGAGTTATCATATTACAAAAGTTTTACAAATGACCAAAGCTCCATACTACATTGCTATTTTTTAATAAATAATTCTCTTTTTTGGTCTTTAAAAACAAAGACTTTTAATTATACACACAATATTTCAAGCATATTTAATAATAGAATACTATAATGAAATTCCATGTATTGATCAATCAAGCTCTGTAATTATAAGCACATTGTCAATCTTTTTTTTGTATATAGACCTACCATCTTACCCTATGAATTTGAAGCAAGCCCTAGGCATCAAATGATTTCACCTGGAAACATTTTGTTACATATGCCCTAAAAGATAATTGCTTTTTAGAAAGTTGTTGTGGGTTTACAGAACATTCATGGATAAAATACTGGTTTCTCCTACACCACCCTATTATTAATATCTTGCATTGGTGTGGTACATTTATTACAATTAAGAAAAGCACATTTTAAATAATTGTACTATTAACCATATTCCATTGTTTAACTTGGGGTTCACTGCTTGTATTGTGCACAATTATCTTTTTTTAAAATGTACTGAAATATATCACTCATACATAAACATACATAAACAATAAGTGTATAATAGTTGTCAACTGGGGGATGCTGGGAAGATGGTGGCTGCGTGAGCTTACCTGGTAGTGTCTCAGCAGGGGACGGTTGGGCAGCGTTGAAGGCTCTTTGGGACCGCGCTGTTTCGGGGATTTTTGCTGGTTGGAAGGTGTCTGGACGTCAATTCGGTGGGAAGGTAACAGAGAGGATACGTCTATAACATATAAACGGAGGTCCCAGCTGGGCGTGGGAAGTTCCCTCCGGGGGTGGGCGGAGACGCGGTAGCAGGCGCTCCTGCGGCTCCGGAGCCACGGCGGCCAGGGTTTTTGTTTTTTTTTTCCTTTCTCTGGAGGTTTTGCAGTGCTGAGAAATTCGCGGATACTGGGCTGGCTGGTGAGGGATTGTTGGGACAAGACTCCTTTGCAGATTGATTTGGGGAGACAGACGGTGTATTGTGCTGAAGCGGGGGAAGGGTTAGCCGTCGGACAGGGGGGATAGAGCTTCCGCCTGGAGCTCCATCCCCACAGGTCCGGCTGCCGATCTGCAACGGAATTGGATTTTGGACAATAAGGGGACACAATTGAGAGACTGTTGTAGGGTGCAGTGAGGGAGGAGGACACATCTGAAAGCTGATTGGGGAATATTTTGCGAAGTTTGGGATTTCGGATCTTAGAGTCTGTTTTCGGCGTTTCCAGCTGAAGCCCACCCCACCCGGCGGGGCTTGGGATCTGGGTCATTGAACTGGCCGGGGTGTAGAGGCGCCCTCAAGTGGCAGTTGCGTGGGAGCACAGGGAGGGAGTTGTCCCAAGGCTGATACCCTGAGGAGTTAGGTGAATTTCAGGGATTAGATATTCAAAATAGAATTCACGGAATCGGGCTTCCCCCACTGGGCTGGCACCCAGCTACGGGGATCCCGGAGGGTTGTGTTGCACTGCGGGGCTCCTCAGCTTTCTGTGGACCAGATTTGAGGTTGCCAGGTCTGGGTCCCCTGGACTCTGGGGGTCCACACCCCAGACTCACACCTCTTGAGTCTTCAGTGTCTCAGACTTTCCACCCCTGAATCCATCACGCCCTGGGGTCTACCTGGGGTCCTTGAGTGCCCTGGACCTTAACGTTTGCATTTTATCTTTATTGGTTCATATTGTTTTGGTTTGATTTTCACTTTATCTTACTTTTTACTCTTTTTGACGTCCTGATTGCTAATATTGCATTATCCCCTAGTCTTTTCTCCTAGCGTGTCCCCCAAAGTCCCTTTTTTTTTTTTTTAAATACAGTTATTTAGGGGTTTTTTTTTTGTTTTTTTGTTTTTTTGTTTTTTTTTTTTTGTTTTTTTTTTTTGCTGGTTGTTTTAGATAGTGTTGCAATTGTGACACGTGTATACCTATATCTCTCTTCCCCCTATCTGTACCCCACCATTTGCCTATCCTCTTTTTCTTTCTTCCTTTCTTCTTGTCTTTCTTTTTTCCTTTATTATAATTAGTTTTTTTTTTCTCCTCGGTTTTCTCTTTCCCTCTTGTCCCTCATTTTCCACTTATTTTATTTTAATTCAAGTACGCAATAGGTGCTACAGGGAACTCCTCATATTTGCTGGGTTATCCCTTCCTACACTGCCTCATTTCTGTGTGAACTGATTTAGGCTACCTACACTATCCCCCGTCCCCTGCATCTTGATATCCACTATCATCTACTGTATCTCCTATATTCCACCCCCCACTTCCCATTCTTTGATCCACAAACTGTCTAACTCTTAATTTCTAATACCTTTGTTCTGTTTTCTGTCTGTTATCCACTCTTGAAACTATTACCTTTCTTTTCTTTTTCCCTCTCTCATGAAAACAATAGCTTTGTAGTTCATACCATATTCTGCCTATATTCAGCCATCTAATCCATAAAAGGTACTCTACCTACAGCTATAACTCTATACAATCTACATGAATCTAACCTCCATCCTCCCAGATCTCATATTCTTGCTTTGTTAACATACATTACTAATACTACTCTACACTTTTCCCTTGCTGACACAATTGCCTTTCCCCAACACTAATACTTTCTTCTAAAGTGAACCTAACCAACAACAAGTAACTTGAATAAGAAGAAAAAAGTGACAAAGAGAAGATATAACTACTATGCAAAAATAACAACTAATTAACCTCCAAAAGCAGACAAAGAAGCTAAGGAACTGATTAAATCCGTCAAAATAAAGAGATGACCAGAAAGCAACAAAAATCTACAAACCAAACCAATAATCAGGAAAACATGGCTGAATCCAATCAACAAACCAATAATCACGAAGGGGAGCAAAACTTGGCACAAGCAATGAAAGAACTCAGAACATTTATCACCGACAAATTTGATGCAGTAATGAAAGAGGTTAACAACATGAAGACATCACTTGGAGGGGAAATTGCAGACATACGCAAAAACATAACAGATATGATGGGAATGAACACCACAGTTCAAGAAATCAAAAATACACTTGCAGCAAATATCAGCAGACTAGAAGAGACAGAGCAGAGAATTAGTGATGTAGAAGACAGTACCTCAGAAATCAAACAGATAGTAGAAGGGGTCAATAAGAAGATAGAAAAAATCCAATCAGGATTTAGGGACTTGAATGACAATGCAAAACGTTCAAACATACGTATTATAGGCATTCCAGAAGGTGAAGAGAAGGGAAAGGGGTCAGAAGGAGTGTTGCAGGAAATAATGGCTGAAAACTTCCCAAATCTACTGAAAGAGACAGATGTACATATCCAAGAAGCACAGCGCACTCCACAAGTCATAAACCCCAACAGGCCCACCCCAAGACATATACTTATCAAATTATCCAATGCTCAAGACAAAGAGAAAATCCTAAAAGCAGCAAGAGAAAAGAAAACCATCACATACAAGGGAAGCTCAATTAGATTAAGTGCTGATTTCTCTTCTGAAACCATGGAGGCAAGAAGACAGTGGTATGATATAGTCAAGGTACTAAAGGAAAAGAACTTCCAACCAAGAATACTTTATCCAGCTAAACTAGCATTCAAACATGAGGGAGAGTTCAAAATATTCACAGACAAACAGAAACTGAAAGAGTATACCAACAAGAAACCTCCCCTTCAAGAAATTCTAAAGGGAGTTTTGCAGGAAGAAAGAAAAAAACAGGAAAGGCAAAGTTGGAGGAGAGTATAAGACCAACAACAACAACAAAAAAGACAAAAAAATATATACAAACAAAATATGACAAACACAAATCTAATCAAAATATGGCTAACACAAATAATTCCTTGATAGTAATAACACTGAATGTCAATGGATTAAACTCACCTATCAAAAGATTCAGACTGGGACATTGGATAAGGAAATATGACCCATCCATATGCTGTCTACAAGAGACACATCTTAGACCCAGAGACGCATGGAGACTGAAAGTGAATGGCTGGAAAACAATCATACAAGCTAACAATAACCAAAAAAAGGCAGGAGTAGCTATATTAATATCAGACAAAATAGACTTTAAATGTGAAACAATTGTGAGAGACAAAGAAGGATACTACATTTTAGTGAAAGGGAAAATCTGTCAAGAAGATAGAACAATCATAAATATCTATGCCCCTAACAAGGGTGCCTCTAAATACGTCAGGCAAACGCTGGAAAAACTAAGTGAAAGAATAGATACATCTACAATTATAGTGGGGGATTTTAATACACCACTATCAACTCTGGACAGAACATCTCAAAAGAGAATCACCAAAGAGACAAAACATCTGAATAGTATATTAGAGGAGCTGGATCTAATAGACATATATAGATCGCTACACCCAAACACAGCAGGTTATACATTTTTCTCAAGCGCACATGGATCATTCTCCAAGATAGATCATATGCTAGGCCACAAAGAAAGGCTGAACGAATTCAGAAAGATTGAAATCATACAAAACATTATCTCTGACCACAGTGGAGTCAAGCTGGAGATTTGCAAGGGACAGAAGCCCAGATTTCACACCACGATTTGGAAATTAAACAGCACACTCCTAGAAAAACAGTGGGTCAAAGAGGAAATCTCAAAAGAAATCAATGACTACCTTGAAACAAATGATAATGATAACACAACATACCAAAATTTATGGGATGCAGCAAAAGCAGTACTGAGAGGGAAGTTTATAGCCATAAATTCCTATATCAAAAAAGAAGAAAGAGCAAAAATTGAAGAACTAACTACACATTTGAAGGAATTAGAAAAACAACAACAAAGTAACCCAACAGGAAGAAGAAGGAAGGAAATAACAAAGATAAGAGCAGAACTAAATGAAATAGAAAATAAGAAAGCACTTGAACAGATAAACAAGACCAAGAGCTGGTTTTTTGAGAAGATTAACAAAATTGACAAACCTTTAGCAACACTAACAAAGAAAAAAAGAGAGAAGATGCAAATACACAAAATAAGAAATGAGGAAGGCAATATCACCACTGACCCCACAGAAATAAAGACTATCATAAGAGGATATTTTGAAAAACTATATTCCAACAAAAATGACAATCTAGAGGAAATGGACAAATTCCTAGAAACACATAAGCAGCCCAT
The DNA here is from genome assembly GCF_030445035.2 of Dasypus novemcinctus. NCBI lineage: Eukaryota > Metazoa > Chordata > Mammalia > Cingulata > Dasypodidae > Dasypus > Dasypus novemcinctus. Next base: position 61,123,329 of record NC_080704.1, on the reverse strand, counting down.
ATTGACGAAAGAAGAAATTGATGATCTTAACAAACCAATCACAAGCACAGAGATAGAATCAGTTATCAAAAATCTCCCAACTAAGAAGAGCCCAGGGCCAGATGGCTTCACAGGTGAATTCTACAAAACATTCCGGAAAGAACTGACACCAATCCTGCTGAAACTATTCCAAAACATCGAAACGGAAAGAACATTACCCAACTCCTTCTATGATGCCAACATTACCCTAGTACCAAAGCCAAACAAAGACATCACAAGAAAGGAAAATTACAGACCAATTTCTCTAATGAACCTAGACGCAAAAATACTTAACAAAATACTTGCTAATCGTATTCAACAACACATTAAACGTATTATACACCACGACCAAGTGGGATTCATCCCAGGTATGCAAGGATGGTTCAACATAAGAAAATCAATCAACGTAATACACCATATAAACAGATTGAAGGAAAAAAATCACATGATTATATCTATTGATGCAGAAAAAGCATTTGACAAAATACAGCACCCTTTCTTAATAAAAACACTCCAAAAGATTGGAATACAAGGGAATTTTTTGAACATGATAAAGAGTATATATGAAAAACCTAAAGCCAATATTGTCTACAATGGAGAAATCCTAGACTCCTTCCCTCTAAACTCAGGAACAAGACAAGGATGCCCACTGTCTCCGCTCCTATTTAACATTGTCTTAGAAGTACTTGCTCGAGCACTGAGGCAAGAACCAGAAATAAAAGGCATTCAAATTGGAAAGGAAGAAGTCAAAATTTCATTATTTGCAGATGACATGATCCTATACATAGAAAACCCTGAGAGATCTACAACGAAGATTCTAGAACTCATAAATGAGTTTAGTAAAGTCGCAGGTTATAAGATCAATGCGCAAAAATCAGTAGCATTTCTGTACACCAATAATGAGCAAGATCAGGAGGAAATCAAGAAACAAATACCATTCACAATAGTAAATAAAAAAATCAAATACTTAGGAATAAATTTAACTAAAGAGGTAAAGAACTTATACAACGAGAACTATACAAGATTGTTCAAGGAAATCAAAGAAGACCTAAATAAATGGAAGACTATTCCTTGTTCATGGATAGGAAGACTGAACATTATTAAGATGTCTATCCTACCAAAACTGATCTACACATTCAATGCAATCCCAATAAAAATCAACACAGCCTTCTTTAAGGAACTAGAAAAACTAACTATGAAATTTATTTGGAAAGGAAAGAGACCCCGAATAGCCAAAGACATACTGAAAAAGAAAAACGAAATAGGAGGAATCACACTACCTGACTTCAAAACATACTACAAAGCTACGGTGGTGAAAACAGCATGGTATTGGCATAAGGAGAGACACATAGACCAATGGAATCGAATTGAAAGCTCTGATATAGAACCTCACATATACAGTCACATAATATTTGATAAAGCCACTAAACCCTCTCAACTGGGAGAGAGTGGCCTATTCAACAAATGGTGTCTGGAGAACTGGATAGCCATATGTAGAAGAATGAAAGAGGATTGCCATCTCACACCTTATACAAAGATCAACTCAAGATGGATCAAAGACCTAAATATAAGAGCCAAGACCATAAAAACCTTAGAAAGCAGTGTAGGGAAACATCTACAGGACCTTGTAATAGGAAATGGATTTATGAACATCTCACCAAAAGCACAAGCAGCAAAAGAACTAATAGATAAATGGGACTTCCTCAAAATTAAAGCCTTCTGCACCTCAAAGGAGTTTGTCAAGAAAGTAAAAAGGGAACCCACACAGTGGGAGAAAATATTTGGCAATCATATATCTGATAAGAAACTTATAACTTGCATATATAAAGAACTTCTGTATCTCGAAAATAAAAAGATAAACAACCCATTTAAAAAATGGGAAAAAGACTTAAACAGACACTTCTCCGAAGAAGAAATACAAATGGCAAGAAAGCACATGAAAAAATGTTCTAAATCTCTAGCTATCAGGGAAATGCAAATCAAAACTACAATGAGATACCATCTTACACCCATAAGATTGGCAGCTATGAAAAAAACAGAAGAATACAAATGCTGGAGAGGATGTGAAGGAAGGGGAACACTCATCCACTGCTGGTGGGAATGCAGAAGGATCCAACCATTCTGGAGGACAGTATGGAGGTTTCTCAAAAATCTAGCCATAGATTTGCCATATGACCCAGCAATACCACTGTTGGGTATATACCCAGCAGAAATGAAAACAAGGACACAAACCGATATATGTACACCAATGTTCATAGCAGCATTGTTCACTATCGCCAAAAGTTGGAATCAACCCAAATGCCCATCAACAGATGAGTGGATCAATAAAATGTGGTATATACACACAATGGAATACTACTCGGCTGTAAGAACAAACACACTACAATCACATGTGATAACATGGATGAATCTTGAGAACCTTATGTTGAGTGAAGCAACCCAGACATTGAAGGACAAATACTACATGACCTCAATGATATGAAATAAACAAGCTGCCCTAGATAGCAAGAGACTGAACGATAGGCTTACAGGAAATCAGAGAATGGAGGAAGGATATGAAACGTTGTCTGCAGGGGTAGAATTTAAGATGAGATGGTGGTAAGTATGAACACAAAGAAGAGATAAAATGGGGGCAAGGGGTTGCCTATGGTTGGGGCTTTACGGGTTTGAGGGTGGCTGGGGTGGGATGGTTGGGTAACGTTGCCCAAAATGGGGGGAGGGAGGGGTAGCATACCAACATAGGAGAGGGACTGGAGGTGGTGGAGAGTAAAATGCCGAGAAATCATAACAAAATGTAATAAAGAGGGTTACCTGTTTAGAATGCGCGGAGAGGAGGGTCTGATGCAAGACGAGCTCCTGGAGAATGTCTAAATGCTCACTCTGCCAGAGTGGGTGACACCAAGGGGTAGAATCCCAAGTAGTGAGAGTGGGGGTGGACCCACATCCTGGGGAGGAATAATGCCACCAAATAGAGGGAACTCTATCCCTCGAGAGAAAGGGTGGCTCCCGGGGCGTTGGGGCAGTTGAGCAAATTAGGCCCTGAACACTATTCCATCTATCTCTGGAAGTGGCTCCTCAGGAAACGGAGCTTGGCTGTCACTGTGGGCACCAAGGTGGAAGGGAAAATGGACGTTAAATGTGTGGAACCAAAGTAAATGGGGGGAAAGAGAGGAGTTTCTTGAGAGTACACAAGGACGGATATAAAACATGTAATATTACACCATAACATATAGGAGATGACAGACTGATAATGTAAACCATATTGTAAAACATAGGATAACTAAAAATGTAAAGAATTGTGTATCCTAAAGTATCCACCATAATGTAAGCACAGATATTACCTTGTTAGAAATCTAATATCTCAGACTCTGTACATCACCTTAAGTAAATATGATATGAATAGGGTGTAAGAGTATCGATGTGGAAGGAAAAAGGTTATATGGTGGATGTATGGGAATGCTGTATATTATATATATGCATTGCTGTGGTCTAGGACTCCTATGAAGAAATGCTGAATAATTGGGGGGGGGGGGAAAGGATAAGATGTGGAATTTTTTCAAGTCAACATTCCGTAAGTTCTATATCTAACTTTATCCAAGTTCTTTATCTATCCGTTAAACCCATCGCTATATGCCATTCCCTAGTAAGGGACCACGACATTATATTGGGCCTCAAATTTCGGGGAGTTCTGGATCACAGAGTGTTTCAACAATGGCAATGGAGAGATACTGGTATGGGATACCAATGACAAGTGATATATGGCTGACAGGGAGCTGTACAGAACATATGTCCAGGGTGCATGGCAATGATTGGATATACTCATAGCGGCAACAATTAAAAACCACAGCAGGGGGAGTACTGGGTTTCTGGCCAGTGGTGCTCTGTCGTGGTCCCCAGGGGAACAGCGACAGTCTCCCAGGTACAGCGGAGGGGACCGGGAGGAAATGAGGATTCAACAGTGAGCCCCTGATGCTAATGACTATGTTTGTGAGCTGATAAACCTAAAATAAGAACAAGGCATAGAGCAACATTGTGCCTGGGAATTTCCTCCTGTCAGCCTTCATGTTACTCAAATGTGGCCAGTCTCGAAGCCAAACTCAGCATGTAAATGCAATGCCTTCCCTCCAGCGTGGGACATGACACCCGGGGATGAGCCTCCCTGGCAACGAGGGACCACTATCAAATACCAACTGATGATGCAACTGGAAAAGGACCTTATATGGAAGATTCAATGCGGATCAGCAGAATATCCATGTCTACATAAAATAACATGTCTTTAAAATGCTGTTTGACCTAAAGTAAGGGGGAAATGGAAAGGAGAAATGAGTTTATATGGCTACGAGTTTCTAAAAAAGAGTCTGGAGGCTGGCAGAAGGATTGCCCTCATGCACAACTGAGCAGAGTCAGAGAGACAGATAAAGCAGATACAACCCCCAGATATTGGCTCCTATGAAGGCTAAAGAGACCCATGAGAGTTATGGTCATGGCCGATGGGGTTGACTAACAGGGCAGATGGCCCCTCTTTGGAAACGGTGTTTATGTGTGATGAATCTGGACTCAGATGGGATCTCCCTTCATAAGGCTTTCATGCTAATGTGATAGAGGTGCAGTTAACGTTGGGGTTTAAGATAGATTTAGGGGATTTGAATCTCTGGACCGACAATGTGACAACCAGGTCCTGAGCCTCAACAGACTCCAGCACCTACAATCTGATTTATTGGACTTATCACACTCAGCTAAGATGGAGTTGAAGAAGGACAATCACCACACCATGGAGCCTAAAGTGATTACAACCGAAAATGGGAGGATTGCATCCAGCATCCATGTGGAATCTGAGCCTCCTCTTGACATAGAGGTGCAATGGACACTACCAATCCAATGTCCACAAAGAAGAGGTGGCATTGGATTGGGAAAAGTGGACATAGTGGAAGATGGGTGTGGGGAAAGGCAGGAAGAGATGAGAGGTGGAGGCGTCTTTGGGTCATGGAGCTGCCCTGGATGGTGCCTCAGAGGTAATCACCGGACATTGTAAATCCTCACAGGGTCCACTGGATGGAATGGAGGCGAGTATGGACCATGATGTGGACCATTGTCTATGAGGTGCAGAGGTGCCCAAAGATGTACTTACCAAATCCGATGGATATGTCATGATGATGGGAACGAGTGTTGTTGGGGGGGGAGAGGGAGGGGGGGTGGGGATGAATGGGACCTCACATATATATTTTTAATGTAATATTATTACAAAGTCAATAATAAAAAAAAAAAAAAATAGTTGTCAACTTACAAAACAAATATATATAACATCAAACATATATAACATCTCACCCTACCATCAATAACTTGCATTGTTTTTAACTTTTTAAACTAATGATTAAAGAGCATTGTCAAAATATTACTACTAAACAAAGTAGTTTTCCCCTAACCAATCTGATTATTATCTTTATATCATTTATATATGAACATACATAAACAATTAAGTGTATAGTAAAAGTTATGAACTTACAAAGCAAACATGCATAACATCATACAGGAGTCCCATATATGAACCCTCCACCAACACCTTGCATTGTTATGAGAGGTTTGTTACAAACTATGAAGGGACACTGTAAAAATCTTACCACTAATCATAGGCCTAATCTTACATTTGGTGTGTTTTTCCCCAACCCACCCTATTATTATTTTTTAAATGAGTTTTTTTAAATGACAGAAGTTGTAAAATTATAAAACAATCATACACATATGCAGAACTCCCAAACAACACCCCTCCATCAACACACTACAATGTGGTGTGTCATTTACTACAGGTAAAATATTATCATCTGATTGTTCCAATGTCCATAATGTACATTTGGCTCACATTTTCCATACTGCGTCAGTATCAACACATTTTTCACATAGATGGAAGAAAATTATATTATTACTACTAACCACAGTCCATAGGTCACTCCAGCTGTATTTTCCCATGCTTCTCCACATTCCCATCACCCTGCAGTAGTGATATACATCTGTTCTAGCTAACAAAGCACACTCTTGCATCCATACCATCAACCAAAATTCTCACCCACCTCTTGGTTTACTGTGCTATCCAGTTCCTAGATTATTCTCTAGCATTCTGTCAATTGGCATTTACATAGCTAGACTATCATTTTCAGCCACATCCCCATTTATAAACTAGCTGTTACTCACTGTGTGTTACCATCCACTCTATACATTTCCATAATTTTACAGTAAAGCTAATTAAAACTTCTACATACATTAAACATCAGTAGTCCACTCAGTCCTTCTCTTATCTCTTATTTAAGAATCCACCACCTACCACCAGGCCTTGAAGATATTTTCCAATAATTTCTTCTAGAAGTTCTATGGTTCTTTTTTTTTATTTCTAGTGTTTTGATTCATTTTGAGTTAACTTTTGGATAAGGTGTGAGATAGGGGTCCTCTTTCCTTTTTTCTACTACAAATGTCTAATTTTTTGAGCACCGTTTGTTGAAAGGATTGTTCTGCCTGAACTGTGTGAGTTTTACAGGCTAGTCAAAGCTCACTTGACCACTCCTGTGAGGGTCTGTGTTTGAACCATAAATTTGGTTCCATTGTTCTATTGTGTCTGTCTTTAGGCCAGTACCATGTTGTTTTTACCACTATAGATAAGTATGATGATTTAAAGTCTAGACATGAGGGTTCACTTTTCCTTTTTGTAATGTTTCTGGCTATTCAGGACTCCTTACCCTTCCAAATTAATTTAATTATTGTGTTTTCAATTTTTTCTTTAATGCTGGTAGAATTTTTATTGAAATTGCATTAAATCTGTATATCAATTTGAGTAGAAATAGCATCTTAATGATATTTAGTCTTCCAATCCATGAGCATGGAATGTTCTTCCAGTTATTTAGGGCTTTTTTGATTTTTTTTAACATTGAGTTGTAGTTTTCTGAATACAATTACTTTACATCATTGGTTAAGTTTATTCCTGACTATTTGAGTTTTATCTGTGATATTTTATTTTCACCACTCTTGACACTTTTAGTTTCTTTTACTGATATAATCTTTATTTCTAGACTCTCTTCCAGGCCCCTTTCTCCTGTCTTTTCTTTTCAGGCTCTAGCACACCCTTTAGTATTTGCTGAAATTCTGGTCTCTTGCTTAGAAATTCTCTTAGTTTCTGTTTATCTGTGAATATTCTAATTTTGCCCTCATTTTTGAAAGACAGTCTTGCTGGATATAAGATTCTTGGCTGGAAGTTTTTCTCTTGTACTATCTTAAATATATCACACCACTGTCTTCTTGTCTCCATGGTTTCTGGTGAGAAATCAGCACTTAATCTTATTGGGTATCCCTTATATATTATGCATTGCTTTTCTCTTGCTGTTCTCAGAATTCTCTTTGTCTTTTGCCTTTGACATTCTGATGAGTATGTGTCTTGGAGTTGGTCTATTTGGATTTCTTTGGATGGGAGTATGTTGTGCTTCTTGAACAGGGATATCTGTTTCCTTCAATAGGGTTGGGAAATTTTCTGCCATTATATCTTTAAATATTCCTTCTGCCCCTTTTCCCTTCTCTTCTTCTGGGACACCCATGACATGTATGTTTGCATGTCTTTTGCTGTTGTTTACTTCCCTGAGACCTTGTTCAATTTTTTCCGTTCTTTTCTTCATCTGTTCTTTTGTATGTTCATTTTCAGAGGCCATTTCTTCAAGCTCACTAATCCTTTCTTCTGTCTCCTCAAATCTGTTATTATATGATTCCAATGTTTTTTTTCTTTTTTTTATTGATTTTGTAAAAATATTATATTAAAAAACCATGAGGTCCCATTCAACCTCACCACCCCCACCCCACCACTCCCCCCCCCAGCAACCGTCACTCCCATAATCATGACACATCCATTGCACCTGGCAAGCACATCTCTGGGCATCTCTGCACCTCACGGTCAATGGTCCACATCATGGCCCACACTATCCCACATTCCATCCAGTGGGCCCCGGGAGAATCTACAATGTCTGGTGATTGCCCCTGAAGCACCATCCAGGGCAACTCCAAGACCCAAAGGCGCCTCCACCTCTCATCTCCTCCTGCCATCCCCCACACCCATCAGCCACCATGTCCACCCTTCCCACTCCAATGCCACCTTTTCTCTGTGGACCTTGGATTGGTTGTGTCCATTGCACCTCTATGTCAAGAGGAGGCTCAGATTCCACATGGATACTGGATGCAATCCTCTTGCTTTCAGTTGTAGGCCCTCTAGACTCCATGGTGTGGTGGTTGTCCTTCTTCAACTCCATCTTAGCTGAGTGAAGTGAGTCCGATAAATCAGATTGTAGGAGCTGAAGTCTGTTGGGGCTCAGGGCCTGGCTATCATATTGTCAGTCCAGAGATTCAAATCCCCTAAATATATCTTAAACCCCAACACCAACTACAATTCCAGTAAAGTAGCATGAAAGTCTTATGCAAAGAGATCCCATCTGAGTTCAGCTCCATCACGCAGAAACACCAGCTCCAAAGAAGGGCCATCGGATATGGCAGTGAACCCCATCTGCCATGACCATAGAACCTGTGGGTCTCTTTAGCCCTCAAAGGAACGAATACCTGGGGTTGTATCCACTCTATCTGTCTCTCAGACTCTGCTCAGCTGTGCTCAAGGGCAATCCTTCTGACAGCCTCCAGACTCTTTTTTAGAGACTCGTAGCCCTATAAACTCATTTCTCCTTTCCATTTCCCCCTTACATTAGGTCAAACAGCATTTTAAAGTCATGTTATTATATGTAGACAGGGATATTCTGCTGATCCGCATTGAACCTTCCATTCAAGGTCCTTTTCCAATTGCATCATCAGTTGGTACTTGGTAGTGATCCCTCTGTGCCAGGGAGGCTCATCCCCAGGTGTCATGTCCCACACTGGGGGGAAGGCATTGCCTTTACATACTGAGTTTGGCTTCGAGACTGGTCACATTTGAGTAACATGAAGGCTGTCAGGAGGAAACTCCCAGGCACAGTGCCGTTCCAGGCCTTGTTCTTACTTCAGGCACATAGGCTCACAAGCATAGTCATTAGTATCATGCTCTCACTGTTGGACCCTCATTCCTTCCTGTTCCCCACCGCTGCACCTGGGGGACTGCTGCTGCTCCCCTAGGGGCCACAACAGAGCACCCCCGGCCAGGAACCCAGTACCTCCCCAACTTTAGTTTTTAATTGTTGCCACTATGATTATATCCAAACATTACCATGCACCCTGGACTTATGCCCTGTATAGCTCCCTGTCAGCCATATATCACCTGTCAATAGTGTCCTATACCAGTATTCCTCTGCCGCCACTGCCAAACCAGTCTGTGATCCAAAACCTCCCGAAAATTGAAGCCCAATATAATGTCAGGATCCCTTACTAGCAAAATGGGATAAGGCGATGGGTTTAAAGGTCAGATACAGAATACATGTTGACTTGGAAAAATTCTACATCCTATCTTTTTCTTTTTTTTTCCCCTAATTATTGAACTTCTCTTCACAAGAGCCCTAGACCACAGCAATTCATATATACAATATACAGTACTCCCACACATTCACCATAGAACCTTTTCCCTTCCACAGTGATATTCTTATAACTTATTCATATCATATTTACTTAAAGTGATGTACAGACTCCGAGACAATAGCTTTCAAACAAGGCGACATCCGCGCTTACATTGTGGTCCATACTTTAGGATATGGACCACATATCCTATAATATATATAGGATATATATATAATATATATATATTAATATATATAGGATATACATATAAATTTTTAGTTATCCTATGTTTTACATTATGGTTTACATTATTAGTCTGTCGTCCCTTATATGTTTATGGTGTAATATTACATGTTTTATATCCATCCCTGTGCACGCGAAACTCCTCCCTTACCCCACCTTTACTTTGCTTCCACACATTTAACATCCATTTTCCCATCCCCTTGGTGCCCACAGTGACAGCCAACCTCCATTTCCCGAGGAGCCACGTCTGGAGATACTTGCAACAGTGTTCAGGGCCCAACTTGCTCAACTGCCCGAATGCCCTGGGAGCCACCCTTTCTCTCGAGAGATACTGTTCCCTCTATTTGATGGCATTAGTCCTCCCCAGGATGTGGGCCCACCCCCACTCTCACTACTTGGGTCTCTACCCAATGGTACCACCCACTCTGGCAAAATGAGCATTCAGACATTTCCCAGGAGCCCGTCCCGCATCAGACCATCCCCTCCGAGCATCCTAAACAAGTAACCCTCTTAATTATATTTGATACGATTTTCTCAGCATTTTACTCTCAACCAACACCTGACACTCTCCTATGTTCGTATGCTACCCCTCCCCCCCCCACTTTTTGGGCAATATTACCTATCCACCCATCCCCAGCCCCCCTCAAACCCGCAAAGCCCCACCCAAAGGCAACCCCTTGCCCCCATTTTATCTCTTCTTTGTGTTCATACTTACCGCCAGCTCATCATAAATTCCGCCCTTGCAGGCATCGGCTCACATCCTTCCTCCATCCCCCGATTTCCTGTAAGCCTATCGTTCAGTCTCTAGCTCTCTGAGGCAGCTTTTTTATTTCATATCATTGAGGTCATGTAGTATTTGTCCTTCAATGCCTGGGTTGCTTCACTCAACATAAGGTTCTCAAGATTCATCCATGTTATCACGTGTGTTTGTAGTGTATTTGTTCTTACAGCCGAGTAGTATTCCATTGTGTGTATATACCACATTTTATCGATCCACTCATCTGTTGATGGGCATTTGGGTTGATTCCAACTTTTGGCGATAGTGAACAATGCTGCTATGAACATTGGTGTACATATATCAGTTTGTGTCCTTGTTTTCAGTTCTGCTGGGTATATACCCAGCAGTGGTATTGCTGGGTTATATGGCAATTCTATGGTTAGTTCTTTGAGAAACCGCCAAACTGTCCTCCAGAATGGTTGAATCCTTCTGCATTCCCACCAGCAGTGGATGAGTGTTCCCCTTTCTTCACATCCTCTCCAGCATTTGTATTCTTCTGTTTTTTTCATAGCTGCCAATCTTATGGGAGTAAGATGGTATCTCACTGTAGTTTTGATTTGCATTTCCCTGATAGCTAGAGATTTGGAGCATTTTTTCATGTGCTTTTTAGCCATTTGTATTTCTTCTTTGGAGAAGTGTCTATTTAAATCTTTTTCCCATTTTTTAAATGGGTTGTTTATCTTTTTATTTTCAAGAAATAGGAGGTCTTTATATATGTATGTTATAAGTTTCTTATCAGATATATGGTTGCCAAATATTTTCTCCCACTGTGTGGGCTCCCTTTTTACTTTCTTGACAAACTCCTTTGAGGTGCAGAAGGCTTTAATTTTGAGGAAGTCCCATTTATCTATTAGTTCTTTTGCTGCCCGTGCTTTTGGTGTGATATTCATGAAGCCATTTCCTATTACAAGGTCCTGTAGATGTTTCCCTACACTGCTTTCCAAGGTTTTTATGGTCTTGGCTCTTATATTTAGGTCTTTGATCCATCTTGAGTTGATCTTTGTTGTGAGATGATAATCCTCTTTCATTCTTCTACATATGGCTATCCAGTTCTCCAGGCACCATTTGTTGAATAGGCAACTCTCTCCCAGTTGAGAGGGTTTGCTGGCTTTATCGAATATTATATGGCTATATATGTGAGGTTCTATATCAGAGCTTTCAATTCGATTCCATTGGTCTGTGTGTCTCTCCTTATGCCAATACCATGCTGTTTTCACTACTGTAGCTTTGTAGTATGTTTTGAAGTCAGGTAGTGTGATTCCTCCAATTTCGTTTTTCTTTTTCAGTATGTCTTTGGCTATTCGGGGCCTCTTTCCTTTCCAAATAAATTTCATAGTTAGTTTTTCTAGTTCCTTAAAGAAGGCTGTGTTGATTTTTATTGGGATTGCATTGAATGTGTAGATCAGTTTTGGTAGGATAGACATCTTAATAATATTCAGTGTTCCTATCCATGAACAAGGAATATTCTTCCATTTATTTAGGTCTTCTTTGATTTCCTTGAACAGTCTTGTATAGTTCTCAGTGTATAAGTTTTTACCTCTTTAGTTAAATTTATTCCTAAGTATTTGATTTTTTAATTTACTATTGTGAATGGTATTTGTTTCTTATTTTCTCCTGATCTTGCTCATCATTGATGTACAGAAATGCTACTAATTTTAGCGCATTGATCTTATAACCTGCGACTTTACTAAACTCATTTATGAGTTCTAGAAGCTTTGTTGTAGATCTCTCAGGGTTTTCTATGTATAGGATCATGTCATCTGCAAATAAGGAAATTTTGACTTCTTCCTTTCCAATTTGAATGCCTTTTATATCTGGTTCTTGCCTCAGTGCTCGAGCAAGTACTTCTAAGACAATGTTAAATAGGAGCAGAGACAATGGGCATCCTTGTCTTGTTCCTGAGTTTAGAGGGATGGATTTTAGGATTTCTCCATTGTAAACAATGTTGGCTGTTGGTTTTTCATATATACTCTTTATCATGTTCAAAAAATTTCCTTGTATTCCGATCTTTTGGAGTGTTTTTATAAAGAAAGGGTGCTGTATTTTGTCAAATGCTTTTTCTGCATCTATAGATATAATAATGTGATGTTTTTCCTTCAATCTGTTTATATGGTGTATTATGTTGATTGATTTTCTTATGTTGAACCATCCTTGCATACCTGGAATAAATTCCACTTGGTCGTGGTGTATAATTAGTTTAATGTGTTGTTGAATATGATTAGCAAGTATTTTGTTAAGTATTTTTGCGTCTAGGTTCATTAGAGAAATTGGTCTGTAATTTTCCTTTCTTGTGGTGTCTTTGTTTGGCTTTGGTACTAGGGTAATGTTGGCATCATAGAAGGATTTTGGCAATGTTCCTTCTGTTTCGATTTTTTGGAATAGTTTCAGCAGGATTGGTGTTAGTTCTTTCTGGAATGTTTTGTAGAATTCACCTGTGAAGCCGTCTGGCCCTGGGTTCTTCTTAGTTGGGAGATTTTTAATGACTGATTCTATCTCTCTGCTTGTGATTGGTTTGTTAAGATCATCAATTTCTTCTTTCGTCAATATGAGCTGCTTATGTGCTTCTAGGAATTTGTCCATTTCCTCTAAATTGTCATTTTTGTTGGAATATAGTTTTTCAAAGTATCCTCTTATGATAGTCTTTATTTCTGTGGGGTCGGTGGTGATATCACCTTTCTCATTTCTTATTTTGTGTATTTGCATCTTCTCTCTTTTTTTCTTTGTTAGTCTCGCTAAAGGTTTGTCAATTTTGTTGATCTTCTCAAAGAACCAGCTCTTGGTCTTGTTTATCTTTTCAAGTGCTTTCTTATTTTCTAGTTCATTTAATTCTGTTCTTATCTTTGTTATTTCCTTCCTTCTTCTTCCTGCTGGGTTACTTTGTTGTTGTTTCTCTAATTCCTTCAAATGTGCAGTTAGTTCTTCAATTTTTGGTCTTTCTTCTTTTTTGATATATGAATTTATAGCTATAAATTTCCCTCTCAGTACTGCTTTTGCTGCATCCCATAAATTATGGTATGTTGTGTTATCAGTATCCTTTGTTTCAAGGTAGTCATTGATTTCTTTTGAGATTTCCTCTTTGACCCACTGTTTTTCTAAGAGTGTGCTGTTTAATTCCAAATCATGGTGTGAAATCTGGGCCTCTGTCCCTTGCAAATTTCCAGCTTGACTCCACTGTGGTCAGAGATATTGTTTTGTATGATTTCAATCTTTCTGAATTCATTCAGCCTTTCTTTGTGACCTAGCATATGGTCTATCTTGGAGAATGATCCATGTGCACTTGAGAAAAATGTATATCCTGCTGTGTTTGGGTGTAATGATCTATATATGTCTATTAGATCCAGCTCCTCTAATATACTATTCAAATGTTTTGTTTCTTTAGTGATTCTCTTTTGAGATGTTCTGTCCAGAGTTGATAGTGGTATATTAAAGTCCCCCACTATAATTGCAGATGAATCTATTGTTTCACTTAGTTTTTCCAGCGTTTGCCTCATGTATTTAGGGGCACCCTTGTTAGGAGCATAAATATTTATGATTGTTCGATCTTCTTGACAGATTTTCCCTTTCACTAAAATGTAGTATCCTTCTTTGTCTCTCACAATTGTTTCACATTTAAAGTCTCTTTTGTCTGATATTAATATAGCTATTCCTGCCTTTTTTTGGTTATTGTTTGCTTGTATGATTGTTTTCCAGCCATTCACTTTCAATCTCCATGCGTCTCTGGGTCTAAAATGTGTCTCTTGTAGACAGCATACGGATGGGTCATATTTCCTTATCCAATGTCCCAGTCTGAATCTTTTGATAGGTGAGTTTAATCCTTTGACATTCAGTGTTATACTTTCAAGGAATTATTTGTGTTAGCCATATTTTGATTGGATTTGTGTTTGTGATATTTTGTTTGTATTTTTTTCCCTTCTATTTTTGTCTTTTTTTGTTGCTCTTATACGCTCCTCCAACTTTGTCTGTCCTGTTTTTTCCTTTCTTCCTGCAGAACTCCCTTTAGAATTTCTTGAAGGGGAGGTTTCTTGTTGGTATACTCTTTCAGTTTCTGTTTATCTGCGAATATTTTGAACTCTCCATCATGTTTGAATGCTAGTTTAGCTGAATAGAGTATTCTTGGTTGGAAATTTTTTTCCTTTAGTACCTTGACTATATCATACCACTACCTACTTGCCTCCATGGTTTTAGATGAGAAATCAGCACTTAATCTTATGGAGCTTCCCTTGTATGTGATGGTTTTCTTTTCTCTTCCTGCTTTTAGGATTTTCTCTTTGTCTTGAGCGTTGGATAATTTGACAAGTATATGTCTTGGGGTAGGCCTGTTGGGGTTTATGACTAGTGGAGTACGCTGTGCTTCTTGGATATGTACATCTGTCTCTTTCAGTATATTTGGGAAGTTTTCAGCCATTATTTTCTGCAACACTCCTTCTGACCCCTTTCCCTTCTCTTCTCCTTCTGGAATGCCTATAATACGTATGTTTGAGCATTTTGCATTGTCATTCAGGTCCCTAAGTGCTAGCTGGAGTTTTTCTATCTTTTTATCGACCCCTTCTACTGTCTGTTTGATTTCTGATGTACTGTCTTCCACATCACTAATTCTCTGCTCTGCCTCTTCTAGTCTGTTGATATTTGCTGCAAGTGTATTTTTGATTTCTTGAACTGTGGTGTTCATTCCCATCATGTCTGTTATGTTTTTGTGTATGTCTGCAATTTCCCCTCCAAGTGTTGTCTTCATGTTGTTAACCTCTTTCATTACTTCATCAAATTTGTTGGTGATAAATGTTCTGAGATCTTTCATTGCTTGTGCGAAGTTCTGCTCCCCTTCCTGGTTTTTAGTTTGTTGATTGGATTCAGCCATGTTTTCCTGATTACTGGTTTGGTTTGTAGATTTTTGTTGCTGTCTGGTCATCATTTTTTCTTGACAGGTTTAATCAGTTCCTTAGCTTCTTTGTCTAGTCTTGGAGATTAATTAGCTGTTGTTTTTGTGTAAGTGTTATATCTTCTCTTTGTCACTTTGTTCTTCTTATTTTAATTTCTTATTGCTGGTTGAGTTCACTTTAAAGGAAAGTATTAGTGCTGGGGAAAGGCAATTGTGTAAGGAAGGAAAAAGTGTAAAGTAGTATTGGTGATATATGTTAACAAAGCAACAATATGAGTTCTGGGAGGATGGAGGTTAGATTCATATAAATTGTGTAGAGTTATTGCAGTAGGTAGAGTACCTATAATGAGGTAAACAACTGAATATGGGAGGAATATGGTATATACTAAAAAGCTATTGTTTTCGTGAGAGAGGGAAAGAGAAAAGAAAGGTAATAGTTTCAAGAGCGGATACCAGACAGAAAACAAAACAAAGGTATTAGAAATTAAGAGTTAGACACTTTGTAGATCAAAGAAAGGGAGGTGGAATATAGGAGAGATAGTAGATGGTGGAGGATATCAAGATGTAGGGGAAAGGGGATAGTGTAGATAGCCAAAATCTATTCACAGAGAAATGAGGCAGTGGAGGATGAGGAAACCCAGCAAATGTGAGGTGTTTCCTGTAGGACCTATTGTATTGTTAAGATAAAATAGAGTAAGAAGAAGATGGGGGACAAGAAAGAGAGGAAAAAAAGAAAAAAAAAGGACTTTGGGGGATACGCTGGGAGAAAAGACTAGGGGATAATGCAATGCCAGGAATCAGAGCATTAAAAAAATAGAATAAAAAATAGAAATAGAATAAAAATAAAAACAAAACAAAACAAAGAAGAAAAAACGCAAACGTTGAGGGCTAGAATATTCAAGGACCTCAGATGGACCTCAGGGTGTGGTGGATTCAGGGATGTAAAGTCTGAGGTATTGAGGACTCAAGAGGTGTGAGTCTCTGGGGTGTGGGCCACCAGAGTCCAGGGAGCTCAGACCTGGCAAGCTCAAGTCCAATTAACAGGAAGCCTGGGAGCACCACAGTGCATCACAGCCTTCAGGGTTCCCCGCAGCTGGGTGCCAGCCCTATGGGTGAGGTCACATCCACAAGCTCTATCCTGTGTTCTGTATCCTACAATTCACTCACTTACTAGGGTCTATTGTGTGGATAAATCACCAATTGACTTCAGGAACCCTCCCTCCCTATGGTTCCCCGGGACGGCCACCTGGGGGCGCCTCTAGGCTGCAGCCAATTTAATGACTCAGATCAATATCCAGGTCTGGGGAAGGGGCTCCAGCCCGAAACGCTAATAACAGAGTCCAAACCCGAAATTCCCACGCTTAGCAGAATATTCCCCTAATCAGCTTCCAAATGTCTGCCGCCCTACGAGACCCTGGTAGCGTCTCTTTGTTGCTATCACTTTAAGACTGCTGTAAGTCAGCAGCCGGGCCTGGGGAGGGGGGGAGGGCATGGCTGTAGGCGGAAACGCTATTGTTTTTGTCCAAAATCAAAAATTCCCCCTGCTTTGCCTTAAAACTCCTGTCTTTCTGCCCAAATCAGTCTGCAAGTGCTTCCCGTCCCACGCTGCGCTGGCTCCCCGCGCTGAGGTCTGCCCACCCAAGGAGGGAATCTTCCACGCCCAGCTGGGATCTCCGTGTATATTTCACAGACGCATCCTCACTGTTACCTTCCCTCCAAATCGATGTCCAGAGACCTCTGGACCAGCAAAAATCCCGAAACAGCCAGGTTCCAAAGAGCCTCCAATGCCGCCCAGCTGATTCCCTGCAGGAGATACTATCAGGGAAGTTCACTCAGCCACCATCTTGCCGGAACCCCCGATTCCAATGTTTTTTAAAATTTCATTGATTGTACCTTTCATTCCCATAATATCTGCTATTTTTCTATGTATGCTTTCAAATTCTTCTTTGTGCTCATCCAATGTCTTCTTAATATTGTTAATCTCTTTAGCCATCTCATTGAAGTTATTAAGGAGATTTGTTTGAACATCTATAATTAGTTGTCTCAACTCCTTTATGTCATCTGGAGGCTTATCATGTTCCTTTAACTGGGCCATAGCTTCGTGTTTCTTTGTATGGGTTGTATTTTTTTTGTTGGTGTCTTTGCATCTGGCTTACTAGAGTATTTATTCTGGGTATAGTTTTTCTCTTTCATTTAGGGTTTCCTATCGTTTCTCCCTTGCTGGTTGCGTATTAGTAGGAGCTAAGCATGTGGTTTGTGCCATAAGCTGTGGAGGCTCAAGCTGCCCTCATTGCACCAGGGACCCATGAAGCTTCTTCCAACTTTCTCCTTTGACAGGGGTAGGGAGAGTGTCACAGCTATGTGAAATAATCCACATGCAGGCCTAGACTGCAGTTTCCCAGAGAGACTGATGACGCTTCACATTCCTTTCTCCCCTGCCTGGGGCAGGGATGGAGCTGAAGGTGTCAGCAGCAATCTATGCAGTGTGGTTCCAAGATGACTGCAGTTGCCCTGGTGGACTCCTGATTTTCATTCTATGCCAGCCAAAGTTACCTGCAGTTACCTGTATAGGCTGGTGCAGGGCTCCTCAGCCTCCTCCCCACCAGAGGTGGGGCTGAAGCCTGGGTGGGGGCTGCAGGCTGATCTGCATGAAAGAAACTGGTTCCTGCTGACACTGAGAGTTTCAGTCAGCCTGGCTTCCCCTCAGGCTGGGGGCAGAGTCAGAATGGTGGCTACTGGCCTCTTTCTGACTTGGGCTGGTTCACACACCAGCTGTTCCCAGGGTTATCTCTTAGCCAGCCAACTCTCCCAATCAGTAGCCGAAATCAGCAGCCAACCGTCTCCTCCTGCCCTGTTTCTGGGAAGTGGAGCTTCCAATTCCTGTCAAAGAATAGCTCCTGGGGCAGCTTATGCCACCAGAGTAGGATAGTCACTGGCCTCCATGGCTTGGCCGGTAATTTCCCGGAGAGGCTGGTGCAGGTCCCTGCAGTTTCCTCCCTGCTGGAGGTGGCACTGGGGCCTAGGCTAGAGCTGCAATGTGATCTGGATGGAAAGAAGCTGGTCTCCACCAGCACTGTGATTTTCAGTCTGCCCCGCTTCCCCTCGAGCCAGGTGCAGAGTTAAGATGGCAGTTCCTGGCCTCTTTCTGACTTGGACAGTCTCAAGGTTTAGCTGTTCTGAGGATTATACTGTAGCCCACTGAATTTCCTCATCAATAGCTGAAATTGGTGCCCAACTCTCTCTTCCTCCCCTGTTTTGGGGAAGTGGAGCTTTCAATTCCAGCAACGTAACAGCTCCTGAGGTGGCTTGTGCCTCCAGTGGAGGATGGGCACCAGACTTCACAGCATGGAGCCTCTACTTATGAGTCTTCTCTGCAGATGGGCAGTTTCCTCCTTCCACTCCTTCAAGTATGTTGCAGGATGCCCTTCTGGCCTGCTGAAGCCCCCAAACAACTGCTTCAGCTAGCTCCAGAGAGCTCTGGGTGATTACTAACTGCCCTGCAGCAGGAGCTGACTCTAGGAGCTCCTTACTCCGCCACCATCTTGCCGGTTGTCCCACAATTATCTTTATTTTTTTTTTTTAGATTTATTTTATTTATTTCTCTCCCCTTCTCCCCCCCCCCCACCCCATCTGTTCTCTGTGTCCATTTGCTCTGATGTGGGCTATGGGTGGGAGGCTCTTTGTCTCTTTGGAGATAACCTTCACCTAAGCTGTCTGTCCTGACTCTTGGGTGTGGGATGGTGAGAGGCTGCAGCCCTGCCCTTAGTAACCATGGCAACGACCCCAGTCCCAAGAAACAGTTAATCAATGCAAACCAAATGTGCTAAAAGCTTATCTAGAATGTATGAAGTTCATGCTAAAAGCTTACCTAGGATGTAAAAGATATATATGCTAATTCAAACCTATTGAGCACTGAAACAGAGAACAATTTAGCCCTTCCCCTGTATAAAAGGAACTCAAAATTCTTGTTCCAGGCTCGGGTTTGAAACAAAAAGCTCCCGAGTCTGACCAGCAGTCAATAAACCATTTTTCCTTCTCAAAATCATTCCTCAGTCCTGGCCTTTCTATACCCAAATAATTGAACCTTTCTCAACTGCTACAACATTTTTGGTAGGTCTCCTGGGATTGCAAACGAAGGCCAGAGATGGTGCTTTGTACTACCCCTTCCAAATCCCAAAAGGAAGCCAGGAGGACTTGGGTGAACCCCTGGATTAAATTTAATCCAGAAAAGATGTGGGCTCCACCAGAATTTTCCTGACGAAAATCGAGGGCAATGGAAGGTCTGAAGAGAAAGATTCTGGGAATGAAAAAGAACTCTGAACATGGAAGAAGGTAAGACTCCTCGGGTGAGCACAGTTTGGAGAACCCTGGCTTTAATTGCTAGGGAGGGAGGCTAATCACCTCCCGAAAGAACCCTAGTAGCCCCAGAAAATTGGGGGAAGCCGTTCTCTCTAGGTCTGGAAAAAGGAGAAAAACCAGAAAAAAACCTGGTGTTTTGGGTTTGTCTAACTGCATGTTAGAATCTGGTACTGATCTTATATCCACCGAAGGAGTGGAGGCTTGATTTTAATAGGAAGGGCTGTTCATAGGTTCGAGTCCTAATGTCCTGGAAATTGGTCTGGATTTTTAAAAATCTTGATTACAGGAAAATGAATTGGCTTTTCTAGTGAGGGTTAGTCTGGGTGTAAATTTAAACAGTGAAAAAGGTCAAGCTAGAATCTTTTGTTATGGTGCTGAATTGCGAATGAATTGCCTTTATACCAGATGTTAATGTTAAGTGTTCTAAGATTCGTGATGGCTGTGGGGGCAGCCATGCTGAAAAAAACATATATATAGAACTTGTGGGTCAGATTAGTGACCTTTGTGCTTCTGTCTGTGTCAGCTCAATGCTGGTGTTGGAGTTGTGTGGTTATGTAAAGTGGTGAAATTTAGTTGAGCTGGAAACCTCCCTTGCCATTGGCAAGGGGGTGAATTGATTATGGGGCAAAACTGAGGAGTCTGGATGTTTGAGGAGTCTGGATGTTTGAGAAGTCTGGATGTTTTTGCATGCTCTGCTGCTTCATCTCTGGTCTGCCCCTTTTCCGGGACTTGGAGGCCGTCTGTGTCTGCCACGCACCCAGGTCTGTTGGGGCTGCCCCAGTCAGGGTGGTTGGGTCCCCGGGAGGGGTGCTGAATTTGAGTAGGTTCTGTCTGCCCATTTTGGCAGAAAGCTGGAAGGGGGGGAGTGGCTTGCCCCTTTCCAGTGAGTCCACACCTTCAATTTATAAGCCACACTCCTATTTGATTGTTGTGTACCTGACTGCCTGGAAGGGGGGGAAGAGAGGGGGATGGAAAGCATAATCAAAATAAATGCAGTAAAGTTCCCTCCCTAGGGTGTCAGTTTGCATTCTGCCCAGGTTCTTTACTTTTCCAAATCTCTTTCTTTGTAAGACTGTAGAAATACTTTGGAATGTTTTAGAACTGCAAAATCGTCTGAAGAAAGGAAGCTATAGCTTGAAACAATAGACCTCTAATCACTTGATAGCCTTTTCAGTGGTCTGACTGGAAACTTCAGGGTTGTGTGACTACCAAGGAAAAAGAAAAAAAAAGGAATGAAATGCCACTTTGAAATCTGGTTGACTTTTGTCAGTTGCTGGTGCCTAAGAATTCATGGTAAAAAGGTAAAAACATAGTTTAAAATGAATCTTTAAATGCCAGTAGTCTCTTGCTGGTAAATTAAATGCATAACTTGCAGATGAGAATTTGTTCCATTACAAAGAAAAGGCAGGACTTCACAGAATTGTTACTAATAAAATTCTTGTAGCTTAATTAATAAAGGTATCCAATTCATCTTAAGGTTAAAAAATTAATAAAAACTGTAACTAAGTTAAGATCATTTATTGATGCATTTATATTATAAAACAGCAGAAAGATGATAACTGAGATTAAAACTGGGTGAATTTAGCCTGAAACTATTATTGTAAGTGTTAATTCTAAACTAACCTTACTTTCATTTATGGTTACTTCAAGCCTAGCCTCACCCCTTGCCTTTGTCTATGGTTATTTCACAACAGCTTCTGTCCTACTGGTATTAGTAACCCTGCTCTCTCTCATGAATCCAAGTGTAAACTAAATTGCTGCCTGGTGGAATTCTTAGCCCTCGGGGTTAAAGGACCACTGGAGTTTTATTATCTCCCATGGACTGGGGGAAAAAAGAAAGTCTCCTGCCTTGACTGTCTGTATTCCTAGAAGTGGCAATTCATGGGAGAAACCAGTTTCCCTGAGGCTTCAAATAGCCTCGGTAAATATACATAGAATTAATCTTGTTGCTTATCAAAATTCTGCTAAATTCAAGGTAGAATATAGGGTTCTGAAACAAAAGAAAATGGTGCTAAAGCATTGGGAACATTTTGGTTAAAAGCCATTAGTTAAGAAAGAAAATTCTTGTGCAAAACTGCACAGTCATAGTGCAAATTAAGAAAAGTTTCAGGAGTCTATGAAATGTTTTGCAGCCACACTTATTTTGTAGAAAATGGAAGTTTTAAATAACTAAAGTTACATGTTTTTGTCAAACTATTCATGTTTGCTTATTTGCTTAAATTGTTGGGGTTAAATATGCAGTTATATAAGTAATATATATTTCTGGAACCCAAATTAAGCTAAGCAGTATATAAAATAATGCAAATTATAAGTAACATCAATGAGTTGTGTTTCTGTGTCTAACTATTTGTGCTCAGTATATATGTCTTCATACATCAGGATAATATCAAATTAACAAGTGAAAATTCCTAAAAGAGCTCTATTCAAATTGTTAAAAATTAAATATGCAGTTATATATGTGAATAAATATTCTTGGGGCCCAAATTAGACTAAGCAGGATGAAAAAGTCATCTAAAAATCTGATTATAGGAACTATTGGGAAAAGGCCTTCTCTTTGCAAGAGCTTTGAAGGCAAGACTAGGTGTGGCAGATTAAACCTATCTACTAGGCTGGGGAATTAAGAATCAGTTTGCCCTGTAATTTCCCAGTTTAAACCTTTTGTTAGCCATAAAATAAAGGTAATTAGTGGTCTCTGTTTACAAATTTCAGTAAGTAAAAAAAAGTCCATAAAAGCTATGGAGAGATCTTTCCTGGATTATGATTAAACAAATTAGGTAATTGTATAATGTGTTTTGAAACCTGGTAGTCAGTATGCTTTTAAAAATTATTCATTTTCATAACTTAAACAAAAAAAAAGTTTTAGCTTCCTGTAAAGTAGAAAAGAGAACATTCCTTGCATAAACTATAATGGTTTCAATTTTATTTCACTTGAGCGTAATCTCCCATAGTTAATTTATAATTTAATAAGTTTATTTAAACAGAAGATAACTAGTCAATGTAGTTGTAGTCAATTATAAAGAGTTTGTAAAACACCTTCCAAACTGAAAATATTTAAATAGTTCTAGTTCTAGAAGTCATTGTTAACTAAAAACTTGGATTGGTATTGGTGGCAAAGAATAACTTCATGATAATAAAACCTGTGTGAAGGCCACCGCAAGGTGCATATTTAAGTAAGTGGTAATAAAAAGTTATCTTGATTCTATTGGGAATCTTCAGTTTTCGAATTAACAATGAAATATAGTTTTTTCCCTCTATTACTAAAGTAAAATAGTTCCTATTATCTTAGTAGTAAAATTGTATAAGTAAACAGTCAATTAATATATGATATGTTGCATTAAATTGTTTAAAATATATATATATATAAACAACTTTAACATTGTCAAACTCTTTTGTGCATTCAAACCAGGCTTTTTTAAAAAGATTTATTTATCTATTTATTTCTCTCCCCTTCCCCCTCCTACCCTGGTTGTCTGTTCTTTGTGTCTATTTGCTGCGTCTTCTTTGTCCACTTCTCTTGTTGTCAGCAGCACGGGAATCTGTGTTTCTTTTTGTTGCGTCATCTTGTTGTGTCAGCTCTCTGTGTGTGCGGTGCCATTCCTGGGCAGGCTGCACTTTCTTTCACGCTGGGCGGCTCTCCTTACGGGGCACACTCCTTGCGCGTGGGGCTCCCCGACGTGGGGGACACCCCTGCCTGTCATGACACTCCTTGCATGCATCACCACTGCGCATGGGCCAGCTCCACACGGGTCAGGGAGGCCCGGGGTTTGAACTGCCGACCTCCCATGTGGTAGACGGACGCCCTAACCACTGGGCCAAGTCCGCCACCCAAACCAGGCCTTAAATACATTACAGGTTGCCTCTCCATGTGAGTTATTGGCTAGGCTGGTCACTGACCCCTCAATTAGAAATATTTGCTATATCAGCCTCTGGTTCTGCTCCTGAAGTCGATGGAAACTACATTGCAGTTTCAAGCTCCTACAGCAGCCAACGATGACTCGGTACAGCCAAGTGTACAATGGATATCGCCTCCAGACTGGCACTGTCCAATAGTGCCAGAGAGCACTATGCACCAAGCTAGTAAAATACTGGAAACTCTCTAGGATCAACGATGCTGCGACTTGCTTACTGTGAAGAACATGCTAAGTGGAGCCATGATACCAGGATACTGTAAGTAAAACTTAAACACAATTGGCATTGTGGCCTGCTCCCATGGAGAGATAACATGTAAAGTATTACAGTCCTGAAATTTAAAACTATTAATTGCAATTCAGAATCCTAATACATTAATTAATATTAAAGTGCTGTACTTTTATCCTGTACTAAATATATGCCTAATAATTATAACGTTATCTTTTCTATTCTGGATCAGGTACAAAAGTATATTAGACATGTTAAATTCCTGGTAACTTTATTTCCTAAATAATCAATAAACATGTCTATAAAATAAGGCAACTGGGTGGAATGTGGGAGAGTGTGGGCTATGATATGGACCATTGACCATGAGGTGCAGCGGTGCTCAGAGATGTATTCACCAAATGCAATGAATGTCTCATGATGATGGAGGAGATTGTTGTTATGGGGGGAGGAGTGGGGTGAGGGGTTGGGGGTATATGGGGACCTCATATTTTTTTAATGTAATATTAAAAAAATAAATAAAGACACACACACAAAAATAAGGCAATGGTCTTAGCCAGGCTCAGTCAACTTACTATTCTAGTGTACTCTACTGTGTAGCAAAAATGAGGCTTGCTTGCTAATAATGGGTCACCTATTAAACAGTCAAAATGACGAGAAATTGTACAATTAAAACTGAAATGTAAAAAAAAACTTTATTCTGTAGTTCTGATCCACTCCCACAGCTAAAAACTAAAAAAATTTCCATCTTAGTGCACTAATCCTGAATGAAACCAACTGTCCAAAAGCTGCCAGTTCACCAGGAGCATCTAACAGAACACCTGAGTGCCAATTATTAAACAGCCTGAAATGTGTCTTCAAAATAAAGCTAAGTATCTATTGCAATTTCACTCTAAAAATACCTTAGAGAAAAAAATGTATATATATATACTGTTCCCACCAGCTTTTAAAAAGGGGTGCCATCTTTGTAAGCACCTAACCTTGTCTACCTCTGTAATCCAATGTCCTCTTTTAAAAATGGGTATTCCAAATTTTTAATTAAGTTTGTTTCTTTCAGAGTGAACATCTTATTAACCATATGAAAACTTCATTCAGCTTCATACAGAATGCCAGATCCAACTTCCTCCAATTAAAATAAGAGTTTTACACCTTTTTAGGCAATGACTACAGCCCATGGCCAGCAGGAAGCAGTTACAGAAAAGAGATCATCTCCCTTCAGCACCCCTTTAAGATTAAAAGTGTAAACTCTTTAAAGGTAAAACAAAATTAATAGATGGATCTGGAGTCTGACTAGAAATCCACATGAGCGCCGGTGGCTACCCCCAGGATGACTGCAAGGGGGCCCCGCCCCAGGATTCTGCTGTCCAGAATGAAAACTTCTAAACTTCTAAAAA
This sequence comes from Dasypus novemcinctus, assembly GCF_030445035.2. Taxonomy (NCBI): domain Eukaryota; kingdom Metazoa; phylum Chordata; class Mammalia; order Cingulata; family Dasypodidae; genus Dasypus; species Dasypus novemcinctus. The sequence goes on along the minus strand of NC_080704.1, from coordinate 61,098,029 downwards.
CAAGGTCCTGGATGCTACACTAAAAATTGATAAGTAAAGTAATCTATCAAAACAACAAACAGCCATCCACCTCATAGCTCCAACAATAATTATGCCAAAGCTTAGCAAATTAAGCTTCAGCATAAGGGGGGAAATGATGTGGGCTATGGGTGGGAGGCTCTTTGTCTCTTCCGAGAGAACCTTAACCTAAGCTGTCTGTCCTGACTCTTGGGTGTGGGATTGTGAGAGGCTGCAGCCCTGCCCTTGGTAACCATGGCAATGACTCCAGTCCCAGGAAACAGTTTATCAATGCAAACCAAATGTGCTAAAAGCTTATCTAGAATGTATGAAGAGCATACTAAAAGCTTACCTAGGATGTAAAAGATATATGCTAATTCAAACCTATTGAGCACTGAAACAAAGAACGATTTAGCCCTTCCTCTGTGTAAAAGGAACTCGAAATTCTTGTTTGGGGCTTGGGTTTGAAACAAAAAGCTCCTGAGTCCGGCCGGCCGTCAATAAACCATTTTTCCTTCTCAAAATCATTCCTGAGTCCTGGCCTTTCTATACGCAAATAATTGAACCTCTCTCAACTGCTGCAACAGCTGCATGTTCTTGTTTTTGTCTGCTTCTGTTGTCAGTGGCATGGGAATCTGTGTTTTTTTGTTGCGTCATCTTGTTGTGTCAGCTCTTCATGTGTGTGGTGCCATTCCTGGGCAGGCTGCACTTTCTTTTGCGCTGGGCAGCTCTCCTTACAGGGCGCACTCCTTGCGTGGGGCTCACCTATGCGGGGGACACCCCTGCGTGGCAGGGCACTCCTTGCGCGCATCAGCACTGCGCATGGACCAGCTGCACATGGGTCAAGGAGGCCCGGGGTTTGAACCACGGACCTCCCATGTGGTAGACGGACGCCTTATCCACTGGGTGAAGTCCACCTCCCCCATAATTTTCTTTTAAAGAGGTTTCAATAAGAAGGAAAACATTTATACCTTTAACCATGCAGTTACTATTTCTGGTGCTCGTTGTTCATTTGTGTAGATCCATATATCCTTCTGGTATCATTTTCCTTCTGCCTGAAAGACTTCCTTTAAAATTTCATGTAATTTGAGTCAGCAATGAATTCTCTCAGATTTTTATATCTGAAAAAGTATTTTGCCGCCATTAAAAACTACTTTCTTTGGGTGTAGAATTCTGGTTTGACAGGATTAATCTTTCAGTGCTTTAAAGATGTTGCTCCACTGACATTGCTTGTATTGTTTCTGAGGAGAAATATCCTCTCCTCTGTAATTAGGATGTCTTGTTTCTCTGTTTGTTTTTAAGATTTTCTCTTTACCATATGCCTTAGTGTAATTTTCTTCAAGTGACTTGTACTTGGGTTATGTGGAGTACCTTGGCTCTGTGAGTTTATAGTTTTCACCAAATTTGGAAAAATTTTCACAGTTATTTCTTCAAATATTTTATCATTCCCCACTTTTTGCTCTACTCTCTCACAGATTCCAATTGCACATTTTTAGGCCCCTTGATGACTTGGAGGTGTCCCACAACTCACTGATATTCTGTTAATTTTAAAAATATTGCTGTCTTTTCTCTCTGGCTTTCATTTTGGATAGTTTCTATTGATAGGTCTTAAAGGTCAGCATTTATTTCCTGCAGTGTCTAATCTGCCATTAATCTCATGTAATATATTTTTCATCTTTTATTTTGAAGCTTTCGTTTCTCATTTAAATATCTTTTTCGTTATTTTCCATGTCTCTACTTAAACTTCTGAATGTATACATTGAAGTTACAGTAATCATTTTAATGTCCTTGTCTGCTGTTTCTAACATCTGCATCAGTTCTGGGCTTGCTTTACCTTCCCATTATGGATTATGTTTTCCTGCTTATTTGCATGCCTGCTAATTTTTTATTGGATGTCTGATTGTGAATTGTACCTTGTTGAGTGAGGGATACTTTTGTGTTCCTGTGAATATTCTTGAATTTTTTAATGGAATGTAGTTAAATTACTTGAAACATTTTGATCCCTTTGGGTCTTGCTTTTATGAATTCTTTTTAGGTAAGACTGGATCAGTGCTCAATCTAAAGCTAAGTACTCCCCACTAATGAATAAAGACTTTCCTCGTCTCATGAATCTGAGGTATTCCAGTCTGGCTAATAGGAACAGGCACTATTCCCAAGCCTGTGAAAGCACTAGCCTGTGCAAGCACTAATCCTTTCAGATGGTACTTTCCCTGGCCTCAGGAAGTCACCTCACATGCAGGTATTGGGGGGGGGAACCCTCTCAAGATCCTTGGATTCTATCTCTTTGAAGCTTTCTCCTCTCTGGTACCCTTCCAACTCTGGTGGCTTTGATCTCCCGAGATACTCAGCTCTGTCTTCTCAACTCAGGGAATCCGTTAGGCTCTACCTGGGTTCCTCTCCATGTGCAGCACCTCGAAAACCCTCTCAGGGCAGTAAACTGGGCAACCATTGGTCTCCCTCTTTTGTTTGTCTCTCTCAGGAATCACTGTTTTTCATTGCCTGATGTCCAATGACTTGTGAACCATTAGTTCATAAAATTTGTTGGTGGTTTGGTTTCAGGTGGGAGATTAAATCTAGTCCCACTCCATTTTGGCTAGTAACAGAAGTTGATAGTCAACTGTGGCTGGAAGTCTCCCCAGTGACCTTGCCAAACTCTGCTTAGGACTGTTGTGCAATTTAAGATGCTTCTCCTAAGCCTCTTTCTTATTTCTCTATCTCCTTCACCCAGGCTCAGACCTGGGTCATGGCCTGTTGGCGTTCCTAGCTTTCCCTGGATTCTAATATACTCTGAGATTGTTTCCCCTAATAAATTTCTTGCACTTTGATCCCTGTTTTGGCATTTGTTCCTTAGATGTTCTGGACTAACACATATAGTATATGTGAGGTACTTTGACCAAAAACACAGAGGGGGGTCTAATGTTTTTTGTGTTGTTGACACTTTCTCTATAAAAACTTTACTTACTGGGGTGGTCTGAAGGTTTCAAGGCATACATAGATTTTTCAATGTGTATTTCTACAGGCACAGAATTAGCCTATTTTAGAAAATCAAACTCTTACAGATGTATATTTAATTTGTTTCCAGTTTTCCATATTTTCAAATATAGGTAAGATCTTTGTTCATAAATTTTTGTGAATCTGTTCACTTCATTGTTTAGAAAATATTTTAGAAGAAAACTATCTTTTAAAAGAAAATCCAGTAGACCTTACATTCAAATGTTGATGCATATTCCTAGCCTGCTTTCCAGTCTTACCAAGAGTGTACAAGTATGACTGCTATCCCTCATCTTCTCCAACTTCCTTCCTTCCTTTATTTATTTATTTATTTACTTACTTACTTACTTACTAGTTACCTACTTACTTACCTTTAGTATCTTTTCCAGGGGATGGAATCTTTATATCAGAATTTTTTTTCTATAAATAAAAATTTTCCCCTTATTAAGGAAAGGACCTGGAATTGGCATTTCCCTTCTTTTTAGATTTTTGATGGTGAATATGTCATTGAATCAAACATGCCTTTGCCCTGGTCAGAGGCTTGAGCATGGTACCTGGGATGCCATCCATTCTGTGAGGACAAGGCAGTGAGTTGGAACCATACTCCTGCTGCTTTCCCCAGTATTTGAAAGTGGACATGCAAACAGCCCAGTTATGGTCCTGGCAGTGCCGTTAGTCCTGTGACTGTGTAGTCACATACCAATGAGGAGGGAAAGCATGACTGGACCCCTGAAAATTTAGCTTAGTTTGACAGCACTTGATTTGCAAGAGCTGATCCATAAAGATCTAGGAGTTTTGCAGGCCAGTTGTTAAATTGTCAGTAGCTTGAAATCAGCAATGGAGGGAGTATTTACACCACAGAAATTGTCTGGAAAATGATACCAAACAGAGCTGTCGTCCTCCCAACATCAACCTGCTAACTGTCAGAGCTGGTTAATGAGTACACTGTTGGTGTGCTAGGGTAGAGTAGTGATGATGCCATTTCTATACTTTTTGTTTTTACATGCAAGGAACACACTTCATTTCATTCTTATGTGTGTGATGCTAAGAGGAGGTAAAATAATACAATGTAAAAGTGTAAAGCTAGCCTTCATGGTGTAGCTGACTATACCAACCAACCCTAGACTCTCAGCCTTTAAGTCGACATTTAGCAACTGGCACAACACTGAGTAGGTTTAAGGAGGCTGTTGGAGAAGCCAAAGGGGATAGATAAGGTCTGTCAAAGTCTCTGGCAGGGTCCTCCAGAATCAACAGAAGACTGATCCTTGTCTCCCTGGTGACAAAGAAAGACCAGGAAATGAACCCCTTAATGAAGCTAGTAAACTCAGTTAAGATGTGTTCTTGCTATAGCAGAATATGTGAGTAATTGGTTTAGCCTATGACAAAAAATTATCACATATAACCAAATTCCATGGGTCTAGTGGTTACAGGCATGATTAATTTAGTGGTTCAATGATGCTACAAAGTGGCATACCCTTTCTGTGTTTCTGTGTTTCTATCCTTTCTATCTAGCTTGTCCTCAATCTATGATACCAACTTGTGATATCAAAACTGTGACCACAGTCCTGGGCAGAAGAATGTTTAATGGAAAATGAGAGGGTCTGACGCTTGCTGTGTGTATCCTATTATAAAAAAGGAAACGTGTCCCAGAAACACTCTGATCTCAGACTGCATCTCCACTTAGCTCATTCTGAACATGAATTAAAAAATGGAACCATTTGTGGCATTTATAGTGAATCTACATCATGTTCCAGTTAAAATACCAAATGTGTTAACAGTGCTCTTCTATCCCGACTGTACCTTTGTCAGGTGAACAGGAATTTTATGTATGGTTTCATATGTGATTATTATTATTACCCCATCCAAACATCTGATATTTAACTATGGCACTGGATATGTTATTCAGCATCCCAGAAGCTGTGTTAGGTCCTGGGATTCTAGGGAGGAAAACACACACAGTCGCTGCCCTCTAGGAGCTCCTGATATGTTGGAAGAGTCACTAAAACAAGCACTGACAAGTAACTGAGCAATGTTTTCTATTGGAGAAGGTAACTGTATGGACTCTGCACATAGCAGGAAAATAACCTATTTCCAGCAGGACACAGAAAGCCTTCTAGAGACTGATAAGTATATCCTGATAGCTGAAGGTAAGTAAGAATCAGGCAGATTAAGAGGGAGTAAAAGCATCCCGACAAAGGAAACAGCATGTGTGAAGTTGTAGAATTCAGAGCACAGGCCATCTGACGAACAGAGAGGTTTAGATGGGCTGCAACATAATGAGTGGGTGCTGTTTCAGGATACTGTCTGAAACTTGCTGGGCCTCATCGAAATAAATATTTGGGTAAGTTAATCTTTCATAAGGACCCTGATTGGAAGAGCAATCTTTCAGTTCTTGGGCAAGTAGTAACAAGTTATTTGTGAAGACACCAAACATAGTGTTCAAGTGTGAGTTGTTCCATCAATAGAACTATAACTCACTTTCCTTTATTATCACACACAGCAAGGAGCATAGCTATCAGCTTTCAGCCTGATTTAGGCCAGCATTTAGAGAACCCAGTCATTTCCTAAGAAGCTTTGGGATCATTGACGTATCTAAAATCAACTGAAGTGTTGTTTAAATTTATTTACTCATATCAGTTTTTATAACAGCTTCATTGAAATATAATTCACATATATTTACAATGACCAATTTAAAGTGAACAATTCAATTATTTTTAGTATATTCCCAACACTGTGCAACCATCACCACAATTTAAGACCATTTAATATCATTTTAATCACTCTCAAAAGAAATCCTGTACCAATTAGAGGTCACTCCCCATTTCCCCTAAACAGCAAACACACACCCCACCTCCCCAGCCCTTCACATATTGCCCAGCCCTAGGCAACTACCAGTCTCTCTGGGCCTCTATGGATTTGCATATTCTGGACATTTCACTTGAATAGAATAATATAATGCATGGTACTTCGTGAGTGTATTATTTCACTTAAGGAAATGTTTCTAAGATTCATCCATGTCGTAGCATGTATCAATACTTCATTTTTTTACATTACTGAATAACATTCCATTATACAGACATATCACATTTTATGTATTGATTCATCAGTTGGTAGACATTCGGGTTGTTTCCTCTTTTGGGAAATTATGAATAATCCTGCTGTAAACATCTGTGTGCGAGTTTTTGCATGGACATATATATTCATTACTCTTGGGAATGTGCCTAGGAGTGGAAATTCTGGGTAATATGGTAATTCTATGTCTAATGTTTTGAGGAAACACCAGACTGTTTTCCAGAGTGCCTGAACCATTTTACGTGCCCACCAGGAGTACAGAAGGGTTGCAATTTCTCTACATCCTCATCACACTAGTTTTCTGTACTTTGATCATAGCCATATGTTGTGGGGTGAATTGTGTCCTCCAAATAGATATGTAGAAGTCTTATTCCACAGTACCACCATGAATGACTTAGTTTGGAAAAAAGGTTTTTGTCGGTGTAATCAAGTTAAGATGAGGTCATACTGGATTAGGGTAGGCCCTAAATAGGATATGAATGATGAGCTTATAAGAAGGGGAGAAGACACACAGAGACACATGAGGGGAGAAAGCCATGGGAAGCTGGAGATGAAGACTAAGAGATGGAGAGGGGATGCATCAACATGCTAAGGAGCACCAAGGATTGCCAGCAATCACCAGAAGCTAGGAAAGGCAAGGAAGGATTCTCTCCCTAGAGCCCTTGGAGCATGGCCCTGCCAGCACGTTGATGTTTTTTTTGAAGATTTATTTTTTATTTATCTACCCCCACCCCCCGCTTGCAGCTTGCTTGCTGTCTGCTCTCTGTTCATTCATTGCGCATTCTTTTGTGTCTGCTTGTCTCCCTTTTTGGTGTCATCTTTCTGCCCCAGCTCTCTGCTGTCAGCTCTCCATGGGCGCAGGCCAGCTTGCCTTCACAAGGAGGCCCTGGGACGTGAACCTAGGGCCTCCCACATGGTAGATGGGAGCCCAATCCATTGAGCCACAGCCACTTCCCCAACACCTTGATTTTGAACTTCTGGCCTCCAGAACTGTGAGGGAATAAATAAATTTCTGTTGTTTAAAGGCCAACCAGTTTGTGGTAACTTGTTATGGCAGCCCTAGGAAACTAATACAACTGGGATCAATGACTTGTTCTATTTTCTCTTCTAGTCTATCTGTTCTCTTTATTTGATAATGTTTATTAGATGCCACTATATTTCTTTCAGAGCTCAGTAACATTTCATAGCCCCACCAAGAAAACCCTTCTCCAATGTCACGGCATCTGTCTACCAGATAATGTATGGGTACTAGACGGGCAGAGACAGTTCAAAAGGGGCTCAGAAACCTGCCTCGTGCCAGGCTTTTCCAGGTAGACAGTTCCCAGATAAACATGAAGGGTTGAGCGTTTAATGATGCAATTTTAGGCATCAGGCAAGGGAGATGTTTGGGTAAGGAGATGTTTGTAAAGTTCTCATGTCAGTGAACTTTTCATAGAGTATTTGTAAAACCCTGACTGAATTCAGAGCTCTGTAGGAAAAGCTGGGGATGTGAGACTGTGTTCCTGCTGTCGTAGGGGAGGGAAAATTGACCAGGAGATCATAGATGGTCAGTGTGTCACCTTGGGAGAATGAGGCTCACCAGCCAGGCCCATGTCAACCTCCATCTCCAAATTCCATAGCCTGAAGCTTTTTTTTTTTTTGCCTGTGAGCAAATAGCCCTGGCTAGCTCTAATCTCATGGTGTGGTAGAGGTGGGGGAATCTCTGTATCAGCAATTTGTAGACAGCCCCACAGCAAGTGTAGAAAGTCTCAGGTTCCCTTTCCCTTTAAAGCAGGATTAGGCATTGAGAGTCAGCAGGAGGGCAGCTGGGGTCTTATGCCGAGTACCTTCCCTCACTCCCACCCCTGTGGATAGCATGAACCTTTCAAACTGGAATATATCCCTATCTTGATAGGTAGAGGACACTGCTGTGTGTCAGGATGGACAGGGGTCTTCCTTCATCGGTGGGGCCCAGACTCAGTGCAGCTGAGTCATGGCCCAAAAACAACCTCTGATGAAAAACTTTGGGGTCCATCTGCCCCTTGAGAGAAGGGAAAGCTACCCGGTGAATGAGGTTGGGGTCAATTCAGTGAAGACAGCACAGTTTCAGAAATCATCAAAATAGTCTACCTAATCCTCTCTTTCATTCTTTCTCATACCATAGGTTGTGAGATCACAATGGCTCTTTGAGGATTTTTAAACACAGAAAGGGAGGTGTCTGAACTTTTGGGGTGCTGCACCCCAAGTGCGTATCTCTGACCTGGTTATATATATATATATATGTCCCAGAAATGGAGGTCTGAGGTTTGAGGGTTGATTGTGTCTCAGACTTTGGGCTGTGCGGGACTTTGGGTACCAGAATCTGAGGGCTTTTAGGTATTTGTTGCCCCTAACAATGTGAGCAAGCTTTCTGTATTCACCGTACCAGTCCAGTGAACTGCTTATGTGTCTCTATCCGTGAATGTGAGTGATACAACTGACCGGGCTTCTGTTTCCAGAGTGTGAGGCCTGTGAGCTATTTGGATATACCAGGTTATGAAGTGGCTAAAATGCTTGGAGGGGGGCGGGTGGCAAGGATGTTCTGTATTTGAGAATTTGAGGACTCTGAGCTGTGTTTGTCTCTGTTCCCATTTACTGAGTTTTCTGAGTGTTTTAATTGTGTGTTTAAAGTCTGAGCTCTGTGAATTATTTGGAGTTCTGTATCCAAAGTTGTGAAGTCTCTGAGCTGTTCTTTCCAGGGTTTTTATCTGACTTTTTGGATGTCAGTGATGTCTTTTGGGTTTTCCAATCCACAGTGTGAGGATCTTGAAGTATTTGGAAGACTTTTCAGGGTGTGACAGTTCAGAGCTGGTGGGAGATCTGTGTCACAGTGTGTAAGGTCTGCTCTGATGTTGGTTCTGTGTTCCAGGGTTTGAAACCTCTGGGCTGTTTGAGAACTTATAGGATGAGAGACTTTGTGTCATACCAAAGTCCACAAGGAGAGGTTTGTGGCCTGTTCCAGATGGATCAGTGTGACCACTGTCCAGAAAGACAGTGAGAGGTTGGCCTGTGCTTACTGTCCATAAACTTGTCCACTTCAGTTCCCAACAACCCCAGCTTCCTTGTCTAGATTGCTGAGTTTATGTGGCCTCCTACTTCAGACCCTGCCCTTGGGTCTGGGTCACTCCAACTGTTCTGAAAGACACAGGGTTTCCCTTGGCCTCATCTGTGGAAATCCCACTGTGGTGAGTTTATTCTGCCTCTGGTAAAAGGTAGAGTGGGGACCCCCTCTCAAGGATGGACAGGACCTACTCATCTTGCCCTTGGAGGTTGCAGGCTTGTCTCCTCTTAGTCCTCACTGACATCCACACAATAAACCTGGACACATTCATTTTGCAGCTTGGATCTCCTATGTCCTGGTTGAGTGATAGGAGATTCTACTTTTTTGGACCATCTTTCTAAGCCTTACCTTGACCTTTGTATGCTCAGGTTTTACAGAATTGGTCTGAGCCAGATGGCCAATATAAACCCACACTCCCTGTATCTCAGCCCTTTCCCCCAATCACACACATGTCCTGAAAGCAGATTTCAGGACTGGGGGAAGGGAAGTGATCCAGGTAAAATTCATCTCTGGCCAGAGGCTATGTGTGGATCCAAGACTGTCTCAGTTGGAAAGTAGAATTAATGTGTTCCTATGATTTGATAGAATTGTGCATATTTTTAAAAATTTTATACTATTCAAGAAGTTTTGTCTCCTCTATGAAGCTAATGGTTTAATTTGATCATTTTATGAGAACAGATATAATGCATTCTTTTCCTGAGGCAAGGATTGAGAGGGAGAAAAAACATGGTTACTTTTCTGAAAAATTTCAGCCTGGTTAAAAGAGAGACACTTTCGTAACTTTCCTCAATATTCCACTTAAATTGTGCACACTAGGATCACATTTCAAGTAGGGGTGAGTTTCTCTTCAACCACTGGGGCAAGTGTTACAGGCCAACTTCAACAGAACAGGGCCTTTTGCCCTCCATGCTAAGGGTTATTTTCCAATATCACCTCTGATGTAAAGGAATCCCTTTGTTGATGTTCATGTATTCCCCAGCCTGTAAAGTATCAACAGCCCTTAGAGAACAGCACCACTATACCTAGTGCTGGGAAAATTTTTTCTTGTCATTGTCAAGTCAGTTTTTCAGAAACTCACCTTCCTGCCTCTATGCCCTGCTCACTCTCACTGCCCCCAATGCTCAGTTCTCCAGTAGAGTGAAGTTTGCTAAGTCTTCTGTCTTGAATGTGGTTGGGGGGAAGGCGGCCATCCCCAGGGGATAAATGCCAGGGCATTCCTAACTATTCTTAACATTTTCTTTAACTCCATAATGTCAAAGGAAAGTTCTAAAAGTTCATGTTATGAATTATTTGAATGCTATTTCTTAAAAATGCTTGAAATGAATGCATGTTGAACTGGACATCTGTAGCAGTCATATGAATCTTCTCCCTCATTGGGTGTCAGGTAGGAGGACATTGAGCACATTGGAAACAAGGCAGTAGAAACTTGGGGGATGTAAACCTTCCCCTTGTCTTTGAAACAGAAATTGTTGAAAAGTAAGAATAAGAAAGGTGGGTAAAAAGCAATACACACACACAGATTGAAGCATTTCACCTAGGCTCAACAAAATTAACCACAAATATTGAATATTTAAGTGTTTCAGAAACAGCCACGTTTTTGTTTTTGGAATTAGCATCTCAGGAAATAACTTGGGTTCTCCAAAGTAAAGCCAAACCATTGAATAAATCTAAATTACTTTCACATTCAGTGTTTGTGGTTTGGAATAAAGCCAAGCAGTCCTGGAGTCTCAGATTATTGAGCTGCTGGGCAGCAGCTGTGGGTGAAATGGATGCTGCTGCCGACAGACAGGGTTTATCCTTGAGTGGAGTGAGGGCCCCATTCTTCCCATGGGGGAGGAAAAACAAGACCCTCAGGGGTCTCGCACACCAGTCAGAGGGCAGACCCGTTTCTGCAATCAACAAATATTTGTTGATTGCCCACTATGTGCAAGATGTATTTGAGATACATAAATGCTCCAAACTGACAGAAATCCCTATCCTTGATTTCCTGTTCTCTGAAGGGGAGGTGGTAGGTGGCAGACAGTAAACCCTCAACAGAATAAACTAGTAAATTGCACAGTGTGTTAGAAGGTGTTATGATTTTTTTAAAATGTAGCTCATGGCAATGGGGTCAGGAATTTGGGCAGCAAGTGGTTGAGGTGCTTGCTATAATTTTCAACAGAGTAAACAGGGAGGGCTTTATTGAGAAGGTGACATTTCAACAAAGATTTGAAGGGAGAGGGGAAGTCAGCCAGGCAGATATCTGGACTTAGGGCTTCCCAGGCACAGAGAGCAGCTGGGAAAAGTGTGTCTGAGATGGAGCCTGCCAGCCATATCTATACCCTGCAAGGAGCCCATTGCAGCTGGAGAGCAGAGAGAGAGGTGAAGGAAGGAGGTACGCTCAGGGGCTATTAGGGTCTAGATCTTATTGGGTTGGGTAAGCAAATATCCTGCTAGCTAAACAGAAAATCACAACCAAGGGTTACAGATGCTGAAGTATAAGTCCATGAAAGCTTGTAGCTTTAGTGCAAAGGGGGAACACAAGCAAAGGTCAGTCAGAGGAGAGGCGGGTTTGGGCAAAATATTAGGACGACAACAAGGAGGAGTCTCTCCTTGTGAAGGTGAAAAAGTTCACCTGGAATTGACACATCCAGTCATCAGTGTTTTCACATCCTTGTCTCTGTGGAAATGAGAATCACATACTTTAATTGGTAGGTCTGTGTTCATTCAACAGCCCACCAATTGTACAAATCTTTGTGAAGGTTAACTTCTATTTATGCCAGCCACTTAGTACTTGGAAAACTTTCAGTGAACTCTACAGTGTAGTTTACCTGTGAGGACAGTTTGGTGACTGATGGAACAACAGATTGACCAGGACATATTTAAGGAGTTTTGTAGCCTATTGGCATTAGGAGTTTCTGGAATTAGGGGTGGGATGAAAGATACAGTCCTTCTACCCACAAATGAAGAGAAGTCTGAGAATAGAGGTGTCTTCTGTTCATTCAATTCTCCTTTATCATTTCTAATACAGAAATAACTGGTTCAATAAGAGCCACCCTTTACTGGCCAGGTAACTTTGGTCAAGCTCCTTCATTTGTTGAATAAACATGTTCTAAGTACATAGTGGGCAACGTGTCTCTGGGTAGTGGGCACAGTCTGGGAATGCAGGTATGATTGAGGTTGTCACCTTGCAGGCAGATGACTGCCACACTGTTGTCCAGTGAGAAGTGTGATGGCAGCATTTGAGTCCGGGTACCCTAGGAACAAAGAGGAGGGTGCCTTAACCTCCATCCTGAGGTGTGTGTGTATGAGGATATGGTCAGGAAAGATCCATATCTTGGGGGGAGATGTGTTTCCTGAGATAGGTACTTGGATTATTCACCTGATATAGATGAGAAGGCTGAAGGACAGAGAGATTAATACAGATAGAATCAGATTTCAATTCTAAGCCCGTTAGGCTCCAGACCATTACAGAATTTGGTCATCTCCAGAGCTGTTTTGCTGTCACTACAAACATGTCCTCTGGCTTTGCTTGCATCCAAGATCTTTTTTTTCTCTCTCTGTCTTTAGCAATATTTATTGGAAACAGCAATGCTTCCCATGGTAAGAGTTTATACATTAAGAAGTAAGATTTGCCTTTCACTCCACATGATCTGCTACTACGGGTGGCATATCCGAAGCAGCACATTAAATCCTCTGAAAGATCCTGTACAGATAGATAAATAGAACTCTGGATAATTAACAGGACTTTCAGGACTGATAAAAAAGTAACACTGATAAGATTACACACAGCACTGTACACATAAAATGAGGATTGGTAGAAGGGACAGAAGTAAAAGTAATGATGGCATTGGAAAAGAGTTTTGCATATTCAGCCACACAAATTAAAATTGCTAATTACAAGTATGGATTAGAGTGGACTTACTGATATTCTATTATGGTACTATTGTGATTAGTAATGGAAGAAATTGTAGCATTGATGTGGAGAAAGTGGCCATAGTAACTACTGAGGCTAGGGAGAGGGAAGAAGAGATATGATGTGGGGGCATTTTCAGGACTTGGAGTTGTCCAGGGTGGTACTGCAGGGACAGATGCTGGACAATGTATGTCCTGCCATGGCCAACTGGGTGGACTGGGGGAGAGTGTAAACTACAATGTAAACCATTATCCATGTGGTGCAGCAGTGCTCCAAAATGTATTCACCAAATCCAATGAGTGTTCCATGATGATGAAAGAGGTTGTTGATTTGGGAGGAGTGAGGTGAGGGGGGTCGGGGGTAGATGGGAACCTCATATTTTTTTAATGTAACATTTTAAAAAGAGAGAGAAAAAAACACACACACAACAATCTGTCTTTAGCTGGTCCTCACTGAGGGCAGAATACACACAAATGATGATCCAAGAACACAAGGTAAAGGTGGAAAGGAAAAATATTTACTGTTTCTTGGTTTATGAACTAGTGTGCAAATGGTTTCTAGTGTTTTTCTCCTTGTGTCTCTGTACCAAATGGATTTATGAAACACGTAATTAATAAATAAAATACTGAGGTGAAGATATTCGTTTGCCCTTCTTGTATCTTTAAGAAATGTCTTAAATACATACCTCATTTCTGTAAAGCAAGTAATTCATGTTTGGAACCCAGATTATTTGCCAATTACACATAATGGAGAATTTTCTCTTTTCAGCCCCTGCCACAATATACTGATGGCTAATCATCTTATTTAGAAATAAAATGGGACTCTCCATCCCTTTAATAGCAGGGAGGAAAGAAAACTGGTTGAATCTCATAAAAAGGCTTGAGAGGGGGAACAAAAATTTGACTGATTGTAGAGAAGGCTTTGAACCCACACTCAATATAATTCTACTGATAGCATCAAGGGGGAAACTCTGCAAGCAGGAGAATTGCATCCATCATCCACGTAGAATCTAAGTGCCCTCTCGATATAGAGATGGAGAGGACATCACCATCCCAGGGTCCACAGGAAGGAGAAATAAAATATGGATTAGAGTGGACTTGCTGATATTCTACTATGAAACTATTGTGATTAGTAATGGAAGAAATTGTAGCATTGATGTGGAGACAGTGGCCATGGTAGTTGGCTGAGGGCAGAGAGAGGGAAGACGAAATGTGATGTGGGGGCATTTTCGGGACTTGGAGTTGCCCTAAATGATATTGGAGTGACAGATGCTGGACATTATATATCCTGCCCTAACCCACTGAATGTTCTGGGGGAGAGTGTAAACCACAGTGTAAACCATTATCCATGTGGTGCAGCAGTGCTCCAAAATGTATTCACCAAATGCAATGAATGTGCCACAATGGTGAAAGAGGTTGTTGATGTGGGAGGAGTGGGGTGAGGGGGGTGGGCATTATATGGGAACCTCTTATATTTTTTTGAATACGACTTTTTTGTGATCTATGTATCTTTAAAAAATATACAATAAAAATTGATGGGGGTGGGGGAGTGGGGTATATGGGAACCTCTTATGTTTTTTAATGTAACGTTTTGTGTGATCTATTAACTTTTTAAAAAGATGTGTAAACTACAATGTAAAACACTATCCATGTGATGCAGCAGTGCTCTAAAATGTATTCACCAAATGCAATGAATGTGCCACGATGATGAAAGAGGTTGTTGATGTGGGAGGAGTGGGGTTAGGGGGATGGGGGATATATGGGGACCTCATGTTTTTTGAATGCAACATTTAAAAAAAATAAAGAAGAAAAAAAAGATAATTAAAATTTAAAAATAAATAAAAATAAATAAAAAATTTTTTAAAAGGGAGAAACTCATTCAGACCAGAAGACAATTTGCCAGTGAGGGCAGCCTTCTTTTATAACTCTGTGCTCACATAGTCGGAAGGGGGCAATATGAATGGCAGACTTCTCTTTTTTAAAAAATATAATTTATTTTTATTTTTTTATTTTATTTTTTAAAAGATTTATTTATTTATTTCTCTCCCCTTCCCCCCCCACCCCGGTTGTCTGTTCTCTGTGTCTTTTTGCTGCGTCGTCTTCTTTGTCTGCTTCTGTTGTTGTCAGTGGCATGGGAATCTCTGTCTCTTTGTTGTGTCATCTTGTTGTGTCAGCTCTCCATGCAGGAGGTGCCATTCCTGGGCAGGCTGCACTTTCTTTCGTGCTGGGCGGCTCTCCTTATGGGGTGCACTCCTTGCGCGTGGGGCTACCCTATGCAGGGGACACTCCTGCGTGGCAGGGCCCTCCTTGCACGCATCAGCACTGCGCATGGGCCAGCTCCACACGGGTCAAGGAGGCCCGGGGTTTGAATCGCCGACCTACCATGTGGTAGACGGATGCCCTAACCACTGGGCCAAGTCCGCTTCCCAGAACTTCTTCTCTTTAAATGGAGAACCTGAGATCTCACTATGGCCTCTGGGTGATAGTATCTTCAGTAGGATGGGTTGTCTGGATGTGGCTCATGGTCATATTCTATGAAGCCACTGCCTCTTGAGAACAGTGTAAGTAGCAGTTTTGTGACTACTGGTTGGTCTCAGATGGTGTTTATAAAGCAACATACCATGCTCAGCAGGCTAAGAAAATGCCATCCATCACTATGACTCTTGTGGGATCACAAAAGTCAACCGAAGATACTTGATGGGGCTTGATGACTGGGACCACTGCGGTCTGCACTTGGGATATGTTGTAAGCAACAATACCAGTGGTTAAACATAACTATCTGGGTCAAGAGGAGGTGAACCATCAAGCATTATATGCTAATGGGACAGGAAAACCAGAATTTCAAAATGATTGATGGGGAAGAAGCCTGACTGGCCATGAACAACCCCTTTTACCAGTTCTCATCAATTCGGTTGGTGAACGTGATGATTTCACCCTCTTTAAAACCCGATTCCCCTTCATTTTCACATTCAAGGCTGTACAGAATTTGGCAGCAAGGCTGATCCATGGGGATCCCTGCATGGGAGAGGCCCCTGTTGGGCTGAGTACTGTCTCCAGTTAGGAATTCCAAGCTTATACATGATTTCTCCAGAGCTTGATGGAGCTCTTCATCTAGAATCTTTCCTTGTCGTTTCTTCTTATAATCAAAGTCCAGGAGTCAACCTTCCAACTTCTTTTTTTTTCCTTAAAGATTTATTTTTTATTTATTTCTCTCCCCTTCCCTCCACACCCCACCCCCGCCCCAGTTGTCTGCTCTCTGTGTCTATTCACTGCTTGTTCTTCAGTGTCCGCTTCCATTGTTGTATCGTCAGCAGCACCAGGAATCTGTGTCTATTCTTGTTGCGTCAGCTCTCCGTGTGTGGGGCCACCACTCCTGAGCAGGCGCACTCCTTGCGTGTGGGTCTCCCCTTTGTGTGGGACACCCCTGAGTGGCACGGCACTCCTTGTGCAACATCAGCAGTGTGCATGGGCCAGCTCCATACAGGTCAAGGTCGCCCGGGGTTTGAACT
This sequence comes from Dasypus novemcinctus, assembly GCF_030445035.2. Taxonomy (NCBI): domain Eukaryota; kingdom Metazoa; phylum Chordata; class Mammalia; order Cingulata; family Dasypodidae; genus Dasypus; species Dasypus novemcinctus. The sequence continues at coordinate 61,081,487 of NC_080704.1, read as the reverse complement.
GTGGACCTCCCATGTGGTAGGCGGAAGCCCTATCTGTTGGGCCAAGTCCGCTTCCCCCAACTTCTTTAGATGATGCTGAATTTCTCTTGGATCTTTGTCGTGAAGATTCTGAAGGGGGTCAACGAAGTTCTGTTTCACTTTCATGTCCAAAGAGTCTTTCACCTCTGAGATTTCCTACATTGATTCTCCCATGTCACTGAGGTCTGGGTCAAAGTTGCAGCCATCTCTAAGCTCTCTTCCAAACTTGACCATAGCAAGTAGCACTTCCACCTGAGGATAGCATGGCCTTACTCCTCACCAGGAATTTTCTTTTTCATTTTTTATTGTCTTTTTTTAAAAAGATACATAGATCACACAAAATGTTACATTAAAAATATATGAGGTTCCTATACAGCCCACTCCCCACACCTCTCACTCCTTCCACACTGACAACTTCTTTCATTAGTATGGTACATTCATTGCATTTGATGAGTACAATTTTGAGCATTGCCACACAGTATGGATTATAGCTTATCTTGTATTTTACACTCTCTCCCAGTCCATTCAGTGGGTTATGGCAGGATAGAATGTCCTGCATCTCTCCCTGCAATATCATTGAGGACAATTCCAAGTCCCAAAATTGCCCTAATATCATACTTCCTTTTCCCTCTCCCTGCCTTCAGCAACTCCAGTGGCCACTGTCTCCATATCAATGATATAATTTCTTCCATTGTTAGTCACAATAGTTCTATAGTAGAGTAAGAGTAAGTCCATCTAATCCATATTTTATTCCTCCATCCTGAGGACCCTGGGATGGCAACACCCACTCCACTTCTAAATTGAGAGGGGACTTAGATCCCACATGGCTGATGGATGGGATTATCCTGCTTGCAGATGTAAACTTTCCCAGTTCCTTGGTGTGGTGATTGACCATCTTCACCTCCTTGTTGGCTAACCTGGGTAAGTCCAACGAACTGGAGAGTAGGTGCTGCAACTATTCTGAGGTTCAGGGCCCAGCTGGCACATGGCCAGTCCAGAGATTCAAGTCTTCTGAGCATACACCAACCCCAGAGCCAACCACAGATTGAGTAATTGTGACAGAAGAGGCATATGTAGAGAAGTCACATCCGAGTCCAACTCCATCACACTCAGGAGCATAAATTCCAGAGTAGAGCCCACTGGCAAGGCACTGAACTCCAGAGCCATCTGCCATGACTGTAGGACCTGGGTGTCTCCATAGCCCTCAGGAGCACTAGTACCTGCGGTTATATCTACTTTGGCTATCTCTGAGATTTTGCTGAGACGTGGGTAAGCACAATGCCTCTGATGACCTTCTGACTCATTTAGAAGTCTTTTAGCCATATAAACTTATTTGTCTTTACCATTTCCCCCTTTTATTCAAGGTCTTTTTCTAGTTGCATCACCAGCTGGTGCTTGGTAGTAATCCCTCAGCACCAGGGAGTCTCATCCCTGGGAATCTTGATTTAAAGATTGAGTTTGGCTTAGAGAGTCTTGCCAGGAATTTATTTAATTTTATTTTTAAAATTTTTTAACATATTTTTTCCTCTATTTTTAAAACCCCACCCCCGTCACCCCACTCTTCCCACATCAACAACCTCTTTCATCATCGTGGGACATTCATTGCATTTGGTGAATACATTTTGGAACACTGCTGTACCACATGGATAATGGTTTACATTGTAGTTTACACTCTCTCCCAGTCCACCCAGTGGGCCATGGCAGGACACACAATGTCCACCATCTGTTCCTGCAGTACCACCCAGGACAACTCCAAGTCCTGAAAATGCCCCCCACATCATATCTCTTCCTCCCTCTCCCTAGCCTCAGCAGCTCCATGGCCACTTTCTCCACATCAATGCTACAATTTCTTCCATTATTAATCACAATAGTTCCATAGTAGAATATCAGTAAGTTCACTCTAATCCATACTCTATTCCTCCATCCTGTGGACCATGGAATATTTATGTCCACTCCACCTCTATATCAAGAGGGGGCTTAGATTCCACATGGATGATGGATGCAATTCTCCTGCTTTCAGTTGTAGGCTCTTTTGGCTCCCTGGTGTGGTGGTTGACCTTCTTCACCTCCCTGTTAGCTGGCTGGGGAAAATCCAATCCAGAGGGTAGGAGTTGCAGGTCTGCTGAGGCTCAGGGCCTGGCTGTCACATGGACAGTCCAGAGAGTCAGGTCTCCTTAGTATATACCAACCCCAGCACTAACCACAGTTCCAGTGAAAGTAACAGAAGAGACATGTGTAGAAAGGTTACACCTGAGTCCAATTCCATCACATTCAGGAACACAAACTCCAAAGTAGGGCCAAGTGACATGGCACTGAACTCCAGAGCCATCTGCCATGACCATGGACACTGTGGGTCTCTGTAGCTCTCAGGAGAACCAGTACCTGGGGTTGTATCTACTTTGGCTGTCTCTGGGACCCTGCTAAGGTGTGCGTAAGTGCGACCCCTCTGGTGACTTCCTGACTCTTTTTTGGAGACTCATAGCCATATAAACTCATTTGTCCTCTCCATTTCCTCTTCTATCCAAAGTCAAAAAACAGTTTTTAACACCTGATATTACATGAAGGCTGAGATATTCTGCTACTCTGAGTTGACCCTTTTATTCAGGGTCTCTTTCTAGTTACATCATCAGCTGGTGCTTGGTAGTAATCCCTTGGCACCAGGGAGGCTTATCCCTGGGAATCATGTCCCATGCTGAGGGGAAGGTAATGCATTTACATGCTGAGTTTGGCTTAGAGAGTGGCCACACTCTCCATGAGCAACTTAGAGGCTCTCAGGAGGTAATTCTTAGGCACCCTGCAGCTCTAGGCCTAGTTCACATTTCAGGTGCACAAGCTTATAAGCATAGTCATCAGGATCAAGGGCTCATTGTTGGACCATCCTTCTTTCTTGGTCTTTGCCATTGCACTTGGGGGGCTGTTGCTGTTCCATTGGGGAATGTGATAGAGCTCCCCTCACCAGGAATTTTTGACATTGTGTTGATCATGCTGAGTTTAGTTCTGGAAGCTGGATTGGTTTGAAGGTATTCAATTGTTTTTGTCATTATTTCCATCACAGCCCTTCAGGTGACATCCACATTCCTCTCTGTTTCTTTGAAGTCATCATCTAGCTTGGTTCCTCCAGCTCCTCCAAAATTCTCTCTCACTTTCTGAGTGTCTTTTTTGAACTGTTTCTTGATGCCAGACACCTCTACTACCTCTCAAATAGATTTTTGCCACTCCCATCCCCCTTTGTGCCCTATTGTGTGCCTTAATGCAAGTAGTCCTTTCACCCAGACTGCTTTGACTTGATTGTTTCTTACTCTGTTTTGGCTGTCTGCCAGCAGCTTTTCTTCATTCCAGAAAAATTCTGGGATAGCGAGCCCAAGACAGGTTTCCTAGTTCACTGTTTCAGATTTCCACCTGATAGCTTGGCACTGACATACAGGCACCCCATTATGTACACAGTGGTTACTCTACTCCCTCTGGAACAGGCCCAGGGACCCACAATAGGAGTGCAGGCTGGCTCCACACCTTGCTGGGGAGGGGGTGAGGGAAGGGCCAGCAAGGGCCCCAGGAGCTTCTCCTATGGCTTTTTTAAGCTGTGTTTTCTTGATTTGGCACTCACTAAGTTACTGTAACTCTTTACCTATTTTCCATAGTTTTGAGAAAGGGTATACTGTCTTTGAGATTCCTCTGCCACTTTGGCCAGAAGGAACTTGGAACAATGGCCACCTCACGGCTGGACACCAGTGATGTGAAGTAGCTGATCAAAAATAGTTATCAGAAGTCAGACCACACGCCCCTCAAGTTTGGAGGACTAAGTCCTTTTATAGCCTATTTTGGCATCAGCAGGCTACACTAAGGGCCCAAGCTGCAGTCGCCACTGCTTTTTCTGCTGCCAGGCTGGGGGATGTGGGATGGTAGCCGCTGCAGGGAAGGTGAAATTCACTGGTATTTATTGCAGTTTATGAGCCACTTCCTACAGCTCTTCCTTGGACACTACATAGTATATCATCTCATTTAATCCTCAGAACAAGCCTGATGGTAGGGCCCATTATTAACCCCATTTTATAGATAAGAGGGAGAGAAAGGTTAAGTAAGATGCGTAATAATGGTTTTTCTTTCTTCCCTTTTCACCATTTGTTGCAGGTTGAGTTCTTCTGGCTGAACATGTTCCTTGGTAATTTCTACCTATGCGAGAACCTTCAGCTTCACCTTCCTGTCCAGACTCTAGTACCCAGGTTGAGTTATAAGCACACACTAGACCTCCATGGGACCACTCCAGAAATTTAATCGAACCTTGATTTCAGAATTTTCCCAGATGACAACTAAGTACAATCCCCAGGAAGTCACAGCAACCTCTCATCTTTCCTTCTCAGACCTGCTAATGATGTGCCCCAGGAAAGTGAACCCCAATCCTAGTAGCAACTACCCTGCCTCCCTACTAGAGTAGCTGCTCCAACAGCAATACAGAGATTAGGAAATCCTACAAAAGAGTCTGTGCAAAAGGTCAGTGTTCTCTCAGAGGAAGAAAATCCTTGGGACACAAGAGACAGAGACACTTCAATCACTTGACACCTTATGGGGTCGAAAAGCAAGCCAGAATCTCCTCCTCAGGAGAGAGAGATCAAAAGCATGGGCAGAACAAGTCTGAGATCCCTGTGGAGAGGAATGGAGCCCCCATCTTCCTCTTGGAAAATGCTAATACAAAGCCTCAGTGGTTTGAAGCTCAGTCTGGAAACCTTCCAGCCTTGCCTTCTGCCTGAAGAGGTGCTCCAAAAGCAGAAGAGAGAGGAGAGACTCCAACAAGAAGGATGGCAGGAACGCAAAAGACTGTTTCATAGGCTCCTGAAACAGGGGTTAAAGGAAAACTGAGACTTTCATCTTCCTGAGATAGAGACCTGAATGGACTGAGACCAGATCCTTGGTGTGGATTCCTGTTGGGGACCAAACAGAGTAAGGAGTGGTCCAGACAAATAACAAGACCAGAGTTATGACTAGAAATCCTCCCAGCAAGAGATTTGATCCAATTTCAGGAAAGTCCTGATCCATCCTGCCTCTAGTTTTTTTGTTTGTTTGTTTTTATCACTCTGAGGCATTGTATGGCGAGGGAGACAGTACCAGTGATCCTTAACTCATATGGTTCCCATAATGCAAGTTGTCACTTTCTCATCCTGGATCTGTGCTTTGCTCTCTGCCTTGTTAAGATAAAAAAAATGTCTAAGTAGTGTGACTGCCTTGTTGATTTCCATGTTCCATTTTATTAACACCTTAAAAAATGAAGCACTAGATCTGTTGGAATGCATGTGTGCTTTACATTAATAAAGTCAGTGCTAAACTGAGAGCCAGTTTCAAGAATTTGAGGCTAAAGAAAGTGTTGAAATGGAATTGGAATTAGAACTTGGTGGTTCACCATTGAATTGTTTGTGTAAACTGTTGTGATTATGGTAAGCTAAATGTAACTGAATGTTGTCCTTCTCCTAATAGCTGAGTAGTATTCTCCCTTGAAGGAATTTCTGACTGGTCACCCTAGATGTCAGCACCAAATAAATATACATATAAAAGGAAATTATATTTGCAATTTAGGTTTATCAGTATTGCTGTGTCTCTTGCTAGATCTGAAATCACTACTTTTACATTCCAGGTGTGCTGATCAGAATTTCTCAAGGGGAGCTCTAAATTTATAGATCTGGAACAGGAGAGGTGGGAGGGGACCACAGAACACAGCCATGTCACTGAGTGACTAGTCCTGCAGTAGGGCTAGCTATCAGATCAGCCAGGCAGGACCACTGGAAGCAGAGTTTGCTGCCCACAATATGAACACCTGCTGGTTGGTGCTGGTGCCCTGTCTGGGGTGCGCTAGGGTCCATTCCTTGTTGTCTGGTGGCCCTTGGCTTGTGAATGTGCACAGTGCTCTCAGGCCTGCTACACGAGAACCAGAGCATCACTTAGTTATTTGAAGATTTTGTTGGATTAAACACATGCCATTTCATTTCAGGAGGTATCAATGATTAACCTGATTTTTCCATACAGAATCTCATGGTTTATTCCCAGCAAATGACCATGAAATTCTTCTGATTGAAAATAAATTTGGCTTTGTATTAGTCTGTGTTTTCAGGCAGTCCCCAGAGCTGTAGTGCTGTAAAAATCTACAAGTCCTTCCCATTGACGTGGCTGGAGAACAAGTAAGTTTATTAGGTTCTGAACTTGTGATCTCATCAGAGAACGTGAGAGTTAAGTCGACCCTATCAGGCTTGTCTCCCAGCTTAAAAGGAGAAGGTAAATAAAGCAGGGCTTTCCTTTCCTGAAACCCAAATTTCAGCCTGAATTCAAACTGGTGACTTGGGGTGTGTTTGGAAGGGGTAAAATGACATTTCATTTTTTTAAGGAGGTACTGGGGATTGAACCCAGAACATTGTACATGGGAAGCAGGCGCTCAACCACTGAGCTATATCAACTCCCCAATGAGAGTTGGTCTTTTTGTTTGTTTGTTTTCAGGAGGTACTAGAGATTGAACCTGGGACCTTGTATATGGGAAGCAGGTGCTCAACTACTTGAGCTACATCCACTCCCTGACATTTCATTTGATTGATAGTTTACTATGTGTCAGAAAATGTTCTATATATTTTTGTGTATTGGCTCATTTAATTCTCTCTGAGAGATCCATCGTTTAGCAACACGTTTAGTGCCAATTTATGAGTTGGGAAAGCAGAGGACATAGAGCTTAAGTAACTTGTCCAGGGTCACACAGGCAGTAAGAGGGAGAGCTAGCATACAAACCTAGGCAGTCAGGAATCAGAGCTGGCACTCTAACAAATTCACTAAACTATTACCTCTATAAGGGATTGTGGTGAAGTGTAAAAAGCTAGTGACTTCAAAGGATGTTTTACAGCTGGCAGCACCAAATCTTGGTAAGATACCTCATTGGGTCCTCACCACAATGCAGTAGGGCAGGTATAATCTCCACTTTGTACAGAGTCCACAGAGGTCATGATGTGGTGTACTGAGTAAACAGACCTAGTGTGATTTCCCAAACACTGAAATGCTCTCTGTGGACCCTACAAGTCAGTCCAGGAGCCACACCAGCCCAGTCCTTCCAAGGACCAATCATTCATTCAAACAATCATCAAGGTTCTAATTCTATCCCCTAACCTCTCCATCACTCCATGCTATGGTGGGGAAGGAAGAATCAATTGCAGAGGCAGTCCCTTCTCTCAGGGAATGAACATTTAATCAGGGAGAGAGACCTTACACCTATAGATGCATTAGAGAGCATGTTTGTGCCACCGGCCATGTGTCACGGTCTGCAAGAGCAGTGAGAAGGATCAGGATTGGATCAAGTGGACATAGGGAGGAGGCTTGCTGGGGTAGGTGGCAGAGGTAATCATGGTCTGTAGGAGGGTACATGGAGAATGGGTGAGTGTGACCTTCATTGGGTGTAATCGATGGAGTTAGCACCCTATCCACATCTCCACCTACAAGTCTTTGTCCCCATACTCACTGCAGCACTGCAGTTATAGATACTCCCTATTTTGGGGGACATGTCTCTATGGCATATGAATATGTTCAGGTGGTCATGGGGCATTGTCTCAGTGGGCAGAAACCCACACAATAAACAAAAGAATATTGAATTCCCATCCTGGGAAGTCCTGCTACATTCTCTGATAGAGTGGCAAGAAGTCCCTGAGTATTTGAGCAATGCCTCGCAAAGGAGGAATGACCATTTTGCCAGGCCCTTGAACAATATGCTTATACTTATGAACCCGTTCTTGTGAAATTGAAGCTTAACCTAGTACTATATATTGCCTAAGAGTTACCTTCAGAAAGCCTCCTTTTTGCTCAAATGTGGCCTCTCTCTAAGCCAAATTCAGCATGTAACCACACTTCCTCCTTCTCCCCCTCTACCCCCGGTGTTGGACATGACTCCTGGGGATGCAGTTCCCTGGCACTGAAGGATTATTACCAAATGCTGACCAGCAACGCATCTGTAAAAACACCTTGACCAAAAGGGGGAGATATTAAATACAAATGAGTTTTTATAGTTTTTATATTAAATACAAATGAGATTTCAAAGTGATTCAGGAGGTCATTCCAGAGATTACACTTATATGCATCTCAGCAGGATCTCATTGACTGCCACAGTAAACAGTGCCTCAAACAGCAGGGTTCCTGAGGACTCTAGAGACATCTAGACACTATAGGCAGGGCAGACAATCTCAGGAATTCAGCACCCTGTCAGTGGGCCTTACTTTGGAATATATGTTCCCTGATGTAACAGAGTTAGATCCATCTATAATTTCCCTACACATGGCTCTTCTACCCCTTTTAAGATTTGAACCAGGGAGCAGAGGGTAGCTCAAGGAGTTGGGCACCCACCTTCCACATGGGGGAGTCCCAGGTTCAGTTCCTGGTGCTTCCTAAAGAAGACAAGCAGACACAATGAGCAGACAATAAGTGGAGACAAGAAGCAGACACAATAAGCAGGGACAATGAGCAGACACATGAATCAGAAAATGAGCAGACAAATGAGGGAGCCACCTCGGGGTGGGGGGGGAATATATAAACAATATTCTTTTATCCATTTATTTTTATATTCTTTTTATTTTTTAAAAGGATACTTAGGTAACATAAATTTACATTAAAAATATAAAGGATTCCCATATGCCCCACTCCCTACCCCTCCCACATTTTCCCATATTAACAACATCCTTCATTAGTGTGGTCCATTTGTTGCAATTGATGAACACATTTTGGAGCATTGCCACTAAGCATGGATTGTAGTTTACCTTGTAGTTATGCTCTCTCCTGCACAATTTTGCAAGTTATGATAAGATATATAATGGCCTATATCTGTCATTGCAGTGTCATTCAGGACAATTCCCAAGTCCTGAAAATGCCCCCATATGACACCTCTTTTTCCCTCTCCCTTTCCTCAGAACCTCCAGTGGCAACTGCCTCCACATCAATGGTAAAAGTTCTTCCATTGCTAGAATAACAATAAATCTATAGTAGAATACCAGTCTACTCTAAGTCTACTCTAGTCCATCATTCATTTCCCAATTCTGAGGATTCTGGGATGGTGATGCCCACTCCACTTCTAATTGAGATGGGGCTTAGATCCCATGGGGCATATAGATGGGACTATCTTGCTAGTAGTTGCAGACTTTCTGTTCCTTGGAATGGTTGTTGTCCATCACCATCTCCTTTTTAGTTGTCCTGGGTGAGTCCAGTGAACTGTAAAGTAGGTGTTGCAACTCTGTTGAGATTCAGGGCCCAGCTGGCATATGGAAAGCCCAAAGATTTAAGTCTCTTGGACATACACCTATCAACTCTAGTACTAACTATAGGTTCAAATATAATAATGGGACAGAAGAGGGAAACCACAACTGAGTCCAACTCTTTCACACTAGGGAGCATAAATTCCAAAGTAGATCCCACCGGCAGGGCACAAAACTCCTGATATGTCTGCCCTGCCTATATTGTCTATAGTGCCTACAGTGTCTTCAAAAAAGATTTGATCCTATAATTAGCACTATACTTGTTAAATATATGTCCCAGAGACTTAATTCTTAGGTCTGTTCATATGCCGGTTGAGCCCTAAATCTCAGCAGAGTTGCAACACCTGCTCTCCAGTTCATTGGACTTGCCCAGGACAACTAACAAAAGGATGATGATGGACAATGACTGTATTAGTCAGCCAAAGGGGTGCTGATGCAAAATACCAGAAATTGGCTGGTTTTTATAAAGGGTATTTATTTGGGGTAGGTGCTTACAGATACCAGGCCATGAAGCATAAGTTACTTCCCTAACCAAAGTTTATTTTCATGTGTTGGAGCAAGATGGCCAGAGCCGCTTCCCCTCTTATATTTTTTAATGTAACATTTTGTATAATCTATGTATTTTTTTAAAAAAGACAAGAAAATTTGCTAAAATAAAAACAAAACAAAACAAAAAAATGGGTTGGGAAGTGGTTGTGGTTCAATCAGTTGGGCTCCCGTCTACCATATGGGAGGCCCTGGGTTCATGTCCAGGGACCTCCTTGAGAAGGCAGGCTCGCCCACATGCTGTGGAGTGCTGCCCAGCCTGCAAGCGCCATGGAAAGCCAATTCAGCAAGGTGATGCAACAAAAGAAAAAAGGGAGACAAGCAAAAACACAGAAGAGCACACAGCGAATGGACAGAGAGCAGACAGCAAGCAAGCTGCAAGGGGAAGGGGAAATAAAATAATTAAATACAAACACAGAAGAAAGCACAGCGAATGGACACAGAAAGCAGACAGCACACACACACACAAAAAGAAGCCAAAAAGGGCGGGGGGGGGGGGGGATAAAAAAAATGGGGTAAAGACTTGAAAAGACAATTTTCCAAAGAAGAAATACAAATGGTGAAGAAACACATGAAAACAATGTTCAACATCACTAGTAATTAGGGAAATGCAAATTAAAACGATGAGATCCCATTTCACACTATTAGATTGGCCACTCTTAAAAAGTCAGAAAACCAAATGTTGGAGAGGATGTGGAGATAGGAATGCTTATTCACTGATGGTGGTAATGTAGAATGGTACAGCCACTGTGGAGGACTGTTGGGCAGCTCTAAGGAAGTTCAGTATAGACTTGCCATGGCACCTGGCAATACTAGGTATATACCCAGAAGAACTGAGAACATCGACATGAATAGATATATGCATACCAATGTTCTCTCTTTTATTACACTACCATGCTGTTTTTACCACTGTAGTTAAGTAATATGCAATTCACGATTGCCAAAAGTTGGAAACAATCCAGGTGCCCATTAAGTTATGAATGGATAAGCAAATTGTGGTGTATACACACAATGGAATACTATGCAGTGGTATGAAGCAAGGAAATTGTGAAGTATATGACAACATGGATGAACTTGAAGGACATTGTATTGTGTGAAGCAAGCTGAACACAAAAGGACAAAAACTGTGTGAAATGTTATGAACTAAATATATTGTGTAATCTCATGGAGTTAATAACTTGAATAAGGGTCACTAGAAAATAGAATGAAGTTAGAGAATGGAAATCTGAGGGTTAACTTATACAGAACTGGTAAAATGATGTATGTTAATCTTTGTAAGTGAATAGAAAAACTGAAAGTCTAACATAATATTTGTAATTATGGTTGTGACAGTGGTTGAAAGGGTGAGTCAAAGGTCATGTATATTACTAGAAGGAAAGCTAAAAAAAAGGAACATGGGACTGTATAACATAGTGAAACTTCATGTAAAATGGGAATATGGGTGATATTGCATATATAAGACGTTTTTACAAAATATAAATACAAATAAATAGAGAAATGGAAACAGAATAGCAGCTATATATGTCAGGAGAAGCTTAGAGAGATTGAGATGTGATGAGCTCTGTTTGTTATTATTATTGGAATAATGAAAATGCTTAAAAATGATTGAAGCAACAAATGCACAACTATTTGATTATAACAAATACCATCGATTGTACACTTTGGATGGATTTATGCTTTGTTAATATGTATCAATAAAATTGATTTGTTAAAAAACAAAAACAGAAATGTACAAATGTTGGAAAGGATATAGAGAAATAGGAACACTCCTTTAGTGTTGGTGGGAATGTAGAATGCTGCAGTCTCTGTGGAAGAGAGTTGGGCAGTACTTGTAGAAACTGGATAGAGAACTGCCATATGATCCAGCAATCACTTTACTAGGAGTATCTTCAGAAGTATTGAAGGCAAGGACGTGAACTGACATGTGCACAACCGTCTTCATAGCAGCATCATTCACAATTGCCAAAAGATGTATATAACCCAAGTGTCCATCAACAGATGAAGGTATAAACAAAATGTGGTATATACTTAAAATGGAATACTATTCAACTGCAAGAAGAAATGAAATCGGGATGCATATGACAACATGGATAGTTTTGGATATTATGTTGAGTGAAACTTTTGGATATTATGTTGAGTGAAATAAGCCAGACATAAAAGGACAAATATTGTATGGTCTTACTAATATGAACTAAATATGATGAGTAAACTCACAGAGATAAACTCTAGAGTATAAGTTACTAGGAGAAAGAATGTAGGTTGAGAATGGGAGATGGTGCTTAATGTATGTAGAATTTTTAATAAGGTTTATTGCAAAAGTGAGGATATGAATAGAGTTGATAGTAACACATTATAGTGCATTTAAATAACACTGTTGATTTAAAAATGTGATTGTGTCTGAAAGACGTAGTCTGTGGATGTAACATTTCAGTTGAAAGAAAGTTAGACAATAATGTAAGGACTGTATAACTAGTGATTTCAGTGGTGGATGATGATTGTGGGTAATAATACAAGAATGTTCTTTTTTTACAAAGTGTTAGGAGTATGGTGATAAACGGGAAAATTAAAACTAATGTAACTTATGGGTTATGGTTAACAGTAATATTGTGATATTTTTTTCAGCAATGGCAAAGAAGATATATCTATTTCTAAGGGTCAACAATAGGAGTATGACAGGATATGGCATTTTTTCTTTTGGAGCAAAGAAAATGTTCTAAAATTGACTGAGGTGATGACAGCACAACTCTGTGATGAAAACGAGAGCCAGTCATTGTACACTTTGAATGGATTGTGCAAAGCATGTGACTGTATAACACAATAAATCCCGTGGTAGAAGATGGACTGTGGTTAACAGGACATACATAAGAACATTCTCTCATGAACAATAACAAATACATAATACTAATACAGGGTGTTAATAACCAGGTGGGTGGGGGGAAATATACACAAAATATAAGATGGGTTATAGTTAGCAGTAATATTTTGAAGATGCTTCTTCATAGTTTGTTACAAATGTTTCACAACAGTCCAAAGTGTTGGTGGTGGGATGACATATGGGAGCCTGTACGATGATATATATAGTTCTTTTTTAAGTTCCCAACTTTTACTATGCACTTATTGCTTATGTATGCTCATGTATGAATGATATACTTCAATAAAAGTTTATAAAAATAGAATTTTGACTATAAAATTATGTACATGTATGAATAGGATAAAAACAAACCTTAAATATTTAAAAGGCAAAAAAGACAAATAGAAAATCTGTAGAAACCTTTAGCAAGCAAAGAATTTGAAAAATATTTTGATAAATTAAAAATCAACCCACGAGGAAAAGCCCAGACTCAAAAGGCTTCATGACTTGACTGATGAATTCTATCAAACATTTAAAGAAGAAATAATACTAAACCTTTACAGCTTCTTCTGGGATATAAAGGAGGAGGGAACATGTCCCAACTCATTCTATGAGAACAGTAGTAGCCTGATTCCTTGGCCCGACAAAGACATCACAAGTAAACTACAGACCAATATTCCTCATGAATATAGTTGCAAAAATACTACACAAAACATTAGCAAACTGAATCTAGAAACATATAGAAAGGATTGTACCCCATTACCAAGTGGGATTTATCCCTAGAATGCAAGATTGGTTAAACATTCATTCAAAATCAATTTATGCAATACCCCGTATTAATATTCTAAAGGACAAAAACCACATGATCATCTCGATAGATGTGGTAAGAGCATTTGACAAAGTCCCACACCCATTCAGGATAAAAACTGTCAACCATCCAGGGACACAGGGGAACTTCCTCAGCCTATCAGGAACATCTATGGAAACCGCACAATGTACATCCTATGTAGTAGTGAAAGACTGAATTAATGCATTTCCCCTAAGATGGAGAACAAGGCAAAGAAGTCTATTCTCACCACTTCTACTCAACATTGTACTGGAGATTATAACCACTGCAATTATGCCAGAAGAAGAAAGGAAGACATAAAGAAATAAGAAATGAAAACATATTCCACACAAAGACTTGTACTCAGATGTTCTTAGAAGCACTATTCATAATAGCCAAAAACGTGGAAGCAATACAGATGTCAATCAAATGCTGAATGGATGGACAAAATGCATTATATTCATACAGTGGAATACTGTTGAGCAATAAAAAGAAATAACTACTGATACCTGCCACAACATGGATGAACCTCAAAAACATTATGCTAAGTGAATGAAAGACAGTCAGAAAATGACCATGTATTGCATGAGTCAGTTGATATGAATTGCCCTCTGAAGGCAAATCAACAGAGATAGAAAAATTAGTGGTTGCCTGGGCCTGGGGGAGGTAATGGGAATTGACTGTTAATGGGTACAAGGGATCTTTTTGGGGTGATGGAAAATGTTCTAGAACTGGATTGTGGTGATGTTCCACAACTCTGTAAATTTACTAAAAGTCACTGCATTATACACTTTAAATGTACGAATTTGTGGTATGGAAATTGTACTTCATTAAAGCTTTTTAAAAAATGTAATGCATTAATTTAAAAATTCTGTCCAGGCATATTTATTGTATTTAATCCTAAAAACAAACTCAATTGCTTTTTTATGATTTGTAAAAAATTAAAAATTTTTTCTTTGTTTTTATTTTTTATTTTATATTTTGTCTAATAATGTTTTAAAAATGTAACTCTTCCATAATTCGTTAAGCTGTCCTTTGTTATTTTATTTTTTGTAGGTAAAATGAAGTTTACTAAATTAAAAAAAAATTAAAATGTGGGAAGCAGACTTGGCCCAGTGGTTAGGGCGTCTGTCTGCCACATGGGAGGTCCTCGGTTCAAACGTCGGGCCTCCTTGACCCATGTGGAGCTGGCCCATGCACAGTGCTGATGTGCACAAGGAGTGCTGTGCCACGCAGGGGTGTCCCCGCATAAGGTAGCCCCACACGCAAGGAGTGAGCCCTGTAAGGAGAGCCGCCCAGCACGAAAGAAAGTGCAGCCTGCCCAAGAATGGCACTGCACACACGGAGAATTGACGCAGCAAGATGATGCAACAAAAAGAAACACAGATTCCCGTGCCACTGACAACAACAGAAGCAGACAAAGAAGAATACGCAGCAAAATGGACACAGAGAACAGACAACTGGGGCGGGGCAGGAGAGAAATAAAAAAAAAATTAAAATGTAATGCAAATATAAAAATAAGTCCTGGAGGAAAAGATATGCAGTAGGTCTTTTGTTTGCTTGTCTGTTTTTTAATAACAGTAAGGAATTCCCCATTTCCTTTTTTGCAGTTTGGGTCCTGTCTACCTTACTAGCTAGGCTCATTGCCTGCCTCTCTGAGTTCCTTGATGCTCCAGCCAGATGGAGTTACTGTGCACAATGGGCAGAAGAAGTGCTTGTGAGCACATATGCATAGACGTGTGTGTGTGCAAGAACCCTTTGGGTGAACATACTTTTGGGGACAAAAATTCCATATCTGTGGGCAGGCTCAGTATTCCATCCTGCATCTTAAATTCCATTCAAGTATTTTCCTATTCCTCATTAATCTGAGGGACTCGGCCTCAGTTACCCTGTTACCCAAGCTCAACCCATAGCTTCAACCTCTGGTCACAGGAAGACATCTAGAGTGTTGGGGCAGGGGGTTGGTGTGGTTTACCCCACCCACAGGGCTCCCTTCCTGAGCTGAGGGACTCAGTGGAGATGAGAAGGAGAGAAGTTACCAAGATAATGGAATTCTGGACCTCTTTTCACCAGCAAGGCCCTTCTCCCTCCCTTCAAGTAAGAAAGGGGAAGTTGCAGTGTAAACACACTCTTGAGTCTTTGTAATTACTCTAAACATGTCTGTAAAATCAGGTAAGTATGTCAAAAATAGGTCCCAAAAGAGAAGACACATTTTTTTTCAAATTTTAGAAATATCAAACATGGTTATAAAGTTGAAGATTATAGTTTAAAAAATAAGACAGGTGAAATGAAATGCTTGCTTGTGCTTCTCATCCTCAGCCGTGTATCCAGTCTCCTGTGGAGCATTTTTAAAGAAGTAGGTGCTCTGCGCTCCTCCTCCAGAGATTCTGTTTCAGTCAGTCTGGAATGTGGCCTGAACATGAGCATTATTTTTAAATTCCTGGTATGCAAGTCTAGATTGATGCTATGGAACCAGAACCCTTCTTATAGAAGGAAAACCAAAATCAGAAATTTAAGGTTCCACTTTAAGAAAGGAATCCAGGTTTTAACCATTAGTTGGTGTTCTAGAGAAATTTGTTAGGCTCAAAAGAAAAACAAGTAAAGTAAATGCAGATTTAAAAACTTTCACTATACTTGCTGCTATCTATATTCCTGATATCAAATATTTTAAAGGTTAAACTCTTCATTTGCTAAAGAAACGTGTTACTTTTCCTTCTTGTGAAGATCCCTTATGCCTGAATTACTTCCAACACTTTAGAATATTGTAGAGATAATTCATAAGACATAACAACACTTGTTTGAAAATTAAAGATGGCTCAAATTTGCATCAAGTGGTGTAGATGAATTTGCTGTTGGGCTAACTTTAGTAAGCTTGTCAAATCGCAATGTATTCATTTTTCTTATAATTTTTTACTGTGAGAGACTGAGTCATGACCCCCAAAAAGGTCTGTTTAGGTCCCAACCCCTGGTCCTGTGGGTGTGAACCCAATTGTAAATAGGAACTTTGAAGATGTTACTTCATTTAAAGTATGACCAGACTGAATCAGGTTGGGCCCTAATGGAGATTCCTGGAGTCGTTTTATAAGCAGGATGAAATTCAGGCAGAGAGACAAGAGAGAGACAGAGAGGGAGAGATGGAAGGGAGAGTCGGAGAGGGAGAGGGAGAGGGAGAGGGAAAGGGAGAGGGAGAGGAAGAGGGAGAGGGAGACTACGGGGAGCAGCCAGAAGCTGGAAGTCAATGGAATCCAGAAGAGAAAGGAGAAGATGCCACCATGTGCATTGCCATGAGACAGAAAAGTCGATGAACCCCAAAGATACTGACCTTGGGAGAAAACAAGCCTATGTCTGAAAACTTACGGTATTTATTTTTGCAGTCAGGACACTAAAACAGTTACCAAATTAATATGTGTGCTTAGATAAAATGTCAAATAGTACTACAAAATTTCTGATGAAAAGTAAAATTCAGCAATCCCTTTCTTCGTGCAGACCCATGGAGATCTACCTCTGCAAACTTTCTTTTTTAGATATTTCCCCTGGGGTTAATCTCCAAAATCCTAAACAATGGGTTTATACTACTATGTCCTGATTTATCAACTTTAGAGATTGTGTTGACTTCTTATTATAGAACCCTATGATCTCAATCTCTCAGATAAATTACAGGACCTGCATCTTCTCAGAGCTCCTGAGGGGGCCGCCACCCAACCCATGGCATATGCTTCTGCTAGGGCTACATTCAGAGTGTCACTGCCAACAACGAAGTCCTTACAGAAGACTTTATGCACATATGTATCAATATGGAGATCATGACTGGGCTTTTCCAGAGCAGGTACAGGGGAAATATCAGGTGGTCAAGAGCAAAACCTAGGAGTATTCCTAGTTTTCTGATCTAAGGAATTGGGCAGATGGCAGTGCCCACCCATGAGACAGGTGACACAAGGTTGGGGTCACCTGTTGACTTGCAGTGTCCATGGGACATTCGAATAGAGATGTAGCCCAAGGCTACAAGGCTTTAGAGCTCTGCTTAGATTTCTGAGGTAGAGCTAGAGGGAGGGGGAGCCATCAGCCTCCAATGGGATACAGACCAATAAAGTATTATAAGGGAAGTTAGTTTGATCTTCCATTCCACTGTCCAGCGATGAGCATTGAAATCCTTTGTGATATGTTTCCTGGGAGCTTTTTCATTCACAAAGTCACTTATTAATCAAAATGAAGTTCATATTCATCATGACTTCAACTTCCTGCTTTTAAACTTGAGGTCAAATACAATCACTGATAATATAGATAACCATTGCTGATCACTGTTTCCTTAGCATGTCAAAAAACTGTTGCTAAGAAAACATGGGTTATCTATGTAAACTTTAAAACTAGAAAAGTTAATATTAATCATTTTATTTCACAATATTTCTTGACCACCCACTAATTACTAAGTACACTTAAAATTGCTAAGGATAAAAGAGTGATGCAAACATACACCACAGATCCTACCCTTATAAAGAGTGCACAGTGATCAGCAATGATTATCTATATTATCAGTGATTGTATTTGACCTCAAGTTTAATAGATGAAGAAAGTAATCAACTGAAAAATCCCATCAAGATAAAATGATGACTGGAAAGCAACAAAAAATTACAAACCATACCAATAATCAGGAAGACATGGCCCAATCCAGTGAACAAACTAAAAGCCAGGAAGAGGAGCAGAACATCAAACAACTAATCAAAGCTCTCCAAACAAATATCATGGGTCAACTTAATGAAGTGAAGGAAGAGATTAAGGATATTAAGAAAATACTTGGAGAGCATACAGAAGAATTGTAAACATACTAAAAAAGATAATGGATATGATGGTGATGAATGGCACAGTCCAAGAAATCAAAAATACATTCTCAGCAAATAACAGCAGATTTTAAGAGGCATGGGAAATAATTAGTGATGTGGAAGACAGTACATCTGAAATCAAACAGATAGTAGAATTGATCAATAAAAAGATAGAGAAAATCCAGCGTGGACTCAGGGAATGACAACACAAAACACACAAAGATACACAGTATAGGCATCCCAGAAGAAGAAGAGAAAGGAAAGGGGACAGAAGGGGTGTTGGAGGAAATAATGGCTGAAAACTTCCCAAATCTATGGAGGCACATGGATGTACATGTCCAGGAAGCACAATGCACCCCAAACAGTATAAATACCAACAGGCCTACCCCAAGACATATACTTGTCAAATTATCCAATGCTCATGAGAAATAGAAAATATTGAAGGTAGCAAGAGAAAAAGAGAACCATCACATACAAGGGAGGCTCCATAAGATTAAGTGCTGATAGCTCATCTGAAACCACAGAGGCAAGAAGACAGCAGTATGATATAGTCACTATATTAAAGAAAAAAATTACCAGCCAAGAATACTGTAGCCAGCAAAGCTGGCATTCAAAAATGATGGAGAGTTCAAAATATTCACAGATAAACAGAAACTAAGAGTGTATGCCAATAAGAAACCTGCCCATCAAGAAATAATAAAGGGAGTTCTACAGGAGGAAAGAAAAAAACAAGAGAGACAGAGTTGGAGGAAAGAAAAAAACAGGAGAGACAGAGTTGCAGGAGAGTATAACAACAACTAAAGTGACAAAAAGAGAAAAAACACAACATATGACACGCACAAATCCAAAGAAAATATGGCTAATGTAAGTAATTCCTTGAGAGCAATAACACTAAATGTCAAAGAATTAAACTCACCTCTCAAAAGACACAGATTGGATGAATGGATAAAAAAATAAGACCTATTTCTATGCTGTTTAGAAGAAACCCATCTTAGACCCAATGATTCAAGGAGGTTGAAAGTGAACGTCTGTAAAACAATCTTACAAGCAAACAATAACAAAAAAAAGGGCAGGAGTAGCTATATTAATATAGCACACCAATGTTCATAGTGGTATTATTCACGATTGTCAAAGGTTGGAATCAACTCAAATGACCATTAACAGATGAATGGATAAAGAAAATGTGGTATATAAATACAATGGAATACTACTCAGCTGTAAGAAGGAATACACTACAAACACATGGGATAGCATGGATGAATCTTGAGGACCTTATGTTGAGTGAAGGAAGCCAGGCATTGAAGGACAAACACTACATGACCTCTCTGATATGAAAGAAGCAAACCAAGCTGTCTCAGGGAGCTAGATACTAGATGATAGGCTTACAGGAAATTGGGGGGGGGGGGGGGAAGAGGAAGGTTGTGACCTGATGCCTACATGGGTGAATCTATGGTAAAGTGAAGGTAAGTAGTTGTAGACGGAAGGGATAAGATGGGGGCATAGGGATACCTTTGGGTGGGGTTTTGCAGGTTTGAGGGGGCTAGGGTTGGGAGGATGGGTCAGATGGCCTAAGGAATTGGGGGAGTGTTTGGGGGAGCAGATGAACATGGGAGACTGTTGGGTATGTGGTTGAAACTATAATGTTGAGAAAACTCTTTAGAAAATAAAATGAGGAAGGGCTACTTGTTTAAAGTGCCTAATGGGGGGCATCTGTCACAGGGGCAGGCTTCTAGGGAATGTGTGAGTGCTCATTTTGTCATAGTGTATTGTATAATTGGGTGGAGACCCATATAGTGAATGTGAAGGAGTACCCCCATCCTGGGGAGGTCTGATGTTCTCAAACATAGGGAAGGGTGTCTCGAGAGAGAATTGGTGGCCCTCAATGGAGGAGGACAGTCTAGTGTGGCGGGACCTCAGCATTGTTGAAAGTATCTGTGAATCTGGTCCTTCAATCAGTGAAGCTTGATTGTCCTTGTGGGCCCTGAGGGGAGGGGGAAAGAGGAATAGGATAGATGGAAGCAGGGGTAACTAGGGGGCAATGGTAGTGTTCCACAAGATTGTGCATTGATGGATATAGGCCATGTTAAATTTCACCAAAATTTTTAAAAAGTGCATAGTCTATGTAAACCATAAGGTTAACCATAATGTTACTAAAAATTTAGAAAAGTGTACAGTCTAAAATATAAACCATAATGGAATAAAAAATGGAACCATGTTTGGTAGCTATGTTTCAATATCTGTACATCAGTTGCAGCAAATATAACATGAACATGTAAAAAGATCATCGCTGGGGAAGGGGGAAAAGAGCTTGATGGTGCATATATGGGAGTCCCCTATATTGTATATGTGACTTGACTGTGATCTAAAAATTTTTTGAAGACAAAAATAAAAATTAAAAATAAAGGATGTAGACACTGAGGAAGGAATGAAATTGCTTTGCCACTGTACATAGAGGGCAACACCTATTACAGTGACGAAAGACAAAACATCAAAAACAAAGTTTTATGATATTTTTCATTTTTAATACTCCAGTTTATTTTTTAACTTTATTTTACTTTTTTTCAAATTAGTATGTATTCTACTTCTAATCTTTAAACCTATCATTATTATTTCATTTTCCAAATAATTGAATTTGGCAATACATTAGGTCATTTTTGAAGAAGTTTTGGACCAAGACGGGTTCTACCATGTCAGGGAAGGAATGCTGGTGTGGGGCATTATTGATGGGGGACACATGATTGGGACAGAATTCTTCAGGGCATGTATATAGGGTACATAAAAATGTTCAGATATATGTTGGGTATTTTTGTAGTAGTTACAGTTACAAATGACAACTGAGGGAGTGCTGAGTTCTTAGCCAGGGGAGCTCGGTCACACTCCCCAATGGAACAGCAACAATCCCCCAAGTGCAAGGGCAAAAACCAGTGAGGAATGATGCTCCAATGATGAGCCCTTGATACTAATGACTATGCTTATGAGCTTGTGTGCCTGAAATTTAACTTGTCCTAGAGCTGCAGGGTGCCTAAGAGTTGTATCCTGAGATTGTCCATGTTGCTCTAATGTGGCCACTCTCTAAGACAAACTCAGCATGTAGATGTATTGCCTTCCCCCCAGTGTGGGACATGACTCCCGGGGATGAGCCTCCCTGGTGCTGAGAGATTACTACCAATCACGGGCTGGTGATGCAACTAGAAAAAGACCTTGAATAAAAGGGGGAAATGGTAAAGAGAAATGACTTCACATGGCTAAGACTCTTCAAAAAGAGTTGGGAGGTCATCAGAGGGGTCGTGCTTATGCACATCTTAGCAGGATCCCAGAGACAGCCAAAGTAGATACATCCCCAGGTACTGCTGTTCCTGGAGGCTATGGAGGCTACAGTCATTGCAGATGGCCATGGAGTTCAGTACCTTGTCAGTGGGCCCTATTTTGTAATTTGTGTTCCTGAGTGTGATGGGGTTGGACTCAGATGTGACCTTTCTACACATGCTTCTTCTGTCACTTTTTCTGAACCTGTGGTTTGCACTGGGGTTGGTGTATAATCAGGAGACTTGAATCTTTGGACAGTCCATGTGCCAGTTGGGCCCTGAACCTCAGCAGAGTTGTAACTCCTGCTCTAGTTCGTTGGACTTACCTAGGTCAGCTAACAGGGAGCTGAAGGTGGTTAACCACCACACCAGGGAACCAAGAGTGCCTACAACTGCAAGCAGGAGAATTGCATCCATCATCCATGTGGAATCTAAGCCCCCTCTCCATATAGCGGTAGAGTGCACATAACCATCCCAGGGTCCACAGGATGAAGGAATAAAATTTGGATTAGAGTGCACTTACTGGTATTCTATTATACAACTATTGTGACTCTAAGCAATGGAAGAAATTGTATCATTGATGTGGAGTCAGTGGCCAGAGGAGTTGCTGAGGGCAGGAAGAGGGAAGAAGAGATGTGATGTGGGGACATTTTTGGGACTTGGAGTTGTCCTAAATGATACTGCAGGGACAGATGCTGGACATTATATATCCTGCCATAACCCACTGAATGATCTGTGGGAGAGTGTAAACTACAATGTAAACTGTAAGCTATGCAGTGCAGCAGTGCTCCAAAATGTATTCACCAAATGCAATGAATGTGCCACAATGATGAAAGAGGTTGTTGACGTGGGTGGAGTGGGTTTGTGGGGTGTGGGGTATATGGGAATCTTTTATATTTTTTAATGTAATATTTCAGTTATCTATCTATCTTTAGAAAATACAATTAAAAATAAATATGAAAAGAAGCCATTTAGTTGATTGGTAACAGAATCAGACTGAGTTACTGAACTGAAAGCAAAAGCAACCATAGAAAAAAATAGTTTGGGATCCATATTTTTTCATGAAGGGGGTTTGACTTTTGTACAATGTTTTTTCTGTATCTAGTAAAATGATAATGTAGTTTTTGTTCTTTATTCTATTGATTTAGGGGTTACATTAATTACCTTTTTTCATGTTAAAACAACCTTGAAGTATGGGATGAATTGGGATTGGTCATGGTATATAATTCTTTTTATATGTTGCTAGATTGACTACGCTGGTAATTTTTAAAGGAATTTTGCATCTATATTCGTGAGAGATTTTGGTCTGCAGTTTTCTTTTCCTATTATATCTTTGTCTAGTTTTGGTATCAGGGTGAACATTCTTTCCCAATTATCTATACATTTAATGCCATTGCAATTAAATCTCAGCAGGATTTATTGTAGATACTGACTGGTTGATTTTAAGTTTATATGGACAAGCAAAGGATTGAGAATAGTGGAACTAATTTTGAAAAAGAGGAATAAAGCTGCAGAAATTATAATCCCTGATTTTAAGATTTACATATAAAGCTAAAGTAATCAAGATAATATGATGTTGTGGAATAGAAGAGAGTCTAGACATATACCCATGCTTTTTTTGACAAAGGAACAAAGTCAATTCAATGGAGAAAGGAATGTCTTTTCAACAAATGGTGTTGGATCATTTAGACAAACACATGCATAAAAAAAGAATGAATGTGACCAGCTGTAACTCTCATATATAGCTGGTAGTGAAGCAGGCTAGATAGGGAAACTATAGATGGATCTAGAACCTGGCAAGAAGTCCACGTGTCATTTGGTATCCCCAAGATGGCTGCTGGAAGACCCTCCCCCCCACAAGATTCTGACATTCAGAACATGATTTCCTCTGGAAGCCAGGAGAAGCCCTGGGTATTCTCCATGGTTCTTGTTATAGGGCCCTCCTTGGGGGATTGTTGGGTGGGGTAGTCAATCAAAACAGCAAACAGCTGGGACTCCTCCCTGCCATTAGCAAAGGGGTGGAATAATTATTGGTTTAAAAAGCAGGCACTAAGGCTGAACTGTCTCTCTCTTGCCTTTTAACCCCTGGTCTTGCCTTCTGTTCCCTGCTCTCATCATGTCTCCCCACATGGATCAACACACAAGTAAAACCTGAGCATTTATAATCTATAATGGGAAATTGTAGTCTGTGAATCTGCCCGCTTTATCACTTTTCAGCCGCTTCCTCTCTACCTAGGACTCATAATCTGTTATTTTTTCCCATTTCTCTTCCTTCCATACCTTAATAAATTACTGACCTTAACTATCCTGATGTGCTATTGAAATTCATTTCTGCAGCATAGTCAAGAACCTAGACAAAATCTGGTTACATATTTGGTGAGCCAGCCAGGTAGTTATTGGTGAGTGAAACTATGGCCCACAGCCTCTTTAATGCCCGCTTTTGATTATCCATTTTAAATGGGTTTGTCCATGAGCCCCCACACAACATAATCCTAGAAGGGAAGAGGCTGTATCCTTGCCACATGCTCAGGCTTGTTGGACCTGACCCCAGACAGGAGGGCTGGGGCACAGGGAAGGTGCTCACTGCACTGCTCTTTCAAGCCCTTTTAGCAGCTGTTGGCTCTGCCCTCAGGGCCAGCTACCACTGCCTTCTCCCACCCTCTCCCCTTGGGAGCTGCATAGCTATGACAGAGAACCAGAGAGCCAGGGGCTTCATGGGTCCACACCTTTGCAGGTCTGCCTTCCTATTGACTGCACCTGGCTACCTGGTCTGGGGTGCCATAGGAAGGCAGCAGCAGGTAGGGCCAAAGATTGATGTCAAGGGATTTCTCTCTCCCAGGGGGGTCATGGGCCAGGACTCCCTTCATAATTAACCTATGAGCCATGTTTTACCTTCCTACCTCCTACTACTGAATTTCCCATTGCAGGTTTGTGTTAAAATGCTTTGGAATGTCTTAAAAACTGTTAAACTGAAAATGCATTTGCTAGCAAGAAAGTGATTGCCTCAGGGCCCCAAGGCCTGTTAGCTAGAACAATTGATCTCTAAGTACTTAATGGCCTTTTAAAAAAAAGAGATTTATTTATTTCTTCCCCCTCCCTCCATTGTCTGCTCTGTGTCCATTCGCTATGGACACATTCTGTGTCCATTCTGTGTCTGCTTATATTCTCATTAGGTGGCTCTGGAAACTGATCCTGGCACCTTCCAGAGTGGGAGAGAGGCAATCACTCTCGCACCACCCCAGCTTCCTGGTCCACTAAGTCTTTTATTGTCTCTCCTCTGTGTCCTCTTCCCACTTAATGGCCTTTTGATGGCTAGTCTAACTGGGAAACTCCTAGACAGTAAAGTCATAAAACTAGGACTGCCTTTATGACTTCTGGAAGAATAGGAATAAGGAAGGAGCAATATTTAGCTTGAAAGGTATCCAGTCTAATTCGGTGTGTCTTCCAAGTCCAGAATAGCCCCAGAAATGCCCAGTAACAGGGTCTATGTGATTCCTGAGGTGGTGGAAACCAGAAAAGTAACTCTGAATGTCCCCTAAGACCTGGAAAGTCTTGGGAGCTTCAATTCAGAGAGCAGCCAGTCTTGGACCCTGGAATGTAGGGGTGCTGAGAACCAGAGCAGTAAGCCCTGAAATGCCCCCAAGAAATTTCTTGGGCCCTTCTGTTTAGAGGGCAGCCAAACATCCCCTGAGACTTATCTTAGGTGCTTTGATTTGGAGTAACTGTTCAGAACATCTTCTACCAACTCAACTTGGGTGCTTTGGTCTGAACTTTGGAATTTTCAGGCATCCCCCAAGACATAGGTTGGCCATAGGGATGCCTGTAGGCCTGGCTCTGGAACTAAATTCTCAGGGCACTGAGGCCAGAGTATCAGTTCCAAATTATTTGGAGTGGTGAATATTTTAGTAAGACTTGGACTCTGGGATGCCCGATAAGTCGACTTAGAAGTGCTTCTTTATTCTTCCTAGTTTAATGGGTATGGTCCCCATAGGAGTGTCGTCTCAGAGATCAAAAAATTCTGCCTACTACTGGTCCATGTGGCCACAGTATAGCTGAGAGCAGCCTCTGTATAGGACTCTGAATTCCAGCTAACCTAGTGTAAAAAAGGAGGATAGATAGATCTGAGGGCTAGAAACTTCATGTCCTGTCTTCTTAGAGAAATGAGGACATACACCTCAAACTTCCATTAGTTTAAACTTGATTGTGCCTAAAAAAGGTGTGAATAGAGATCAAGATCCAGACTAGTTACTAAACCTCCCCTGGAAAATAAGGAATCTCCACATATGCCATTATTTACAATTTAAAAGTTCCTGACTTTCCTAGCTCCTTGACGATTTCCTTGTAACACCCCAATCCTTTCATCAAAAAAAGGCTTGCAGGTTTTACCCCTCTGGGAAGTAACTAATGGGATGCAGCCTCAATTCATATCTCATTGGGGCCAGGGCTTCTCTAGACCCCTTAGCTCAATACCTAGCAGCTGCCCAGGGATTTTCCTAAAGGAACAAAACTGGAGGGTTCTGCACAAAGTTTCTGCCATGGACAGATACTGATAGCTTTGCATCCAGGTGATACTAAAGTCAAGTCTTTCACTAAACTAAGCTAAGTGTGTAAAATTCTCTTCTGTTCTAATCCATGCTTGCTTTAACTTTGTCAGTTTGCTTGTGCCTAGGAAACCAGATTTGGGGTTCACCTGTCAAAAATTGGATAACAGTGAAAGGTAACCAGAAAATTAGTCTTTAAATGTCAATACTGTTTTTGCTAGTGGATTTAATGTATAAGTCACAAGTGGAATTGATTCAACTGCTAGAAAAGCAGAGAAACTTAGTGAAGTTGTTCCTAATAAAATTCTTGTGGCTTAGTTAATAAAGGTACCCAAATTCATCTTAAAGTAAAAACTTACTAGAAACTGTAACTAAGAGTTAAGATCATTTATAGATGCCTTTATATTAAAAAACAGAAGGATAACAACTGAAATTATAATTGGGTAGATTTAGCCTAAACCTACTATTGTAAGTGCAAACCTTAAACTGAACTTACCTTCATTTATGGTCACTTCAAGCCTAGCCTCACCCCTTGCCTTTGCTTATGGTTATTTCATAACAGCTTCTGCCCCTATGGCACAGGGGAAAGCAAACTCGAGACATCCCTATCTCCTGTCCTACTGGTATTAGTAACCCTCTTTTCTCTCATGGCTCCAAGTGTAGACTAAATTGCTCCCTGGTGGAATTCTCGGTCCTTGGGGTTGAATGTCCACTGTTCCAATCCAGTGACCACTGGAGTCCTGTTATCTCCGAGGACTGGGATGTGAAGGATGCCTCCTGTCTTGACTGTTGGGGTTCCCAAAAGCAGCAATTCATGACAGAAACCCGTTTCCCTGAGGCTTTGATAGCCCCAGTGAGTATACATAGAATTAGTCTTGCTCATCCAAGATCTGCTAATGTCAAAGTGAGAAATAAAGTCCTGAAGCAAAGGAAAATGGTATTAAAGCTTTGGACATTTTGGTTATAAGCCAATAATTAAGGAATGAAATTCTTGTGCAAAACTGTATGGTCACTGTGCAAATTAGAGTAATTAAAAGGAGGCTTCAAAGAAATCTTTTAAATGTTAGCTTACAGTTAAACTTATTTTGTAAGAGAATGAAAATTATGAGTGTGTCCTGTGTTTCTGTGTCAAACTCTATTCGTGTCTGCCTATTTGTTCAATATATAACTTCATACATTGGGGTGATAAATCAAGTTAACAAATGAAAATTTTTAGATGAACTAAAATCAAATACATGGTTATACATGTTAATAAGTATTCCTGGGGCCCAAATTAGACTGAACAGGATAGAAAGGTAATATAGAAATCTCAATATAGAAACCTGGGAAAGGGAAAAGTTTTTCCTAAGCTCTTTAACCTGCCCTACCCCCAAGGCCTTCTCTTTGCAAGAGCTGTAGGGGAAAGAGAAGGTATGACAGATATAAACTATTTTCTAGGCTGGGGAATTAAAAATCATATTTTGACCTGTAATCCCTCTATTTAAAACCATAACAGTCTTAAAATAAGGGTGGTTAATAATCCTGTTACAAAATATAAACAAGTAAAGAAAAAATCCTTGACAGCTTTGGAAAATCTTTAAAAATAAATTTTTCCAGTACCTAGCGGTCAGTGTGTGTTTTTAAGATAATTTCATTAAAGAAGTTTTAGCCTCCTATAAAAGAAAGAAAAAAACATTCCTTGCATAAACTGTAACAGTTTCAATTTTTTTTAGCTTGGGTGTTATCTCCCTAGGTTTATGAAACACCAAGTATATAAATTGATAAATCTTTAAAGTGATGAAAGTCAAATTCATATCTAATGAAATTAAGTCAAAGAAATGCAGATCTGCCCTCTTTTAAATGCATAAAATGAATTTCCATTTGTTGCTAATCATAATCTAAGGTAAATTAACCAGTCTATTTGGTTGTGGTCAATTATAAAGAGTTTGTAAAAGCATCTTCTAAACTGAAGCACTTAAATGGCTAAACCCAGGAAGCCATTAATAATTAGAAACCTAAATTGATATAAATGGCAAAAAGTAACTTCATAACAAGAAAACCTGTTGGGAGCCACCTCAATCTGCATATTCAAGTGGTGGTAATGGAAAATTATCTTGATTCCATAGGGAATCTTCAGTTTTCATTTAAAAAATGGGAAAGCAGTTTTTCCTGTACTGCTGAAGTAAAATACCTGCTAATTATCATCTTCATGGTAAAAGTATAGAAGAAACGAAGTTCTAAAAAGTTAAGTTCATTTGATATGTTGCACATGGCATTGGAAGCATTTAAAAAGTATGTAGAATCAAAAGATAGACTTCGAGCATTGTCCAACTATCTTGTGTATTCAAACCAGGTCTTCAATCTGCTGCATGTTGCATCTCCATATGAGTTATTGGCTAGGTTGGTCACTGACCCCTAAAACAACAAAGGTATCTACTACATCTCTGATTGTGCTCCTGAAGTTGATAGAGACTATGTTGCAGTTTCAAACTCCTGTAGTAGCCAACGATGGCTTCTATAATGTATAATGGCTGTCACCTCCAGACTGGCACTGTTTCATAGTGCCAAATGGTGCTATGCACCAGGCTGGTGGAATACTGGATACTACCTTCCTAGCTTCTCTCTAGAGTCAATGGTGCTGCAGCATGCTGGCTGTTGAAGAACATACCAAGTGGAGCAATGATCACCAAAATAATGTGAGTAGAACACAATTGGCATTATGGCCTGCTCCCATGGAGAGATAACATGTAAGGTATTGCAACCTGGAACTTAAATCTATTGATTGCAGCTCAAAGAGAAAATTATGCATTGAGTAGTACATTAAATAGTATTAAGTACCGTTCCTATATCCTATTCTAGATATATGTCTGATGATTATGGTGATACCTTTTCTATTCTAGGCCATATGCAGAGGGACATTGAACATGTTAAAAGTCCTGGGAAACCATTTTCTAAGTAGTTATTGAATAAGCTTAGCCCAGGTCTCCCTCCTAGCCCTCATTCCAGAACCTGTCCCACATCATAACCTGGAGAGAACTGGGAGATCCACATGCCATCCTACCAGGGCTAAGCATTTTCCTACCAGAAGGGAAACAGCAAATGAGGTGGCTAAGACCCACTTCAGCTTAGCCCCTTTAAAATGGTCCATGGCAACCTTTCCTTACCCAGGACCTGAAAACCAGGTTCTGATCAAAACTTGGCAAGAAGACAAACCTCAATCTCAATGAAAACTGAAATGTAAAGAACTTTACTCTGTAGTTATGATCGCTCCCACAGCTATTAAAATTAAAGGAATTTCCAACGTGGTGCACTAATCCTGAGTGAAGCCAGCTGCCCAAGGAAATACCAGCCCACAAGCACCTGATGGGACACACAAATGCCAGTCATTGGATGGCCTGAAATACCTCTTCAAGAGAAAAAGCTAAATAGTGTCTGTGTCAAAGTCAGCTGTTCCCTCTAACTCTAGCCCAAATGCCTATTGCTAGGGGGAGGGCAAACCAGACACCCCTCTAAAAAACCTTGTCTGTTTCCATCTCCTGTAACTTAACTAAAAAGGGCAATGCCTCTTCTTTTTTTTTTTAATTAATTAATTATTTTTTGATTTTGTAAAAATATTACATTAAAAAAACAATATGAGGTCCCATTCAACCCTACCACCCCCACCCCACCACTCCCCGCCCCCAGCAACACTCACTCCCATCATCATGATACATCAGCAATGCCTCTTCTAATTCCTCTCCTCTACCATAGGAACTGGTATTGGCAATTTATACCTAACCCCGTTGTCTATTGCAATCTCTCTCAGGAGTTAACCAACAGCATAAAATAACTAAAGGAAAAATACTGTTTCCCACCAACTTCAGGAAAATGCAGCTTTTGCAGGCACCTGGCCTTTTCTACTTTGTTGTCCAGGATCCTCTTAGTGGGACCATATATTCTCAAAATTCTAATTAGGCTAAGTTTTTCCAGAATCAACATCTTGTTAGCCATATGGGGACTTCATCCAGCTTTGCCCAGGATGCCAGATCCATCTTCCTCTAACCATGATAGAATAGCAGGAGGGTTTTACACCCTGTAGGTAGGGCCTACTGCCCCTAGCCACCAGGATGTAGCTACAGAAGAATGATCATCTCCCTTCAGCACCCCTTTAAGAATAAAGGTGTGAACTCTCTGAGGGTGGACTGAAGCTGGCTAGTAAGATAGGGAATCAATAGATGGATATGGAACTTGGCAGAAAGTCCACATGGACATCAATAACCCCCAAGATGGCTGTTGGAACACACCCCCCCCACCCCCCCGCCAAGACTCTGCCATTCAGAACAAGATTTCCTCTGAGAGCTAGAAGAAGCCCTGGATATTCTCCAGAGGCCTTATTATTGGGCCCTCCTAGGGGGATTGATGGGTGGGGTAATCAGTCAAAACAGCAAACAGCTGGGACTCCTCCCCTGCCATTAGCAAAGGGGTGGAATAATTAATGGTTTAAAAAGCAGGCACAGGCGGCAGACTTGGTCCAGTGGTTAGGGTGTCCGTCTACCACATGGGAGGCCCGCGGTTCAAACCCCGGGTCTCCTTGACCGGTGTGGAGCTGGCCCATGTGCAGTGCTGATGCGCGCAAGGAGTGCCGTGCCATGCAGGGGTGTCCGCCACATAGAGGAGCCCCATGCGCAAGAAGTGCACCCCTTAAGGGGAGCCACCCAGCGTGAAAAAAGTGCAGCCTACCCAGGAATGGTGCTGCACACACGGAGAGCTGACACAACAAGATGACGCAACAGAAAAAAAGAAACACAGATTCCTGTGCCGCTGACAACAACAGAAGCAGACAAAGAAGAACATGCAGCAAATAGACACAGAGAACAGACAACAGGCTTTGGGGGGTGGGGAGAGAAATAAATTTTTTAAAAAAGCAGGCACAAAGACTGAACTATCTCTCTCTTGCTTTTTGACCCCTGTTTTTGCCTCCTGTTCCCTGCCCTAGCCATGTCTCCCTGCATGGATCAACATAGAAGTAAAACCTGAGCATTTATTATCTATAATGGGAAACTGTAGTCTGTGAATCAGCTTGCTTTATCACTTTTCAGCCCCTTCCTCTCTACCTAGGACCCATGATCTGTTGTTTTCTCCTCTTTCTACTTGAATAAATTACTGGCCTAACTAACCCTATGTACTCTTGAAATTCATTTCTGCAGCATATTCAAGAACCTAGACAAAATCTGGTTACAGCAGGAATGAAAAGAATGGTACAGCCTCATTAGGAAATGGTCTGTCAGTTTCCTATAAAGTTAACACACACTTACCATGTGACCCAACAAGCATACTCCTGGGTACTTATCCTAGAGAAATGAAAAGTTATGTTCACGCAAAACCCAGTACAGGAATATTTATACAAACTCTACTCACATGCCACCAAAAATTGGAAACAAGCCAAAAGGCCTTCCGCACTGTCAAATAAAAATTTGCACTGGACCGTGTCAAACAGGCAAGGATAACTATTCGTGGAGTGCTGCAGCAGGGAAAGAGACTAGAACTCAACTTCATCCAGCCAAAGGACAGCAGGATTTATAAGGGCAGGAGTAGGCTAGTGGAAAAAGTACTTGGACAATGTTAAGTGGGGATGGCTGATCCCTGGGAAGGGTGAGTGATTTACTGACATTGCAATTAGGGCCACTTGGTTAGGAATGTTTCCTTTTGCTATAATAATGCCTCCTGTAGCTTTTAAGAAGGGCCAAGAGAGGAAGAGGGAGCTAAGGAACTAAGTAGGGGCCTCTCTGGTGCCTGGATAACTTTAGGACCTGGTGAGATGGAAGTCAGGAGTCCTGAAAAGCCTGTTTGAAGTTTAGATAAACTAAAGGGAAGTTAAGGCAGTCTTGGTCAACAGTATAATGGGTAAAGAAACTGTGGAAAGTATATATAATGAAAGATTATTTAGCAGTAAAAGGAATGAACTATTGATATTGTTGTAGAAGATGAGAGAGGTTCAATTATTTGCGTATAGAAAGGCCAGGACTCAGGAATGATTTTGAGAAGGAAAAAATGATTTATTGACGGTCAGCTGGACTAGGGAGCTTTCTGTTTCAAATCCAAGCCCTGAGCAATATTTTTTGAGTTCTTTTATACAGAGGAAGGGCCAAATCGTTCTTTGTCTCAGTGCTCAATAGGCTTGAATTAGTATATATCTTCCACATCCTAGGTAAGTTTTTAGCATGGACTTCATACATTCTAGATAAGCTTTTAGCACATTCGGTTTGCATTTTTCCTGAATATTTAACGTTTATAAGGTTTGCATTGTTAAACTGTTTCTCCAGAACTGGAATTGTTGCCATGGTCACCAAGGGCAGGGCTGCGACTTTTTACTGTCCCACACCCACAGGTCAGGACACATACAGCTTAGGTTATTTACCAAGAGACGAACAGCCTCCCACCCATAGCCCACATCAATATTAGCAACAAAATGGAAGAAATGCTTTATCACAACAATGTGCAAATTGTAGGAAAATGTTTATATAGTACGATCCCAGAAGTACGAAAAGATACATTATATTTACAAGGAAAAGCGCCTGGAAGAAAGCAGATACATGTTCATTTATTAGGAAATATATATTGAGTACATGCTATGTGGCAGATGCTGTTCTCTTCTTGCAGTGAAAATACTTTATTCATGAGCAAAAAACAAAGTAGAACAAGCACAGCTCCTTCCCTTAGGAAGTTTAGTTACATTGTGATGTTTACATTTGAGTAGGAGGTGAGGGGTCATTTTTGCTTTAATCTGTTTATTAATTAATTTTTAACTCTTCTACACTACGCATTTTTTAAATGAAGAAAAATGAATAAAAATCTTTGAGGGAAGCGGACTTGGCCCAGTGGTTAAGGTGTCTGTCTACCACATGGGAGCTCCGCTGTTCAAACCCCAGGCCTCCTTGACCCGTGTGGAGCTGGTCCATGGGCAGTGCTGATGCGCGCAAGGAGTGCCCTGACACGCAGGGGTGCCCCCCCCTAGGGTGCCCCCCCCCCCCCGTAGGGGAGCCCCACGCACAAGGAGTGCGCCTGGTAAGGAGAGCTGCCCTGCGGGAATCAAAGTTCAGCCTGCCCAAGAATGGCGCCGCACACAGGGAGAACTGACACAGCAAGATGACGCAACAAAAAGAAACAGATTCCCCTGCGGTTGACAACAGAAGAGGACAAAGAAAACACGCAGCAAATGGACACAGAGAGCAGACAACGTGGGGGGTTGGGAGGGGAAGGGGAGAGGAAAAAAAAACCTTTGAAAGTCACTGTCCAGTGACTTTTATTGCGGGGGACCTCATGCTGTAAATTCGAATTTAAAAAGCGGGAAGTTGAAGTCATGATGCAATCTGGAACCTCCTCATGTTTAAAATATATCTCATAAATGAAGAACCTCCCAGGAAACATATCACAAAAGATGGTCATCCCTGTGTGTTGTGGGACCGTGGATAAAAGATTTATTATACTTTATCTGTCTTCCAATTTTTCTACAAAGGGGTAGAATGACTTCTATGCTGAAAGAATATATTAATAAGCGTCCATAAAACCTCAAGAAAAATTTGAGGAAAGAGAATCACAGCAACATTCAGAGAAGCAGAAATAAGAGACGCCCAGGCAGTTCCCCTGGAGGAAGCACCAATTGGAAGGCAAAAGGTTTTTGTCCCAGGATTAAGTTTCGGTGAGGGACGCCCCCCATTCCCTCCCGAAGTAGGCGGTCTGCTTGGCTCAGGCTCTAGGCTTGAGTAGGACTGAGAAGGCTCTGCTTCCTTGCTCTGAGGACAAAGGGCGGGCGAAGAGTGAGGCGGGAGGGCCTGCTTCTATGGTGCAGCACTGTCATCTAGTGGCAAGGGAACGGAGCGCGAGTGGAGCCGGAGAAAGAGCAATTTTTCCCCCTGGTTTCCTGCCCTTCGGATCACTTTTTCCCACTGATCAGCCAACCCCACTTAATATTGTCCAAGTGGTTTTCCAGGCAGTCCCTCTAGAGGAAATGCCAATTAGAAAGCATAAGGGGTTTGTCCCAGCCAGTGAGTTAGGGTGTACGCCCCAACCCTCAGAAGTGTTTCGCTGGCTGGACTCAGATCCAAGGGGTGCCTATTTCTGAAACCTGAAAAAGATCTTCATCACTTTTTTCAAGTAAAAAGGGCGGGGCGAAGAGTGAGGTGCAACAATCTTACGGCGCAACACCGCCACATACTGGCATAAGAAATGGAACTCGAGCAGAGCCATAGGAAGAGCAACCTTTTCCACTGATTTCCTGCACGAAGCCCTGAAGATCATTCACCCTTCCCAGGGATCAGCCAGCCCCACTTAACATTGTCCAAGTCTTTTTCCAAGCAGTCCTTCTGGAGAAACCGCTAACTGTAGAGCAAATATGTTTTGTTCCAGACAGTGAGTTTCTCGGACCCAGAGCGTGAGGTATTAACCAGTGGTCCGTGAGCTGTAATTGAAATTCAAAAAGACCTTATAAATCCGGGGACGTCTTGGTGAGGGTGTGATACATTTATCGCATAATACATAATACAGTGTGGACTTGGTGAGCCGGTCCGTAAAACAATAACAATTAAGAATTCCTAACCCGGAAGGAAGTGGTTTGTGATAGCAGGAATAACTCTCTACAGTTTTTTTTAGCACAAACGGCGGGGTAAGCAGTGAGGAGGGCTGCTCCGTCCGTGCTGCAGTGCCATCTAATGGCAAGAGAAACAGTTCGGCCGGTGACGGAGGAAGGGCCACGTTTTCCGCTCATTTTCTGCCCGCCGACATCAGCGTCACTCGTCCTTCCCAGGGATCAGCCATCCCCGCTTAACGTAGTCCAAGTCTTTTTCCAAGCAGTCCTTCTGGAGGAACCGCTGACTGTAAAGCAAATATGTTTTGTTCCAGACTGTGAGTTTCTCGGACCCAGAGCGTGAGGTATTAGCCAGTGGCCCGTGAGCTGTAACTGAAATTCAAAAAGACCATAAAATTGCGGGGACGTCTTGGTGCGGGTGTGATATATTTATCGCATAAAACATAGTACAGTGTGGACTTGGTGAGGGGGTCCGTAAAACAATAACAATTAAGAATTCGTAACCCGGAAGGAAGTGGTTTGTGATAGCAGGAATGGCGCTCTAGAGTTTTTTTGAGTACAAAGGGCGGGGTAAGCGGTGAGGAGGGCTGCTCCGTCCGTGCTGCAGTGCCATCTAATGGCAAGAGAAACAGTTCGGCCCGTGCAGGAGGAAGGGCCACGTTTTCCGCTCATTTTCTGCCCTCCGACATCAGCGTCACTCTTCCTTCCCGGGGATCAGCCATCCCCGCTTAACATAGTCCAAGTCTTTTTCCAAGCAGTCCTTCTGGAGGAACCGCTGACTGTAAAGCAAATATGTTTTGTTCCAGACTGTGAGTTTCTCGGACCCAGAGCGTGAGGTATTAACCAGTGGCCCGTGAGCTGTAATTGAAATTCAAAAAGACCTTAAAATTGCGGTATTGGTGCGGTTGTGACACATTTATCGCATAATACATAGTACAGTGTGGACTTGGTGAGGGGGTCCGTAAAACAATAATAATTAAGAATTCGTAACCCGGAAGGAAGTGGTTTGTGATAGCAGGAATGGCGCTGTCGAGTTTTTTTGAGTACAAAGGGCGGGGTAAGGGGTGAGGAGGGCTGCTCCGTCCGTGCTGCAGTGCCATCTAATGGCAAGAGAAACAGTTCGGCCCGTGCAGGAGGAAGGGCCACGTTTTCCGCTCATTTTCTGCCCGCCGACATCGGCGTCACTCGTCCTTCCCGGGGATCAGCCATCCCCGCTTAACATAGTCCAAGTCTTTTTCCAAGCAGTCCTTCTGGAGGAACCGCTGACTGTAAAGCAAATATGTTTTGTCGAGGCAGTGAGTTTCTCGGCCCCAGAGCGTGAGGTATTAGCCAGTGGCCCGTGAGCTGTAACTGAAATTCAAAAAGACCTTAAAATTGCGGGGACGTATTGGTGCGGTTGTGACACATTTATCGCATAATACATTATACCGTTTGGGCTTGCTAAGGCGGTCCGTAAAACAATAACAATTAAGAATTCGTAACCCGGAAGGAAGTGGTTTGTGATAGCAGGAATGGCGCTCTAGAGTTTTTTTGAGTACAAAGGTCGGGGTAAGCGGTGAGGAGGGCTGCTCCGTCCGTGCTGCAGTGCCATCTAATGGCAAGAGAAACAGTTCGGCCAGTGCAGGAGGAAGGGCCACGTTTTCCGCTCATTTTCTGCCCTCCGACATCGGCGTCACTCGTCCTTCCCAGGGATCAGCCATCCCCGCTTAACATAGTCCAAGTCTTTTTCCAAGCAGTCCTTCTGGAGGAACCGCTGACTGTAAAGCAAATATGTTTTGTCGAGGCAGTGAGTTTCTCGGACCCAGAGCGTGAGGTATTAACCAGTGGCCGGTGAGCTGTAATTGAAATTCAAAAAGACCTTAAAATTGCGGTATTGGTGCGGTTGTGACACATTTATCGCATAATACATAGTACAGTGTGGACTTGGTGAGGGGGTCCGTAAAACAATAACAATTAAGAATTCGTAACCCGGAAGGAAGTGGTTTGTGATAGCAGGAATGGCGCTCTAGAGTTTTTTTTAGCACAAAGGGCGGGGTAAGGGGTGAGGAGGGCTGCTCCGTCCGTGCTGCAGTGCCATCTAATGGCAAGAGAAACAGTTCGGCCCGTGCAGGAGGAAGGGCCACGTTTTCCGCTCATTTTCTGCCCGCCGACATCGGCGTCACTCGTCCTTCCCGGGGATCAGCCATCCCGCTTAACGTAGTCCAAGTAGTTTTCCAAGCAGTCCTTCTGGAGGAACCGCTAACTGTAAAGCAAATATGTTTTGTCGAGGCAGTGAGTTTCTCGGCCCCAGAGCGTGAGGTATTAGCCAGTGGCCCGTGAGCTGTAACTGAAATTCAAAAAGACCTTAAAATTGCGGTATTGGTGCGGTTGTGACACATTTATCGCATAATACATTATACCGTTTGGGCTTGGTGAGGGGGTCCGTAAAACAATAACAATTAAGAATTTGTAACCCGGAAGGAAGTGGTTTGTGATAGCAGGAATGGCGCTCTAGAGTTTTTTTGAGTACAAAGGGCGGGGTAAGGGGT
Source organism: Dasypus novemcinctus (assembly GCF_030445035.2). NCBI lineage: Eukaryota > Metazoa > Chordata > Mammalia > Cingulata > Dasypodidae > Dasypus > Dasypus novemcinctus. The sequence goes on along the minus strand of NC_080704.1, from coordinate 61,044,256 downwards.
GAGGAGGGCTGCTCCGTCCGTGCTGCAGTGCCATCTAATGGCAAGAGAAACAGTTCGGCCAGTGCAGGAGGAAGGGCCACGTTTTCCGCTCATTTTCTGCCCTCCGACATCGGCGTCACTCGTCCTTCCCAGGGATCAGCCATCCCCGCTTAACATAGTCCAAGTCTTTTTCCAAGCAGTCCTTCTGGAGGAACCGCTGACTGTAAAGCAAATATGTTTTGTCGAGGCAGTGAGTTTCTCGGACCCAGAGCGTGAGGTATTAACCAGTGGCCCGTGAGCTGTAATTGAAATTCAAAAAGACCTTAAAATTGCGGTATTGGTGCGGTTGTGACACATTTATCGCATAATACATAGTACAGTGTGGACTTGGTGAGGGGGTCCGTAAAACAATAACAATTAAGAATTCGTAACCCGGAAGGAAGTGGTTTGTGATAGCAGGAATGGCGCTCTAGAGTTTTTTTTAGCACAAAGGGCGGGGTAAGGGGTGAGGAGGGCTGCTCCGTCCGTGCTGCAGTGCCATCTAATGGCAAGAGAAACAGTTCGGCCCGTGCAGGAGGAAGGGCCACGTTTTCCGCTCATTTTCTGCCCGCCGACATCGGCGTCACTCGTCCTTCCCGGGGATCAGCCATCCCGCTTAACGTAGTCCAAGTAGTTTTCCAAGCAGTCCTTCTGGAGGAACCGCTAACTGTAAAGCAAATATGTTTTGTCGAGGCAGTGAGTTTCTCGGCCCCAGAGCGTGAGGTATTAGCCAGTGGCCCGTGAGCTGTAACTGAAATTCAAAAAGACCTTAAAATTGCGGTATTGGTGCGGTTGTGACACATTTATCGCATAATACATTATACCGTTTGGGCTTGGTGAGGGGGTCCGTAAAACAATAACAATTAAGAATTTGTAACCCGGAAGGAAGTGGTTTGTGATAGCAGGAATGGCGCTCTAGAGTTTTTTTGAGTACAAAGGGCGGGGTAAGGGGTGAGGAGGGCTGCTCCGTCCGTGCTGCAGTGCCATCTAATGGCAAGAGAAACAGTTCGGCCAGTGCAGGAGGAAGGGCCACGTTTTCCGCTCATTTTCTGCCCTCCGACATCGGCGTCACTCGTCCTTCCCAGGGATCAGCCATCCCCGCTTAACATAGTCCAAGTCTTTTTCCAAGCAGTCCTTCTGGAGGAACCGCTGACTGTAAAGCAAATATGTTTTGTCGAGGCAGTGAGTTTCTCGGACCCAGAGCGTGAGGTATTAACCAGTGGCCCGTGAGCTGTAATTGAAATTCAAAAAGACCTTAAAATTGCGGTATTGGTGCGGTTGTGACACATTTATCGCATAATACATAGTACAGTGTGGACTTGGTGAGGGGGTCCGTAAAACAATAACAATTAAGAATTCGTAACCCGGAAGGAAGTGGTTTGTGATAGCAGGAATGACGCTCTAGAGTTTTTTTTAGCACAAAGGGCGGGGTAAGGGGTGAGGAGGGCTGCTCCGTCCGTGCTGCAGTGCCATCTAATGGCAAGAGAAACAGTTCGGCCCGTGCAGGAGGAAGGGCCACGTTTTCCGCTCATTTTCTGCCCGCCGACATCGGCGTCACTCGTCCTTCCCGGGGATCAGCCATCCCGCTTAACGTAGTCCAAGTAGTTTTCCAAGCAGTCCTTCTGGAGGAACCGCTAACTGTAAAGCAAATATGTTTTGTCGAGGCAGTGAGTTTCTCGGCCCCAGAGCGTGAGGTATTAGCCAGTGGCCCGTGAGCTGTAACTGAAATTCAAAAAGACCTTAAAATTGCGGTATTGGTGCGGTTGTGACACATTTATCGCATAATACATAGTACAGTGTGGACTTGGTGAGGGGGTCCGTAAAACAATAACAATTAAGAATTCGTAACCCGGAAGGAAGTGGTTTGTGATAGCAGGAATGGCGCTCTAGAGTTTTTTTTAGCACAAAGGGCGGGGTAAGGGGTGAGGAGGGCTGCTCCGTCCGTGCTGCAGTGCCATCTAATGGCAAGAGAAACAGTTCGGCCCGTGCAGGAGGAAGGGCCACGTTTTCCGCTCATTTTCTGCCCGCCGACATCGGCGTCACTCGTCCTTCCCGGGGATCAGCCATCCCGCTTAACGTAGTCCAAGTAGTTTTCCAAGCAGTCCTTCTGGAGGAACCGCTAACTGTAAAGCAAATATGTTTTGTCGAGGCAGTGAGTTTCTCGGCCCCAGAGCGTGAGGTATTAGCCAGTGGCCCGTGAGCTGTAACTGAAATTCAAAAAGACCTTAAAATTGCGGTATTGGTGCGGTTGTGACACATTTATCGCATAATACATTATACCGTTTGGGCTTGGTGAGGGGGTCCGTAAAACAATAACAATTAAGAATTTGTAACCCGGAAGGAAGTGGTTTGTGATAGCAGGAATGGCGCTCTAGAGTTTTTTTGAGTACAAAGGGCGGGGTAAGGGGTGAGGAGGGCTGCTCCGTCCGTGCTGCAGTGCCATCTAATGGCAAGAGAAACAGTTCGGCCAGTGCAGGAGGAAGGGCCACGTTTTCCGCTCATTTTCTGCCCTCCGACATCGGCGTCACTCGTCCTTCCCAGGGATCAGCCATCCCCGCTTAACATAGTCCAAGTCTTTTTCCAAGCAGTCCTTCTGGAGGAACCGCTGACTGTAAAGCAAATATGTTTTGTCGAGGCAGTGAGTTTCTCGGACCCAGAGCGTGAGGTATTAACCAGTGGCCCGTGAGCTGTAATTGAAATTCAAAAAGACCTTAAAATTGCGGTATTGGTGCGGTTGTGACACATTTATCGCATAATACATAGTACAGTGTGGACTTGGTGAGGGGGTCCGTAAAACAATAACAATTAAGAATTCGTAACCCGGAAGGAAGTGGTTTGTGATAGCAGGAATGACGCTCTAGAGTTTTTTTTAGCACAAAGGGCGGGGTAAGGGGTGAGGAGGGCTGCTCCGTCCGTGCTGCAGTGCCATCTAATGGCAAGAGAAACAGTTCGGCCCGTGCAGGAGGAAGGGCCACGTTTTCCGCTCATTTTCTGCCCGCCGACATCGGCGTCACTCGTCCTTCCCGGGGATCAGCCATCCCGCTTAACGTAGTCCAAGTAGTTTTCCAAGCAGTCCTTCTGGAGGAACCGCTAACTGTAAAGCAAATATGTTTTGTCGAGGCAGTGAGTTTCTCGGCCCCAGAGCGTGAGGTATTAGCCAGTGGCCCGTGAGCTGTAACTGAAATTCAAAAAGACCTTAAAATTGCGGTATTGGTGCGGTTGTGACACATTTATCGCATAATACATTATACCGTTTGGGCTTGGTGAGGGGGTCCGTAAAACAATAACAATTAAGAATTCGTAACCCGGAAGGAAGTGGTTTGTGATAGCAGGAATAACTCTCTAGAATTTTTTTGAGTACAAAGGGCGGGGTAAGCAGTGAGGAGGGCTGCTCCGTCCGTGCTGCAGTGCCATCTAATGGCAAGAGAAACAGTTCGGCCAGTGCAGGAGGAAGGGCCACGTTTTCCGCTGATTTTCTGCCCGCAGACTTCGGCGTCACTCGTCCTTCCCAGGGATCAGCCAGCCCCGCTTAACATTGTCCAAGTACTTTTCCAGGCAGTCCTCGTGGAGGAAATGCCAACTGGAAAGCAAAAGAATTTTGTATCGGGCAGTGAGTCGGGGGATACGCCCCATTCCTCCGAAGAAGTAGGGCTGCAGGGCTCAGCCTCCGAATCGTTTTTTTCGAGCACAAAGGACCGGGCGAGGAGTGAGGCAGGCCACGCCTACTGCGCGGCACCGCCATCTAGTGGCACAAGAAACGGAGAGTGCGTCAAACCGAAGAACGAAAGATCTTTCCCGCTGGTTTTTCTGCCCACAACCCTCGTGATGTTGGCCGAGGAGCCGCAGCAGGGAAAAAGAGGCCCAGACTGTGGACGGGGACGGGCATCCCAGGTAACCTTCCCTAATCCCCCTTCCGGAATCTTAGCAATGACGTCAGGCCTTAGGGCTGGAGGGCGGTGACTGGCACAGGATTGGAGGGTTCTGGGCCTGCGCATCAGTCCGAGTGCGGTCCTTGCGCACTTCCTCTCTTTTAAGTATTCTCGGTGTTACTTTCCGGAAGCATTTGTGAGAGGTCAGCACCGGCCTTGTGGGCTCCTGCCATCTAGGTGCTCCTGCTTTTTCTCTGCCCTAGGAGCGAAATCTCTCCCAATGTCCTGTCCATTCTCCACCCCACTCCCACCACCATTCTTTCAACACACTTGTCAAGGGGCCTGTCTTCCTGCGCACCCTCATCCTATTACCCTCGTTGGCGGCCTCAGCGTGCGGCCAGGTGACCTGGTCAACATGGGAGCCTCTCTGTCTTCAGGGGTGTTCTCCTCCACCCCTCCTGAGATTCCCGGTCTCCCAAACCACCGCCCAGGGTCGAGCCCTGGTCATCAGGAAAGATCTCATCCCTCCCAGATCTCAACTTCTCACATTCTTCTTCCTCATTACCATCACCACCTCCAGCTCATTGGCTCTGATGCCACTGCATGGACAATCTTCAATCTCCTGGAGACCTTAGTCGAATGACTACATCACATTCCTCCTCATCCACCAGGGCCTTTCTTACCCAGATTACCCAGAACTAATAACTCTCACTCTCAAACACCCCCTTTGCTCTTTTCTCCTTCCTCCCTACTCTCCTGGCAACACTCCATTAATGGAAAAATTCCCTGCCTTTATCAGAGCACCTAGGCATTGATGAGAAAACCTTAAACGCTTACAGAATTATTTTGCCTTAAATTCATGACCATGAAAAAATGGTCTCACTAGCACTCTAATCCTAACTACACTACTACAACATTCCGTCACTTCTGTCACAACTGTTAGCAACCCTGCTCCATTATAATTACTTCCCCTAATAATTAATCGCAAAGTCAAAGCAATTAGGTGGGAATTCTCAGATGGCCCCAAACCAAATCTACCTTTTTTGGTCCTGGTATTCTCTGCCACCCTCTGCATACAATGGTCCAGACTGTAACAGTTCTCTCATCTCTCCCCAGGATTCTGTGCCTCCCACCATCTTAAGGGCTTTACTCCTGCAGTTATCCTCTCTCCTGAATCATCAATTACTCCCTGTATATAGGGATGTTCCATAAGCTAAAGGGGAAATAAAACCCACTTCTTTTCCCTATGTGCTTCTGCAGCTAATTTACATATATTTGCAATTCAAGTACCACAAACTAGCAGAGCCATCTTCCTCAGAACTCTGGAAAACTGTTAAAGGGTTGCGGGAACTGGGCAAATATTGATACAAAAAACAAAACAAAACACAGCTTTCAAAAATGTTAGAAAAAGCTCATGGTATGCTTGCTGGCCCTTCTCAAATCCCTGATTGGTACATTGTAGAGCCAACATGCACTCCTCTTGTGGCCTTGTTCTGGAGGGGGCAGAGTAACCTGTATGTACCACAGAATGGATCCAGGTACCCACTGGACCAAATGGGAGATGGACCTGAGCTAAAACTCCATTAATCACTTGACCTCCATAAGCCCTGCTCTGACTGGTGGACCACAGTGACGTTTTGGGCCTCCTGGAATTAATGTCACTTCTGAGCCACTGTCTAACAATCCCTGAAATGTCTGATCATTTCCTTTCCCAAATGCACAGTTACTCTGGTAGAAGGCCATAGATCTCCTTGGGGAAAGGTGGGAGGAAGATTAAGAGTATAAATTTTGGGCAGTTTAACAGTATCCTTCCCCAAGGAGACCTGGCCTCCTCCTCATACAAGAGGTTCTGGGTCTGTAAACTGTCTCAAGTCTGGGAATTTATTAAGGGGTCGTGATTTTCTGCATCTGTAATTTGAGTTAGGGTTTCATTCACTGGATCCAGAGCCCTTCTGTTTATACAGATCCCGAAGAAATTTAGTAGACTGCCTAACTATTTCACTGCTAGGACCCCATTATTTACTAGCCAATGCCATAACTCTATGCGACTCAGACTATTTTGAGTGCTTTTTTGAATCTGCCTTTCTTTGTGGTAGCCACGCCCACCTTGACTTTGGCAATTAACTGCCAATACTTGACTTTTACCAAATCAACATCCAATTATCCCCATAATATTTAAAGATTCTAATTCCATCACAGCCCTCCCTACAGTAACATCTGGACTACAGAGAAGAGCAAACACAGAGCTCTTCAGGGAAGATGGAGTTAGTCTTACAAATTTATTCCTCACAGTCCTGGTTAAAGGTGTGTCCTCTGGACATTCCTGGGGTGTGTAGGCAGCTCTCAAATGGTAAATTCATTCTCGCATTCCAATCTCCCTAAGCCTTTGAATTCTCTCTTCTACTGTGTACCAGGGCAAATCAGGCATCTCAGCCTCAGATATTCTAGGCCATCCTTTGGCCCATGTTTCAATCAGCCACCCAAACTGTTAGAGCCCTTTCTAACCCTTTGAGCTATAGCTTTGAATCCAGAATTTCTGCTTAGTGGACCCATATCAATAAATTCAGCCTGATCCAAATTTATATTCCTTCCACCATTATCCCATAAGCTTAGTACCCATTCCCACACATATTCCCCTGATTTCTGTCCATATGAGTTGGAAAACTCATGCAGTTCTTTCTAAGTATACCTTATTTTCTCATGGGTCACACTTTGTATTTCATCTTTGGGGACTTGTGATTTTAGTCTAGTAATAGGTCTTAAAGACAAGAGAGGTGGTGAGTATGGGTAAGGAGAAGGATTAGAAATGGCTTGCAAGCTACTGACCTCAGGGCATTCCCTTGCATTTTCTTCTGTTGAGACAGGGTTAATCTCTTCAGGCAGGGGTTGAAAGGCAGTTTCCTCAGGCAGACTGGAGGCTAGGCAGTGCATGCTAGAGTTTGACTGGTATGTGCCTCAGGGCTGGGAGTAGGTCCAGACTCCCTGCCTCAGGCTAGAGGCTGGACAGGGTGGACTTCAGTTTGGCTGGTACCCACCTCAGGGCTGGAAGTTGTTTCAGACTCCCTGGGGCAGGCTGGAGGCTGGATGATACAAAGTTGACAAGGTGTGTCCTGGACAGGACAGGCTATGGCAGGCTTATCTGGTAAAGTCTCAGCAGAATTCAGGGTTCCAATGTCCCCATCAATATCATCATCATCCCATATGTCTCCATCCCAATTCTCTGGATTCCACTCCTTTCCAATCGATGCCTTCACTTTAAATGCAGAAACCCTGCAGGATTGAGATTTTAGTCTCCTTTGTAACTCCACTACTTGTACAATGAGAGTCTGAGTTTTGTTCTCAGCTATTTCAAGCCTGTGGCTACAGGAGACAAGATTTTCTTCCAGAGCACATGTAGAAACGTTCATGTCATCGATTTGGTGTTTAAGTTTCAAATTTGAAGCCTTTAACTCATCTCTTTGGTAACAATATCCAGCGTATCTAGGGGAGTCATCCAATATCTTTATACTGTTTAGCACCACAAAACTCTGTTAAGGTGTTGAAAACACTCTTACCCAGATCCTTGCTTCTTACAAGCATCCAGTGATGCTATTTTGTGGATCTCGATTGCCAACTCATGCCTTGGACTGTTAGCAGCCTCTTCGTTTTTGGGAAGGGAGTCGTCAGTTCTCTTGAGTCCAATTAGAGTAGAAAGACAATTGCAAAACTCACAGAACCACTTCAGACATCCCATGTTTAAGACTCTCTTCCTCAAGAACCACTCCTGGTACCAAGCTGTATTAGTCAGTGTTCTCTTGAGAAACAGAATCAACAAGAGATATCTGCCAATAGTATGCAATTATGTAAGAGCCTTTCATGCAGCTGTGGGGATGCACAAGTCCAGGTTCTGCAGGCAGGCAACAGGAGTCCAATGAAGGTTCTTGATGAGTTCTGGGAGATGTTGGCTGTCCAAAAATGAGCTGGGAAATTCTCTCTTAGTACTGGAATTGCTTCTCCTTTTAAGGCATTCAACTTAATATTGGGTTAAGCATCACTCTTGCTGATGGCATTCTCCCTGATTAATGTAATTATAACCAGCTATCTATGATTACCACTGCAGTAAAGTCAATGGTGACTAAAGTCCATAAATGCCCTTGCACTACAGTTAGCCTAGTGCTTGCTTGACCAAACAGCTGAGTACAATTACCTGGCCAAATTGAAACAATAGCCTAACCATCAAAACCCCTCTCGTTATGGAGGGTCCACAGGATCCACAGGATGGAGGAATAAAATATTAATTATAGTTGACTTACTTTTTAAAAAAAAATTTTTATTCATTTTTAAAAAATATTACATTAAAAAAATATGAGGTCCCATTCAACCCCACCGCCCCCACCCCACCACTCCCCCCACAGCAACACTCTCTCCCACCATCATGACACATCCATTGCATTTGGTAAGTATATCTCTGGGCATCGCTGCACCTAATGGTCAATGGTCCACATCATAGCCCATACTCTCCCACGTTCCATCCAGTGGGCCCTGGGGGGATCTACAATGTCCGGTAATTGTCCATGAAGCACCACCCAGGACAACTCCAAGTCCCGAAAACGCCTCCACATCTCATCTCTTCCTCCCATTCCCCGCACCCAGCAGCCACCATGGCCACTTTTCCCACACCAATGCCACATTTGCTCTGTGGACATTGGATTGGTTGTGTCCATTGCACTTCTATGTCAAGAGGGGGCTTAGATTCCACATGGATACTGGATGCAATCCTCCTGCTTTCAGTTGTAGGCACTCTAGGCTCCATGGTGTGGTGGTTGACATTCTTCAACTCCATGTTAGCTGAGTGGGGTAAGTCCAATAAATCAGAGTGTAGGAGTTGAAGTCTGTTGAGGTTCAGGGCGTGGCTATCATATTGTCAGTCCAGAGATTCAAATCCCCTATATATATCTTAAACCCCAGCACCAACTACAATTCCAGTAAAGTAGCATGAAAGTCTTGTGAAAAGAGATCCCATCTGAGTCCAGTTCCATCAAGCAGAAACACCAGCTCCAAAGAAGGGCCAACTGACATGGCAGTGAACCCCATCTGCCATGACCATAGAACCCGTGAGTCTCTTTAGCCCTCAGAAGAACCAATACCTGGGGTTGTATCTACTTTATCTCTCTCTGAGACTCTGCTCAGGTGTGCATAAGGGCAATCCTTCTGACAACCTCCAGACTCTTTTTTAGAGACTCATAGCCATATAAACTCATTTCTCCTTTCCATTTCCCCCTTACATTAGGTTAAACAGCATTTTCAAGTCATGTTATTATAGGTAGACAGGGATATTCTGCTGGTTCACGTTGAACATTTAATTCAAGGTCATTTTCTAGTTGCATCATCAGCTGGTATTTGGTAGTGATCCCTCGGTGCCAGGGAGGCTCATCCCCGGGTGTCATGTCCCACGCTGGGGGGAATGCACTGCATCTACATGCTGAGTTTGGCTTCGAGACTGGCCACATTTGAGTAACATGAAGGCTGTCAGGAGGAAACTCCCAGGCACAGTGCTGCTCTAGGCCTTGTTCTTACTTCAGGCGTATAGGCTCACAAGCATAGTCATTAGTATCAGGGGCTCAATGTTGGACCCTCACTCCTTCCTGGTCCTTACCGTTGTACCTGGGGGACTGCCGCTGCTCCCCTAGGAACCATGACAGAGCAACCCCAGCCAGGAACCCAGTAGCCCCCCCAGCTGTTGATTTTCATTGTTGCCACTATGAGTATATCCAAACATTACCATGCACCCTGGACATATGCTCTGTATAATGCCCTGTCAACCATATATCACCTGTCAATAACATCCTATACCAGTATTCCTCCACTGCCATTGTTGAACCACTCTGTGATCCAAAACTTCCTGAAAAGTGAAGCCCAATATAATGTCAGGATCCCTTACTAGTAAAATGGAATATAGCGATGGGTTTAAAGGTTAGATATAGAATACGTATTGATTTGGAGAAATTCTACATCCTATCTTTTTCTTTTCTTTTTTCCTAATTATTGAGCTTCTCTTCACAAGAGCCTTAGATCACAGTAATTTATATATACAATATACAGTACTCCCACACATCCACCATAAAACCTTTTCCCTTCCACAGTGATGTTCTTATAACTTATTCATATCATATTTACTTAAACTGATGTACAGACTCTGAGACAATAGCTTTCAAACAAGGTGAAATCTGTGCTTACATTGTGGTCCATACTTTAGGATATACAGTTTTCTAAATTTTTAGTTATCCTATGTTTTACATTGTGGTTTACATTATTAGTCTGTCGTCCCCTATATGTTTTTGATGTAATATTACATGTTTTATATCCATTCTTGTCTACTCTCGCAAAACTCCTCTTCTACCCCCACATTTACCTTGGTTCTATCCATTCAACATCCATTTTCCCCTCCCCTTGGGGCCCACAGCGACAGCCAATCTCCATTTCCCGAGGAGCCACGTCCAGAGATACTTGCAACAGTGTTCAGGGCCTGACTTGCTCAACTGCCCTAATGCCCTGGGAGCCATCCTTTTTCTCGAGAGATACAGTTCCCTCTTTTTTGATGGCATTAGTCCTCCCCAGGATGTGGGTCCACCCCCACTCTCACTACTTGTGTCTCTACCCAATGGTACAACCCACCCTGGCAAAATGAGCATTCAGGCATTCCCCAGACATCCGTCCCGTGTCAGACCATCCCCTCCGAGCATCCTAAACAGGTAACCCTCTTAATTATATTTTGATACGGTTTTCTCAGCATTTTACTCTCAACCAACACCTGACACTCTCCTATGTTCGTATGTTGCCCCTCCCTCCCCCTAATTTTTGGGCACTATTACCCATCCGCCCATCCCCAGCCCCCCTCAAACCCGCAAAGCCCCACCCAAAGGCAACCCCTTGCCCCCATTTTATCTCTTCTTTGTGCTCATACTTACCGCCAGCTCGTCATAGATTACACCCCTGCAGACATCGGCTCACATCCTTCCTCCACCCCCCGATTTCCTGTAAGCCTATCTTCCAGTCTCTAGCTCTGAGGCAGCTTGTTTATTTCATATCATTGAGGTCATGTAGTATTTGTCCTTCAATGCCTGGGTTGCTTCAATCACTATAAGGTTCTCAAGATTCATCCATGTTATCACGTGTGTTTGTAGTGTATTTGTTCTTACAGCCGAGTAGTATTCCATTGTGTGTATATACCACATTTTATTGATCCACTCATCTGTTGATGGGCATTTGGGTTGATTCCAACTTTTGGCGATAGTGAACAATGCTGCTATGAACATTGGTGTGCATATATCGGTTTGTGTCCTTGTTTTCAGTTCTGCTGGGTATATACCCAGCAGTGGAATTGCTGGGTCATATAGCAAATCTATGGTTAGTTTTTTGAGAATCCGCCAAACTGCCCTCCAGAATGGTTGGATCCTTCTGATTTCCCACCAGCAGTGGATGAGTGTTCCCATCTCTTCACATCCTTTCCAGCATTTGTATTCTTCTGTTTTTTTCATAGCTGCCAATCTTATGGGAGTAAGATGGTATCTCTTTGTAATTTTGATTTGCATTTCCCTGATAGCTAGAGATTTGGATCATTTTTTTCATGTGCTTTTTAGCCATTTGTATTTCTTCTTTGGAGAAGTGTCTGTTTAAATATTTTTCCCATTTTTTAAATGGGTTGTTTATCTTTTTATTTTCAAGATATAGGAGCTCTTTCTATATGCAAGTTATAAATCTCTTATCAGATATATGGTTGCCAAATATTTTCTCCCATTGTGTGAGTTCCCTTTTTACTTTCTTGACAAACTCCTTTGAGGTGCAGAAGGCTTTAATTTTGAGGAAGTCCCATTTATCTATTAGTTCTTTTGCTGCTTATGGTTTTGGTGTGATATTATGAAGCCATTTCCTATTACAAGGTCCTGTAGATGTTTCCCTACACTGCTTTCCAAGGTCTTTGTGGTCTTGGCTCTTATATTTAGGTCTTTGATCCATCTTGAGTTGATCTTTGTATA